>NC_134294.1:602081-1204163 GCF_949628215.1 Phalacrocorax aristotelis
CTTTGCTTAGAGAGTAGCAAGACAGAGTAAGCAAAATTTACTTTTCAGTTTACACCTCCTGGTAGCTTTCTGTGCCACAGTTCAGTGGTTACAGCAAGAAGGAGCCCCCTTCTGAACTCGTACTCCCCAAATTCAGCAACTTACCCCACTAGAGATGAAGAGTAGATAATGTTCAAATATAAATACTTCAGAAAGAGCTTGGAAATGAGTCCTGAGTCCCCGGGGTTATAAAACGGGAGAAGAAACTCCCTGATGTGCCCCGATAGAGCTCAAGCAGGCGTGAATGCTCTTCAGATCATGCACTAACGCTGAATTCAGCAGCTGGTTTCTGAAAGGGCAGGTGAGGAAGCAGTGCAGGAAGACCTGTTCAGATCACCTACCAAACACAGTGTCTGAGGTGTTGGTGTTGATCTGCAAAGCCCTAAGTGCTTTGGGACCAGTTAGCTTTCTCCCCACATCACTGTAAGATCAGCAGGAGCACACAAGCACAGCAGATGGAGGTCTGCTTGTGGCCCAGGGCCTTCAGCACCTCCCTTCTCAGCACATCGTGGTCATAACTCATCAACTCAGTCTTTTCCCCCAAGCTGTAATTTCTTACAGAAGTCCACAGCCCTCATTCCATCTACCAGAGCCTCCCTTTTACTTTTTCCCTGGCCCCGTTGCAGGAGGGAGAAGAGATGGGACATCTACCAACAGAGTTTTTATCTAAGCTAGACAAAATAAAGATATTACTGCCTTGTCTAAGCACTAGGATGCCTAGCACTGGTGCTGGCAATGATGCTGAAACAAAACAGCATGAGCACTAGAGGAAGAGCACCTGGATGGACACGATTTACATGACCTTCAACTCCTTAACACCTTTGCACCCAGCTTCCTACTCTCTTGTACAGAACAGGAGTAATACTGTCTATCATCAGGGCATGAGCTTTAACGCATACACCACCTTGATGCGCTGCCTCATGCCAAAGCGGGCTCAGAGCAACTCCCAGCTTGCACCAAATTGCAAGTTGCAAGCAGACACAGTGTTCAGGCTGAGCTGGCGTCTTGCTCCCGCAAGGCACCAACCCCTCTGGAGATCGGACTTGGTGGGAAGCAGGACCTCCTGCCCCAGAGACGTCCCTTCATACCAAAGCTAGGGACGGCTGAGCAACTGGTGGATGGGTACCACCCAGGCATGAGATACTCCCCCATGCTTTAAAGATGAAGCACTATGTAACTTGCTTTTCAGTTATCAGGATAAGATCATGGATGATTTTGACATCACCTCAAAGCAGAGGTGTCATGCTCTCCATCTCCTTTGAGGTGAGCACAGGGTAGGTGAGTCCTTCTCTGGAAGACAGGGAAACCTAAGTAGTTGCTGATACCCCACCCTCCTGCTTCCCAGGAGCCAGAGCTTCTTGGGGCTCATCGCTACCAAAGGCTGGCTGCTCTGCAGCTCATCTCTGCTACTGTGCAAGTACCGAATCCACCCCCTCACCCGTGCAAAGGGCCGGCCACCTGCACTTCCAGCCCGTCTAACACACAGGCTCTGCCATCCTCCCACGCTGCTGTAAAGCACCAGTAACCAAGCTGCCATCAGCGGAGTTGCTGCTGGTCGTGGGAGAATAAAGAGACCCGTTTCTTTTGCCAGGCTCAATGTAACAGCAGTTTTCAGTCCACCCACTCCTTCCCTGGAGCTGAAGGACTTCCAGTATCTGAGATGAAATTGGGTCTGATGGTTAAATAATAATAGCTGTGGCTTTTCCTACAAAAGGACAAGCAGGAAACATCGATGTCCTGAAAGAGGCGTCTGCTCACTTTGCCATGAATAGCCTTCTGCATAAAACCTATCGCTTCCACCGTGGCAAGCTGGAAGAAGCAGCAGCACCGTCTGCTCCCTCTATTCCTGGCAAGAATATAGAAGATATATTTGCCCATGACAGCTCAAAATAGTGCAGCTCTAGGCAGCCTAGCAGCACCTCCCCTTCTTCATTACAGCAACCCAGAACACTGGAAAATATGTCCTGAGCAATTAGATCAGACATATTTGTTTAAATATATTTTATTTTCTTTAATTATGGGACCCAAAGACCTAGAACTGCCAAAGAGAACAGACGTTTTTTAACAAGGGGTGATGGCCAAGACCATCCTCAAGGCAACTGCCCCCTACTCAAACACGCTTCAGGCTTTCATTCAAAGCTTATGGCCAGAAGGGACCACCACCAGCAATCTGATTTCTCATCTGTCACTGCCTCCTAGATTTCTGGGCTCAGTAACCTGGGTTTGGCTAAAGCTTATCTTCCAGCAAGGTGCCCAGTCATGATAAGAACTGCTTTTTAGGGTGAAAACCCTCCACTACTATAGTTATTCTAACTGTTAAATTACGTGATTTGTTTCTTACCCAAATTTGTCTGGCTTCATTTCCCAGCCATTTTCTAGATGGCTTTTGGGAGATTTGGCTGGGGGACTGGGCTGAACTGGGAATCTCTCTGCGAACAGGTAACTAATACTTCAGCAGCGACAAGTGCTTACAGAGCACAAGCCATCTGCCTGTGCCAGCAGCACTGGTAAGAAAAAGCTATCTGTTACTTTTTCAGCTTAAAGCTGCTTCTCTGCATCTTCTTTGGAGCCAGGCTCCCTGGGGTTTTTTATGAATTTCAAACCTACGGTAAATGGGCTGCTTCTGGGGTGTCTGACATCAGACCATAAGAGCAGTGCCCGACTCCAGAACATCAGCTCATTTGAGTCAGAAGCAGGGACAGAGGTGGCAGAGATATTTGCTCATCTTAGCTGCCCTCCAGGTGGGGTTTGGAAAAGAACAATGAATCTCTTGAGGAACATCAAGAGACATCTTAAACCTCATCCTGCCAGCTTCCCAGGGAGAACACCAAGGTGCCTCAGGAGTTTTCATTCCACTGACTTCCAGCAAGACTGCAAAGTCAATCAATTGGAGTCACATTTTCAAATGTGCCTAATATTCTTAAGGCTCTACTTGACCACATGTTGATAAATGCCCTCCTGTTTATCCTTAAACAGCAGGTTTCATCTGGGACTGCTCTCAGGACACCCACTTCAGCAAAGATGCCCCTTCTTCTGAACCTCCCAAGTACAGGAGGTCCAGAACGGGTGTGCACCAAACATTACCCTCCACCCTCCAGTTCCAGCTCTTTCTTCCTTTTCCCAGGTATTTCTGTTCTCACACACCTCCACAGTTCAAGGGGATCACGCCTTTTTCTTTAAGCTACATTGGAACAGGAAAAGGATATGTTGAGAGCAACAATGCCTCTTCACAGAGGAGGAAGGAGGAACACCCATCTACATTACTGAAAAGGAGCTTCCAAATTAAATTACTTCTCTTTATTATTCATATAATTACTTCAATCCAGATTCAACAGATTCAAAAGCCATCCACATCACTAGGTTCATCAAAAGATAATTGAAATTTGGGACTGAGCACTTCAGCAATTAGATGCTACACAGACAGGTGCTCCAAAGACGCACCGGTGAGACCATTCCTCCCTCACAGTTATGAGGCTGCTGCAGTACCTCACATCGTCAGAAAGTCCATCACAACACACAGAAATAATTTTATACGCCAGCCAGCCTTAGCAAAAGGATTCTGCCATAATTAAGGGGTTTTACAGCTGCTGACATTAATAAAGTAATGCCAAAAGCTACCTCCTGCATTGATTAGTAGCATCTCAGTGGCCAGCCTGAAGATGCATTCCATGCCTGAAATTCTTCCTTGGGACACACATGGAGCAGGCTTTTTTTTTTTTTTTTTTTTTTAAGATTACAACAACAACAAACCCTATTGCTGCACTGTCAAGAAATAAAGCAATCTATCACACTGCTTTTTAAAGGCACAAACCCACAGCCTTGTGTTCCCTCTGCTGCCAGCACAGTGCAGTGCAACGCAATGCACAGACATAGCAGAGCTTACCAAGACCAACCTGAACACTCAGTGCAAAAGTGCAAAAGTAGAAGAAACCAAATCTGACACAAGCTCTAAAAAGCTGAAACAAAGCAGGCAGAAAAAACCTAAAGTGGACAGAAAGACATAAGCAAAATGGAAGAATGCAACTTCTCTGTCCTAAGTCAATGCCACTTGTGTTAATGCTGATCGGAGGGTCTCACAGGAGCAGCCCAACGAGCCTCCCGTTCCCCGCACTCTTGGCTTTCTGCTCACAGGAGCTCCAATCCGAAGCAATCATTGAAGCAAGCCTTGTCTCAGCCCAGGAAGGCTCCCTGGCCCTGTGCGAGGAGCTCACCCCATCACTACTCCTTGTGCACTTACTGGAAGGCTCGTTTCAAAAGACTCATGTCAATCATGAGATTTCTGATACATGAGATTCACAAGACTCATGTAAATGCAGCAGGACAGAAAGCGGAGAGGCACTCTCTCGCTTTCCCTGGCCCTGCAGTCCTTCAGGTATGACAGCAGCCTCCAAGCAATGGGCACGTTCTGTTTTTAGCCCTGAGAAGTTAAGGACAGTGTCAGCCTTGAATCAGGTTCCGAATACTTTTTGTGTGTGTTTACCAGTTTCCTGTTCGATTGTTACTAAGATGATGACCTTACAAAGAGGGTTATTAGAAAGCCAGAAAATCATGTACTGCAATTCAATTTTCTTAGCTCTCCCACGAAAAGTAATTCAGTCTTTGAAGTGTTGAAGGGTCATTACCTGTCTCTGGGGCGCTCCAGAGGGCCAGTGCAGGCAGCTCTCCCAGAGGATAATGTAAAATCCAGTACGAGGAGCCAGGGCACACCAATTTGTTTTTCAATCTATTTTATTTCAGTTCAGAGCATCAGTGCAGACAGATAACACAGGAAAATAAGCAACACTTTGACTAAATTCAACACTCTGCAGTCTCTAAAGGCAGCGGAATATACCGCTCAAAAACACACAACACTTTGGCTATCTGTCTGCACTGATGCTCTGAGTGAAAATATAACAGATTGAAAAATGAATGGGTATGCTCCAGCTCTTAACAGCAAGTTTTCCATTACTCTTCAAAGCAAGGGCTGCTGCCTGTCCCTCCTGGAATAGGGCTGCCCCAACAGGAGAATGAAATCACACAGCGGAAAACCAGCAGAAACCCAAAGCAACAGCAGAAGTTTGCACCAGTCACTGCTCAGCCATGTCTCACTGTGCCCAAGAACACCGAAAGTGCTAATTGTATTTTGCAGGTTCTCATAACATCCTCAGAAAACAAAGGCTGGCAACTGAACTCCTGCTTGTCAGGTGGGTTTACATCAGAGGAGATGTTGTAACGCGTGTTGTAATTTATTAGTGGCTTTTTTATTAAAAAAAAAAAAAAAAGAACCACAGTACTTTGACCAGCTTTTGCGATCCACTTTGCTGTCAGCAAAAGTGCAGAAGACATTTGTCCCTGTACCCAAGAGCAGACAGGGCACAATGCACCCATAAGGCGCCTTGATCCAAAGGCCTCTTTAACCATATAGGAAAACAAACAAAAAAAAAAAAGCTTTAAAATTACACTTCTCAAGCATGGTCAGCCCAAAACAGGGACCAGTTCCCTCAGACTTGTTAGCAAAGAGCATGGAGTTACTTTGAGGTGAACCTATCAAGGCAGCAAGCCAGGAGGCACCTGGACTTCCAACACAGTCACCTCCGGCTTCAGGCCATCAGAGAGGCACCTCCACAGCCCAAGACCCCATTAAGGCAAAAGGACCGACAACACCTCTGCAAAGGTGAGGGCAGCTGCTTTAAAACACAGACAGAGAAGGATGCAGCAATGTAACAGCCTAACAGCATCCACCAACTCGCTTCCTCCACCACCTGGAAGATTGCTATAATTGCTGAGCTGCATCTCGGCGACAACGGGCAATTTTCAGCACCTTCAAGTAGTATGTCGTGGCAGTTAACTCAAAATATACTTGAGAGATGAAACAAAAGCAAAGGAGCAGGGCACGGAGGCTGGGGTGGTCAACTGGGAGAGGACCCCCATTCTGGTCCATACCCCAACAGGCTGTTCCTGCATCACCCTGTCCTTGGAGCAGGGTTTGAAAACCCAAATTCCTCCTCAAATGCAAGACACTTGGTATCTCTTAACCAAAAACCTGCAGAATCGTAGAATCACAGAATGGGTTGGGTTGGAAGGGACCTTTAGAGGCCATCCAGTCCAACCCCCTGCCCTGAGCAGGGACATCTTCAACTAGATTGGGTTGCTCAGAGCCCCATCCAGCCTGACCTTGGATGTTTCCAGGGATGGGGCATCGACCACCTCTCTGGGCAACCTGGGCCAGAGCTTCACCACCCCCATTGCAAAAAAATATTTTCCTTATATCCAGTCTAAATCTACCCTCCTTTAGTTTAAAACCATCACCCCTTGTCCTGTCACAACAGGCCTTGCTAAAGAGGTCACCCCCACCTTTCCTGTAGTCCCCCGTTAAGCACTGGAAGGCCACAATAATGTCTCCCCGCAGCCTTCTCTTCTCCAGAAGAAGAACATGCTGCCTTATGTTGTATCTTGGCCAATAAAACCAGTGTGCCAGCCTTCCTTTCCACCACAGAAGAAATTACCCGAGAGTCACCTACAGGCCTGTCCCTCTCTGGGGAGGAGGTGAGCTTTATTGACCAGGACCCACCACAGCACATTTCTGTAGCGCATCTGACCTGACCTGGGAACAGGCTGCTACAGAAAGGGGCAGCCCTGCTCCTCCCTTCCCCCGCTCCTCTGCAGCAGCTCTGTCCAGCTGGTGATCACACAAGAAACTGCTGATTTCTTTGCTCAATGCAAAAAAACAAGCAAACAAAAAACCCCAAACACACCTATTTATTTGTCTCTAGATAGGTCAGTCTTCTAACTGATCACTTCAAGGAACAGACACGATTAGTGGCCCAAAGCAAAGGAGAGAAATCTGTAGCAAAAGGCATGGAGGAGCACGGTAATTCCCTTCCCTGTGTACCTTTAAAATACTTTCTGGGAGGTTCACAGATGCTGCCCAAGCAGGGGACACAGCTCAAAGAGCCCCTAAAGCGCATCTAATGAGAAACCTCTCTGGGGGGTTAGCGGTACCCAGCTGACAGGCTGTGGCTCAAGGTAGAACCAAAATTCTGGCGGAATCATCTTCGCTTTTAAGTGAGGGTTACAAAGGGAAAGACCCCCGCCGTCCTTCCCACCGCAGCGAGGCGATCGGCCAGCTCCCTTCAGCAGAAGGGACACGAGCAGCGCTTCACAGGAGAGGCACCGCAGGCCTTCAACCTTGGGCCACCCGCGGAGCGCCCGTCAAGCACACCTTGACCTGCCACAGCCCTCCCGTGGGGGACCCACCCCCGCCGGGCGGCAAGCAACGGCGGCCACAAGCTCCCTTCAGCCTCCCCGCCTGCCTACAAAGGCTCCGCGGCGGCCGCTCTCGCCCGGCGAGGGCGGCCGAGGCGAACGGCCCCTTCCCGGCGCGGCAGAGCGCGGGCCCAGCCGGGCGCCCGCGGGCTTGGCCCGGAGGTGGGAGCGAGGCCGGGCCCAGCGGGGGAGGCCGGAGGGGGGCACAGCGCAGCGGGGGGGGGGGGGGGGTGCTGCCCGCCGAGCCCCCGGGGCAGCGGAGGGGCCGGGCGGGGCGGCCCGGCCACCCCCGCAGCACGGCGCAGCCCCCGGCCCCAGCCCGGCCGGCCGGCTGGCGCCAGTGTCGCCATGGTTACCTTTATTGGGAGCGGCGCGGCGGACACGGCGCGCGGCAGCAGCGGCCGCCGTCGCGGGAACAATAAAGCTTCAACAACAGCCGCGGCCGCCCCTCCTCCCCTCCCGGCGGCGCTGTGCCGCGCGCCGCCATCTTGAAGCGGCAGACGGGCCGGCTCCCGCCGCACGTGACGGGGGGGAGGCGGTGGCGGTGGGTGCTGGGCATGCGCAGTTCGCTCTGACGCCCTCCGCGACGCAGAGCCCCGCTGAGGGAGCGGGCGGTCGTGGGGGCTGCACGTCCCGGCGGGGCTCACCCGTGCCCGGCCGCCTCAGGCGCCACCGGAGCCCCCTCGGCTCATAAAGCACCATTCTCCTGTGGTAGCGCCGGGGTCTGGGCTTGCTTCCCGAGGTTCTGTTCCTATAGCTGGGGTGTTGGTCTGGTGGGTGGCTCTGCTGAGAAGGCCCTGGCGATGCTGGGGGGCAGCGAGGTGACCCTGAGCCAGCACCGGGCCCTTGGGGCCAAGGCGGCCAATGGTGTCCTGGGGTGCATGAAAAGGAGTGTGGCTAGCAGGGCGAGGGAGGTTATCCCCCCCTCTGCTCTGCCCTAGGGAGGCCGCATCTGGGGTGCTGCGTCCAGTTCTGGGCCCCCCAGTCCAAGAAGGACAGGGAACTGCTTGAGCAAGTCCAGCGGAGAGCTACAGAGATGCTCAGGGGCCTGGAGCATCTCCCTTGTGAGGAAAGGCTGAGAGACCTGAGCTTGTTCAGCCTGGAGAAGAGAAGGCTGAGGGGGATCTCATCAATACCTATAAATATCTGAAGGGTGGGTGTCAGGAGGATGGGACTGGCCTCTTTTCAGTGGTGCCCAACGCCAGGCCAAGGGGCAACGGGCACAAGGTGGAACACGGGAAGTTCCACCTGAACATGAGGACAAACCCCTTCCCTGTGTGGGTGCCAGAGCAGGGGCACAGGCTGCCCAGAGAGGCTGTGGGGTCCCTTCCCTGGAGACATTCACACCCCGCCTGGACGCGGCCCTGTGCCCCTGCTCTGGGTGTGCCTGCTCAAGCAGGGGGTGGGACAGGATGATCTCCAGAGGTCCCTTCCAGCCCCCACCAGTCTGGGATTCTGCGATCCTGAGGAGGGCAGTGGTGGCGGCAGCCCGGTGGTGGTGGGCAGCTGGCTGTGAGCAGCCTGCCAGGCTGAGGGGGGGAACCCAGGCAGGACCAACATCCTCTGCTGGATCATCTGCCCTGGGCGAAGGGAAGGGAAGGCTTGGGCCATGTTGGGCCTCCTGGAGACAGGTTTATGTGTGTACTTTGGAGGTGCTGGCTGCAGGAGGGGAGTGGGGCAAAAGGACAGTCCTGGCAGTGGGTCCCAGTCTTCCTTCTGCTCCATCAGCCGCTCACCCGGTCACTAGCCCTTGGCACCAGAGCACAATGCTGGCATGGGTGCCTGCTCCCTCCTGGCAGCCATCTCAGTGCTGTGGTGGTCCCTCACACCTCTCCTGGCAGCTCCAAGGGCGGTCTCACCAGCCAGCCTGCAGCCCAGCTCATGGAGGCCCTGAACCACAGGCTGGGAAGGCCACCTGGGCCACCAGGCCTGGAAGGTGATCTGGGGGCGTGACAGGCAATCCCAGCAGAGACAGCCAGGGTGTCCGGCTGGGCCCAGGAAATGCAAGGGGCAAAGGAGCCACCAGATGCTGAAGGCCACCGTGCTTTTCAAGGTCCTGCGTGCGTATGCCATGGGCTGGGAACTCACTGAGTCTGCGCACTGGCGACCTGCTCTTGGGGCAGGAGTTACGAGACCCCAACTTGTATCTCTGTACAGACGCATGCTGGCATAGCAGAGGTGATCCTTGTTCCTCCCCGAGACCTCGGTGTGTTTATGTTCCCTGTCTTTCTGTCAGTAATCTGACCCAGCCCGTAGCTCAGAGAGGGCCTCTGGGTTCGTTTTATTTCAGTGGGCTCTGAGAGCTTCCAGATGGCCCCAGTAAGTGGGATTGCCCCGGTCATCAAACAGCTAGGCCACCAAGTGTCCCTGCTGGCCTCACTAAATCGCGATTGTACCTTGGCCAGCGAAGACGTGATCCCTCTTCCATGTGTTAGTATCCAGTGGGTGTCTTCTTCTTTCTTAGCTGAACAGTCACACAGTGCCAAAGCGCACACCTAAGAGCCGCTGTTCCCTCTGCCCACAGGGAAAAGTTTTGCCTGGCTCGTGTCATTGTGGAAGCAGAAAGATGTTAGCTGCATTTTGCGTGGAAAAAGAAGAAAAAGTCCCTGGACGGTGGAGGGAGCAGCAGGTTCAGGCATTGCCATTTGTATTCCCAGGCCTGGAAGTGGGCTATCTGCTGCCATCTATTGATGGATTGAGGGGGAGGCCTAATGAGCAGGCTCATTTGCATAAACGAGTGCTAAGTTCGGCATAAGTGCGTGGAGCTGGGAAGAGTAATATCCTTAACTATGTAGCTGTGTGAGAGCTGGTAGAGGGCAACAGCAGGGCCTGGGATTGTGGGTCCTGGCAACCATCAAGCCCTCTCTGCGGGGATGCAGAAGAAAGACTGGGGCTGGCATGTGGTCAGGGAGATCAGCTTGCAAACAAATGGGTATTAATTAGAAACCCACAACGTCACGATGAGACCTGCTCTGCCCTGGGGCCTCTGCATTCTGCCAGGGAAATGCCGTTTGGCTGGGATCCTCAGCCATGCGTGACACAGCCAGCTATTCTGGCCGTTAGAATAGAAGTGGCATCGCAGCAGCAGGTTTCGAGGTCACTTTTGGTGAATGGAAGAAAAGCAGGACAGGCCGTTTTCTTGCGGAGGTGTGGAGAGCGGTTCCCGGGGGACCTGCTCAGGCAATGGTCCTTTGCTGGTCTCCTGCAACTAGTTGTCTCCGTTATAGCTGTTAATTCCCTCTCTGCCAGTTTTCTCATAAGTGCTCCTATTTATGTGCTGAAGAGTTCCCTGTGAAAAAACACTGGACCCATATCTGGTTATTTTTATCCCCGCCAGTGATGATCAAAGCCAGTTGATGCTGAAGCCTTGAGAAGTCGCTAGTGTCTGTTGCTCTGTGGCTGCTGACAGCAGATGACCGGAAGATGATGACCAGGCTGTGTCAGATGAAAAACCTGCTCCCCGTCTGCCGCAGGGAGAGGCTGGCACTTGCCAAGGAGCATCGGTGAGACGAAGGGCAGCAAGCGCTGCCTGCTGCACTGGAGAGACCATGCTCATCCTGTCGGACCTGCACTTGCTGGCAGGGTCGCCTCATGCTGTCTGAGGCAGTGATGAACCACAGAAGAGCAGGAGCTGTGCATCACAGTTGGTGCCTTCTCCAGAGCAGCAAAACCTTTCATGCAAAGTCTAGGAAGGCAGAGAAGAATCCTAATGTCTGGTACCTTGAGAATTGGTCTTTGGGGAAGAAACTTGCAGCTCTGGCACTAAAAGGGGTCTAGTGGGGCATGAGGTTTTGGCTCCACATCTGTGAGCCTGCCTGTGCAGCATCTGCTTTGGCCTTACGTTGTGGTGCTTCCAGTGAGCACCTGGAGCAGGCACCTGTGATTAGAAAGAAGAGAAAGCTGAAAGCCCATCACTGCCAGATCAAGGCAGCGCACCAAAAGGTGACAGAGGGGTGGCTCTTTGCTGAAACTGGAGCTGTTTCCAGAGTGATTCCTGGAGCCAAATTCACTGTGCTTGGCAGTGTCTGTGATTCAAGGTGGACTGATGGGATGATGGCAGCCAGTGAGAGAGCAGTGATGATCTCCTGCCTTAGAGATGATGGACAGTGGTGTATGGAGGCAACAGCACAGCAGCAAGATGAGAAGTGATGGAAGAGAACAACCAACATTAACCTCAAAGAAGCCAGGCAGGCTTTCCTTCAGGGGCTGAAGTTAAGGTGGTCAGAGGGGACAGTCCCACGGTACTCTGCTACAGGGACAAAAACAGATTCAGAGGTTCCCTTCCCCGTCTGCCTGTTTCTGTCCCCTCTGTTGCTTAATGGGTTTTGGGGCCACACAGTGTAAATCAAACCAATGCCATGATCCAGGCTAAGAGCAGCCTTCCCAAATCAGGAAAAGGGTGAGGAAACAGGACAAGAACAGTGTCCCAATACACGTTTGTCAATTCCCATACAGTAACACCCTGTTCCTTGGAAATGTCTTCATTCTCATACAGCAAGTACTGGTGAGTGGAGGTGTCCCATCTGAGTGTTTTCTTTCTCCTACATATAGGACCGTAGGACAAACCCCCACCAGGTGACCCTCCAGGGAACCCACAGGGGAAGAGCTGAGTGAGGTGAGCTGTTTTTGAGTTCACCATTCTACCAGGGATCACTTGTGTGTCACACAAAGGAGCCCAGATGAGCATGTACAGTGTCTCCAGCTCCCACTGTCTCACTGGGAGCAGGCAGAGGTCCCACAGATCCAAACCGGCCTTAACTCTTGTTCCCTGAAACAGCCCCTCTAGCTGAGACGCAGCCCGCAGAAGGAGCAAGGACTGCTCTGCCTTCCCGTGTGACGACTGTCTCCGCACAGCTCACAGCAGGGAGTCAGATGGGGTGAAACACGACCTCCCCCCTGAAGCTGGGACACTGAGACTCAGTCCTTTCCTGTCCAGAGGAGGCCCCATCTGGAGGGATGGGTCCAGGAGGTCTGGCTGGGCGAGATCACTCCAGTGGTCAAACCGAACCACACTGTTTTCACAAGCTTTTGATGTGTGCATCTTCTCCAGGCAACACAGACCACGATCTGCTTTGGATGCACTTGGAGCATCTCTTGGTGACAGCTGGGCTGTCACGTGGCGCAGATCTGCCCACGCAGGGGAACAGAAGTAAGACGGATGCAGCCATTGCGGCTTAGCACAGGCAGGGACAGCACTGAGCCAGGCTCAAGGCCGTACAACCACATCTTTCCCCTCGTCGTTAATAATCTCTCCTCTGCACCGCAGCCTGGGTGGCAGCAAGCTCCGTCCCTGGCTTGCGGCGTCTCCTTTGAGCACTTGAGGGCACTGTTGGAGTTTGGAAAGAGGCAGATTACTGGGGTGAAAGATTTGTTTCGTGTCATACCATGCAGGGGCACATCAAGTTTGCAAGGACTCTGGCCTCCACTGGAAACGTTGCTGTTCTCAGGGGTCTCCAACTCTGGCATGAACGCCCCGTCTCAGGCAAAACCTTTTGCAGAAATTATCGAGTGATGGGAGGCTTCTTTTAACCTCCTTTTTCTGTAAGCATTTCTCCCTTCCATCTTTTTAACCCCAAAGCTTCTCTCTAGAGGGTCTGGTTTCCGGGAAAGGGGTGGGCTGCACAGTCACTTCTGGAGGGGAAGCAGTGAGTTGGATCACATGGAAATACATTCCACCTGCACAGATACTATGAATTTCCAAAGTGAGAGTCCAAAGACTTGCAGCCTGTCCATGTGCAAACACAAATCTCATCTCTCCTGGTGTTGGCCTCCAAGGGAGCCAGCAGTGCAGGCTGTGCTCCAGGGTCAATGCTACAACGGCTCAGAAGGACTGCAAACAGCACTCTGCTGGGAAGCTGTGCCAGAATAATTATTTACATGTGCTGGCATAAAGTAATTACTAATGGAGCGGAACACCGTGCACAACCCCTCCAAGCTGTCCCAGAGGAAACACTGGGAGTTACCAAGCAAAGTGTACTCTCCGTGTACCAAACTCCAGATTTCCTCCCACCCCAGTCCTTCCCTCTCCTCCCAGGGGAGCAGCTGTTTCGTGGCAGAAAAGTCTCTGTCCCCCCTGTTGCCCCATCCTCTTGCCTTTGCCAGCACATTCCAGGGTTGTACTCAGAGGCTGTAAATTGCCCCATTATTCCAGCTGAACTGCCCCTGAAACTGAGTCTGCTGAGGTCTTTTAGGGAAGGGGACATTCGCGTATTCACATTAAGAAGCAGGGGCTGTAAATGGGTTTGGAGTATTTCACTGCTGTGTTTCTCCAGCCAAGCTGAATTTTCACTTAAGAGGTGGATTGCTGGCACGCAGACCGACTTCCTAATGCCCTCTTGTAGTTTCGGGTTCACCACCTTCCTTGGCTTCTGACTTCATTGCTTTTTCTTGCAATGATTCCCAAGGGGAACCATCTCCTTGGCATTTGGCATTCCTGCTCCTTTCTGCGTAGTATGTGGGGAAAGATATCTTGTGTCCAGGTTCCCACAGGAAGCCGGGCTGTGCTCTGTTGCTGAGTGTGGTGTCCCCATGTCTGAGCAGAACCTGTTGAGACCATCAGGCTTTCCAAAGTGCATCTTCAGTGCATCTTCACCTTCTCCATCAGATTCTGACTTCAGTGGCCTCAAAGTCCAGTTCCTGAGCTCTGTGGTTGCTGTTGCAGCGATTGCGTATCTGTGATCCATTACTAAATGTGACCAGGTTTCTTCCAGCCTTTTCACAGACAGGTTGGAGTTTCAGGGGGCTGCAGAGATTCCTTTCAGGATGGGGCCCAGCACTTGTCTTCAGCTGTGTATCAATATCTAGCCCTGGCACTACTCCAGGCATGCCTTCATCCTCAACTCAGCGTGCCTAGGCATCTGTCCATGATGTCAGCTCTTCAGTCCCCTGGTATTAGTGCCTGGCCTCTTTTAAGCAAAATCCCACCCTCAATGTGGCCCAGAACTCACCCCTCATCTGCTGGTAGGAGCTGCGGGTATCTGTCATGTTGGTTTTCCGTGATCTCACCAACCTTGCTGTGCGAATATTGTCCTGTCTCGGTACCCACTTCTGTTGGCATCTTTGTTAACATCCCTTGAGCCTCTCCTTCCAGCCGTGCCAGTGCTGTAACAAGCTAAGACTGCAGATCGATCTGAATGTGCGGTGCAAGGTAAGCCTAGCTCAACTTACATGAACTCTTTTTTTTCTCAGAGCTGATCTCCAAAGCTCCCCAGCAGGGGCTTCCTCATGGTGACTGGGGATTGCTCGGTGTATGCACTGCAGTGAGCTGGTGGGTTCATCCCCTTCCAGAGGCCACAGTCAGCAGCTTCTTTTCTGTCTGAGCACAACCTCCTTCCTGTCCGTAGATGCTCTGTTAGCAAAGCAGCAAGCTTCTGGCTTGGTGGGGTCCCTGCTCCTACACCTGCAAGCTGCAGACTGCACTGGGCACTGAGCACAGGGCAGTTCCTCCACTGCTGCTCAGAGCCATGTATTTTTCTGTCCACTCTATTCCCTTGTGTCCATTGTACATTGCTGTCAGCCAACATGTCTCAAATGCTGGCAGCTGCCACTCGTTATCAATCGTTTCTCATAACTGTTAGTCTTGTGACATTTCTTCTGTGTTAGGTCTGCCGCTCTCAGCATCTCCCCTACATGTTCCGCTTTGCTACCTCTGCAGGCCCATGCTGATGCAGGGCTCCCTGCCCCAGAATCCAGTATATTTCTTCTACCATATCTTGGCTTTAGGTAAAAAACAGTATCTCTGTACTCTCATTTTTCTGGTGACAGCACCCACCAACACCTCTCTCAGCTGTTGTAGTGCTTCAAACACCATTCCTGGGCTGAAGGGTCTGTTCTTCCAGAAATTGTATCCCCATTTAGATAATAAAGGGTTTTCCTTTCATTTTCCTGTCTTTACTCCTGGCGGCCCGCTCTGCACACAGCCTGTTTTTCCTTCCACGCATGTGCACAGCTTTGCGATCCAGCATCCCCGGTGGTCTGGGTCCCTCCGTGTTGTCCGTTTGCTCCGTTTCTAGGTGCTGATTTTTCTTCCTATTAATCTCACTCCCTCCCTTGCTGCAACTCTCCCTAGACTGACCGCTGCCAACATGTTTCATGTATCACGTGCTGCGTAGCAACACAAGGAAAGGAAGGGGACTCCATGCCTGTAACCCAGTTCTCTGTAAGAGCTATTTCCAGAGATGGCAGGTGCTGGCAGGGCTCCAGCCATGCGCTCGCCTGCTGACTTAGCCACTCTTCCTCCGAACTGCCACCTGTGGCACATGTTCCTCTGCATGTCCCAACCCATTTGGGGCACAGACCATGTTCCTGCTGGGGCAGAGGCTCCTGCCAGTCCCCTTTTTGGCCCTCAGCAGATGCTGGCTGCTGCACGCCAGTGCCTGCTGCTGGCTGGGAGTGGAAACTGTGCTTGGCTTTCCCACCACCATGCTCTGCTTTCTCTGCTGGAGGAGCAGGGGATGGAGACTTCTGCAGTCCCCTGATGGTGCCGAGGTAGTGCCATGGTTTGGATCACGAGCTCCTTTCCAGGCAGCAGGGTTGAGCTGCAGAACAGAGAAGGGCTTGATCTCCATCACTCAGCCATGCAGGTAGATCTGTGCCCTGCGCACCTGCCTGGGAAGCATCCTGCTCCCAGGCCTCCAGCACTGAGGAGTAACACCCCAGTCACTTCAAAAGGGTCCTGTCCCATGGGATCAGTGAAGGCCAAGCAGGAGAGGCCCTGATAACTGGCATCTAGCAAGGGGGGACCTATCTTTAGCTGATGCAGGCAGAGCAACCAGAAGCCCATATGCCATCCCTCGGACATCCCGGTCCAAATGCCAGGCAGGACCTTTTGGGAAGCAGTGTTACAGAGGAGGCTTTTTTTGATCAGGGAAAATCAGTTTATGGTGTTGCTGGTAATCACCTCTCCATCCTGACGCCACAGTTCCTGCCATCTGCTGACACATTTGTTTGTGCTAAAGTTCTAGCCATAGAGATGACTTGGGGGTTAAATATATCCCCCATTGCTTTCTACAGCAGTCCACAGTCAGCTGGATAGGAACAGTGGAGGGGATGGCAAGGCATGAGAGGAAGGAGAGAAATCATTAAAATCATCTTTGTCACTCAAGAAAGTTGCTGTGTTACTCTGGCTGTGGTGGGAGGGGACCAGCGGACTGCCAGCCAGTCTGCTAGGAAGAGACAGCCATCCTGATCAGAGTTGGGCAAGTACTGTGTTTGCTGGCTGATTTGTGGCCTGGAAAATCGCAATCCAGAAAACACAGTTCACATTGACCCAAAATGGTTATTTCTTTGCAATTTTCCTTATTGGCTCAAACTTTGGTCATGTCCGTGAAAGCTGAGGCACCAACCTCCAGACTCTTCTCCCTGTGGGCAGGACAGGCTCCCAGGCAGAGGAAGGCTGACCTGAATCCTGGGCATGGGAGGATGGGGCAGTCTCCTGTGTCCAGGGGCTGCCCCACACTCCCTCTGCCATCACAGAGGAGCCCCCAGCCCTTTCTGAGGTGGGAAAGCAGCTTACCACTGACCAACGTTATTTAGCAACTTCAACCTGACTGGGCCAGCACTGGCACCGAATTGCCTCAAAAAATCATTTTGTTTTCACTTGGGAGGAAAATTCAGTCTCCGTGTGAGCTGCCCCTGCCCAGCAGCCTCCCTGCACAGCCCAGACCTCCTCCTCCATCTGCCCCAGCCCATCCTGCTCCCCTGGGGAACAGCAAAAATGACTGACACTATTAATGCACGTGGACCCGGCTGGGGCTGCAGCAACCCTGCCCGACAGCCCGGTTCCCGTATAAATCACTGGGTCACGGAAGTCGTGGCATTTATAAATATTGATCCTGTCTTTGGGGAAGCTCACCATTTCAGAGAGGGAGGTTTTTCAAAATAGCGTTAAAGAGAGATGCTGGAGTTATTTTTGGCTCTGTCAACAGCACAGATCTGTGTGGCTGCCCTGTGCGTGGGGCTGAGCGCACCAGCCTGGCCCTGCTCCCTGCTCCTGCTCCTCTCTCCTGGGCCTCCGTGCCTCGGGGATATTTATTTTGGGGTGTCTCTGGGCAGGACAGACCTAGAAAAGTTCTGTCTGCCACAGAGCTCTTTGCAAGGGAAGTGTTTCAGCCCTCTCCCCACACACTGGGGACAGGTTGTGCAAAGCCACCCCTCCAGAGTTGGCCCAGGGCAGCAGTAACACTGCACTGGCTGTGTGGTATATTCTGTTCTGATGTGTGGTACCCAGCAACAGTCACCCTCTGGGAAAAACACCACCGGCACCTCCTCTGTGCCTCCAGGCACCCGCACCATCTGGAAATGGAGAGCAGACTCAGAAGTAGGGTGGCAAAACATTTCCAGGGCCTCGCAAAGCTCCAGAAAGTTTGTTGGTGGGTTATATGACTGAGATAGCATTTCTAATCGGGCCTGTGAATCAACCTCAGGAATTCTTCCGCTCCAGCTGCAAAGGATGAAGAATGGCATGTTCTGGTGGGCTGGGACGCTGCTCTTGCATGTGGAGGGTCACTGGGTGGACACATCTGGGTGGAAACCAAAGACCTCAATCTAGCCTGATCTCCTGGGATGGGGAACCTCCAGAGAAAGAAAGTAGTTCCATCATGAAAAATGGTTTCAAATTCAATTCAACCACACCACCCAAACTCCCCATCCCTGAAGATGAGTGCTCCAATTTGGAGGTAGAGGCACGTCCTACCATGGTCCTGCCAGGGTGCTGGGCCCTGAGGGTCATGTAATCCCTCAGGAGGCAGTGCTGGACATCTCTGTAGCAACACTTGCTTGAATGTTTGTGTGGATAAGATTCCCTGGCTGGGACATAGAGCAGATAGGACAGAGGTAACCATAGTGTTTAGCAGAAGCAACTGAACCCATGTTTTTTGATCTGGGTCGCTTGGGCAGGGAGCTGTGAACCAGGAGTCTTCCTCTCTGTAGAAGTTCAGAGACCTTTTGCTGTTTGTTCTGACCTGGTGTCTGTGGACATTTCTTCCTGAGGCTGACCTCCTATGGGGGAGGACAGGCGTGGGACAACAGAGCAGATGGGCAGTAAGTGTTTGGTCATCCTCCCAGGAGAGCCCCCAGCCTGCCCCCAGGGACAGCACAGAGCTTCTGCATCCTAGTGGGATCTCGGGGGGATTTTGAGCAATAAATTGCAAAGGAGCATAGGCAGGCAGGTGCCGGGGCAGGCAGAGGAGGCTCTGGGGACAGCAAGCATCCCACACATCCCCACCACTTAACTCAAAGCAGCTAGGTATGAGCCAGCCTGCCCTCCCTTCCCAACTCAGTGCTGCTCCAGTGGTGCTGTAGCACGTGCTGGGAGCAAAGCTGGGCTGAGGAGACCCCATTCCTGGGGCAGATCCTCTTTTTGCATCCAAAGGGAAGAGCTGATTCTTGCATCTCTCAGCCAGCACAGGGACCTGTCAGAGGGACACCTGCCTGGAGGATTGTGCGTCTTTGGCAGTGAGAGATCTCTGGTGAGATGGGCTTTGAAGCATAGATTGCACTGAAAATCATAAGGCAAGATGAGCCACTCTCACAGGCAGCCAGAGCAACCCATGGCCTGGCACACACTCGTTCTGGTCTCTCCTCTCCTCATGAGCTCTGCGTCTCGTAGCCCCTTTTACCACCTGGGCAAGGCTCTGCATCCCTCCCCAAGGAGGGAGGAAAATGGCTCCGTGCAATTGCTCCCATTCTGGAGGGGAAAGCAGAAAGGCCAGTCTGCAGCACTGGGCAGCGGTAGCCAGGTGGTCCACAGGTGATGCCCATGCCCAGCTAGGATCAGAGCTCACATCGGTCAGGTCCTTGGGTGGCTGCAGGGCTAGAGCCCTGGGCTGAGCCATGCGGCTGCAGATGGGTACAGTCAGGCAGCTCTTGTCCCAGGCAGCCTCCGGGAGGCTAACACTGGAGGCTGGAGTCGGCCTCCTGGGCCCTCCTGCCCTGCTCCAGCGAGCAGGTAGCAAGTGCAAGGGCTCTGTTCTGCACATGCTGCAGCCAAACCATGAACCCATTTGTCATTTCTCAGCCACTTTGCTGACTCAGTAAAGCTGCTGCTCTCCTGCCGCAGGGCTGAGAGCCTCACTGCCGCAGGGAGGGAGCCCCATGGGCTGGGGGGCACGTAAGTGTTAGCAAAACGGAGTAACATGGGGCAATGGAAATTCAGCCTTGGGGTGAGTCAGGCGTGTGAGTCAGCAGGTCCCAAAGCACAAGCCGAAGTGTCCAGCCTTGTGCAGGGAGAGGTCAGCGTCCTGCTCGTTCTGCACAGGATCTGCGAGGGGACAGCCGAGCGCAGGCCTGCATCTGCCCAAGGGAGATGCAGAGGTCTCAGAGCAGCGGAGCAGGGCAGAAGGGTACCTCCTCGCCTACCACCCTCTGCTCCCTGGGATCTGTGGCCATGGCAATGGGATTCTGCATGAGTCATGAACCTGGTCAGCAGGACACCTCCTTCCCTGGGAGGAGAGAGCCCCCAAATGCCTGCTTGCCTGCCATGGTTTGGCGTGCAGGAGAAAGCAGCACTTGAGCGGGTGAGTCCCTTCACTGCAGTCCCTGTGCCGTGGTCCCTGCTTTCTGGAGTGGTTCCTCTCTGCTGCTTGCCCACCTGGTTTTCTGCCCCATCCTGCCCCATGGCTTCCTGCACGCACTGTGCTGCTTGCAGCGGACTGGAGCCTGATGGACAGCTGTGTCCCGCCACCAGGATCCTCACTGGAAAGCTGCCACTGTGGACACCAGGCTCAGGAGCCAAGTGCAAGCTCTACCTGGCCTTTCCAAGGGTGGGGACAAACAAGGGTGGGGCCGGGAAGGAGCAGGAGTTGTGGGATGAACATAAAGTTGGGGAGATGCTTAGGCTGATGCTAACTTACCCCATTCTGCTGTGCGTGAGGTATATGCTTTTGCAGAAGGTGAAGCGTGGCAGGGAGTTAGATTTTACTCATTCACTCATCAGTAAGCAGTTCAGGAGACCAGAATTTTTACCAATAAACGTCCATCTTCTCTGTCCCAAAGCCCTTCTGACAGACCAAAGCCTGATGGACCACCACAACCACACAAACTGCGTGCTGTACCAGAGTCCTGTCCTTCAACCCTGAATCTGGAAAAACAACTTCCTTTGACGCAGCTTAACCTTTGCAGTGAGCCTTGAGAAGAAACTCTTAAGTACGGCTGTGCTTCTGCAGAGCAAGACTTGGGATCTCCAGGCAGCTCTGGAAGCAGGGTGAGACACATTGACCGTTCTCCTGCGACTGCTCCAGGACCACATGCAGCCCAGTGTTAAATAAATACATGTTTATGGTAAGCCACCAGGGATATCGGCCTGTGAAATTTCTGACCTCAATCTGAGGTTGTCTTCACAATTTTGCTGTTCCTCAGCCTGAGGTTAAACCACAAGAGCCTTCTCTTTTTGCAGAGCTGAGACAGCAATCCTGAGATTGTCTTTAGCTCTAGGTCACTTATGTTTTCAACTACCAATACAGGTTGCTAGAGCAAGAGCAATATGCTGTAAAGCAAGTATAAATCCAAAAGGACTATAGCCAACATCACACACAAGGCATTTGATATTTTTAGGATATGTTTCCAAGCAGCTGAGTGTTCACTCACCTCAGTGATCTTCACATCACCTCAGAGATCCTCCAGATCTTCTCCAGAACTGAACAGTGGAGAGATACAAACCTGGAGGCTTTAACTTTACTGTAAGAAGGGCAATTCAATTAAAAATTAAAACAGGCAAGGAGCTGGAGCAGTTGTCTTGTGAGGAGGCACTGAAAAGGTTGGGATTCATCATTCTGGAGAGGAGAGTGATGTGACTGAAGTTTACAAAATCCCCAAGGTGGTGAATCAGGTGAGCATGAAATCAAATCCCAAGGACAGGAACTAGGGCAGTCAGTGGGACTGGTGGGATATCCTTCTGAAACAGAGAAAAGGAGAGATTTCTTCATGCAGTGAGTAAAGCCTCAGGAATTTACTGCCACAAGAGGCTGTGGAGGGAGATGCTGTTGGCATGGTCAGAAAGGGATTAGACCAGCTGATGGACAGCAGGTCCATGAGGGGTTATCAGAGGGAGCAGGCAGTTACGTGCCTTCTGCGGTCCCAAGCCCAGTGACTATGGATGCTAAAGTATGAGGCGCTTAGGCTGCAGAAGGCTCACCTGAAGCAGCATCTCCTATTGCCCCTGCTAGATGCACACTAGGCAGGCCATAGCTCTGAGCCAGTAAGGCACCTCTTGTATTCATGTTCCCTCTCCTGTTCCAGTTTTCTCCTGCAGGACTTTTGCATCAGTTTGCACTCAGCTAATGGAGCGTCTCAGAAATGGGACTGAGGGACGTGTCCATGAGGATAACTCTTGCCATGGGGAGGGCAAGCTGTTATTGATAGGCAGGAAACAGACAGGGAAGTATGTGCTGTGTCCTTGTCCAGGCGTTGAGACCATCCACATCCAGCTACATGTAACACCCTCAGCAGCTAGCTCTTACCCGCCCGGCCCTGTGTGCCCGTGGCTCATGCTGGAGCCAGCAGTCTTGCTGTGCCTCTGTGCACTGGACATGCAGCCCAGGGGTGGGCCACAAGCACCTCCTCAAAAAGAAAACGCAGGCAGTGGATAGAACTGTCCTGGTCCAGGGGCAAGAAGACACATCCTGCCCCAGCATGGGTCCAACAGGAACTTGCCAGTGTCACGCAAATCCTGTACGCCCGTCAGCAGAGGCTGTGTGCCACATACCGTACAGCGACCCATGCAAGCCATTCAGCTGTAGTTCTTTCTCCTCAGGGTCTTTGCAGAAGTAGATAACCCATCTGCTTTTTCCAACATATTTCCCCTAAATTACTGAGAATCCTTTACAAATCAAACCCACCTGAACAAGAGGCACAGTGTGATGGTTCACAATAATGAACCATCTTCCCTGGCAGCTAATACAGAGCTTACTGCAATTGCCCCATTACAACAAAGTGCTTATGAAGGATATGTAGGAAGCAACTAGGGATGGGTAAAATGGGTTGGGCTGCGTTAAGAAGGTGGCTCTGTCTCCATCTCTCACTTCCCAACATATTCCCAGTTTCACAGAGAAGTAATTTAGAAGACCTTAATCCTTCCCAGGGCCCATAAACTGGTGCAAAAGGATGCAGCTGTGTTTCTTCACATGTGTGTCAGGATCCAGGACTCCTCCCAGCCTTGGTAACGTGCTTGGATAAACCTTGTCTGTGGCAATGAGCTGAGCGATACAGTTTAAGCTGAATAGTTTGACCGAAGCATTGACTCTGGCTTCAAGCATGAGGCACATTTTGAAACGCAACTGGTCAAGGATGAAAGCTGCAACTGTCCAGCGAGACAAAGGAGAGGGTGAATTTCACTCTCTTCCGAATCCTTCCCAGGGTGATCTCAGTTCCTGCCAGTGACTTCCTCATTCAGGAGCCTCGGTCAAGTAACTTGGACAAACAATATTTAGCCTCAAACTATTTTCAGAGTATTTTTTTGCTTATTTATTGTTCATTTGCCCTGATGCCTGGCTGGGCTTCTTGGCCACATGCGACGGCTTCTGTTGATGGATTGGGTGGACCCGAAGCTTTACAAACAGAAAGAAGATGGGTGCCGAATAGCAACTGACAGACAGATGCGTGTTTGTGCTGTCCTCCAGCGGGTGCCAGCATCCACAGTTGCTATTTGCATCAGCCTTCCTCCTGGGCAGTCGACCAGAGGGGTGGCCAGCTTGGCTGCCATGTGGGGAGCCTGCGGTTTAAGTCACGTCAACATCAGATGCAATCTTCCTGACACGAGGCTTGTCTGAGCCCTTTCACATCAGAGAAAGGACATTTAAGGTGCAAAGACCTACCCACAGAAAGCTTCATCTGCCCAACCAGAACACAGGTTACCCTGGCAGTGCTGTGACCTTAGACTCATGAGATGTGGAGGAGGGCCTCCTACCCACAGGGCAAAGCTGGGTTATTTGTATGCTATAATTGTTGTAATATAATCCAGCAGTGCTCTGGGAGCCCCTGTGACATGGCCCAGGAGTGACAGTCTCCCTAATTCAGAAACTATGTGTTGTTGTGATACCACAGAAGATGCCTGGGGAAGTGGCGAGTCAGCTAACTCCTCCTGGGCAAAAACAGGCCATAAAGGACTCTTCTGCTGCTCCAGCTGCAGCCCAGCATAGTTTTCATCACCACAGCCATGAAAGATATTATATGATACTGATCCTTCCTAGAGGTAGGAGGGCGATCTCCCAAAATGAGTCTGAGTGTATCTGCTAACCCTCCATACAACTGGGAAGAGGGAGTTGCTAAGCAAAGTGTGTTTGGGAGGGAAGCAGACCTGAGCTGCCCGTTGGCACCTGCATCTACAGGATCCGACACCCCCTCTGCTGACCCTTCAGCAGACGTTGTCAGGAGAAGTTCAGGCATTTGTTTTCCTCATTTCATGTTATCTTTTAGCAATTCTATTTCCAATTTTGTCCTGAAAAACTTAACCTTTTGCTTTCTTAGAATAAAATCCATTTCTGCTGTTGTTCTAGATCCGCCTCATCAGGGAATTACAGAAACTTCCAAATGGGGCAACAAAATGAGTTTGGGAGTAATGAGACCTGGGAAATGCCTGCCAGCAACGTGCAAGGGGTAGCCTGGGTAAACAAGGTTTATTGCATGCCAAGGAAAAGAGGGAGACCCCCCTTCCAAGGGTCGCCAGCCGGGATCCTCACCAAAAGTGACAATCTGCACGTTCATGCAATTCTGCATGAGATACTGCCCTTGTCAGGTTGGGCTGAGCAGTGCTACCGCCATTTCGTGACAGAGAAGCTGTGAGCTGTGCTGAATGCGGGAAGGAGCAACGGAACTGCCACAGACCCAGCCGCAACGCTCCTGTTTCAGAAAGTTTTCCTCTAGGCAACATCCCAAGAGCTTTCTCGTTATGAAAATGTATTTTCAAACTACATTTTTGAAATACCAGTCAGATGCAAAAAGGTATTCATTCACATTTGCCAGGCACAGAACAAGCTCCCAGGAGCATTGCTCTGATAGAAGAAAAGAAAGAATCAACGTGGGTGAATGTACCAGGAAAGGGAGGTTCAAAGAGCAGAAGTCTTGCAGTCTCAGGTAGGACTTCACGCGGAGCAAGCACGGCGCTGTGTTCCTCTGCCTTTGCAAACAAGGCAGGTGGGAGCCAAGCCTGGCCCTACCACCATGTCAGCATATGATGAAGATGGAGTATATCTCTCATGCCGCCATGGGTCATTTCAGGTTTTCTTAGCTGAAAATTCACACTTCTAATTTCATCAAGACCAATATTTGCGTTTCAGTTCACATATTCACAGAAGAGTGGCTGGCCTGTGTTTCAGGCCTGAAGGGATGGAGAGTTTACTACATCTCTGGACTCCTTGTTCTGATGGTCAGTTATTCCCACTGTTTGAAATAGTTACCTTATCTTTAGCTCGACAACCACCAGCTTTGCTTTCCAATCCCTGGATCTTTTTCTGTCTTTGTCTGCCCTCTTAAAGAGCCCTTTGCACTCCAAGTATTCCCCCACATCAGTTCTCACAGACCATGATTAAATCACCTCTTAAAAACTAGATAAACTAAACAGATCGTGTTCCATTAGTCTCTCACTGAGAATGATTTCTAGCCCTGGGATAATCTTCTAGTTCTTTCCTGAGTCCTTTCCAAGTTTTCAGTGTCACTCTCAAGCATAAGCCCTAGACCTGAATGTGCCATTTTGGTGATGATGTCACTAAAATCACAAGCAGGAGCAATGCCACCTCCACGATATTCCCTGCTTGCATATATCAAGATCATATCCAGCCTTGCAGCAGCAGTGAGAGTTTCTGTTTTCTGGGTTTCAGCTGAAGCCTAAACCATCTCTAGAGTCACTGCTCCCCCTGGTCCATCATCGCAGAAGTGGCCAGCACATCTGATATCGAGCGACCATTAAATATTGACTGAAGTGTCCCTGTTTTTCTATATTCTAGTGCCTATGAACCCCTCATCCTTCCAGCTTAATTTCTTCCTGTGCCACCAAGTATCCATGTTTTTCTTTAGATAAGATTTTATCCCATCCCAGGCAACCATTCTGTGCTGTCATTAATCCCATAAACAAGCTTTTCCCATGAAGTTCTTGGGCTTGCAGCATACCAGTTGCTTCCAACAGGGAAAGAGAATCTTTGCCATCACTTTGCACAGTACAGATCATTCCAGCTGATTTATATAGCATTAAGTCAGGCATTTCTAAAATGAGCATTTTTCAGGAAGCATAACAGGCAGTCCCAAGTTTGCATTCTGGGAAGGGTGTCATGGGGTTGACAGAGACAGTGCATCCCACTCTAAAATGGCATCTGAAATACCGAAAGGACATGCCATCTGGAGGGACCCACCTTTCTTCTCCAGCTGCAGAGAATCCCAGACAGGTCCTTGACTAGACGGCAAAGTGAGGCGAAGCCAAATGACAATGAGAGTTAAAGTCCCATTTTTCAAATACCCAAGAAAAGTCAATGAAATGAAGCATCCAAATCCCCCAAAATCCTTGCTCCAGCACTCATGCATGTGCCTCATGGACCTCCTCACCCGCCCCCAGGACGGATGGGAGCCAGGGCAGCAGCATCCCCGTACATCCCCCACTCTGCAACACAACGGTGCCTCTGGTGAGCGCTGCCCTTCTTTCCCCACAGCAGATGCTGGGTTTGCGCACTCTCCTCTGGATGCACTCACTGCACGTCACAAGGAGATGCTTCCCATCTAGCTGTCAAGGCTCTCTGTTAACAAAGTATTTAAGAGGTTATGGTGCCCCTTAATCATAGAATCATAGAATCATAGAATCATAGAATCATAGAATCATAGAATCATAGAATCGTTAAGGTTAGAAAAGACCCTCAAGATCATCGAGTCCAACCGCTAACCTATCACTGCCAAGTCCACCACTAAACCATATCCTCAAGCACCACATCTACCCTTCTTTTAGATACCTCCAGGGATGAAGACTCAACCACCTCCCTGGGCAGCCTGTGCCAATGTTTGACAGCCCTTTCGGTGAAGAAGTTTTTCCTAATATCCAACCTAAACCTCCCCTGATGCAGCTTGAGGCCATTTCCTCTCATCCTGTCACTTGTTACTGGGGAGAAGAGACCAACCCCCCCCCTCACTCCAGCCCCTCTCAGGCAGCTGCAGAGAGCGAGAAGGGCTCCCCTCAGCCTCCCCTTCTCCAGGCTAAACCCCCCCAGCTCCCCCAGCCGCCCCCCAGCACACTTGTGCTCCAGACCCTGCCCCAGCCCCGCTGCCCTTCTCTGGACACGCTCCAGCCCCTCCACCCTTCTCTGGACACGCTCCAGCCCCTCCAGGGCCCTTCTTGTCCCGAGGGGCCCAAACCTGAGCCCAGCATTCGAGGTGGGGCCTCCCCAGGGCCGAGCACAGGGGCCCCATCCCTGCCCGGCTCCTGCTGGCCACACCAGTGCTGACACAAGCCCGGGGGCTGGTGGCCTCCTTGGCCACCTGGGCACTGCTGGCTCATGCCCAGCCGGCTGTCAGCCAGCACCCCCAGGGCCTTCTCCGCCGGGCACTTTCCAGCCCCTCTGCCCCGGGCCTGGAGCGTTGCCTGGGGTTGGTGTGACCCAAGGGCAGGACCCGGCACTGGGCCTTGTTGAATCGCATACACTTGGCCTTCGCCGAATGATCCAGCCCATCCAGGTCCCTCTGCAGCACCTTCCTGCCCTCCAGCAGATTGACACTCCCACCCAGCTTGGTGTCTGCAAACTCACTGAGGGTGCACTCGATCACCTCCTCCAGATCATCAGTGAAGATATTGAACAGGACCGGCCCCAACACTGAGCCCTGGGGACCACCACTCGTGACCGGCCGCCAACTGGATGTGACTCCATTCACCACCACTCTCTGGGCTCGGCCGTCCAGCCAGTGTTTAACCCAGCGCAGAGTGCACTTGTCCAAGCCGTGAGCAGCCAGCTTCTCCAGGAGAATGCTGTGGGAGACAGTGTCAAAGGCCTTACTAAAGTCCAAGTAGACAACATCCACAGCCTTCCCCCCATCCACTAAGCAGGTCACCTTATCATAGAAGGAGACCAGGTTAGTGAGGCAGGACCTCCCTTTCATAAACCCATGCTGGCTGAGCCCGATCCCCTGGGTGTCCCACATGTGCTGCATAATGGCATTCAAAATTATCTGCTCCGTGACCTTTCCCGGCACTGAGGTCAGGCTGACAGGCCTGTAGTTCCCTGGATCCTCCTTCTGACCCTTCTTGTAGAGAGGCGTCACATTTGCTAGTTTCCAGTTATCTGGGACCTCCCTGGTTGACCAGGACTGCTGAAAAATGATGGAGAGTGTCTTGGCGAGCTCCTCTGCCAGCTCCCTCAGTATCCTCAGGTGGATCCCATCCAGCCCCATGGACTTGTGAGCATCGAGGTGAAGGAGCAGGTCGGTGACTGCCACCTCTTCAACAACCAGGACTTCATTCTGCATGCTATCTCCACCTCCCAGCACAGGGGCCTGACAGCCCTGAGGATGACCAGTCTGACTATTAAAGACTGAGGCAAAGAAAGCACTAAGTACCTCAGCCTTCTCCTCATCTTTCATGGCAAGTTTACCTTCCGCATCCAATAAAGGAGGGAGGTTCTCCCTGGCCCTCCTTTTGTCACTTTTTGTCACTTAGAAATATCTCTGATGTTAAAAGGTGGACTTCAGTTAAGTACTTTGCAATGGGAGGAGCATGGAAAAGTCAGCTTGATCGTACCTGTTTGGGCTGTGTCGCTGAAGGGCCGGTGTCAAACCCAAAGGCAAAGGCAACCCGGGAGGTTTCAGCAGGGGAGATGGATGGTCTCCAGAGCCACCAGTGTGAGCCCAGAGCCACTCACTGTCTGCCCACACATCCCCCTTGGCAGGTGGCAGGGAGAGGGGTGGGCTGAGGCTGTGCAGACCATTTTGTAGGTCATCAGCTTGCTTCGTCTCAGCTTTGAACAATGTAGGGTATGCTGTGCCCTGTGTTGCTGCACTGTGTCCTCTGAGGGACAGCCTGGGCAGGCTGGGAGGGCAGACGCTAGAGGATTTCTGATGGAATAGTTTAAAAAGGGGATTCAAAGGAGGGGGAGAGTGAAGTCAACTGAGAAGAAGCAATATTGCTCCCAGACATTAAGGGTAATGGGATGGGGAACTAGCACGGGCTTGGAGGTCCCCACTCCAGAGCAGACCCAGACCTCCACCCCAGAGGTGAGAGGAGGACCCCAGCATGGGTCCCACGTGGGTATCAGCCAAGCAGGTGGCAGTCTGCACGCCTCCGGACAGCCTGGACCATGGCAAGAGTTCTGAGGAGCTGAGAATACCTTTGTTTTCAGAGGAACAGCCTTCCTCAGACGGTTCCCTTTGGGGATGAGATGAATCCCTGGATGTCCCCTGTCCCCATTTCAGCAGAGCTGTACTTTCCCCAAGCACCAGGAAGATGCACTCAGCCCCTGCTGCTTGTTTGGCTGCACCAAAATATTGTGCATCTCCCGCTGCCGTCCCTCCGCAGGAAACCAGCGACCGCCAAGAAAAGGCAGTAACTGACTCTGGAGCAGCTGCGTCTCAGATGGCAGAAGCTGGTGAGAGGCTTTTCTAGCTTTTCAGGATGGCTTTTGTATCTGTGTTTCCTCCACTCCTTTGCTAAGCTCCAGTTTCTGAACCAGGGCCTGGTCCTCAGGGCCCATGCCACCCTGCAGCCCCCACGCCAGCACGCATAAGCCCTGTGAGAAGGAGGACCTGGCAAGAGGACTGGGAAATATTGTCACTTCTGCTGAGGTCACTCTGCAGCCCATGTTTTACCCAGAGACCTCAAATGAAGAAAGTGGAAAATAACACTGGAGCAAGTTCAGATGTTATTCTCCAGCCTGTCGTTACCCTGAGTCAGATGGAGACAAGCGAAGAGCCTCTACCCGGGATAGATTGTAATCGGAGTGATGGAAAAGACCATTAGGTCATCTGGGCCATCTGCCCCTGCCAATACACGCCTGTTCCCTGCTTCGTGTTATCTAGTGCTTAGCTTGGAGTGAGTCAAGTGATGCAGCTTCCAGTTTCCCACGGGAGACTTTTCCTAATAAAACTAATAGCTGAGATGGAAACGTTTCCTGATATTCTGCCTAAATATGCTGTTGCTCACATACATCCCATTACTCCTGCTGATCCTCCCATGGGACCCTCTGAAAGCATGTCTCTCCTTGGTGTTCGTACCCATCACATTCCTGCTGACAGTTACTGTCATATTTTCTCTGGGTTGCCATCTAGACAAGCTACATTTCACAGCACAGTGGTAATGATTCCAGACCCAGGGCTGCAAATAGCTTGCTTTGTCCTTGGAGCCTTTGGACTCCTCCTAAGAAGTCAGATTCCCCAGACATTCTGCAAAGGGGAATATTCTGGAGAGGTTTTAATGTAAAATCAAGCATGGGGTTTAGAGAGATGGATCCTTGAGTAAAAAGCTTGGTTCCATATTTCTGAAGTTTCTCATGATGATTCTTTATCTTTTGTTCTGATCTAGTTTTCCTTCTTTAAATTTTGATCTCTGATTTCTCCAGGGATCTCCATCCCTTTTCCACATCTAATTAGAGCTTGAAGTCCCAGAAAGACACATGAAGCCAATTAGGGGAATGATTCAGGCTCCAGGTGACTTAAAGGTTTGCAGTTTGTAAAGAGGCTTGAGCATTTACTAGCAAGGTGAACGACAGATGGAGAGAAAGCGAGATAGGTGGATATATAGATTGATGCCTTTAGGAGTAAGAGATGTAGCCATGACTTGGAAACTTTCTGAAGAGTTCAGCACATACAGCCTGGCTTCTTTCTCTCACTGGGGATAAGAGGCTTATTAAAATAAGTGATTTTCGGGGTTCTGCAACCGGCCCGGTAGAGCAGCTCTCCAGTGTTGGATGCTGCAAGGGTGGGGAATCCCCTTGGTCCCCAGCGAGAGCCGTATGGGATGTGATCCTTGCTGAACCTGGCTGTTGCTCAGCCCTTACAGCTGAGCCAAGCACCCACCACCCCTCGGGGGGGCCTTCCTCCACGGCATGACTGGGAGGACATTGGTGAGGTGTATAGAGAGGAAGGACCTGCTCCCTGAGTGAGTTGGGGGGACACATGGGGTGTGCAAAATTGCAGGTTTTTACTCATAACTGAGATCTGGCTTTCAAAGCACTTTGTACCATTAGCTTTTAGTCCTTGAGCTTCAGCTTGCAAAAATCCTGCCATGCCATCTCAGTGCCACCAGCTTGGGGATGCTGCAGTCCCCGAGGGAAGAGTGTCTTGCACAGAGCAGAATGAGCTGCAATCCAAGATGGAGCCCCTGCGTAGGTCAGATAAACAGAGCTGTGCCTGCAACAGGAAATTAATTTAAATTTAGAAGAAATAATTTTTTTCCTTGGTCGAATGAGTTGGGAGATCCTCCTTCTGTTCTTCATTAAGCAACAAAGGGTGAAACCAACAGCAAATTGTGTGCAAACCACCCAACTGCGGCCCTGAACTCCTGAAACATCTTTATTCACTTAATCTGGGATTCAGGAAATTCTCGTCCAAGCCGGTTTTATTGGGTGGTTTGAATTGAGCTCTCAGCCTCCCAATCAGTAACAGATGAACAATTTTGCATAACATTTTTCTCCTGGATTTTTGGCTCTGCTCCGTCCTTCCTAGCGGCTGAGCTGATGAAGCAGGCCTGTTGTTCATCCCTTCGGAGAAGCCAGCCTTGCTCCAGTTCTGGGAACAGCCACAGGCTGCCCTGGGTCCTGATCAAGGCCAAGTCCCACCTTTCTCGGTTTATCTCCATCGGCGGCTCTTCTCCCCATCTCCCTCTTGACTCCTTCCTCCAGCTGCTTCCTGGGCTGGCATCGAGTGCTGCACCCATAAAGATCAGCCAAAGCCAGGTCACAGGTGCTGAAGGGCAGACAGTAGATGCTGATAAACAGCCACGCAGCCTGACTGAGTTGTGTGGACATCTGATGAAACACAAGGGGAGACAGGTCCCAGCTGTGGCTGGAGCTGCATGGGGAGAAGGGATGTTTTTATGGGCTGACCTGCCCTTCAGCACCTCTCCAGGCAGGTGGCTGCTGGGCTTGTTTTCTTTGTTCACTTGTGAGTATGGCTTTTGTGGCTGGGAGCAGAGCACAGGTGGATTTCTGTGCCATAAGATACCTCTAGCATCGGTGTCTGTGTTGGCCCATCAGCCAGTGCATGTGAGGGTGCACCTGGCTGTGGGACGCGCTGTGCCTGTGGACCTGCCATGCACACCCGTGTGGACACGTGCCAGAAGCAGCGTGCGTGTGAGTGTGAGCCTGTGTGTGCTTGCAGGCGCGCTCATCGCCATGGCCGAGGTGGTGCCGGTCCGCAGGGGCCCTCTGCCCTACTGGGAATGGTGGCATCTGGACCACTGGGAGAAAGCAAAAGGAGAAGGGTGAGACCCTGGAAAAAAGAGGGGTGTAAAACGCCTGGAGAAATCCCAGCCCTCTGGCAAGGGGCGCTCATGTCTGCGCCCCCGTGTCTGTGCACATGTGCGTTACTTGTCAGCATCTGTCTGCCTCCACCCTCGCTGCCTTGGCTGCCCGGAGCTGCCAGGACTCAGCTGAAGGCCAGTCAGGAAATGAAATAGGTGCTATGCACCCCCCTTGTCCCCACCCCGTGGGTGGGCTCCCTCACCTGCCCATCGCCCTCCGCACCCTGCCGACCCTCTGGCAGCAGATTTCGCCGGATGATGTTGCCGCCTTGATGTTTCAGTGCTGCCAGTTCCCAGAATAACCTGGTCCCGGGGCTGGGGAAAAACACTTGCTCAGCCGATGTGTTTGCTCAGACACTTCAGCCCAGGCTTTTATTATTATAATGCCTCTGAGATCTGGGGCTTAGAGCCGGATTTGCTGCCATGTGCCTGACAAAGAGGAGTGACCTCAGCGACACCGGAGAGCAGAGAGCATGTAAAACCTTTCTGGGCTCTGCGTAGGAGTGCCGCTTCCCTTCTTGGCTGCTCTCAGCTCCATCTGCTCTCTCCACACGCGGGTCTCCCTGTTAGTCCCTCTTGGGTGGAGAGAGGACCAGACAGGAGAGGACTGTTCACACAAATGGGCTTAACATTATTTGCAGAGCTCCCAGATCAGCATGCCCTGAATTTTAAGCATGAGGGTGATTTCCCTCACTCTGGTGGGTCTGCAGTTTCTCCTCTCCATCCTTTGGGGGGGCAAGACAAAGAGCAACCAAGGCATCAGCCCATCTGCATGAACCGCTCACGCCATGCACTGGATCTCCAAGGGTGAAGGAGCTCCCTGCCCCATCTGTCAGCTTGCCTACAGGGACCTGACCCTGACGCTGTCCTTTTCTACCCAGGTTTCTCCTGTGCAGTTTGGTGGTCACCACCTTGCACTGCAGAGTTGGAGCTGAGTCAAATCAACATGTCAAAGATCATATTAGACATTCCTTCACTCACCCCATGAAATATTGGCCACCTTTTCTGCCACATGGAGCAAAGTAAGTTGCAAACCCAATGGGAAAGGCAGGAAAAACAGTCATTAATAACTGTACTTAATTACAACCTAATTTATTGAAAAATGTGTTTGAAAGCAGCTGGCAACAAGTTGAACTATGTGGAAAGTTTGAAGAATACCAGACCAGACATTAATTAGTCAACAGCCTCCAGAAAAGGTCAGGCTCTGGAAATATTTAAAGGTCCCATAATAAAATGAATTTTAATTCCAATGCTGAATGAAAATTTCATTACAAATCCCCAGAAAATAGTCTGCTTCCCCACAGACATGCGGGTTTGAGGGTGACGTGCTCTCCACACACCACAAACTCCTTATGGGATTTCCCAAACCATGCCTTCTCGTTACCTCCTTTTGTTGGAAACTCCACAGAAGCAACTTCGTTTTCATCAAGGGCTAAGCATCATTAGCATGAGACCTCTAACACTAACCTCCCTAAATTACCGACTGGCCTCTGTAATGCAGCATGACCTCTCTAGGAGTTAGTGCCACCAGTAAAATCTGATCTCAACCCCACACTTGTGCACAGAGAGAGACAATCTCTTGGGAAGGCCTGCAGAGATGCTGTGGCCATGAACGGTATGAACAGGGATGTTTTTTGGAAGTGACTGCACATTGTTTGCTACCAGCAGACCAACAGCATCACTGTTATGCTGTTTGTTTAACTGAACTCTGTCATAAACACCAGGACGCGGATAGACATGGCCCGTGGTTTGAGGCCCTGCAGTTCTGGTGGAAGCAAGGACCTTACCCTTGGCCATATCAGTGATCATGTCCTGGGGGTATGAGTCATTCAGCAAACACAAAAGTCCCAAGAAGGAAATGTGCTGATAAACAAAAGCATCTACCAGTAAAGGGTACACTCACCCAAGAGGCATTTGACAGAAAGCCACTATCAGGAGACATTTTCTGTCCCTCTGAGTTTGAAATATTTCCTTGCATCTTCCTAGCTTGTCCTTATCTTGGCCTTCTTCAAGGCCACTCCTTTGCAGGTTCCTGCAGGAAAACCTATGCACAGGAATGTGTGAGACCACTGGAAGTGTCATGATATTTATAGTGAGAAGGGGCACATCTGCCAGTCAGTGGAAAACGTCCCTGTGGGAGGAGAACCAGCCCCTGCCACAGACTGTGTCACCGTCACCTTCCCATATAAAGGTACCAGGTACTGTCCAGGTTGTGTGGCATTGCCCCGAAAGCATTATTTCAAGATTTGCATGGGAAGAAGAGCATTCCTTGTCCTGTGGCATGGAAGCCATGTGCTCAGCCTTCACACCTGACTGCCCATCGCTTACCCGTTCTGGCTGTTTTTCCTCTCTGCTGCAGTGCGCTGAATGATACGCATCCTGGGAAGCGGGACTGCGACAGGCTGGGAGCTTGGTGGCGGATTGTTCAGCATAACCCAGGATTGCTGAACGTGCAATATGTGGATTTTTGACTGAGACCAAGCTGGTACCTCTGAGCTCTGCCCGCTTCCCTCCTGGCTCGTCTGCCCGCCCAGCTCTGAGGCAAACACAAGCCCCAGCCCTCGCGCGCTCCTCAGCCACATCCAGAGCAGCTGGCAGGAAGCAGTGGCTTCCAGGTTTGAAGGAAGTTGTGAATAGTTTGCTTTCAGAAATAGCAAACTGTTTGGACTGCAGGTGTTTCCAGAACGAAACCTCTCAGTAGCTTTCCTTCTGTGAAAGATTTCATGAAGTCCTTGTGTCAGTCCAATTCAGAATAAGGTATTTTCCTGAGATCTCAAATTGGTTTCAGGGAGAGCACTCCTGCCATGAGATGGCTAAGTACTGCCAGTACCGAAAAGTTGGCAAAGCCTTGGAGGCACATTTGGAGGTCTGACCACCAAAATGTTGCTCTGTTCTCTTTTTCCCCTCCTGGCACTTCTTCCACAATGCAAATGGAGGAGGGAGGCAGGTGCAGTCTAACAGCCCATCACTAGTAAGGAGGCAGGAAGCAGCAAAACAAAATTCCCAACTCTTTCCCACAAGTGGCAAAGTTTTCAGTAGAAATTGTGGGGTATCCTTTATAATCCCAACCTTGGACTGTTCTGCTGGAGCTGGGAGAGAAGTTTCTCTCCTCTACTTGCCATTCAAAGGTGCCTGGTCCATCTTGGCAGGATCAGCACAAGGTTGCCAGAGAGGCCAGGCTGCCTCTGCAAATCCAGTCCCAAGGGTTGCAAGGGGCAAAAAGAAAGAATGTTTTTGTCCATAACTCACTTTTGGAAGAAGTTTCCTTTCTTTCTGCTCCACATCATCTTAGCCCTCCCCTGTCATCCAGAAGATGGCATAGAAGCTCCTTCTGAGGAGACACCAGGACCAGCTAGGTGGTCAGTGTGCTTGGAAATCCTGCTTCCAGATCAACTGTCACCTTGTGCCAGATGCATTGGGATTTGCTCACTGATCCATTCTGGGGGCACAAAATGTGTCAGCAAAAGGGAGGTGGAAATGTAAGAGAGAGAAAAGAAAACATCTGCTGTCATCCAAGGGTGGGATCTGGGATGGAGGAAAGAGGTGCAGGAAGTGCACAGGGCAAATTCCGCAGTAGGAAGAATGGGTTCAAGTCTCTGGTGATCCCAGGCATCAAAATGGTGGCACACGTTTTCTCCTGAGATAAGTGCTTGGATCAGACAAAACCAGCGGACTGGCCTCTGGCTGAGTCCTCAAACCAGTCCTAAGATCTAAGGGGCTTCAGCAGAGCAGAACGTAGCATAGTCATGGAGAAACAGGAGTGAAACCTGGCATTTCCTTGAAAGTGAAGGTGACTTAGGAGAAAACATAAAGGGTCTTGCCAGAATTGCTGTGGGCTGTGATCCCTGGGCTCCATCACATTTACGGATAGGCTACATATCACATGCACCTGAGGAAAAGCCATAGGACTCCATGCCATAGCTGGAGGCTATAGCGGCATAAAAACCTGCATTCCCCAAGCCAGAGGAGGCCCTCCTTCCTCCCAGCCACCAAAGCTGGAAAAATCAGTGGTGGTTTTATTTTCTCAGGAGACTGTGGTACTGGAGCTCACTGGAGCAGAAGAGGGAGAGGACCCCCAAGTCTGATCCTCTCTTGCAGGAGGACGTGCCGTTAGCAGTGACTTTGCAATCCCAGGAACAATATTGCATACCACAAAGCCACCAAGGCACCCCATAGGATGTCCACCCTACAGGGACATGCTGCTTTTCAGGGTGTACCCTGTAGGGCATGCAGGGCTCCAGGGCTGAAAGGCATGGCTGCTGTAACAGCCCACATGGGAAGGTCCAACAAGGAGAGACTCCCTTTAGTGAGTTCCTCTTGGAGAGGCCAGGAGACAACGGAGACCAGAAACTGCTTGGAAATGACTTCTCTGTCTTCTCCTGGCCTGACTAGGGGATGGAGGCAGGAACACGGGATCATGGACAGAGGGACAAAGCATCCTGCCCCTGAATCGTCAGCTATTTTTGTGAGTCTGCCCCTGCCACATGGGCTGAGCCCTGGTAGCCAACAAGCTGCTGCCAGCCACTGTGTTTATGAAGGAACAGTGGAGTATTTTATGACTTGTGTTTGGGTGAGCAGTCCCCAGCAGCCAACCTGCCCAGCTACGTGAGTCACCATCCTGCCCGAGGGTCCTGCTGGATGCAGGGTAACAAATGGCAAAGATGCCCTGCAGTAGCAGAGCTCGAGAGCTTTTCTTTTTTAAGCTGGCTGGTTGAAGGCTTACTCCTGAGTCCAAAAATGAGAATTGGTGGGAAACACTGCAGGCAGCCAGCAAGGAGCTCTGCAAGACCCCAAACAGCCCAGTCTGCAGAAAGGCATCACTAACCCCAGCTGATATCAGGCAGAAAACTGCCTGGGCCCCACCTTCAGTAGTGGAAAGCAAATCTTCTCTCTGGGAAAGGAGGTAATATCTGGGCTATGTCAAGGAGCCCAGCCTTGACATCAGCTAGGACAGTCCCAGCACTGCTCTGTCCTGTGGGCTGCTGCCCAGAAAAGCCAGTGTGCCAAGTCTCCACCTCCTTTGCCCAGGGACTTACACATCTGTGGGGCTGCCAAACATCTCCTTCACCTTGACCCTGAAGCCCTCGTTCCCCGCTGGGCAGCAACCGCTATCAGAGCCGGCAGTCTAGCAGAGCTGGGTGAGGAGTAAGTCAAGGGCTTGGAAGATTTTCCTGTGCGTGGTGATTCATGGCTCGCGTTTGTCAGTAGATGGGAGTGTTTGGAGAAGAGCCAAGTCATCATGAAAACATTTACAAATCCCAGACGTTTTGTGGATTTCACCACAAATTATCTTCTGTCCAACACAGCCAACCCACACGTTCGTCGACATTTTTGAGCTGTGGTTTATTAATCCTCCATTTCCAGCAATGGTGTGAAGATGGCAATGGTCAGAAAGAGGGGACATTCCATTAGAGTTGTACCAGCTGGGCAGGAGAAGGGTGAGCGGCTGGGAGCCAAATGACTCCTCTCTTCACCATGGCTGCACCACCTTGCCAGCTGTCAAAGAAACATGGATGCAAGCCTTCCCTGGGGGAGAAGACAGAAGAGACTGTGCCAGCTGTTCCTGGGAAGACAAAGGCTTTTACTGAGGGCAATGCCAGCTTTACACAGGCAGAATAAAATTACTATTCTGGTATCCACCACCTTGTGCCTTTTGTCCTGTCTCAGAGTATGAGGAGCTTGTTTGGAAAGGAGAAGTAATGCCACGATTGTCCATCACCACCAGCAGACGCCAGACTGAGCAGCATGCAAAATTTTTTGTGTCCCCCTTGGCTGAGCATGTGCCAGCCACAATCCTCACAAGGCTGCCCAGTGGCAGGGTGTAGGAAAAGGCGAAAAGCTCTCAAAAGTCACGCCTTATTGACACAACCTTCCCTGATCAGAGCAGAGGACAGGAGAACTCTGGGCTTCCTTCAAAAGACCTGTCTGTAAGCATCTATGGAGATATGCTGTAGAAAAATTAAGTCTGAATGGGGATTCAGAGCTCAGGAAGAAATGTCAAAAGGGGATAAAAGAATATTGGGCATTGATGGCACCAAGTTCAGCAGGTGTTTCATATTACAGCACATCTGTGAGTGCTGGACACACACATTCAGGACAGACCAACTGGGAGAACAAATAGCTGCACAAAACAAAGAAGCATCTAATTAAGGACAGACTATGTCCAAAAAACGGAGCCTGAAGGAGTCTTAAAAAAAATGAGTTGAAAGTGTGTAAATCAGCAGTGTTGCCCATTGACTCACGGGGGTGGACCAGCATGAAAAGAAAGGTGAATTCCCAAGTGGTACCAAAAGGTATGTCAGGTATATCCAAAGGCAGTGCATGGTCACCAGCCTGAGAGCCCAGGAGATGTGAGGACTGGCTAGCTGGCAGCTCTTCTCTTCTGTGTCATTGCAAGGAGCTCTACACAGACCACCTGGAGATGTCTCAGTGCCTGAACACTGGACTCTTTTCCTGGTGCTGTGAGTGTGTGTGTATGAGACAATGAGTGCGTGAAAAGGTTTTTTTTTTTAATAAAATAGCCTTTTCCTTCTAAACCCTCTCTCACAGATTTGGGGAAATATATGGGGAGATCTGGGGAAACATTTGCATGTAGCAGGGGAAAGTCCCAGCTTCCTATTCCAAGAAGAGGTCAGAAACCCATCCTTTCTCATGGCATGTTGGGCTGATCCCTCAGAGAAGCTACAGGCCCCGGTTAACCTGATGTTTTGGGATGTAACTGCATAGATACTTTTCTCCCCATGCTTTACAGTGCAGGCTTCCCCTCCATCATGAGGTGGAAAGGAAACTTGGCATGCTGGAGATTTCCTTCAGGGCCCCTCTGTTTACAGTGGCTCCCTGGGGCAGGACAGAGCTCGGCTTTCCCGCTCACTGAGCACAGGAAACAGATCCATGGAGGTCATGGAAAGCTGCTTCTACCTGTCTAGCAGAATGAGGGCCTGGGGAGGACCCTCTTTATTCATCAGGCAATGAAGGCAAGAAGTTTGAGCCCTGAGGAGGACTGGCCCTGGAAAGGTTCACCTGGGAGGGACGATCCCGTTCAGGCTGATGCTGGGATGCTCCTGGTGTTCAGGGAATGCTCATCTCCACTCTTACCATCCGTGGGTCTCCTGGTTCGTTATTTGTGATTCAGATCTTCCCTTTTGTGATATCCAATGCATATAGCAGCAGATAGGCTAACGCTGCTGGAGGCTTGCCACCGTGCACCCTTGTGGAGTGGCGTGCGGCTGCCTCCAGCCTTCAGTTTTGGAGCTGAAGTGATATTAGTGACATTGAATTTATCTTTTATTTTAAACAGCTCCTACACCTCACTGGTGCGGGTAGATAGTGAAGTGTGGTAGGGAGAAATGAACTGCCCCCCTCCATGAAAACCCATCATGACTGGGCAAGATGATCCCCTAGCTCCTGAAGCCAGATGGGACCACACATGGTGGTAGGTGCAAAGCCTGGCCCTTTTCTGGACATACACAGGTTGGTGTTAACTTGCTTTGGCTATCCGCACCCTCCGGACACCCGTCCCCCACTGTCTATGTCGATGCCAGGTTTTATACACGTGGAGTGGAAGTGCTGGCCGGACACAGCGAGTTGGGGCCAGTGTGCCTCTTCACGCCGTGAATGAGCAGCACATCACACTGCACCTTTTGGTGCCAACCACTTTGAGGAATGGCCATGCAAATCAGTGGCCAAGGTGTCCCAGGTGTTAAACAGCCATTTACCAGGACCAGATCTCAGGGCTCCCACGCCACAGCTGAGAGCCAAGACCTCTGGACTGCAGCCAGGCTCTCCCCTGCCTGCTCTCTGCCTATCCTCTGCAAGGACTTTTGTAAGGTCACGTTGATTCCACTAATAAGGCTATGCAAATCACTGGGTTTAAGACCAGAAAAGTAATACGTTACCTAATTCAGCCTCCTAGGTATCTCAAGCCTTTGATATTCACCTTGATTTTTCTGTATTAGGGCTAATAATTTGTCTAAAGCACCTCTTCCAGATATCGGTGTTACTTGATTGCACCAGCACTGCTTCATTAAACAAAAACCTTGCTTCGCTGTTCAGTTGGGGTTTTATGGTGCTGACAGCAAGGCCATTAATAATGTACCCATTTTTCTGTTTTGTTTTTTAATACATAATCATTTTCCAGGACTTTCACAACTGTTTTGAGACCTGGCTTCCCATGGGGCAGTGTGGGAAGCTACAGGCAGAAGCAAGTCCCAAAACTGGAAGGCAGGAGATGGGACAACCTCATCGAGCCCATCCGAGGCAGGGGAGTGCCAGATCATGGGGGACAGGGCGAGGTGCAAGGTAGCCTGAACCCTCAGGAAAGGGACAGTGTGTCTGCAAGAGAAATTTAAATGATCGTGTTCCCTTAGCAGGAGGCCCAGGATGTTCTTCCTGGATGAAGGACAGAGACTGGATGTTTCTCTGGAGCAGTGCAATCATAGTAAAACGACATAAGAGGTGTTGGCCAAGGAATAAAAACTACTGATCCAGGCTTTAAACTGGCTCTTTGGGGTTAGTGGGAAGGCAGCTTGCTTGCACTGACGATGGGTTTTCTTCAGCCTTCCTCCAACTGGCCGCTCTTGCAGATGGCGCGGGGCAGGGGGTGGGGGCCATGACACTGCATCTCTGCCTCTCACCACCCCACCCCGGCACCTGGATGAGCCAAGCCTCCACCTTCCGGTGAGTGAACTCAAAGCAACTTAAAGCTCTGTTATTTCTTTTCTCCCGTTCTCAGAGTCCTTTTGAATATCCCTTCTCTCTGCTCCAGCTCTGCAGGCTCCAGGGATTTGGCTCTGGCAAATAAGCTCAGGCAAGCAGGAGCTGACTGTTACATGACCCTTCTTGTAATTTGCTGGAAATCTCCTCCATAGGATAAACAGACCAATGTTAACCTTTATATAGTAAATAAAACTCCAGTGAATGTGGCCACTTAACATGTCTAAAAGCTACATTTTAACTTCTAATATTAACACATTTTTAAGGAAAACTTTCTTTGGCAAAAGCCAAAAAAATATTTGTTTCCTGTTTCAGTAAATAGTCGGCATGGCAGAGCAACTCCATCTGATACCGCCTCCCTGCTCCATGCAGCTGATCCCCCTTTATCCCTGTTTACTGCAGGGATACTATTAAATACCTTCAGCCGCTCCTGCTTGCAGATTTCCAGAGAGACCGTATCCTGTTTATAGCACCTCTGCTCTGGGTGCCTGCATGGGGGAGCTCCAAGCAGAAGAGAGAGAAAGAAGAAGGGTCAAGGGAGAGACGCCAAGATGTAGAAGGAAAGGAGGGAGGTGGAGAGATGTCTGCTGCCACCTCTGAGCACCTCACACTGAGAGCAGCCGCAGCACAGCTAAGTGTCTCCCCCAATGGTCCCGACAGCATCCCCTCCCCAGCAGAAGTGCCTGCTGGTCACGTGGGAGAGCCTGGATCAGGCCTTACAACCTCCAGAGCAACTGGGCTATTGTTGGGGGCTGCATTAGTGATGGAGGGACGTGCCCTAGGCTGTGAGCACTGCAGTGCTTTCCATTCACAGTGTCATTTCTGCACTACTCACCAGCTTCCTTGGGGATCAGAAACTCCTGCAGCCTCTGTGAAGCCACTGATAAAACACCTGCTTGAGAGCTTGGAGCCCAGGGCCTTCAGTGCATTACGCAGAGAAGCAGGGAAGGCTTTGGACCCTGATTTGTTTTGCTCTTCCCAGCTGTTATGTACAGATGGAGCAAGGCTCTTCCATTTCTTTCTAAAAGCACCGCACCCTCCAGCAGTCTGCACACAGTGCTGCTGCCAGAGATAGATGGTGGCCATGAGACGTGTGAGCTGTGCTGGGGTACCTGCTTATACACGGTTGTGCAAAATTTGCACACATCTGGGAAAGGTATCCCCTGATACCTACCTGGGACTTCAGTGTTTTACCCCTTCATTAGACCCACATGATGATTTCTTGCTTCCCCTTCAAAGTGTTCAGTTGCTTCTCTGGAAACGTGGACAATAACCTAGAATGGATCTGGGGGTTTTTAAGCCACATGTGCTTTCTGCAAGAGAGTTCATGAGAGCAATAAAAGGCAGACCGATGATTAGGGGAGACAGGAAAGGGTTTGCACATCTTGCTGGGAGCAATCTTGGTTTTGGTTTCTTGGCCAATCTGCCTGAACTGTGACGTTTCACGTCACATCTGACTCGCATTCAGAAGGAATGCGAATGCGCCCAGCACCTCCCTGGTCTCGTAATGGGCTGAGCCTCTTTGGGCAGCGCCTGGGGCTTGTGGGACACCAGAGCTGGGGAAGCTGGTTGGCCCTCGTGCTTCAGTGGCAGGGTGACCGCAGGGTCTGAACCAAACCCAGCTGAAGTCAATATGCCACTAACTCTGAGTTTCACAGGACCAGATTCAAGAAGGGGGTTTGCTGCAATGCTCTGCGCTGCACAGCCTGCGCTTTAGGCGTCTGCATCAAGATGAGGATTTGCAGGACTGGGTTCCCTCTGTGATGGACAGGGAAGCTGGGGAGGGGACCCAGGCAGCTTCCCCACATCCAGCACTGGGAGCATTGGGCTGGGAGACCATTGATGAGCAGGAGAGAGGCTCCGAGGCACAGGCAGACAGCAGGCACGGGAGGCCCTGGCTGAAGTCTAGAAGCTTTGGCTCCCAACTGCAGCATGGGAGCCCTGAGATCTGGTCCTCTCTGCCTAGGTGATTTATGTACACTGCATTTGACAGTCGCTGGATGAAAAGCAGAAATGATGCAGGGTCTCTGAGCTGAGTAGTTTACATCCTGCAGGGTCTGTGTCACACACTGTGGCCTGCATTTTGGCACTGGTGGGTGAGGGAGCTTTTGTGGAACACTTCCAACTTTGGGTCTCCTGGGGAACAGGAAGAGCAAAGAAGATAATATGAAGACTAACAGCCTCGCCAGTGCTTCCCCAGTGGGTACCTCCCTAAATGAGTTACCCTCCATCCATCACAAACCCTGTTTCAGGGCTGGGATTACCCCGCGCCTCCCAGCCAAGCCTGTGTATCATCACGCCCCGTCCGACCCACCAGCGTGGCAGCCTCGGCATGACCACCCGCTTCATCCCAGCTCAGGGCTTGCTGTGAAGAGCACAGGGACAGGGAAGCACCAGCTGCCCCAGGACAGGAGCCCAGCCATGGGACTGGTCCTAAAACCTTTGCAGTTCAGCCTTGCCATGCCGTTGACCTGAGCAAGGCTTGGAGAGCCATCCTGTCAAGAAGTTTGGCAGACCTGGAGCCACGAGCCCAGCTGGCAGCCACCTGCCCCGGGCTGTGTTCTCCACCACCCCCCCCCAGACAAGCGGGTTTTGTTCGGCGTGTGTGCAGGATGTGGCTCGGTGACCCCTCTTGGCGAGAGGCAGCTCTCTGTGCCCACTGCTTCCCCGGCAGCAGCCGGGTGCGGGAGGCAGAAAGCCCTCTTTGTGCTGGAGAAGGTGTCAGGTACTCGGCACGCAGGCAGCTGAATTGGGGCTTTTCATCAGGAGAGAGGCTTGCTGGTTGAGGAATGCTGGCTCCCGGCTGGAGCTGGCAGGGACCTGCCTGCGCCAGGCTTGGCGGTCCCGTGATAAAGCCCGCAGCCCGCCCTCCTTGTCCAGGAGCTATTTGGGGGCTGAGGGCAGCAGGAGCACTGTCCTCTCTGTGGGGACACGGGAATGAAGTCGCTATTTATAAATAAGCGGGTGTGCAGAGAGCCCTCAAGGGCGAGAAATTGCCCTGCTGCTTTGGGAGGCGCGTCCTGATCAGGGCATCTCGGGCAGGATGCTGTGCTCAGACCCTGCAGCCCATGCTGCGCGGGAGGTGGGGACACATCGGCGATGCAGCATGTCTGCAAACCCTCGACACAAGCCCTGGAGCACCTGGGCAGCTTGAGGGGACAGCCCAGCAAGGCGTGTTTTAGAGGAATAGTGTCTCACCACAACACACACGGGATATTTTCGCAAGGGATGCTTTTAAGACATACATTTCAGCCCAGGCATGCATATAATTGTGCTTGCAAGTTTACTCTGGTTTGAAAAGTTAGTGAATCTGCAGTATTTGGGGGAATATCTGGTGCTTGAAGCCTCATTTTTATGTCTTTAGTTTGGAGTCAAGGAATCCAGAATCCATCTGAGAAAGCTGCTTCAAATTCATAATTAAGTTTCTGTGTCCTTGAAAACTGATTGTAATGAGTGTTATCAAAATTGACATTCCTCCCACAAATAACTGCAACCGCAGTACGAACGATTTGGGTTCCAGTTCAGGCAGTGGTGACTGATCTGAGCCAGACAGCAACACACAGAGTTACGACTACTGCCTGGGCTGTTTACTTGGGGCTTTTTTTAACAGATATCTTGCCATTTCTGCCCTTACTCCAAAGTCGCACAGAGGTTTTACTTCAAGAAGCTGCCAGTGGTGAGCTATTAACTTCCAGTGATCACAACGCAATTAGCCAGAGTCACTGGGGGAAGTGCTGTCTCCAAAACTGCTGGAGGCTGCTCAATGTTAGAAAGTGGGAACTTACTTCAAAATAAATAAACGAGGAGAGTTCATTTAAAGGGCCCTAAAGGCAAATGCATTTAAGGGCATAGCTTTGATATGGAAGTCGTGTATGTGCCTATCAATGAGGCTTTGAAGGTTGTATATCCTAAGAGGAAAAGCAGAAAGGCCCATGTGGGAAAGAAAATCAACAGCATTTGCTGAAATGGCAGGGTTTCGTTGCGTATTTGAGCTGAACAGAGTACTTCAGTAAAAGGAAATCCAGCCTTAGCACAGGCAATAGAAGCAAGCGTAAAGCATGCCAGGGATTACCTAACAAGGGAATTAGGATGGGATTTCATCAGAGTGAATAGCAAAAAAAGTTCTAAAATAAAAAAGGTATAAAAATAAGCGATAAAAAGAGATAAAAATACATAACATCTGATGTTTCAGAGTAGGTGGAAGCCTGGGAGAGAAACAGAGGGTGATGGCAAAAAGTAGCAATGGGGAGCTGAGTGGTTTCTTCAAATCATTCAGGACCACCGAGGGTGCTGGGGAGAAAGCCACCCTTCTAGCTTTTTAGCTTCCTAGAGCTAAGATCTGCTCATTTCAGGTTATAAAATGAGCAACGATGGTGGTGTCAGAAGAAGATGGTGGAATACATTGACACACTGAAGAGCAGTAAGTCACTGAGCCCTGATGATGCATCTAAGACTTGTGTAGGAACATAAGAATGAAATGACAGAGCTGCTAACACAAATATGCACACAAAGATCTGTGCTCAGCAGCAAACAATAAAAAAAAGAACCCCACAGGGAAATGATGGGACACAGCAGGGATGGGAATGGAGGGGAATCTGCAATATATTATAAAACCATCACATGAGCCAGCGGGGTGTCCTCCTTTGGAGCAGTGCCCTCCCCGTGCTCATGTCATGCCTCATGGGATATGGGGGAGCAGAAAGGCTGGGGGGAGCAGCGGTGGAATCCTCCAGGGAGACTAGGAAGGAGGATGGTTTGATGGGGCGAGCAGGCGAGGAGGAGATACTGGGAGGAGGATACCCACATGACTTGGTATCCTCCATCTCACCCTCTTTTGTTATCCAAAAATGGGGTGGCAGAGAAAGAACTGCAGTGGATGAAAAGGAGACATCTTGCTGTGGGGCTCACTGATGTGCTGTGGTGCAGCAGTCATTTTAGCAGCAATTCGTACAAGATGTACCAGCTAAGAAGGACTTACTTGGACACCCACAGCTTCTCCAGAGGGCTGCCAAGTGCAAGGGAAGGTCATAAACCATCTGACTCCCTTGGGCTGCTGGCAAGGAGGAAGATGCCCTCCCACATGTGAACTGCAAGGCTTTGGAGCATCTGTTAAGACAGCACCAAGGGCCAGGTGATGCAGGAGAAGGGGTGCAGGCAGCAGGAGAGTGGGGCCCATGGGGCAGGGTGCTGCAGAAACACTCCCCTCCTAGGGGGCAGAGACGGATGGGAAGGCAACAGGAGAGAGGAGAGGAATTGTCTTTGTTCATAAGTGGTTTTCATTATGTCCTAGCTGGCTGAAGACCTTTTATAGTCTCATCCAGACCTAGAAGAGCTCATCGTGGTAGTTATCCAGCATCATTGTCCACCTCTCTTGGCCATTTTGTGTCCCCATAGAGAGTGCAGGACTGGACAAAAAAAGGCCAGCAGCATGGTTTCCACCTCCCTTGCATGGCGAACTGCCTTTGTCAAGGCAGGAGATGTCCCACCTCACTCTCTGCTTTGGCCTTGGAAGCAGTGCCTGCCCACGGACCAGCCAGCACAGCTTCCCTGGGAGTCAAGGCTCAGCAAAGGAGAGGGTCTCCAGGAGATGATGATTCATGGTTGATCACTTTAGCCAGAGCTGGATTGAATCAACTCCTCTCTCCCATGGCTCTGCCAGGTCTCATGGCCCAGGGAGGGGAGGAGAGAGGAGAATAATGAGATTTCCTATCCAGAATCATGGGGGATTTATAGCTGTTGTGATAACCTCGGACGTTAGTAAGGCTCGCACAAGAAACCATGCTGATTTCCAAGTTCCTGATTTACTAAACAAAATGAAAAGTCAGCATAAATCACCTCTGCTCACACAAGTGACAGCTGCGGGGTCCCTGGGAGCCTGCCACATGGATGTATGCGGGCTGGTGCCTGGACACCTTGACCCCGGGGTCTCTGAGCTCTGACCAAACCTGGGCGCTGTCCTGACAGAGCCACCTCACCCTGCGATGAGATGCAGCGGCAGCTACTTGGAGGGCAGTTACAAAGGCCACAGAGCCAAACTGATGGGACCGGGGCAATGGTTGCCTACTGGGGCTTCACAGGTCCAGGCAGGACATTGAGGAAACTCTTCTTACCCATGCCTTGGGATAGGACCCCAGAGCGGTGCAGGATGGGGTTTTCCAGGACTCAGCTAGACAAAGCCATGACAACCCCGATCTAGTGCTGGAGATAGTCCTGCTGCTGGTGGAACATTGGTCTGGAGACCCCTGAGCCCCCTTCCACCAGCCCTGCTGGGATCCTGTGTTTCCAGCAGTACATTCCCCCCAGGCATCCTTGTCCTTATCCAGGACATTTCTGCTTTCTCTTGCACACAGCCCCTTTAGACATCTTTCAGATGCATCTTTTCCAAGAAAATACCCCCCCCTTCCCAAACCAGATGGAAGAGCTCACACCCTTCAGAAGTGACTGTGTTTTCCGGTGCTACTACTAAGTATGAAACAGGAGTTTAAGCAAAATAAAAAAGATTAAAACCTGAAACCTTACGTGGCAACAGGGTATGCTGCAGCATGTCCTGTGGCAGCAGGGGGGCAATGATGCGTGATGCACCAAACCAGTGTCAGTGTCATGAGAAACTGAGTGGCTGTCAGAAGCTGCACTGGATGGGGCAAGAGACTGCTTGCTGTAACTGTGCATTGCAGGATCCCCTTCCAAGCAAAGGTGAGCAGTGGGGCAGATCATCAAAATGGTGCTTGCAAAATGGCAAAGGGAAATAAATGGTGGGTACAGATCTGTAACAACCGTGTTTCCTAGCTTGGCTCACTTTGCTTGTGCCAACAAATTAGCAGATGCTGGTAGTGAAGCAGGTTAAATATCCCCAGGCTTCTGTAAGCCTGGGCATGTATCGCTCTGTGGTACCATAAAAGACAACAGAAGGGCCCAAGTGGTTTGAGGAACAGCCCTGAAACTACCCATAAGATTAGAAGCAAATTAAATTGGTGAGAAGGGAAACAGGCAGGTTGAACACATCCATATGTGGAGAGAGAAGTTACTATCCTGACAAGATAGAGACAACCTGACACACTGCCAGCACCAAATAGGATGGGGAGAGTCACAGAGCTGAGCATGCTTAGGACTAAGGGCAGAAAGAAATAATATTAATTTGCAAAATGAAAACACAGAGCAAACCTCTAAAGAAATACAAGCAAGTTTGTTAGGGGCAGAACCAGGTAATCTGCAGCTCAGTGAAGATTCAGCGGCTTGGGCAGAAGAGTAGACAGAAGGTGCTTGGATGCAGTACAATCCACTGACCTCTTGGAGATCCATCACTACTGCAGGGAGGGAGACTGGACATGGCTTTGGGGGAATTTGGTTGCCAGGCCTGTGATTCTATGAACTCCCCAGCGAGGCCATGTTCCCAGCGTCACCCTCAACCCAGGAAACAACCAAAGACTCTAGACAAAAGACTTGGTCTGTCCTTTCCTCATCCATCTACCTGCAACCGTTCCTGGAAGAAGACCATTCCCTGGGTTTGTCTGGATACTTTTTATATACGTGTGATGGGAGACTGACACCTGTAATACGAAAAAATACATTGCGCTAAGAGATTAGCCTGACTTTCCTCACTGACCAAACTAGTCTGCAGACTCCAGTATTATATGCTGGATCTGGTCCCATAAACTGCCTTTCAACCTACTGAGACTTTAATAAAATTCAGATATTTCTTCCTTTTTCACAGGTTAGGCTGGAGGGCGCATTGCTCTCTGCTGAGCAGGGCAATGCACACAACAGAGCGATGACTGCTTTCAGGCTAACAGAGAGGAAAGCATTGTTTCTGGGTAACTGATCCCATCACGCATCTCACACAGTACATGATGCAGCGCCCAGTGCGCAGACTCCCCAGCAGCCTGCCCATTTCCACTGGGCGCTGTGCGTACGCTGTGTTATCCAAACCACATTCCTGGCCCTTGAGACTCGGGAGCCGTTACGTTACAGACCCTGGTTTATTGGACCAGGGTTACTGGTTATTGATTCCAGAGTTAATCTTACAGAGTCCCCAGCCTTCAAGGTACTGCAGAACTTACTGTGCCAAGATTTATGGGGTAAATCAGTGCCATTCAGTGCCCTAAGGCATAGGCACTGAGCAGTGGTCTGTGCTTGATGCCACGTGTGCAGGGAGATCTTTTCAGGACTGTCCTACCACTCCTTTCAGGCTGTGAAGCATCCTCTGCTCCTCTGGTGGGCCCCTCACCTGTACTCCATTGGCCCTGGATTCACCTTCATCCCCCCAGACTGGTACCAGTCCAGGAAGAGAGCCCACCCCTGCTGTCATCACAGGAAGAAAATCCCCCAGAGACAGAAAAATGAACTTCTGCCATTAAATTCTGCCCAGATCATCACTGCCCAGGACACAGAATCACAGAGGTGCTGCAGAGTCACCCCAGACATCCAGGTCACCTGGGGTCCTGGCTGTGCCTTGCCTGACCTGCCAGGAGCAGATAGGCTGCCCCAAGGCAAGACCCGTCCTCCTGCCTGGAAATTAAAGTCTGGCCAAAGCGATCAAGGTATTTTTGTCTCCCAGACAAACCCTCCTCAGTGACCACGATGGCCCCACCTCTCCTTGCAAAGCCCCGTGGCCAGAAGGGCTTTCCAAGCCTGCATCCTCCTTATCATTCTCTGCCAAACCACTGCAATTTCTGCAATACAAAGCTAAACCGCATGTGGGCTGTACAGCGCAGATCACAAATACCTGGTGGCCCCACACATATTGTGCTGTGAGACCAGCATGTTGCTTCATATCAGTTGCCAGGATTTCATGTTCTTCCTCAATTTTCATTGTAACAATTCAGACCAAGAGACTTTTTGACCGGACAGGATGCGTTCCCCATGCAAGAGTCCTTGCGCTGACCTTACAAACTAAATGCAAGCAGGGAACGAGGAAGCCAGCACTGACAAACACAAGATGGGATGAGATCAGATAGCGCAGGGTGACATGGCATGCCATGAAACGGCGTGGCACAGGCAAGAGATGGTCAGGGATGCAGGCCAGATGATGTGTGATGCGAGTGATGTGACCTGTGTGTCCCATCCTCATCTGTGGGACCTTCTTCATCAGACCTGATGATACTAATGGGAACAAACCTGCATGGGGTGTTCTTCTCCCCCCCCGGTAGGGGAGAAGTGGTTTAATGGGGTTTTGTACCTCACTGCCTGTTTGCTATTATTTTTGAGTCCACATTTTTGCGCTGAAATACCTCAAGCAGCTAAATACAAATGCTCCTCTAGGTTTCCTCTGCTTGATGCGAGGCTGCTGAGAAATCTCAGATTCTCATTAAGGCTGCCTGATTGTGGGGGGGAAATGGGTGAAAAGAGTCACACAAAACACGCAAAAGCCCTGGAGATGGAGGAGGGCCCAGGCGGGGTCCCCAGCCCCACTGAGAAACCCTTGTTTGGTAATAAAAATATTCCAAGGCATTTAATAAAACTTGACAAATGGCATGAAAGTGTTTCACAGCTCTGGTCATTTTCCCATCTGTGACGACCCGGGAACTAAACAGAGCTGAGTTTGTAAAGGACTGTGGGGGAGCAGCGCTTATTAGATTACAAAGAACATGACTTGTTGTGAGAAAACCCAAAAAGTCATGTTTTTTGTCATGAAAGTCTAGGCTGTGACAAATTCAACGCGTTAATCATGATGGATTTTTACTGGAAATCCGTAATGCAGAGTACGGTCATTAAAGAGCTGGCCTCGTGCCCCGCTCTGGCCCTCCTGCTTTGGCTGTGGTCGAGTAGCAATAAAGCTGAACACTGAGATTATCCTTGCGTGTACCAAGGAGGCAAACTGGTGCGATCATCTCCAAAACAAGGGACTGCTGAATCCTCTCTCCCATAACAGCCTCCCTTGTGCCGAGGGCTGGTGGGACCATTTTCTCTGACCAAATCCGCGTTTCACATCTCTTCCTGCCTGACCCATCTCTTGTTCCTGCAGATAAATCACCCTCTTGTCCTCCTTGGGAAGCACGGCCCGTGATCACAAATGAGCCTTTCTCTGCAGGGCACACTGATGTCAATCTGCACCTTTTTTTTTTTTTTTCCTCCACTTTTTCAATTTTTTACTCTTTCTCCTCCCTTTGGGAGGCTCTTTTTGAACAGGTCCCCTTCTCATTTGGCCCAAAGGTTCCTCCTCTGAACTCGCAACCCTTCGCAGCCCGCAGCGTTGCTTTCCCATCAGATAGCACACCTCATCCTAGGCTGCTTTCTCATTGGGTAGCTGCAAGGATGGCCTGGCTTCTTCAGGGGAAACACAGTTTTAGCTGCTGGTCCCTCCGCTGCCCAGGCAGCGCTTGAGCGGCAGCAACAGCTTCAGAGAGGATGGTCCCACGGGAGGGAGAGGCCAGGGTGATGAGCTGATGTGCTCCAGTACGGGGATGGAGAGTGGCACTGGGGAAAGTGGTGGGAAGAGATGGTCGGCGGGGAGGAGAGTGAGGGTCTGTGAGGGCTTGGGTGAAAGATGGGATTGTGGGCAGGAGTCTGGACCTTGCTAGAGGAGGACAGAGGAAAAGGGGGAGGGAGTCACACCTAAGAGGAGGAAAAAGAGGTGCCCAGAGGTGGGAAGGGGAGGGAGGGCAGCGAGGAAGGACTGCATCAGCAGACACATGTGTCAAGGGAAGGTTGAAGAAGGCAGCTCAGCTGAGGAAAGCCCCTGCCACAGCCCTGCCGGGAAACATGCAAAGCATCTTCCTGTGTTGTTTCACACCCCTGGGCCCTTCTCTGCAACAATGTTTGTCTCCAAGCTGTGGTGGGGTTAATGCCACTGCAAGGTTCTTGGAGCTGCCCCATCTAGAAGGCAGCATTGTGGCGTGCAGGTCTCAGTGTGGTCCCCAGGGCAGGGGTAGAGAGCTGCCCTGGGCACCCCAAGGGGCACATATGCCCCAGGCTGTGTTCTGCTGGATGTAGGTAAGACCCTTCCCACTCCCTCCAGCTGGGCTCTGGGGTTTCCCAGCACATCCTCCAGCCTTCGTGTCAGCATTTTCCTTGTTTAATCTTCACGATGGATGCTGCAAAGAGAAGGGGAGCAAAGAGCAGCCCGTGCTGGTAGGATGCGACTGGTTTTAAGCTGGCACAGAAGGATGGTCAACCAAGCAAACCTGCAAACCACAGCAGCAGCTTCCTACCCATGGAACAGTGCCCAGAGCTTCAGGACCCTTCCTGCAGACTCCTGGCATGGAGGACACATCCACAGCCCTTTTCCTGGCAGGAGCATCACAGCATCCCACTGCCCAACATGGGGGTCCACATGCACCCAAAAAAAGGGCAATGGGAACCCTCCCTCCTTCCCCACAGCTGCCTCCGCTTTCTCTCTGAGCCTCCCCATATTGGCTTTTCTCCCCTGCTCCCTCTCACGCTTGGTGCTCCCTTCCCGCTTATTAACTCTCCAACCTGCCCGAGGAAATGTGCCCCCCACGACAGCTCTGCACAGAGGATTTATGAGCCCAGCTCTCAGGGGAACAAGCCTGGGCATAAATCACAGAATATTTAGGAAAGTGATCTACATTTATTACACTTAATACTATATTTAGCATGTCCAAGAGGACCTTATAAATCAGAGACAGTGCAGAGCTCAGCATGGGGTCCTGGGGGAACCCGTCCACTCAGTGAACGTGCGTGAAGTCTGAAATCAGCAAAAGCAAATTTATGTTTGAATTCTTTGCTAAGTTTATTCCCCTAATTAGGGCTGCATATCATGCTGATGGTTTCCTGAATTGGGCTGGGGATTCGGGGCCTGGGCTCACTGCCTCTCCCACCGGCAGCTTCTCCGCACACACACTGGCTGCACTGGTCCATCCTCCAGGACCGCGCCGGCAAGTCTTTAAGCATCCGTCACACTGAGGGATGACAGCGCAGGGTGGCCGATCATTAGTCTTCTCATAATCCCAGGTTAATGCAGCTCAACATCAGCCTGCTGCTGCAGGCTCCTAAAAGAGACATAAAGTCATCTTGTATTTCACAGAGAGCCCTGACTCTGACTCAGTCTGTGTCCTCTCCTGCTTCCTTGGTATTTAATGCTTCATCATCACAGGCCAGATATATGCCTCCCCGCCAACTGTGCTGGACCAACGATTCGCCTTCATCTCCTTTGCAGCCAGGGCTGCAAAACAGGCAGCTCCTGGCCTGTTTTCTGGAGCTCAGCACCTCTGCCACAGGTTTGGTGTAGGGCAAGGGGAGGCTTGATAGCCTGATGATGGACTCCAAGGAAAAGGGGGGGATGAAATGAGGACTCTGGTCCATAAAGTCTTGTTGTGCTCCAAAATTGATGTCTCTGATGGCAACAGAGGTCTGTCAGGAAGTGGGGAGACTGGTCCCTTCGGAAGGAAGACAGACCTTCTCCAGCCAGTGCTGAAGCAATCATCCCACCCTGCTTCTGCCCCCACCTGCATGAAATTCCCAAGCCAGTGGATAAAAATGGCAAAAAATAACACAGAACTTTTTTCCAGCTGAAGGGTCCCTGGAGAAGTGAGTGCTTGAGAGGGCAAAACCCTCAGCCCGTGTCAGACAGGACATGCTGGTCCCACAGCATGCACGGGTGGATGCTTTAGATGGGTGCCTACACAACTCCAGGGATGGTGGTGGCAGCTCATGGCAGTGGCCAGGTCTCGCCTCCCACCAGCTCTCAGCCAAAGCTGGCAGAGCATCCTCCCCAGAATAACTGAGAGGCACGTGTTGCTAACGGGAGCAGGCGTCTGTCTTCCTGACACAGCATTTAAACCCAGGTGGATGGAGAAAAGCCCTGTGCATTTTTCTCCTGGTGCTGAGAGGTTTATGCAGCAGCTCTGCTGCTGACGCACTGACGGCTGGGCTCCCGGGGGGACTGATGGACCCGAACAGAGGCAGCTTGCCAGGAGGCCCAGGGCGATGCCTGAGCAGAGCAGTTTGAAGCTGGGACTTGATGAGCGGAGAGTATGGTGTGAAGGAGTGGAGCTGTGACCCCAAGGCAGCTGGTCCTTGCAGGCTGGGTGCTGCCTCCCATTGCACTCCACAGGGGATGCTTGTTCCAGCGTGGGGGCTTGAGGGGTGCCCAGCACCACCCTGAGATGGCTGAGCACTCAGGAACAGCCACCCAGACACGTTCATGATCCCTCTGGTGACATGGTATCAGAGGAGACTTCAATACCACCAGGGGAAGGTGTTGCACATCTAAGGGCTGGGCACGGAGACTGCAAATGACCCTCAGCAAGCATCCCCACTGCCAGTGGGTCAGCCCCGGCTCCCAAAGCAGGTGCTTCCAACCTCAGGCACATTAGAGATGCTGTGGCAGTGCCAGCCAATGCACAGGCTCGTGCAGCACTGGGGTCAGCAGAAACATTTCCTCACCTTGCTGAGGTCCTCACACCTCAGCCAGGCGCGCTCACATCAGCAGCCAAAGTCTCGCTCCTTCCCGGAAAGCCCTGCTGCCCGTGGCCAGCCCTGCAGCTCCTGCCCACCCGCCTGCCCAGGAGCTGTGGGACCCCACGGCTGGGTGCGTGTGTGTTGGTTCGTCTGTCTCCTCTCGCAATTTTCCAGGAAAGCCGCCATGATTTACGAGCCGCGGACAGTGCTAGCTGAGTGCTCAGGAGGGCTTGATTACAGTTTCCCAGAGGAAGCTGTCTGTTTGGAGATGGCAAGGTGACAGGGTTTATACAGAACAGCACAATGTGTCTAAGCAAAGCTGTCAGCCGGAGACGGATGAAGTGACAGAGAAAGCCCATTACTTCATTCACACCTCAACAGGCAAACAATAAAACACTTACACACAGCAGCAGCCGCAGGGGGGGAGGGGATCCCCCAGCCCCTGCAAAAATGCAGCAAGCTGCTGCAGAGTCATTTTCTGCTCTTTGGGCTCAGCAGAATGGGGCAAAGGAAGAGACAAAGGGGAGACACAGAATGGAGGGAAGATGCGTCACCTCTTGGAGACAAGCATTTGTCCCCAGGGTGACGTACCACCTTTGCATTGGACCACAGAAAACTCCTGGTGTGTGTGTCCACCTCGGCAGCATCATCGAAAGGCCAGGCCTGACCAAGGGACCCATCCTGGATACTGCACAAGGCATTAAACCCAGGATGTGAGGTCTGCGGGGTAGATGGTGCTCGTGCCTCTGGGGGAGCTGGCACGGCACGGAGACTGCGGGCATGAAAGGACCGGTGTGCTGGGCAGGCATAGCCCAGCCTCTTGACTCAGCTGGCCAGTTTAGCCCAGACGACCTGGGAGCAATATGCGGACTTGCACAGAGGCCTCCACCAGCTCTCCATGAAGTCAGGGCTCTTGCGCTCAGCATGCAGCCTCCACGGTGACCCGCTGCCACCAGCCAACCCGCCTGCTCAGGGGAGCTGGTTGGGGCACGGTCAGCAGTTGTCAATGAAGAGCAAATGGTGCAAAAAGACTTGGCAAAATGTGTGTTTTTCTTTCATCAAATCACCTCACACAGACCTGCAGGTCACCAGTCCCAGCATGTGGAGAAAGCTTTTACCCTGCTCTCTCAGGACAGCTACTGCAACAATGAGGGGGGCAGAAACAGCACCCCAGCCTCCGCTCTGCACCTCCTGACGCAGCTGTGGGCAGGAGAAGGTGGAAACGTCTGCTGCAATTTGTGCAATAACCCGTCTGGTTTGTAAGAGCACTTGGAAAAACCCCTGTGTCCCTGAGTAACCAGGGCTGCCCCTGCCCGGAGGATGTCCCACATGGAAATGCCACATGGTGACACCCCAACACATCGCATGCTGGATGGGGAAAAGATGTAATGCTGCTACCTTGGGATGCAACAACATCTCCTCATCATGTTGGTTTTCTGAGACATATACGGGGCTCTGCTTGTTGCTGGATGGCACCAGGGTCTGGTGAGAAGTCAGGCGTTGCTGGGTCAATCACACAAAGCCCAGGATAGGCAGAGACCTCGTGCATGGAGGAATAACAGGATGATAAAATCAGCTCATGCTGGGACATACTCACTGTATGTCCTTGGCTGACACTCAAGTATCTGAAAATAATGACTCAGGATGTGATTCCTCTTAGGAAGCCTATTCTGCTTTCGCTAGCTGCCTCCCAGCTGAGTGGGACCCCAGGAGAAGTTACATCCATCTCTCCCAGGGTTCAGTGGGAGCTGAGCTCTGCGAATGCTCCTGCCTTGAACTCCTTGCCAGGCTAAGCTCTCCTCAAAAGCAGAAAATTAATTACCTGGCTGGCTTATGGGCTTTTCACAGGAAAGTGAAACCTCTGATGTTCTCACTTGCAGTGTTGGGGATGGAAAGCACCAGCATCAAGGCTTATTTATCAGTATTAGATGCCAACAACAAGCTCACATGCTAGAATTTTCTAGGAAACTTTGTAATGACCAGTCAAGGAGCTTTAAAGTTCAGCCTGCAAAATATGCCATTTGAAGCATAGGCTAGCTGTTTTAATGACACAGAGACCCTGGCATTGTCTTGTGGTTGGAAAAGCTATCCTTGCACCAGTTCAACAATCCCCCCCTCGCTGTGTGGGAGAAGCTAGCCCAGGAGAAAGAGGTTTTCTTACCTTCCTTTTCTGGAAGAGATTGCTAACCCAATTTTTGTATGCTAGGCAAGAGTGCTGAACATGCTATGGTGGGTGCTGATGATTTGACTCCGACGGATTTTGCTTTTTCCCTGTGTTTTTCTGCCGCTCTGTTACAGCATTACTGGCTGTATATTGCACGCTTGAGCATGAAGCTGCCCACTCTCCTCTGCCACGAGCTGGAGCCACATGAGTTGTTTCTCCTCTTCCACCATCTCCCTGCGGTGAGGAAATACCCAGGAAAGGATGCTTCATCTCCTCCTCTGCACCAGCACTTTGTGGCTTCCTCCTCTTCAGTTTTCTCTGCACTGTTCATTAGCAGGACTGTCCTGGTTTGGATTCAGTGGGCAACGTGACAACCGCACATGCCCTTCTCCTGCCCCATGCCTGCATGGCTGAGAGTTGCTTCTTTGCAACCTATTCTGCAGGTCTTTCCAGGGAGGAAAACTGTTCTGGGGGACAAGTCAAATTGCACCTCCCTGGTGCTGCCTGAAGGAGGGGGAGATCGTTGGTGGCAGAGGTAGACGCAGGCTGGAGAACGCCACAACTGGGGCTGTGATCTGGGAGAAGCTGGGGGAAAAAAGACCTCTGGGAAGAGCAGGGAGCAGAGACACAGCCCATCCTCAGAGATAAAAGAAAGAGAAATGTTTCCTGGGGACCTCAGGGACGCTGCAGAAATCAGTGCAAATGAGAAAGTCAGGTCTGCAATCCCAGCAGGCAGAGAGAGTGTTGTGTACAGGCTGTGACCCCCGCCGACCCACCACACGTAGATTAAATGCTGTACTTTCACATAATTTCTCAGGGAAAGCTGCTTAGCTTCTTAACAGTAATCAGAAGAGGTTTGAAAAAATTCAGGTTCGATTCTTGGTTTTTCAGCTTGCATCAGATTTACTGGCAGAGTCTGCAGCAAGCTTCAGTGCGCAGTAACAGCAAGTGCATCGCTCCGGAATGGCACAGTATCTTTGTTAATAAACCAAGGTTACTCATCACGCTGAGTCTGGGTGCAGTGTTGAGCCAACAGAAAGCACATTCTCTCCATGCTCTTTCCACTCTCTCTGATGGAGTTTCTTTGGAGAGTTTCACATTTAAAAAAAAAAAAGAGAATTTAAAAAAATCATAATTTTTGGAAAAAATCCCAATCAAACTTGGCAGCAGAAAAACAATATTTCATAAAAATGGGATATTTTCAAAGAAGGCTTTTTATTTCCAAGGAAAACAGTGCTTGTTCAGAATAATTGTGTGGGATTACTTCTGACCGCATTAGATCAGGACAGCCCTGCCTGGTGATAGGGGCCAGCACAACCACCCAGCACAGCGCTGCTCCCGCTCCCCGTCACAGAGGGGGCCCGATGTGCGCCTGCACAGGTGCTTTATTAATGAAAAATGTGTTGGAAAATGAAAAATGATCCCTCCTTGTCCCTCCCTCTCCCTGCCAGAAGGCAGCACCTCGCACATACCTTGACATCTGCAATACTGGGGGCATTGTAGTAGATACTCTTCTTGCCCAGTTTCAGTAGGAAATATGGACTTTCCCAATTTACTGCTTATTAAAACCCTGCTTATGGGTATCTTTGCCTGTGCTTTTGGGAAGCCTGGCACCCCTGACAGATGAGCTCAACGGCTGGCCCTTGGATGAGTCGCCAGAGTGTGACTGCTGTGGACAGCTTTGTGTTTTGCAACCCGGCAGCCTGAGCTGCCAAGCAGGATTGTGCAACCTGTGTACAAAACAGCGTCTGTCTGGAGTCAGAGCAGCCTCCTGGCAAGGGGAGCAAACAGCACACTGCTTCTGGGCAAGGGTGAATCACCTACCTTGCTGGGACCGGCCAAACACAAGATGCCTTTGCCTCACACGGATGCTTTAGAGTTTAGGGTGAGAAGGTGATAGCTTTTAACCAGTTATTTCTCTAAAGCAGTGTCATAATTCTTAAAAAGTAATATGGTACAAGCAGAAACTCACAGAGTGGCCACTTTTTGCCATCTCGGAAACCCTTTACAGAAAAGTCCTTTGGCTGCAGACAGCATTGCTTTGTGGATATGCAAGAAAATTCTCCAGCTGCTACCCTTGGAGGGCTCCTCTACCTGCAAACATTGAAGGAAAACATATGTGGACATGCCCTGGCCAGCAAGGTGATTTTTTCCCACCTTCCCAGCAGGTGTAGCCAGGCCAGCAGTGCTTTGTAGAGTAGCTGTGTGTGACCCAGTGGAAGGGGGTCACTGAACGAAGCAATGCTGTAGTTTTACAGGAAAAGTGACAGCATTAGAGGAAGATTTCACATCTCTGCCTTTAGCTCACATGCTGGTGGGAGCTAATCCTTTGCCGGCCACTGTGACTTTATTTGCCCCGAAGTGTCATGTTTCTACTGTCTCTCACTGCAGCATCTTTAAACTGTGGGCACAATGGGTGGCAGTTTGCCTCGTTTCATACTTGTGGCTAGATCTTGGCTCCCCTGCTGGAGAAATATTTCTGGAGAGCTTTCAGAGCTGAAGGGCAAAGTTGCAGCCAGGGTCAGGGCAGAGGTGTGAATCACCCCACACGATCTGAGCCTATACCCCAGGAAAGAGCAATGAAGCTGAGACATGTCCTCTCCTCTGGGGCTAGCATCCCACTGTATCGTCTCCTCTCTCACCTCTTGGTGACACTGTGAGGGAGCTTCTGTTTATCTTGGACCTGAGTATCTGAATATCCGGGGTGCCATAGGAGAGGTAATATCCCTCTGGCCTCATCTGGCCCTTTGACTGCCCCCAGAAGCCCAGGCTGGGCGCAGGATGTGCAAGCACCATGCACTGCAGTAGAAAATAGTGTTACAAAACTCCCAGCACTGCATTTTGGTGCTGTTCCAGCAGGACATTCAGATAATGGGAAACTGCAGAAATAAATCCGAGTCTTGGCTCTCTGCAGCCTGGGATCTGCCCAGCTGAATCTGAGATGAGCTGGCCTTAGAACACCCACAGTCCGAGGGGATGAGAGGCAGGGGCTATCTGCTGCCTTTCACTGCTCTGCCCCACTTGCCTTCCCAAAAATAATCCCAGATTCTTGAAGATAAAGCCTTCGAAGCTCCCTTGATCTTTTTGGTTTTTACCCTTCTAAATTAACTGTTTTCAGAGATTTCAGCTGTTTCTTTGGCTCTGAAAGTGGTGAAAGAAAGGAAGCAAATGCCAGGCGGCACTTCCAGCCACTGTGAAATACCAGTCTGGGTGCATGCTGTAATTCAGCCCCCTCAAACCCAGCTCTTCCAGCCTCAGTATCCTGCATACACACACTCACCTGCAGCTCCTCTGCCTTGGCCTGACACTCCTCCAGCTGGAGCTGAACGTGGGACAAAGCTTTCTCCTGCAGACCTTCCACCTTGCAGTGATTCACCAGGCAGAACCCAGTGGGAGGTCTCAGCTCTAGGACCAGACTCAGGCACCTGCACGTCCTGTGCATGAAACGTGGGGCTTGGCTCAGGTTGGGCAGCACGCTGTGCTGGGACATGGTAGGAAATGCCGGAGGCAGGATGGTTGCTGGAGCTATCTCTCATCTGGTCTCAGCAATGCGCGCCAGACCATGAGGAGTTTGACCAGAGTTGGAGAGAACTTTCTGTGCCTGGCACAGGGACCGGTGCTTTCCCTTTTGATCAGGCAGCACTGCGGTCCTTTGGAGCACCTCTCCAGCACATAGGTTCTCACTTAGGGGTCAGAAGAGCTGCTTGACGTCCCTGAGCAAGGTCTGACATCCTCGTTTTTGCTCCTCTCCAACAAGGAGGCTCCTCAGGGAGCTGTGTAAGCTGTACGTGAGGCCCTTCCCAGGAGCTTCCTCTGGTGCCAGCAGAAAACTGGTCTTCTGGTTACAGGCCATCTGCTCCGACCAGTAGACTCCATGTGCACACTGAGCAGTGCCACCACTGCTCAGTGATGGGGTACGATGGTTTCTGCAGCCTTTGGCCAAGCTGACCTCAGGTGAGACACAGTCTTGGGGCAACTGCAGGTGTTGAAGTGCTGGGTATCCAAGCAGGGCAGGTGGGGACACCCCAAACACACATCCGCCTCCCCAGGCTTCTGTTGAATCCAACCTTCATGAACACCCAACCACGAAAGGTTCCTGAGGGCAAAGAGCACCCAGGTGTGCTGGCAGTGCCCAGACAAGTGGGGTCTCTTGGGAGGCAAGCAGCCAGTGCTTGAACAGTGTAACTCCACATCCAGAAGAGGCAGCTGGGAGGTAGCTATATTTCTGAAAACCTGCTTGTTTAGTTATTTTTAGCTAACTTAGGCCAAAGAGTTTAAATGAAGCTGCAGCCCAGCAATAAGTGCTGTACTTCCCATAAAGATGAAACAGAAAGATGTTTTTAATCAGAAACTACAGAATAAAGATATTTCATGACTAACCTAAGGCTAACAATCCCATCCATCAAGGCTGGGAGCTAATAACATTACTGGTGTGGAAAACTCAGAGTGGGACTTGGGGCAGGTCCCAAATGAGTCATCTACCATGAGACAAGATGTTGTCATGTGCTGGGCATCCAAACTGGCACAGAGCAAAGGTGGCCAAGTGCTGCTGGTGTTGATAGGGTCAGATACAGGGAGAACAGGTGTGGGCAGAAAGTGGCAGAAGCTGGAGGGTCCACAGGGCACCAGGAGGACCAGAAGTTTGGCTGAATCTTTCAGGCCAAATTCGGCAGCTCAAGGAAATGTGCTTTTAAATTTGAATGAAGTTGCATCTTACAGGAGGGTGTTGGGGAACAAGGGATTTCCTTGTGGGGTCATTACGTGACCTTTTCCCAGTTCACAATCTTCAGTGGTGATGGTCACTAGAAAAGCCATGTTACTGGAGATGATCCTTGGCTACAGCTGCATTTCAGACACCTCCTATGAAACATCTCTGGAAACAAAGAGAACAAAAAAGATTTGGGGAAAGTGTTGGGTGTTTACCTGGGCAAACCACTGCAGAGGCACCCCATCTCCATGCAGAGCAGGCCTGGAAACAGAGCCATTTGAAGCCAGTGCAAAACTCTCCTAACTTGTCCCTGAGCTATGGGGGACAAGTGCAGGATGTTTCTGGGACCAGAAAGTGCAGGTTTTTAGGACAGCTGTGGTGCAGCGTGATGCTGGGTTAGAAGCACCAGGGAACAGAGCCGAACAAGGCACAAATGGCTGCTTTTTGTGGCAGCAAGGCTGGGGACTCCCCAAGGAGCCAACATTCTGCCTGTGAGAATGGGATGAAGGAAGAAGCAAATAAATCCTTTTTTCTCTGGCCAGGTGGTTTCCTTTTGACAAACGATGACTACGGGTCAGGCAGGTCTGGTTTTACAGCCCCCTTGTGCCAGCCTGACATGTCCATAACTCTGCTCTGGCAGATTACAGAAACGATTGCTCATGCTGCAAGGAAAGCCAGAGGCTAATTACAGCGAGGCGTGTAACACGATCCTGGCGTATGGAAGATCTCACCGTGTTAGCTTTCCACGGTCTGCCCAGGGGTGCGTCTCAGTGCCCTCTCTTACATGCACACGCTTCCCTTTGGACACCCCAGGCAGCTTTCAGCAAGAAGAGCCGTGGTACTCGCCCAGCATCCCTTGGGCAGCCATTCTGCATCCTGCATCCCTCAGTGCTCACACGTACTTGACAGTGAGACCCTGGGGGATCTGGAAATCGCTGACAACAGACAGGAAAAACTGTCAGGATGATGGGGGCAAAAGAACTGTGGTGGGAGATGAGCAAGAAGGAGCTGCTTGGACACTTACTCAGTATTGAAGCATCTCTCAGTGGCACCACAATCCTCTCTGATGCATCACAATGAGGGCCAGAGCAGAGCTCCCCACTCAAAGGTGATCTCTGAAGTGGGGCATGAGGAACTGGTAAAGGATAAAAGGATGAAAAGCAGCCGGGACGTTGCAGATCCCGGCCTGTTAGATGTTAAATGATGGGTGTGCCCATAAATGATGGGCATCCAGACCTGCCACAGCCAGGCTGCCCCAGCCCAACTACCTCCCTCCTCCTCCTCCCTCCTCCTCACCTGCTGTGACCCCCAGCCAGCTCTGCTGATCCCTCGGCTGCAGCTGGTACCCTGTCCACCTGGAGATCAAGATGACCCATGCGGGAGGGAGATCCTCCATGTTGGGTATCCCAGATTGTTTCTTGAGATCTGGGAGCTCCCCGTGCCAGCAATAAGATCTCCTGAGCTCCAGGTGAGAGGCACAGAGAGACCCGTGCCAAAAGAGGGAGGAGACTCCCCACAAAATGCTCTGGAGCCATGCTCCACAGCAAACCCTGAGCTGAGCTGGGGCAGTTCCCCAGGGAACAGGGCATTCAGCATCTGCAGGGTGTTTCTGGTCCCTCTGTCCAAGGAGAGGCCATCAGAGATGGTCTTCAGAGCCCTGCCCCTAACACGCACTCAGCCAGGCTCTGGCTCTGAAGCAGACTGACAGGCAGAGAAAAGAGGCTTCTGTGAGAGCAGGGAGAAGACCAGCACCTCCTCACTGCCTTGCTGCAGGGGAGCTGGGGGAAGTGGGGCCAGCTCAGAGGCCACAGCATCCCTGGTTGGCGGAGATGGATCCATTCTCCGCCACCACTCAGGAATGTGGCTCGAGGTGGAGCAGCAGGTGCTGGAAGGAGGGTTGCAACCAGTCTCGCCCTCCAAGAAAAATACCAGCCCCGCTCGCTGAGGGGAAGGAGCAGGAGCGGCCTCTGCACAGCCAGATTTATGGGCCCCAGCAGGCTGGAAAAAATCCAGTGAACATTTCAGCAAATCCAGCCTCCGTCAGAAGTTACAGAGTGATAGGTGTAAACCCCCGCCAGACCTGCAGCTGCTGCCCCTCCCGAGCCAGCCCCGGGCAGCCAGTGAAGTCACCCTCGCACCTTGGCCCGTGGGGATGGCGGCTGGGCCAGTGCAGGCAATCATGGGTGCCCCACGGGCACCGCTCCGGCTGTGTTTCTGCAACAGGACAAGCATGGGCAGGAGCTGGGGGCATGCAAGGTACCCCTAGCACCTGGAAGTGCACTGGGGGCCAACATCACAACTGAATGGATGGGTGTTTTATAGGGATGCATGACCTCAGCCATGAGAAGCATGGGGCTCATTTACCAAAAAAGGTGGAGGAGGGTCCAGTTTGACCCCAGTATCCCCTTCCAGGTGCCAGTTGGGCGACCCTCTCTGGTAGGGTCTTCCAGGGATCACTCCCTGTTTGCAGCCACCTCCTGCCCACAAGGACCATTATCCTGAGCCCTGCGGATGCATGGACAGCTTGCCCCTTCAGGCAGGAGATTGCTGCTCCTTCCAAAGGATTCACAAGCGCATATGGTCACCAAGCCTTGAGCAGATGAGCAAGAGGAGGAAAAACCAAGGTAGGATCCCTTTAAAGTAATTAATATCTCCATTAATGCTGCCTAGTGCTAGGTCTCAGCCCTCACCACCCCACTTGTCCTCATCTGCAGACAGCGGCTCTTTCGGACAAGGCTGTCCTTGAGTTTGGGAAGCACCTGCTGCGCTGAGGGTGATAAAAACATCAGCTTTCTGTGGCTGGGAGGGGCCACCACTTCCCATCCACCCTTTCTGCAGCCCCATTCATCCCCCTCCCACCTCATCCCCAGAGCAACTCCTGCCCCCCCTCACCCCCAACATCTCCCTTTTTGGAGATGGCGTTTTGCACAGCAAAACCAGCCTTGATCCTGAGATAATAACTCTGTCCCAACATCTGATTGGGAAGCAATGGAAGGGAGACACTCTCTGCCCTTGCACAGACCCAAAACTAGTATCTTTCCACCCACTCTGCTGCAGAGGAAGTGTCTGAAATCCCCCAGATCCTCAGCAGTATCCAATGAAGGAATAAGCAAGGACCCTTCTGCTAGATGTTTGCTGTCTGAGGCAGATAACAGTCCAGCTGCCTCCCCCACCTCCACAGAAACCCGCGCGCCTGTCTGGAGACACAGCTCGGTAGCGAGGAGCCCTCAGTGCGCCCATGCCTGCCATGGGGACAACTTACGGGCCAGTTGTGGAGCCTGGGGCAGTTGCCTGCTGCAGCAAGGGCTCACCAGGAGAGGGACTAAGGCAGGAGGGAGGGTGGCATGGGTCAGCCATGGTGGGGGCATCTTGGTGGGGGGAAGCCAGCCCCACATCCTGCCACCCTGGGCAGCAGAGTGCCAAGGGCAAGGGCAAGGATGCAGAAAAGTGAGCAGGCACAGAAGGCAAAGCATCCCCTTCCCTCTGTGTTGCCATGCCCTAGAAGGACTTGTTTTCTCTTGCTCATCTCCTCAGGACACCACAGTTTTGCCTGTTCTTCCCACAGCCCACTTCTCCATCCAAAAGGACACAGTTTGGGGGTCACTGATGGCCCTTTATCTCCTGAGAGGAGCCAGCGTCTCCCTCCAGCATCCCTGAAGCTGGACAAGCCAAGAAGCTGGGGCTCTGCTACCTTTGGGTCAGGGAACAAGGGCAGAAGCACATAGGCTATGTGCTCAGCATGTAAGGACTATGCCTTACATGCTGAGCTCTTTTATGAGAGTGTGAAGAAGAGGGAGGACTCCCTGGCAGTTTCTCTGCATCCCCATGCTTCTCAAGGCCAAACCCCCTGTGCAATACCCCAGGTTGGTACCCAGTCCTGCTCCCTTGCAGAACCCTGCCAGAACCAATGCTCAGTCCTACTGCATCCCATCCTTCCACCTTCGTACCTGGAGCTGTGCAGGACCTGGTGTTCGTCTGGTGTCACCCCTGGTTCCTGCAGGAGCCATGCAGAGGTGTCTGAGCCTGACGGCACCATGTCCACGGAGACATTCTGGGCTCCCAGGTGTCCCCCTCCAAGGTGAGGATGCCCCATCCTGCAGCCATTCAAAGCTCCCAGCCACAGTTTCATTGCCGTGCTGTTAGTACAGTAGCTCTCTGACCTGGAGCCCAGGGTGAGACTCAGCACGCCAGTTCAGGGGCTTTTGCAGGTTTTATAGTGCCCTTTATCTTAGCTCCAAAACAGACTGCGCTCAGCTAGGCCAGCCCCTTTGGAAAGGGCTCCTGCTTCAGTTTCCAAGTGCATCCATCCATTTTAGCCAAGTTTCCTAATGAAACAGAGGTCATGGGATAGCACTCTGTGCCTCTGTATATCTCCTTTAGCCCTCTGAAAGCTTGCCCAGCTTCATCTCCAAGCAGTTCTCAGCAATATGATGTTCCTGGGAGATTTTTGGGAGGAGGGTGCAGGACCTAAGACTTCACAGATGCCTGTAGGCTGCATGGGGAAGTTCAGACTTATTAGCCAGCAGAGGATCTCCGTGGAGGCTGTTTCTCCGGGCACAAATAGCCAGGAAACCAGCCACAGCATTTTGATTTTCCAAAATGGCTTATTCTTCATATAGGTTCCTCCACCCACCTGGGCTCAAGCCCTCCTTGAGCTTCCTGCTGTGGCAGTAGCAGAGATTCAGGAGCCACCAGGAATGCAGATGCTTGTGAAGAACAGCTTCTGTGAAGCATGGCACAGAAGTGCCCTTCCCGCTGTGCAAGACCTGCTCCTGAGACTCATCGAACCCAGAAGCCAGCCCCAGCCATGGGTTTTGGAGCCACTTCCACCTTGACTATTCACCCTGGGTGTCTTTTTCCATCCATCTCTCTGCAGCATCCTCCTGTCTGGCTCCACCACCCTCTGTCCCTCTCCTTGGAAAGAAGCACTGGATCAGGAGGTGTGAGCACTCATCTTTGCCCCACGGTCTGAAACTTCTCCTCTGTCCTAGAGCTTTCTTGTGCAACCACCTCCAAGCATGCCCTCCCTTGTGTCCACTAGATGTGACAGAGAGACGTGACACCCACAGGCAGGCCCTGGCGTTAACAGAGGTCACCATGCTGGATTAGCATCACCAGCTTTCAGACACCACCGTAACACCCAATTCAGCCTCAGGAGAGCCACCCACACAACGGGCTGCCTGGATGAGGTGGAATTGTGCAGGTGGCAGCTAGGAATAGAGACAAGAGGGTCACTCCATCCCAGGGAGGAGGGCAATTTCCTAGTTGGGTATCGCAGAGAAGATCAATGCTTACCTAGGAAGGCAGACTGCTGTCTGGAGGCCTGTGTGCCATAGACAATTAGCCTGGGGTCGAGCATGAACAAATACTACAATTGTCAAAAAGATATAGTTTTGTACATCCTGAAACTCCTTACAAACACAAGTTGAACATATGTAGTATTTTCCTCCAGGAAAAATATTCCAGAGCAACTAAGCAAGAGGGGAGCATCGTAAAGCTGATGGGAGATCGCGCCCATCTCAATGTCTCCCTGCAGACATCTCCCCTGAGATCAGGAATCCTGGGGGTTTTCCTAAGGGGGACATGAATACCATCGTGCTGTCCCATGCCCAAGGGTCAGTGTTTAGTGGGACTGAAGTGGTGACAGGAGCACTGTGGGGACTTGCACAGGAAGGGTGGCTGTGAGGCCAAGGTTGCACATTTCAAGATCTAAGCATCACTTAAATGAGTGAAGAAGCCAGATAAAACAGCAAAGCCTTGTTCATTTTTTTTTAAAATCTAATTTAAAAGCTCATTACCTTGTGTAAAAAGGGGTTTTGAAGTCTTTGATTTCTCCCCCTGGGCAAACTGTAATCCCTCAGCTAAGTCCTGAGCCCTTTAATTAAGACCTCAGTCATTTAAATTGTTAATGAAGATCCATTGGGGGACCATCATTCTCATTCCTGATTTCATCTTGTGCTCGTTAGAGGCTCCTGATTAAAATTAATCATCTCAGAAGATATTTATAACTCTCTAACTATCCCTAGACCTCATTAGTTCATAGCCACCTGTTTGGAAAGAGATGGGGGGACCTAAAAGGCACCAGCCTGGATCCAGAGCTGGGGTAACACCATGTTGAGTGACAGATGACAATGTCGGCCTCAGTGAGAAGAGCAGCCCCACACAGTACATGAAGGGACACAAGACTGCAAGAGATGCCAGGGGGGTAAGACATGAAGCCAGACTGTTCCTAGCAGGGCAAAAGAAAAGACAGCCAGGCAGCCACCAGGCAGATGCATCTAAGAGGAGAGAGACCCCGTCCCACACCAGCATCCTGGAGGGTTGGTGATGTTGAGCCATAGGAAGAGACCACCCCATGACTCCTTCTCTGTATCACTGGCACATGTGGGTCCCACCTGTCTCAACAGCCCACCAGGGACATGGCCAATGCACTCCCCAGGCTCTGGGTCATACAGCCTGGCTGCCCTGCTCCCTCCACAGCCTGCCCAACACTGAACTCCTCTCCTAAACCTCAGTGAAGCTCAACCAGCCTCATGGACCTCACCCCTGGATGGGCCATGGGGTCCTCTTCCCAGCAAAACTCCATAGGGTAAGAGGGAGGAAACCCCAAAGCTTCCAACCCTTCTTCTTCCAACCCATACCTCAGTTTGCCTTACCGTGGGCTTTGCTCACACTATGTCTTCCTTTGCACCCCTGAAAGCTAAGCAGAACGTCTGCCTTTCACACTTCTCCTCCTCCTTTACTGTCACCCACATGCTGCCCTTAATTTTTCCTCTCCCTTGTCCATTCTGTTTCCCGTGGCTCCCTCTTTGCCTATTCCTCACCATCCCTCCAGTCCTGAAGTTTGCCATGACTCTGCTGATGTGCCGCACCAGTGGTTTCTCCCCATGTCCAGCCTATATCTCGGTCAGGGACCCTGGGGCTGGAGACCAAGTGCAGGGATCAGAACCATCACGAGAGGTTTCTCTGGAGTCGTTTGTCCCCCTGACCCAAAAGGAACCCTTTCCTTTGGGATACCCAGTGGTTTTGCTTAGCCTCATATTCTCCTGCTTTGGGTCAGCCTTTAAATAAAAATGCCCTATGAAAATAGGAAAAGAGTTTTGTTTCAAGGCTGTCTAATGAAATACCCCGGCACTTCTGAAATGAGACATTTTTACCTTGGAAACATCTAGCAGAACTACGCTGACACTTTCACACACATCCAAACGACTGAAACATGAACTTACAGCTCCTTTTGGTCCTGCTGAAACCCCATTTTTGGTGAATTACTACGCGTAAAAGGTTCCAGCTGGCTGTTCCCACTGCAGCCTGAGGCTTCACTGCCCTGCAGCCCAGCTGAGTTTTGGGACAAGTTGTCCCAGGCCCCTTCCACCTTGCATGTCACCACCAATGCTGAGTGCAATAGCGGTATGCAGCTCATAGCCCTGTTGATGATGTGTGAGGCAGAGGAGAGCCCTCCTTCCTCGCATGGTGGCTGAGCCCAGCCACATTTGTAGCAATCACTGCATCATGAAGCAGGAAAAAAATCCCTGGGTTGCTGTGGACGACGGAGAGGGTGAATAAGAAGGATGATAAATGCACTTTGAATCTCTTTGCCTCTAGACAGACACATTTAAAAGTGACCTGCAAGGGACCTTCCCCTTTTGGTCCCAAATAATAGAAGCTGTGAATGGGATTTAACACTGGGTTTATTCCCCTTCTTCTTTTTTTTGTTCCTATTAGAAATTCAGGTCCTTGTGCGGGCTCCTGAATGAGTGAGTGCAATGAGGATGCAACAGGAGGGAAGAGTGAACACAAGGGAATGAAAAATGCTTTTTAAACACTTTCCAAAGTGCCCAGCTTTTATCCAGCTAGAGTGGGAGAGGACGCTGTTTAACGCAGTTTGCTTTGTGCATGACAGATTTATTTAACTCCAACAATTGTGTCACGGTTCGGAGAAAGGAAGCCATTGTTGAAGTTACAGCTCTCCGTGGCAAGAAATCTCCATGCCCTTGCTGGAGTGAGGCCACTTTGCATGGAAGAATGAACTGCTTATATGGGGTGAGGTGACCCCAGAGCCCGCTGCCCACCAGGAGGGATGATCTGGGATGGTCCATCTTACAGCAGCTTCAAGCCTCAGCTCTGCCCCTGGTAGCCAGGAGGGCATTGCAACTGCATGAGGCCAGCCCAAAAAGCCAGGGGTCTCTTGGGCAATGGAAAGACAGGGCCTGGGACAGAAATCCCTAGCTGCTATCAACTTCCCCTGAAATTCCCAAAGGGACACGTTTATTTTTGAAGTCATCCAGACAGTGTTTGAGCAAATGATGTGTGATGAACCTGTTATTTTGATATCAGAACAAAGGGTGACCTCCCATCCACCTGGGTTGACCAGAGCTAACCACACTATCTCAACAGGTCTGCAGTGTGGGAAAGGTCTTGGCAAGCTTCACGGAGACAAAGCTGTCACTGGAGTCCAGCTGCCTGGACCCTGGTCCCAGGACTATTTGGGAACAGGGCTATTGCCCTGGGTCCAGGACTCCTGAACAGGGTCCCTGCACGTACAGGAATTTTCTGCCTCCTCCAGGTCCATGGAAAGGCATCAGTTTCCAAGGATCACCTTGGTAAATATGCTGGGGAGTCCCTCAGCCTTGCCCTTTGGGCTTCTTTGCTCCACAATAGACAAGGGCGGATGGTTTGGAGAGATACGGAAAAGGGTTGTCAAGGGCCATACCCTCCAGCTCCTGTCTGCTGCTAGCAACAGGACTGCTTGTGTCACAGGCAAAGGAGCAATCCTCTGCTAATGGACACAACACCATGGCAGGTCTCAACCAGCCCTGGCAGAGGACAGAAATCTCACTTAGGTCAAAAAAATTAACATATTTCCACTTTTTGATGCACACACACAAAACAAAAAGCCAGCAAGGCAAGATGATGCTCTCCCTCGACTCTTCCCACACAGGGCAAGATGTGCTGTGGACAAGCCCCAGCCACCCACCGTTGGCCATCCCATCCAGACGCCTGGGCTGCAGCAGTGCATGAGTGTGGAGCAGGGTGGATACGGCCCCATGCAGCCCAGGGACCCCCACGCAGCCCAGGTGTCCTGGTTGGGACCCCGTGACACCCATTCAGCGTGGGAGCGGACACAGCAAGTCGCTGCCTCCCTCTTGTGGGCAAATTTGGGGAAGGACAAGGGGAGCACCCGAGGAGCCCTGGCAAGGCTGGCACCCACAAAAACACACCCTCCCTCCCCCATTTGCCACAACAAATGGTGAACCCCCGCCAGGCCTGCTGCACTCTCCAGCATCCGGGAAAACAAATGCATCGAGCCCCAAAAGATTCATATAGCCACACAGACCCTGGTGGTGGGCTCATACAGCCAAACAGTACCCCCCCTTCCCCCCCCATGCTCGCACAATCAGATCTTGCTCTTCTGTGGGTGCAGATCCTGGACTGAGCCAAATGAGGGAAGCAAAGGATGCACAATGGTGCACGGACCACAGTCTTGGGCCATCTGCAACAGGCTGTCTGGCCCTTGGGTTGGAGAAGATCAGGCTCTACCACAGGCAGAGCAAGATGGTCAGTGTTGGCCGGGGCACAGGAGATGAAACCAGTCTGTCCACTGCAATAACCGACCCACAGAGCACTTGGGACCAGACAGCAGTGAAAAGCAGAGCAGCATCTCCTCAGGACCTGCTGGCTCTGGGATCTGTGGTTCCCTGTCTGGAAACCCAGGTTGCTCCAAGCCCAGGGAGCTTCCAAGCCTTTGAGAGGGCATCTGGGTCCCAACATGGGACTGAAAAGGAAAAGGGAATGGAGGGCCAAGGGAGCTATTAAAATCCCCTTCATGGGCACAGTGGGTGGCAGGGTATTCCCAGCTGCACCGAGAGACACTGCAATAGCCCCAAGGGATGCTTTAGGAGGCCTGAAGATGAAAAGAAAAAGGCTGAAAAGAAATAGCATGGGGAACTGAGCAAGAATATGCAAACTCAGCTAAGACCTGCAAGGAAATTATAAAGGCCAGGGAAAAACAGAGAAAAATAACACTGCCAAGAGGGCTACTGGGAATAGGAAGGAATTTTGCAAATTGCAGCAAAGGGAAAGCAAATACAGTGTGAGTCAGCCCATTAATAAATGAGAGGGGAACGCAAATTAATGAGAATTCAGAAGCAACTGAGGTACTGACCTGCTTTCAGATTTTCTATTTCGTTCCCAGCACAAAAGGGTTTTAGGAGGTGTTAACCCTTTCCTCTGTACCCTGCAGGACTGGCCGTGATATCGGGCCGTTCAGAAAGGTTGGGATTTCCAAAGGAGCCTATGGCACTACAGTGGCCCCCTTCAGACTCCTTCATGCACTTGTGCAAAGCTTCATCACAGCTGAATCATGAGTGTCTGTGAACATCTGTCTCAGCGGCCGTGCGATGCTCCCTGTTGGGCACTCTTCCCCAGCAAACCCTCATTCACATGTGACCGGGCTCATATGAGAGCCTGGGGAAGATCTTCTCTCCTACATGCCCCACACCTCTTCTTCATTCTCCCACTCTGCTTATTTTGTCTATAAATCCTATTTGTGTTGAAACAGTTTTCACAAGCTTTTTCCCAGCCAACTAGAGCCATGAGTTCACATGGGGGACCAGCTCCTCTTTCCATTCTGTGTTTTAACCATCTGGAAATGTGGGTCTCAGCCACTATAAACCAGTATAGCTCCCTTATGGTCATGAGAGGGTTCTCTGTTATATCAGCACCCTTTGGCCAAAAGCAGAGGGGGGTCAAAGCATTTGTTGTTGATAGCACAGACCAGTGGGATGTCTGCTCCATTTATCACTGTCTCTTTGGGAGGTCCCAACACAGCCTCTCTCCTGAGTGGTGGCAGCTTGTTTTATGGATCAGTTCCTATTTGTTGATGCATTCATTGATCTTTGCCACCATCAACCTGTGAATTCCTCATTTCCAAACTAATCTGCATCACTCCAGTGTCCACCAGCACCTGCTTCAGTCTGAACCTTCCTCTTCTGCTCTCAGCAGCATTATTCACAGGACAAGGTCCTACTCGGCCAAAGCCGCCTCTGTGTCATGCTGATTTCTGTCCTTCACTTCATAGCAGCCCAAAGACCCTTCACAGCAATCATCCTAACAGGAAACAATGGCTTTCATGCCCAATTTTTGCAAGGAGAAACTTATTTCCTTCAAAGGGTCCTATTACTATAAGATTAGACAGGAACAAGGGGATGGTAGGTCCCAGATTGGAGGGGAGCTGGATGGGCTTGTTAGAGGCAGAAGAATTAGGGAAGCCTATAGTTAAAGTTGTTATGGCCTCTGACAAACTTTCACTGTCCTGGCTGCAGTTTCCCAGGCTGGATGCCTGTTTACACCAAATAGCTTAAAAGCATTTCAGTTAAACCAGCCCTGCTGTCAGTCAGGGAATGAAAACCTGGCTTTGAAAACCATTTGAGAGCACTGCAAATGATGCAAGAGTCAGAGAGACTGCCAGGGAGGTGTGCCTGGACTTCCATGGTTTTTATTTTTTTTCTTCTTCCTTGACTTGTCCATTTGTCTCCCAAAGTACCTGGAACTTTCAAATGCGTTTTATAGCTCCCTCTCAGATCCTTTCCAAACTGGGATATGGGCAGGCACACTGAGTCCCACCTTCTCTGAGGGCACCTCTTGTCAGGTCCATCTCTACAATCTCTTGACCTGCTGTTGGGGTTGGCTGCCACTGGCTGAAGCCCTGCTCCAGAGTTTGAGCTTTGAGTAATGACCAAATGTGAAGAAACCTGATCCAGGTCTGGATCTAAAGGGGCAGAGAGGTATAAGATGGGGACATTGGACTCAGCCCTCCTCCACTCTGCACTCAGCTCCAGTCCAAAGTACTCAGGAGGGTGTTATACAAACCCCTCCCCAAGGTTTGGCTGTCCTACCTCAGCTCCCCATCAAATCAGCATGGACTATCTTCTCATGCTGTGGACACAACAGCTCCCAGGAGTACTGTTGTCCTTGTTGAGCCCTTCACCTCCTTTCCTTCCTCACTGAGTTTCCACCCAGGCTTCATGCAGATGTGTCTGTGGTGGTGCTGGCAGAGCGATGGATGCAAATACCTGGTCTGGGGGTATTAAGAGGTCTCCTTGGGGTCAAACTGTCTGAATTTGGGGGTCTTGATACAGAGGCTGGCTTTTTAGGTCAAGTAATGCAAGCTTTTAACTCAGAAGATGAGCACAGTGAATGTGAGCACCCACCTGCCTGTGTGTGTGTGTGTGTCCATACATATCTGTGCATGTCCGTGTGTGTAATGTGTTCCTTAAGAGAGGTTTCAACCTCTCTTCCCTCTAAGCACAGTCCAGCAGCAGAACACGTCGTTCAGAGAGCCTGTGCAGTCTCCATCCTTGAAGGGTTTCAAGACCAGATTGGATAATACCCTGACTAAGATGACCTAATCTCATAAGTGATATTGCTTTGAGCAAGACATTGAACCACAGACCTCCTGAGGTCCTTTCCAACTTGAACCATCCTGTGATCCTGTGGTTGTGTGCAGACAGTAATTGCATATAGCATACAGGATTGCATAGAGCAATCTGCCTAACAAATGAGGTGCTTTCCACAAACTTTGCCTTGATTTTACCCTTAGAGCATGACAGCACCAGCAACAATGGCACTCCAGTGTACTCACTGTGTATTTGTGCAAGGTCAAGGGTCTGTGTGCAGCCATGCAGCCCAGTCGCCATGAGTGTCAGATGGAGCTTGTCTGGGCTGTGTGCTTGTATCCTGTATTTTTAACCTGACCTCCTCTTGACCTGAATGTCTGCAGCTACAACTGGAGCCTTAGAGCCAAAAGCCTCCCAGAAGCAGTGGTGGGGTTCCAGTAAGACGCTCCTAATTGTTTCCAAAATGCTATTATAACGTGCACTGTCAGTTCAGAGCCAGTCAGCATGCCTGCCCTGGTGTCAGGCCAAGAGGCAGAGCATGAGGTGCAGACCGTGAATGTAGAGCCTCAGAGGAGCCAGATCTGCTTGGTCCCATTTGGTTCCTTTGGGGTCTGCATAGCACCAGGGAAGCTGTCCATCCAGCCCCTCTTCCTGTGCATTTCACAATGTACCCAAATTAAAATTCCCCTGCACTCCCCAAGGATGCATTTGGCCCTCACTCCTGTAGACCCCTTTAGAAAGGTGCCCCAGAGGTGGCTTTTTAAGGAACAAGACCCAGAAACAGAGTTAAGCTACAGAGCAGACAATAGCTTTTCCTTCGCCCACATCACCTCCCACCCCAACCATAGCCAAGCTAGGCACAGAGCACAGTTGGACTTCAAAATAGCATGGAATTGGCTTAAGCCTCTTGCAATCTTGTTTAAATATTACATTTGTTAATTTGGTTTATAGGCCTTCTGCTTTCAGGGTGCTTAAGCTGCTTTCAAAACAGTCTGTCATTTTTTTTCCTCTGCAACTGGGAGAATTAGAAAAGGAGTTTTATTTGAAATGAAAGCTGAGAGGCGTAGGTATTCACAGGACTCCAGCATCTCGGGTTATTAGGGAAACAACTACTGGCTGAAATCATGCGTATTGGCAGCACCACAGCACGCACCAACACCCATGTGTGCTCATGTTCAGGGGTTTCTGGGAGTTCCCAGCTGTATTCTGGCACCTACAGGATTGCCAGTCACAGATGTGAAACAATTCAATAGTCTTTAAAACATCATGCTCCAGAAATCATGAGATTGGCTTAAAAATCATGGTTCTTTAACAGATGCTTTTATTTGTCTCCAGCAGCCAGAGCTTTAAGGAAAATGCTAATTTTAGAGAGACTTGCAATAATATCACCCAGGTTGGCAGTGTTACACCTGATAGAGCTAGGAGTGCAGCCACAGCTTCATTCTTGGGTTTTAACGCTTTTCAGAGCTTTCAGAAAATTTCACTTTTTGGATGAAAACTTCCTGGTTTTTTCATATTTCCATCTGCGTCGTTGATGTTTCTCCTTAATGATAATGCAAAATAGCCCTGGATTAAATTAATTTTCTCCCATTTTCTCCATATTCTTCTCATTTTCTCCCGCCAAACAGTGTGATGTTGTTGTCCAACCCAGCTCCACACCCAACCAGCCACCCATGGTGGACAGGAATCCCCAGCTGAAGGATATCTCAGTGTGGCCAAAGAGATACTCAGCAAAGGCGAGACGTGTCCTGCTCTTCTCTCCTCTGAGACCACACTGGTATGAACAGCACAAGCAGGGAATAAACATAAAACTGCAGCTGAACACCCAGCCCTGCACGAAAATACCCAGGAGGCAGGATGTAACTGAGACCTGGCTCTGCCTCCTCCGTTCCTGCACTGTCACAGGTGGGTCTCACAGCAAGGTCTGGTGTTAAGGCAGCGTTTCCTATTATAAAACACTGTTTTCAGTTACTTACATTTCACCAGACTTTAACCGCTGGGCTATTTTCCATCTCAGCCAGCTACAGAGCTGCCTGCCTTTATAGTCACTGGAGAGAAATAGGGGCTTCTAGGGGAAAAATCACATCATCCTGAGGCAAGCACTGCAGGTAGGACGAAGTTTCTTGGCATTAACTGTAGAAGGTGCCCACACAACTGTCTCTCCAATAGATATCTGGTGTCTACAGATGATCCAATTAATCCCACTCTCACGTCCTCTTTTGGGCTGGGTTGTCTGCAGGGGAAACCTAAGCCAGAAGGGTTGGGCCAAGGAGAAACAGTGTTTGGTCTTTGCTTAAAGAATTTGTCTGTGTGTATGTGAGTGCCTGTGTCCCAGTGTTGCCACAACTTCTGCCAAGTTGTGAGCATCATAAAGATTTCAGTACACACGTAACTAGAGAAGACCCAAGGAGCTGATCTTTCTGATCCTCTTCTACAGTTCATGGTGATTGGAGCTTAGCTAGTGAAGGGCATCTTAGAGCATTTTTGAGCACAGGCACATCCAAGGGTAATAGACACCATACTCAAGAAGAACTCTTCCCAGATTTATGCAAGATCCTCCACTTGCTCCACATAGTCCAGCAATGGAGCAGTAGGTGGGAGAAGGAGCTGATAGAAATGGACCAGAATAAAAAAAGCAATATAAGGTGAGATTCAAGTTAATATAGTTGACACAGCATGGTGATAAAGGCCTATGCTGTCAACACTGGGGTTTGGGAAGGGCAGAAAAGTAGCAAAGGATCAGAGGCAGAGGCGACTACAAAAAGGTGAGGTGTCCAGCAGCAAAGCCTGCAGGTGTTCCTGGCTGGTGATGGCAGCTAGAATGAAGCTCAGCTGAAGATGGTTGTCGGGCATCCAGTAGAAGTCCTAGTGAAATCCTAGTCCTGCTAGATCAGGTCTTAAATCTTAAAGAACCAACACTCAGCACCAGCAAGGCCCACAGTTTCCCTGCAGGTGAAATGCCACAGCGTCAAAGGAAACCCCTGACTGAAGCCAACTGGAGGACACAGGCTCAGACACCTGAGGTAGGTGTTTGTGAGCATGGTTGTGCTGGACAGGAGAGCTCAGCATATTCCTAGACAGAGTCCAAAGCCACCCCAAACTCTACAGCTGTCCTCATGTCTCTGATCTTTCTCCAGATTTGGATGGCAGAGCTGGCACTGAGATCTGTCAGGTGGAGAAGAAGGGAAATAATGGCCAGGACCAGAAAAGATTACTTGGTAAAATGCCTGAATCCACGACAAGTCCCTCCCTGTGCTCCTCCCACCCATCAGGTGCAGAAAAGGGAACAGTGAGGGACAGACCAGGTCACACTAGCACTGAACGGAGGGGAGACACCAGCAGACATAACCACCACCTGGAGGAGACCATGAAGAAATGGCGCCTGTCAGTTCCAGCCCCAGCTTTCACCAAAGACATCACTGTTTCAGCCAGGCAGGTTTGCTTAGGTACAAACCCCACCATAAGCTAAAAACAAAAGCAGATGTCTGAGATAAGTACATCCCGCCACCCAAGGGTTAAACTCCCAGTAGCCTGGTCTGAAGATTGGTCAGCGATGGACAAGGGGTGGCAAGGCTTCCTGAGGTCGGGGGTGCAGAGGGCTGGGGCTTGGGCTTGGGAAGGTACCTGCAGAGAGCTCTGTACTTCAGACCAGCGCGGCTAGATGGCACTGTGTACTCTTCCAGGAGTGGCATGTCCAAGCAGAGCTTTCGTGCCCAAGAATTTAATATCCCAAGTGTTTTCGGTCGCTGTTGAACCTCTCCTCTGAGAGGCGGCTTATCTGAGGGATGGCGTGGGCTGTTGGGAGTTTTGTCACAGCCAGGGCACAGGCGACCTTCTCAGGGGGGGAAAAGTCTGGCAGAGTTTTCTGTTTCGGAATAGTCTTAGCAAAGATGAGTGTGCATTTGAAGCAAGAAAAAAAAATATACCATCTCCAGCCACCTGCAGACAGCAGAGACAGGACTTGAGGAGTCAGGCTAAGAGTGGGCTCATATTATTGCATCTATGGAGAGCCCTATGTTCGTCTCCTGTTACCCATGCCCCCCACCCTGGGAGGAAGATGAATGAGGGACCCCCAAGGGTCCCTTCACAGTGGAGCTCTGGGACAGGATGGCCCCACGCTGTTATGCCAGTGCTGGTGTGGGAGACGGGGACCTGGATTTGGGGCTGCCAAACCCTGAGAGACCCAACTCAGCTTCCTCTGTCCATCAGCAAAGCTGGACACACACCAGCTCTGCCTGGTGGAGAGCCTGCAAGGAGCCCACCAGGATGTTCTGCAACCCTGGGAGACATCTGGTCACCTAGGCAATGAGCAGAGATCAGAAAAATCAGAAAAGATGAGGGAGTGGATGAAAAGGGTAAGGCAGCAGACAGGAAGGCCATGAAGCCCTGCCACTGCTTTTCAGTGACTCAAGATTTATTTGGGGCCAATCTGGGATGAAAACCCAGAAGCAGCCTTTGCAAAAGGCAAAGCAGTCTGGCCCCTTGCTTCCCTTTTCCCCCAGCTGGTGGGCTCAAGCTGGGAGGTTGGAAGACACCACCATGCCGTGGTCCACCAGCTGGGAGCCCGCCATCCCTCACCCAGCGGGCTGCACGGGAGTCGGAGGAGGTTAACGTCTCGGGAGCCGGGCTCCCATGTTCTCCTCTTGCTACCAGCTGGTCAGGCGGGCTGCCAAGGGTATGCTGGCAGGAAACCGGGCAGTTTTCCATCAGGATTTCATCCACAGCGATGGATCTCTGGGGAATATTTCCATCCTGATGAATCAGCAGTCTCTGGTGGGAGTCGGGCTGCCCACTGGAGGGGTTAATGTCCAGTGATCAGGAAAGGTGCAAGTCCCCACTTCAGGCAGGTGTCTAATCCACCCCCCCAAATCCATCCCCCACCAGAGGCCTCTTCCTAATCTGTTACAGTCCGTGTTTGCCCTGGGGCCGCGGATCTGATATCTCTTCCGAGCGCAGTGTTGGTATTAACTATTATAATTCTGGATATTCTTGTTAGCCATGCAAATGTCCAGCCTGGGCTGGAATCTCACTTAACTTTTCAGCTTCAGCAACATCCTGTGGCAAATTGCTCCGTGCGGAGACACTCCTGTTTATCAGACCCGGGCACCACCTGTTCATCTCGCTGCGTTCCTGCGTTACCCTGCAGGCAGAGCAGAGCCCTCCACCGCCCTCCCTTGCCCCGCTCTGTATTCGACACTGCAAAATTTTGGCTGTGGCCCTTTTTTGCAAAACTCTGTGTTTTTTGGTGGGCTGGGGAAAGCGCAGTGCGATATGGATTGCCTTCCCAACTTGCCCCGGCTGTTTGCTCTGCTGCTTGCAATGCATCTGCTCACAGCAGAGTAGGAAGTGTAGGAAGTGCTTGCATGATGAAGACCCATCCCAAGTGAATAAGGATGGCACACTGAGCCCCCTTTGGTCAGTGTAGCCCTGGGGTCAAAGGCACCCGTGCAATAGGATGGCAAAAGGTAAACAGTTACCAAAATTTGCCAGAACAGGGGTAAGAAGTGGCTTTCTGCTCCTACACTGTGTGAGGCTCCTATTTATCACGTGGGAAGCAGGTGTAGAGCTCAAATGGAGACCAAATGGCAGTGGGACAGAAAAATGTTAACAAGACAAAAATCAGCAAGTGCTGCACTGAGCTCTGTAGTGTGATTAATAAAACAAACACATGAAAAAAACCCTCTGTTTCAACACATGGCCAGAAATGCAGAGTGTCGTGCTATCGGGGCTATTCTGCCCTCTGAATACCCGCCTCTCTGTTTGGGTTCACGCTAAAATACTCTAATGTGCTTTCAATTTTTTTTTTTTATTTTTATTTTATTTTTACAAATGCTCAAACTTTCCTGCCACAAATTATTCTTGGCTGTGTTACAAGTAGAACGGCCATGTATAGCCATTTCTTTAAAAAAAAAATAATAGAAAGAAAAACGGTTTATGAGATATTTTGGTTGCATGGGTTTTTTCTACCCTAACATGTGGTGAAAGTTCAGGAGTTCTCACCTTTTTCCACCCAAAAGCCCCTCCTGAGCTGAAGCTCAACTTCCAGCAGCTTTGACACGCTCTCACCTTTACAGACCGTGCACTTGGAGAGCACATTACTACAAATAAACCTGGGTCCATATCCCTCTGTGGCCTCTTCTTTCACCCAAAAAAAGCTGTCTAGGACTATTGTAAGGAGAGGCTGGCACTGACAGCCCCAGCCATGAAAAATCATAACTCAAGGCTCTGCAAAATTATGACTTTGACATAAAAAACATGATTATACCAGTAATAAACAATTAAATCTTATTTGTCTTTTGCTCCCAGGTGCTCTCCGGTTGTGGGTTTGAACCATGAAGGCTAGAAACTTCTTGGGGCACAGGCTATGAAAGCAAATTTCCATGCAAGCACACAACACTACTAAGCTGAGAATTGAAGGAAAGCAATGAGCATCATCAAGACTCATAAAGAGCCTTGCTGCAAGAATTGGCACCTCCGGCAGCCCAGCACAAATATCCCCACATCATGGGAGTTCATGGGCAGTTTTAGGATAATTAACCCCCAAGCACATTAAGTCCAAGCAAAAGTAATTACATTCACAGAACAAAAAAGATTGTTTTACAGGCGATGTTGTTCTTTGGCCTGTCTCTTCTGGAAAATGGCACCAGTTAAATGAAATCAATTTTATTAACTGACAGTGCTGTGAGAGGATTTACGGAAAAGGACTGTTTGATGGTCTTTTAATTACAGACCTGATGTCCATTACCAGAGCTGACAAGTTGCACATGCTGGACAAGAGGGAAGATCATCTCTGAGCTGGAGACCTTTCACAGCCTAGTAGAGATTCAGGTCTGGAAGGGGTTTATTTTGTGCACTTCTTCCTCTAGTGAGTCCTAAATCAAGCTTTTAGCAATATCTATAGGACTCAGTTAAGGGCACAAGCCTGGTGATATCTCACCTAGAGAGGTGGGTTTCATCCTGTTAGAAGTCATTGTGCTGGGCTGCCCTGGAGAGAAGCGAGAGGCAGACCTCAATCCACACTGCCTGTTTGCAGTCCAGCCTTCCCAACATCTCTCAGGACTGCCCTGGCACCCGTCATCCCCCACCACACTGAAAGGGAACGAGCAATGGGTAGCCCACAGCAGCCCGTGGTCTTGGGGTGAGGTGCCCCAGAAGGCCTGCCGCTTAGTCTTGCAGGGACAGATTGTCTTGCCAGCCCCGGAGATGGGGAGGTCTCGCCTTGCTGGAGATTGTTTGTGTAAGTCGTGATGGATCGTGCCCCGATGTCGAGAGTCGAGGTGCAGCGGGAGACTGAGAAACGTAACGTTGAAAATGTTTTAAAGCAAAGGGAACATCAAAAGATCTCCAGGAAACAGCAAACACCCAGAGTTCAGCAATCTCTGAAACAGATCCCCTCCTCCCATCTCCATGTCTGGATAAGAGAGACTCCCAAGACAAAGGGCAATCAAGATCAGAGAAGATGGTAAGCTATAAATCAGCCACCTCTCTCTTTTCACTTCCCTCCCTCTGCCCTCCAGGCTCAGGAAACCCCTGGAACCGCAAGACACAAATTCAAACAGCCAGATGACTCCTCCCGTATCCTCCTCGAGGCACTTGCCCCAGCGCAGCCCCCAAGCCTTTCTCCAAATGCCGCCCAGCTCATGGAGATGCTGGGTGGGGAGCGCGAGCCATTCTCTCCAGGGCTGAAGATTTTATCTGAAGTGCCAGATTTAGTCTCTTCCAGAAAAGTCAAATCAGCCATAAAATCCTCAGACTTATTGTCTACCACTGGAACATTTTTCTGTAAATCTGAGAGGTCGAATACAGGGCTAGGAGGCTTCGGCCCCAGCGGAGCTCAGCCCTGTGCACCTACCAAGCAGGCATCAGACCTGGGCACTAGGCACATGTCTTGCAGGGACATTTACACCATGGTCGTCAGGAGCTGCTCCCTGGTGTGGGACAGCTGCCTGTCCTCCTGACGGCCAGGCAGGCAGGGGTGAGCCAGCCTTGGGTTTTAATGCTGAGATGCATTTCCCAGGTGGGTGGATTTGGGGTAGGCGTTCCCAATGGCAGACATGCCAAGCTGGTTTTGATGCCAAGCTGGGCTCCTTCCCCTCCATAGCCAGAGCCTCCTCTGCCTCTGAGCATCCTAGTGCAGTGTGGGGTGCAGTATGGAGATGGCTGAGGAGAAGACATGTCAGGAATAAGATAGAAGCGTGGGGCAGGATTTGCCCTTCAGAAGCGCCCACAGTGAAGTAGCAACACAGGGCGTGCAGCATGTCTCCGGTGTAAGGGGATACAGTCCTCGGTGGGTGCTGGCTCCGGTTCAGGGGGATGTTTTATGAGCACGCATGCATTAGTGCAGTTGCCAGGTTACTGGGCAGACAAACTATGTTCGGCCTTTCTGGGCAAGATCTCATGCCCACGGGGCTGTGGGTCAGGAGGAGAGGTGCCGACAACCCCGGTCTGTGTATCAAGATTTAAGGGGCTTTAGTATGGTCTCAAGGCAGGAACAGGAGCCCAAAGGCAAAAAGAGAAGGAAAAGGAAAGAGGGGGTGCCTGTGGGGAACACTGAGTGGCACCCCCTGTTAGTACCATGCCTGGGGTACTCCTGACCCCAGTTGAGCAGACTGACCCTCCCCAGCTTCATCACCTATCCAGCAAAGACAAACTAAACTACCATGAGGAAAGGATGCATCTCCTTTTTGACACTTGCATGCTGCTTGCACCAGCTGTCATGTTCACCAGCCTCTCCTCCTTGCTTGTCTTCATCCAGAGGAAAGCAGAAGCTTTGTCATGCTCCATCTCCCCACTTCCATGTGGCACAGGCAGCTCTTGACTTAGACCCTCTTGGCTTTCTGACTCAGAAAGCTCATATCACCTGCTTGGGTAGGATCTGGACTTTGTGACCATCTTTACCCGACTAGGCTGGACTAGGCTGCCAGGTCCTACTGGGGAGCTCTATCTCCTAAATTCTAATAATTCCCTCCTTTGATCACCTGCAGTTAATTGCAGGAGAAGGAATAACCAGGCTGTTAGGGTGTGTGAGTGGAAACCTTGTTGAGGGAATAGCTGCAGATTATACCTAACAAACAGTCCTTGGAGCTTGCCTGGAGCACACTCTCATGGGGAACTTTGTAAAGCAACATGAAACCGCGTGCTCCCAACAGGCCACATTTTGCGTTTGGGGGTTCTCCTTCTGGTGCTGGGTCTGCACTCGTAATGTAAATGGCTTGCAAGATGGGCCTAGAGGGTTTTTGGGGCAAGCCAGGTCATTCTAATCGTGCAGCTGTCCCAGTGAGTCGTATGCGGCTGTCCATGTCTCTGCACCGGGTCACGGTGGGTGGGAGGGATTGCTGTTTCTTCCTTTACACAACCTGCCACCATGTCTATAGCAATCCTCAGGCACTGCTCCAAGATCCCCTCCTGTGTGGAGAGGTGGATTAGAGACCAGTGGGAGCAGCACTGACCACAGTGAGATCCAGTGCCCAGGGACAGCCAAGCTCCACACACCTCCCAGTGCCCCTCCCGAAGCTTGAGTGACCAGGGGAATTTTGGACAAAGTCCAAGCAGGCAGTTGATTGCCTAAAAGGCAAGCAAGGAGCTTGCATCTAGGACAGCTTCCCAGAGAACACTATCTAACCTGCACCGTCCCGCCAAGACATTAACTTAAGACTTCTGGCAAGTCTTTTTTCCAGTGTTTAACACTGGCTTGGTGTCCCTCAATCTGTGAAGCTCTCTGAGCTTCAGAGATTCCCAAAGGCTGACAGTGACCCAAAAGGGGGTGCCTACATTTACCATCTGCAGATCCAGCCTGAAACACTCAGCCTCCAGCTCAGCACGGTGGCAGGGCTACATGATGGGCACTCCAAACCTGGCATGGCTGAGAGGTGGGAAACTCAGACCCAGCTTCCACCATCCTCTCCCAGTCCATCTCCCAAGGTTGCCCCAGCTCTGAGGACATTTGAGGTGCAGGCTGGGAAGAAGGAGGGATCTCCTCATCCCACAGAACCTGGCCTGTGACACTGCCAGGAATGTAGTTCACATCATCCAGCAGAAAAACATGACAGCCTTGTGGTTACAGCCTTCATCTCTAAAAAAGGAGCCGGGATCTGCTGCCTGGCCTGTCTCTTGCAAAACAAGAGAACCCCTAAAGCTTTGCTGTAAACAACCAAAGCTTCATTGCATGGGAAAAGCCAGGAGACACCAAGGGTATCTCCACCACTAGAGACAGCTCCTTAGGAACGGGGTGGGCACGCGTTGGGCCCCGCACACAGCGGCTGGGTAACACTGATGCTGGATTGATGCTGGCAACAGGCACCTACATAAACTCGGCTTGGGAAAGGTCACAGCAGGTGAAAGGCTAAAGGCATGACCAAAGGGTCAGCATGAGACAAAGGGTTTGCATGAGTCCCTTGGCCTGGGACAGTCTGGGAGCTTCTCCTGATGTTGGAAAGGTTTGGAGTAGTGTGCATCCCCTTCCACCCCTTGGGAAAGGCCCAGCAGTGGCAGGTCAATACAGGAGATGGAGCCCTGGCTGCAGCTTAGGGGTGACTGCTGTACCCCCATGGTGAGGACCAGCTCTAGACCCTACTGAGAACATGTCAAGGCAAGTGGAACAAGTGGGTGAGATGGGCTTTTCTCTATGTCCTCCATAGTGTGAGCATACCTGTGAGAATGGGAAAGGAGTGAAGGGCATTGCTGTGGCTCTTCCCTGCCTACCTCAGCTCTGCAGACAGATTGACCAGGGAGCACGGAGGGAGATGGACAGGAGGGAGGTGTTGGGAGAAAGGTGGGGGATGAGTTGGTTTTGAAAGGGACATGGTGGGAGCAATGGCCTGCTGAGCTGGAGTAGGAGCATCAGGATTTAGGGCAGGAAGGGCAGCAGGAGGGCTTCACCCCTGCAGGGAGGGTGGAGTGGGGCGAAACTCATACTGGGGTGTTCTAGTGGAGAGAGGTTTGGGGTAGGGATGGAAAAGCTGTGGGTAGAAGACATTACGTGTGATGGAGTGATTTTGGGGGGATACATAGGGCACAAGTCTGTCCAGGGTCAAGAGGCAGCTGTAGGGTGCCTCATGTGCAGGGGGGAGCAGAGAGGTTTTGGAAGAAGGTGCCTCCCACAGGGGGGAAGGAGAGGGGATTCCAGGGGCTGTGCAGCACTGTGGGTACACGGGGGCAGCTGGAGCAGGGGAGCAAAGCTCCCAGCCGGGCACGCGTGGGGCTGGTAGAGCCCCTGCACGCCTGGCTCCTTGGTGGAGGGGGGGCTGGCTCAGAGGTGTTTCCCGGGCATCAAGCCACCAGGGTCTCCCCCGGGGGCTGTAACTCCAGCTCAGCCCCCGTCCCGCTGTCAGGCCCTATGCCCAGAGCTTGTTATTGCAGGTGCGGGGCTGCCCCCTCCACCCCCCCACTGCTGGCCTGTCCCTGTCCCCTTCACTGCACCCTTTCCCCTCCCCATGCCAGCAACCCCTGCAAGAAGCAGTTTGGGGTGCCTCAGCGGTGCCTGCACCCTGTCCTGCCAGGTCCCCCACTCCTGTCCCTCTGCAAGCCCTCTCCCCACCCCAGCTGGTTTCTGTCTCCCCATCCAGGGCTTGCACCTGCCACCCTGAGTCCATTGTGCAAAGCTGCCAGCATGGGCAGGTCTCCACCCACAGAGCCACCAGCAAAAGCTCAGGTGGCTTCAGCCACTGGGATCACCGCCGGCACCCTGATGTCCTCCTGCAGTCATCCACGAGGTGGGAAGAATTACCCTTCCCTTCTCCACAGCATCCACTCCCACTTGCATTCCCCTCTGCTTTCCACCATGTCCCCAGGCTCTGCAGCCTTCTCCAGCACCACCCAGAACCCTCCACACCTCCCCTCGCGCCGTAGGGACCCTCTGCTGCATTTGCGTGCTGCCCGGTGCACCCCTGCCAGGCCCCAGTCACTCCAAGGTGCAGCCAAAGTGGCTCCAAACCTGGGCACCCTCTGGCCATGTTTCACATTGCAGCATCCCCCTGGGTCCATGGAGACCCTGGTGGGGGGCTGTTGAAATTCAGGGGCTGCCTTGGGCCTCCAAAACACCTCCATCGGTGGCGCGGGGCACTGCAGCTGCACGTGGCACAGGCAGGGAGCTTGTGATTTTATTCCCTTTGGAACAGAGCCAGGCATTGAGCTGAACACCCCCTCCTGTCAAAAACATCTCTTTGACATCTTTAATGACCTCAGCCTGGGGAGGCAGCAGCTCTGGAGAACAGAGTGCCACCGGTAGGTGCTCAGCATCTCAGCCGAGCAGCGCCTGGTCCTCCCCAGGCTCCCTCATCCCCCTTCCAGCTCTTCTCTGCTGGGCTTTGCTTGTGAAGATAACCAGGGACCGCTTTCGTGCATCAGTGCCACATCTTATCACACGCCAAGTGTCTGCAAAGCCCTCTACCCTGTGTCCTGCTTTTCCCAGGACTGGAGCTCAGTTCCTCCCCTTCACCTTTCTCCTTGGCCTTCTGCACAGCTCCCTCCTCTCGGCTTTGCGGGGGACATGGGAGTGCAGGCGTGGAGGCAATTACAGGCAAAGCCTGGTAAAGCCCTGTGTTCCCATGCCCTGGCCTTGGCCTTGGCCTTGCCTAAACACCTTGAAGCATTCCAACACTGCGCTCAAAAGGACAAATAGTCCCACGGTGAGTTAAAGGCTTGTGAGCCTGAGTCTCTTCTGCACTACACTGGCAGCTCCTGAGAGTCCCTGCAGGTATTTTAAGTGCAGGGCTCCAAATATTTTGACTACAGGAACAGTGTGAGCAGTTTCAAAATAAATAATGAAAATTAGAAAAAGCCACCCCACCTAGAAAATACAAGAGCAGGACCCCTGCCCATGCATGGAGGCTCCCACCACAGCTTTGAAATAAGGTGACGCTCTGGACATGTCAGGCAGGAGCAGAATGACTCAAAGAGGTTTATGAAGTAGGAAGTTCATAAAGCCCCTAGCAGGGCTTGGTGTCCAGATCCCCCTCAGCTCAGTGGTGAGGAATGGGGTGAAAGCTGGTGAACAAACACATGGTGCGGGAGAGGTGGAAGGTGCTGAACGGGCTGCAGAAAGCTGGGGAAGGCAGAAATGTTTGTGTTTGAATTAGTGCCACGATGTGCAAATGCTGGAGCCTGGGGATGCAGAAAGCCAGGGAAGAAAATAGTCGTGGTGACCAGGGCTGTCTTCCCCAGCCACCCCGCCTGGACATCTACACAGTACTGGGGCACCCAGAGGCTTGCCCTGTGCCTCACGCCTGGGGGGTCAGCTTCATGGGCAGAGGTCCCCTCCATTGCCCTCCAGCACCCCCTACAAGCTCACAGAGACATTGGGGTGATTTTGGCTGCTGGTGTCACCATCCTGCTCCTTGCAGGGTCCTGTACCAGTTCTGATGTATCTGCAAGCTGCCTATCACCAGCCAGGAGGTGTCCTTCCATACTCGAGAGAGCTCCATCTCCTCCCAGCCTGCTAGGGGCTCTGGGAGTGGTAGCTCCAGCTTGTGGCACCCACTCCAGCTGGCGGTGACAGCTTGTCCCACTGCACTTACACCTCTTTGGATCACTGTGCTTACCCCAAAGGCAGTGGGTATTGAAGGCTCCCTTCTCCTGTCCCAGCCTCAGTCACCTCCAGAGCACCTGGAGCTTACTTGTAGGTGTCCATCTGTGATGGAGGGGATCTGTTGTGCTTCTTTGCCCTCATGGTCCTTAAAAAAGGGACAGACAAGAGCAGTGAAGCTCTTCTAAAGGAGGAGAGATTGGTCCTCCCTTGGGGGCAATGGGACACTGTGCTTGGGGAATGAGTCAGAATTGAACGGTGGAGAAAGACATAATCGGGACCACAATATTTCAAGGAAAGGAGACTATGGCCTAGCAAAGGCTGTGAAAATGCTGAGAAAAGGAGGGAACAGACTGACAGCCTGGCCTCAGGGGTGACAACAGAGCCAGACTTCTTAGGGACACAGAGAGGGATTGCCACAAAGTCACTGAGTACTAAGGGAAGGACAGAGAGGGCAAGGAGAGATGGTTTTACAGACATCATTTAACTTAATGGTCTGCATTTTCTTTCTTTACCTCTTCCAATTTCTGTCCTAAAAATACCTTGTGCTGGAGTTGGAAGACCTGGAGAAGGCCTGGCTTGACAGAAGGTGTCTGGTCAGCATATGGTCCCATCTTTGCAAAGTACTGCTGGCCTTGTGCTTTCTGGAGCTGTTGAAATAACACTCCTGGAACCCCATCAGGCTTATTTCTCCAACCCCTCTTTCACTTTTTACCATCTGATTCATGCCTGGGCAGAGATGTAGGAGAAAGAGCATTTGAGTGTCATCTGAACCTCTTGGTCAAGGCCCAAAATGGAGCACTGACCTTTCGTATGTGAGCTCTGCTGAAAAGCCCTGTGAGCATTTCACAGTGCTCCTGAGGTGCTTCCCATGTCCTGCTCCAGCAGAACTGCTGCATAGCACAGCTCACCATTAACCAGCTCATGGCCAGAGGCAGAAGGTGCCTCAATTTTTTTGGCCAGAAGCAGTGCAATAGCTGCTTAGTATTGTCACGGTGCAATGTCCCAGCACCTGTGCTTGGTGAAGCTGCACTGTGTTCCTGCAGCCAGAGAGCGTGGGGATGGAACCATTCAACTTCACATCTGGGTTTTCATCTTCAGGTGCCCATCCCTCCTGTCTTCTGGCCAGGGCTACAGTGGCTCAGGACATGGCTTCATGATGGTTCAGGAGTTTCTCTCTTCTTCTCTCCACCAACAGGTTGCCCTGAGCTCCTTGGTCTTCCTGCAGTGCTGTGGTTCCATCTTCTTCAAAACTGTCCAATATGAACTCAGACCCCCTTCCCCATGAGGAGTTGGCCTCTTTTGCCCACTCCAAAGCTGATGCCTCTGCTTGCTGGCCCCATAGGACCTTGATCCCAGCCTGCTTGGCATGACCTGCTTGACACAACTGGAGACCTTCCCACGGTTGAGGCCCTGATCCGTTTTCCCACCACTTGGGCTGCTTGGAGAAGATGGGCAGATCCTGGTGCCCCCAGCAGAGAACCTGGGTTTTGGTGTAGGTCATCACTCCATGTAGCCATTATCCCCTTTGCTGCCATATGCAGCTTCATTCACACCAAAGGAGTTTGTCCTTGGAGGATCAGGGACTTTTTGCATCTCAATTTTTTCTCCCCATCCCACGCAATGTCCTGAGCTCCTGTTTTTCTGCCAGACCAAAGTGGACTTTTCCTTCCAGTGTCCCATTGAGCTGTGATTTGGGAAAGGCCTGGCAGGGGAAAGAAGGAAAGAGTTATCCTGCAGAGATACCTTATGCCCTACTCAGACCTCTCATGTCAACTCCTATGCCAGCCACCTCTCTGTGCGTGTTTGGCTGCAGTCTTTCTGCTGTGACTTTTTTGCTCCAGCTGGCACAACCAGACAGCTTCATGCTGGGCTTTCAACATGGGCTGTGCTATCATGGCCTTCATTTGCAGGTAGGTAGCAATCTTCCTCTGGGGTTCATGGTGGAGTTTATTCAGCAGCAGGACTATTTTCTGACATGTTAAAAAATGGCTTCATGTGGAAGCCATCCAAACCAACACCTTGTCATGCAAGGAGCTGTATGAATACAAACACCTCCATGGGGTACATCTACATTTGGGCAGATGAGTCACCACCGGAGGCAGTAGACTATGGATACCAAAGAGTTGGAGAAGATCTTTAGAGCAGGGGTGCTGCTTGTGGACACCCCCTCAACAGACTGGCTGATTTAAAAACACTGTTTTGTGGGGGAAAAAAAAAGGGGATTCACTCTGTGGCTCTTTGCCTCTCGCCTTCCTGCCTGGTTTCCCAGTCGTCATATTTTTTCCAGTCCCTTGTCTGTATGACCTGTTCCATAACAAACTCTAGTCTCGCACCGATAACGTTCAGCTCAAGGCTTTTGGGGCCACAGAGACTGGTCCCAGCAAACCTCCCTTTCACCTCAGTCTTCCCTCCAGCCCTTGGCTGTCCAAGCATCCCTTGCCCTAGTTTGCATTGGGATTTACAGCCCAACTGTTCCCTTCAGCTGACAGCACCTGCACAGTGAGATGGGACATGTCACTGGCCTCTTATGTGCTGTGTTTTGCATCGACAGAAAAGTTTTGTCCCCAGTCTGCAAACACAGTGAAAAAATTGCACATAAGGCATAAGCAACTCAGCTGGTCGGAATAATGTAATTGCAGATGGTGACAGATTTTGAAAGACAAACATCTCCTAGTTGCTTCCGTAAGGATGTCTTCAGCCAAGTCTTGCAGTAACCTCAGTGTCCAACGAGCAGAGACCCCAGCCTCTGCGTGTCTTAGCAAACTCAGATCTTGGGTTTGCAAAACAAGCCCAGTGACTCATCCCAAGAGCTTGCAGAGGGCTCACACATGTGCTATATCAGAAAGAAGCCTCCCAGGTTTGCAAGGAAACATTATCCCATGAGAGGTACTTATATAGAGTGCTTCTGACATGAAGTAGACTCCACCAGGGTGTAATGTGGGGGTTGTGTGGAAGCACAGAATCTCATAGGTCAAGTAAGGCAGTGGCTTTGAGGAGCAAGACAGGTTGCAAGGCTTTGTAGAGGAGACAGTTACCAGAAGCAGGGCTGAATCAGCCCCAGTATTGTCCAGCTCAGGGCAAATGGGCACTTCACCATGGGAGCCTTCTGCTGCTGGCAGCTGTGTGGGAGCAAGGAGAGCTGTGCACAGGCAGCAGGCCCCATCTCCATGGCACTGAGACATGTCAATATTGGTTTCACCATGATTTGGACCCAGATCCAGAAATCACCAAGGTGCCCATGATGGAGCCAGGCAGAGGTCTGGCAGGCAGCCCTCAGCAAGCTGGGCGGCTGGAAGGGTTCAGGCACGTCTCCTTTGGCCCTCTGCCTGCTTCCCATCAGAAATGCAGAAAACCGAACCCTCTCTTCCAAAACTTCAATTTTGATGAGTCAGCAAAGGTGTTGGCAGGTTTTGTGACTTGCCTGCAAGTGAATGCTGGTTGATTCTCGCCCTCCTCCAGGAGGTCCAGGCTGACCTTGGGCTCTGCTTTCCCCGTAAGCATGTTAAATCACAGGTACTGGCCCAGTGCCTTATGCCCAGATGAGGGCTGGAGCTTTGCAGCAGAAAGTCTAGGGTTAAAAGCTGTTTCATGCTAATATTGTCCATAAACTCATGTGAGAGATGAAAGCAAGTGCCTCCAGTGACAGGAAGCTGCCTTTATCACCCCGTGCTGATAGTGCAGCAGGAGGCAGCCACTGCCCCTTTGCCAGCCTGGGAAAAGAGGGAATTTCATAGCTCATTGCTTGTGGGAGGTTGTGCTTAGGGGCTGTGCCCTGTGCTGCAGGTCTGAGAGACCACTGACCCAGCGTACAGAGGGTGACAGAGATGGGCTGGAGCCACCTGGGGCTCCACAGCTTCAATAGCATCCTCCATGCAGGTGGTAAGGCCACCACTCTCTTGCTACTGCCACATCTGGGGAGCGGAGGAGGGTATCTGTGTCATTTAAGCCAGCAGGCAAAGCTGTGCCCACCAGCTCTCTGTGGCTTGTCCACCCTCCTGTCCCATCCACACAGCAAAGCACCGTATGCTTTACCAGGGGAGGAGACCAGCTCTAGCCTTGTGCAAAGGGTGCTCTAGGACAACTGTGCAAAAGGGGCTGGTCATGAGATTCAAACCCCTGTGGCCAGGGAAAGCTCGTATCCGTGCTGCCGACACTGTCCCATGGACCTCAGCATCTCCTGCAGGTGCCTGGGCTGTCCTGGTGGAGGAGCACTCTTGACGGTGCTGCTTTCGCCATGGAAGAGCCCTTTCATGCTCTCCATGGGGCAGAACAAGGGAAGGGGCAGAGCATCCCATGTCCCCTGTGCATTCCCCTGATGATGGCAGCTGCTCCCCTCATGGGGTGTACCCCAGCACCCTAGCACAAGGTCCTCATGCCAGTGAGTGGCCAGCCCAGTGCCTTGCTTGGCCAGTCACCCCCAAAGTGTTTGGGAGCCTCCAAGCTCATCTTGGAGTGCTGGTGCCCATCCCCAAACTCAGCCGGTTGCAGAGGAGTTTTCATCTGCTTGGGATTTGATATCCAGACTTCCCTGCAGCCACCATGCCCAGAAAGCCCAGCATCTGCTCTCCTCCCCAGCTCTCCCCACACAGGTTCCCACGGTGCATCCAGCCCGGGGCTATCTCCCTGCTTCCAGCGCCATCGCCTGCCACCGCAGCCCGTCCCACCCAGCTCCTCGGCACATCCTGGATGATTAAACCTGGCTGGTGTTGCTGTCTTCCTCCCACACCCATCCCCGGGCATACGCCTTCTGGGGCCAGTGAGGGCAGCCCAGCTCCCAGGGCTCTTGGAAAGGGTCTGTCGTGGGAGATAAGGCGGCCGCGTGCCACTGCGGTGGCAGGGAGGAGCCCTGCCAGACAGAGCTTTATCCCAAACCAAACAGCCTGGCCAGCTCCAGCAGTTATAAACAGATGCTGAGGCAAGGCTCTGGCTCTGGGAGGGTCTGTGAAGGGGAGAGGTTTTGGTATCTGGCTTCCTGGAGAGCCACAGCCCCAGGGAATCTGCTGAGTCTCCAACAGCAACACCCCAAATAGCACCGGGAGGAAGCAGCTTCCCCGGGGAGGCTGCAGGGACAGCACAGGGAGGACAAAGCAGCCAGCTGGATGGTGGGCTCGATGCTCAAATTGACTCAGGGCTCACTGGGCCAGGGTGGACATCACATGCGTCACATGCCCCAGGCGGGGCAAGGGCAAGAAGTGAGACCCCAGCCACATGTCTGCCCCAGCCTTCGGCCTGCTGGTGCTATCCACTTTCCAGCCATTTCCAACACAAGTGCAAACCTGGGGTGCAACTGCAGAGCAAGTAGCATCGCAAGGCTCCACACGGGAGACCAGAGGCACACCAAGACATGTCCGTGACTCTCCACCACATGAGGGCTGTGCAGAAAAGCCATCCTTTTGCCTTTATTTTGTCCCCTTGCCTTTATTACCTGACAGCACAAGAATTCAAAAAACTCAGGAAATTAAAGTGAGGTCTGCATCACAAAAAGCCTGTGTTGCTCATGAGCCCTTCCTGAGGCTCTCCACTCTGCTGCTCCAGGCACCAGCCTCTGCCACCAGGTTGCTGATGTGGAGGATAATTTAGCAACATTTAATTAAAAGTGAGCCAGGTAGGGGACTTGCAAGGGATTTATGCTGTGGGCTTACACCTCTCCCTCCTTCTTTCTGATACTGGGAAAAAGAGCAGCAGGAATTTGCACTTAATGAAGAGAGTGTTTTTCTCAGTTTTCCCCCTAGAAATATTGGGAAGGTGGAAATGGGGCCACCTGGGTGAGTCAAGCTGACTCAAGGCTTTAAAGAGGAATAAGGGGATGCTGCATGTTGTGTCTTCACAGCTCTGTGACAAGTAGGAAGACTCTGTCCTTCAAGGCTCCCTTTAGTCAAAATATTAATTAGGCCACTGCAGTTCCCAGAAACCTCAGATAAAGCAGTCTGGAAAAGCCCAGTTCCACTACAAGTACCTTAGGTTTCATCCCCTTTGGCTCAGCAGTGTCAGTGCTTCCCTTGTCATCATCTAGTCTCCCAGCCTAAACAAGGACCAGAACGCGAACGCAAACATCCAGTCAGAGGTGGGGGAACAGAACAAGGGAACGGAGCAGAACAGCAGCTCTCAGACCATCGGCTCCTGTGATAACAGCAGGGCGGGATGGCAGCCAAGGCTGTTTTGTTCCCTTTGCAGGTTGTGTCCCGCTAGCCTTTCACCTAGCTCCCCAGGCCAAGTTCTCCCTCGGCCCTTCCCTGCCAGTGTCACCAAGCGGTACCCAGGAGCCACCAGGCTGGTCCCTCCTGAGGTCTTTCAGTGCAGGGGGCTGTGAGTTTTCCATCTGCATCCATGCCCATATCATTGTCTTTTATCCTGTTGGCAGATCATATTGCAGATTTAACTGTTTTCACTTTGCCATGTTACAGCTCTTTCTGCTTCCCAGGTTTCTTCCTCCACATCATTCCAGTGGGCCCATGCACTACCAGCCTTCTCTTGACTCCTAAAATATGAATTTGCATGCATTATCTGGAGGGGAAAAATACTTCTTGGGAGAGTGGGGGTTTGGAAATTGAGCAGGCAAACATGACCAGGAAATACATGACCAAGGCACACATCCTTGAGGGCAGCCACAAGCCACCATGGGCTTGACTGATGATAAAGGCAGGTTACAATGGTACAGAGGGAGACTCACCTTAGAGAGAGCCCCCAATATCACTGAAAAAAGATCCTATGCCTACCTGCAGAGTGGCTCTGCCACAGGTTTGGGGCTTATGGCCTGGGGCAATGGGAGGGCTGAGGGTCTGTGGGGGTGTACATGATGGGAAGTCCAGCCTCAGGTCACCATCTTTTGCATTTGCGCTATATTTGAAGGTTTTGTGCAGCATCTTCAGTGCAGCATCACCTTTCCCATTAAGTGGCCCTGCTAAAGCTTTGACATCTCCCTCGCTGCAGAAGACACCTGTTTTGGAGAAGCTGGGTTATATGATTCCCTGTCGCTTTGTGCTCGGCGATTCCCAGTGCTCAGAGATGCCCTTCTTGGCACCTTCCTCGACACAGCAGTGGCCAGGGTGTGTTAGCAGCCAGGTCCTACTAGCTGTGACTCTCTGCCCTCATGAGCGATATGCTCCCTGCAGCACAGCACTGGTTGCAACCAGAGCGCTTTGGGAAAACACCCAGTTGCCAGCACGTGGACTCAGCGGGTCCTTGCTGAAGCAACTCACATCTCCTCAAGCAATTGGTCCAGGTTCTCTGTGGGTTCAGGAAAGTGTTGCTTTTCTGGTTCAGTTCATTTCACAAGTTCGTCTGGAACAAAGGTAGGCTTGGGGTCCTGGTTCAGTAGCCACGCAGGATGGGGGTACCCATTTATGTCTCCCTCTGCCAAGCCTTCCCGGGGGGGCTCAGATACCAGGGCTGGCACCATCCCAGGAGCTCTGTGGTGGGACATAGCTGCTGATCCATCCCTCCACACCTCTCTGCAAGCAGGCTGCACACTCGGCGGCTGCAGCAGCCGACAAGAAGTCGAGCCCTAAAGTTTTAACAAGAGTGCTGGGCTCCATAAGGGGAGCTTTACACTCAGCGCTGGTCAGCCAGCTCTTGCAGCTTTGCATTGGCTTCACACACTTGCTGGGTAATCAGGCCCTGCTCTCCACAGTTAACAAAAGTGATAAATTATCAGCCAGGCTGCACACACCCGCCCTACCACAGCCCCACGCTGCAGCCTCCCGGCGTTAACCCCAATTAACTCCCCCCGCAGACAGACCACCCCACGGACCTGCCACAAGTGCTCCTGGAGGTAATGGGGCAGTATTTGCCAGCTCCCCCCCACCCCAAACAAGTATCTTTTACCATTACGTGCAAGTGAGGACTGAGAGCTCCCTGCAGCAGGATTTATGGGAGGGCTTTCCAGCTGCAAGGCACTGCGTGACCCCAGCACAAGCACCACAGAACTTCCCTGGACCCAGAGAGTTGCGAGAGATTCCCAGGGATCCCGGTCCCAGCCCAGCCTGCCCTAACCTTGGCACCAGCTTTGCTCCCACTGTCCTCAGCTAATCTTGCACAAGGTAGCAAGTACCTTGTGGTGCTCCAGCATCCCCGAGCCCCGCAACACCCTCTTTTCTCTTGCAAAAGCATCCACACCTGAGGTTCACTTTGGAGGGCCCCCCAGATCCCCGCTGTCACAGTGGGGAGCTGCAGGGTGCCATGGGTGGGAGCACTGGTGGAGGTCCCTTTGCTCCCACAGGGCCCCGGGGATCCGGAGGAGCCCAAGCCTGATCAGCGGGTGTCAGTTTGTGTCCTTGGGGCTCTGGTGGGGAAGGGATCAGCTGCAGTAATTGAGGCGGGAGGAATGAGAGGTATGCTATGAAAAGGCGGGTGGGGGGCGCTGGGGGCCGCGCTGGGATCAGCCCATCCCGGAGCCCACAGTGATTTCCCAAATGCACCCTCCTTCCAAGCTGACCCTGAGCCTCGCAGACCCCAGGAAAAGCCTCCCAAGAACAACCAACCCTTTGAGAAACCTAAACCACTTTCTCCAACACCTCTGAACTCTGTCAGGAACATCCTTGTCAGAAAGCTGCAAGTGCCAAGCGGTTTCCCCTCGAGGGCAAATCTCCCTCGTGCTGTCAGGAGCAAAGCCGCCTGGGTTCACATTGCTGCTTAAGGTGAATACGTGGTGTGTTTTACCAACTAATTGTGAAATTGCAGGCTGCTCCAGAGGCAAAGGAGAAGCATTTTATTGTGAGCAGAAGAATTAATCATACCTGAGGCAGTACAGATGTCAGCAAAAAACAATGCAGAAAGGATTTCTCAGGAAGATTGCTTGACATGAATAGGAAGGGTTTTTTCAGGTCTTTTTAGATATGAATGAAAGAGTCTCGATGGCTGTTGTGACCCCTGGTTTTACCCTTGCTTTCTAGATCTAAAAGAGGGATGTGTGTGCCAAAACTGCAAAACCATAAAGGGAAGCAATGTTTTATTCAACAAATGGAAACTCCCCAGGTTGAGGCGTCTGCTGTAGCACTAATTCATGACGTGTCCTGTATAGTTTATGGCAGAGATTAAACAACACAAAGGATAAAACATTTCAAAAATGGCATTTAACTAGGAAAACAAGAACAGACTAGACTCCAGCCCTTCACTTGTGCAATGCTGAGCTGTTGAGATCTCAGCCCCAGCATTCAGGTCCTGCTCAAGGAAATACTTCTGGCTGCTGTTTGCATATGTGCAACACAGCATTTCGTCACACCTTTTTGTTTGTTATGGAGCAAATCCCCTAGGTAACATGGCCACCTCCTTTTCCTCCCTTCCTTTGTGCATTTTTCTCTGCCTGGGACTCCTTACCCTGATCCCAAGGGACATGCTTTGCCATGGCTGATTCCCATTTGGAGGCTATATATGTGTGTACTGAGGAATGCAAGAAGAGAGGAACTTGGTCTTCAGGTTCACTGTAGCCTTTCCCTATATTTTACAAGGATATTGGTTATGGTCAGCCAAGCTCTGCTGAGCACAGACTTATACCCTGACTGACTGAGCTCAGCCCCATCAGCCAGGGCCACTCTGTACAGCAGAGGAGGCAGTGGCAGGGCTGGGTTGTAGCACTGGGGAAGCAGCATCTTCCTCCAGCCAGGGAGGGAAAGAAGAAATGGTGATAAGTGCAAGAATCAAGGTTAAAAAACAAAGAAGAAAATCTGAAGTGTCTTGTGTGAAACCAAGCTATGTGCATGGATCGTGAGGAGAAAAAGGGAGAGGATGCAGGCAATACTGAGTGGGGCGTATTTGGTGGCAGATTCCCAAAATTTGCTATCAAACCTCTCCTCCCAGTTCCATTTAGGCTCAGGTGTCCATGAACCTGGAGCTGAGAACAACAGGAGTCCCTATGGTCCTCATGCCTTCCTCAGCCATACCTTCCTCACCCAAGCCCCTGCATATGTGTCCAACCTCGAGGCCTGCCTGTGCCCTTAGCACCATGTGACCCTGCACGTAGACTTGACCTCAGCAAATAAAAGGCAATAACAAAGTGAGGAGGGTGGGAAGCATAACCAAAAGCAATGGCAGGACATGGTAGGGACACAAGACTTCTCCAGAGAGGTGCCCTGACCAGCAGGTGAGGAGGGTGAACGTTGCATGGTGACCATGTAGCATTTCCTCCTCCAAGTTTTCTTATTGAGCATTGCTTTTGCTTTTTAGGAGGCTCTGCCCATGCTCTGTGGGGTTGGGATAGCGGTGCCAGTCAGTCCAAACTACAGAGGAGACATGAACGTGAGAGGTCTGGTCCTTCCCTCTTTACTATCCTTATTTGTCACATCTGGATGACGTGGGGCATGACACAAGTTCACGGTGATGTCGTTTACCTGCACGTGCTCCCATACCAGCACCGATGACATCAGTATTGGGGTTTGCACAGGGGACCCACTACTAGGAAATGACTTCTCTTTAAACACGAGGAAAGCTCAGTTCAGCCTTTGTAGCTTCTAGTCCAACGAGCCTGTAATATTCACAGGAATGAGACTCAGATTTCTAATTATTGGCTGAGTAATTTGTAGCTTCATATATTTTAAGGCCAGAAGGGACCATCATCTAGTCTGGCCTCCTTAAATGGAAAGCTCTATAACCAACAACCAATTCCCTGAGCTTTGTTACAGAAATGAGCTCAGGAGTCCTGCCGTCTCGTCTCCGGCTCTAACCACTAGACCCCGCCATGACAAACACAGCTGCTCAGATCTGCCTCCAGCTCCAAAGGGAAGTTTAAGAGTTCCTCCTGAATAGGTAATAAATTAAATACCAATGTCCACGGTGATGGGGAAGGGTGACTGGCTGCACACGCTGGCTCAGCCTGCCCAGTGGGGATCTTGGGTCCTGAGTGCCTTGCCCAGGAACAAGCACCAGCAAGGACGTGCAGCCAGCCAGCAGGATGGGATGGAGGGAGTTACTCTGCAGTGATGTGGTTTCCCCTGTGAGTAAGTTATTTTGGGGAAGGGAGAGGGAACCACTAACACTTGCCTGGTCACACCCTGGCCGGTGCATCTCCCCCCACTCTGCTCCTGCTAGCCCTGGGCACACAGCTGGGATCATCTCAAGTACTGGTAACCAGAGACCGGGTGGGGTTGCACGGTGGCTCTGGCAGGCTTTGTCCCCGCCCAGGCTCTTTAGATCGAATGGCATTGGGAACAATATGGTGGCTGCTCTCCTTTCTGCCGTGTGTCAGAGGCAGGTGTGGAAAAACCACCCAGCACCTCTCAGCATGGGCTGCACTAACCACCTCCCTCCGCAGGGTGGGGAAGGCGGCCTCTGACTGCAGCCACCGAACCCCAGGAGGGCAGCCCGGCCCCTTGTGGATTCATAGGAAACCACCTGGCTCCCGCATGGCACGGTGCAGAGGGCAGGAAGATCTCCCCAAACTAGGATATTGCCTGAACAAGGGCTGGGACCTGTCAGAGATGAGCCTTGCCCTGTTGCACCTCACCTGGCTCCATGCTGGGACCCCCTAGGCAGCAGGTGCTCAAAGACCACATTGGACATGAGAACAAGAGGAGCCCTGGGATGGGAGAAGAGTTGGTGCAGGTTCTCAGGGGCAAGGGGGGGCAGGATTTGGAGATCACCCACCTGAACAACATGCAGTGGGAGGGCAGCCCCATACCCACATCCCTAAGGTGCTCCAGAAGCCAACAGCCAAGGGCAGAAGCTCATGCTCACATTGGGGAGGGAAAGCTTGAGGGACAGGACACTAGCCTTCTTATTAGACTGGTGGTCACACCTTCTTCCAGGTGTCCTCTCTGATGACTACAGCAATATGCTTTTTCAGAGGCACCAGTGGCTCAGGGGAGCACCTCAGGGCCTTCTCTGTTTCCCATTCAGGCCCTCCCTTTGCAGGATGAAATAAGTGTCACTGTAGTGACTTATGGCCACCAGTAGCAACCATAGATATGAGCAGATGGATGGGATGGGGTGAGATGGGGCACACACAGCTTCATGAAAACTGAAGGCCACCCACTGCATGACCAGTTTATGGAGGAAGAAGCAGGAAGGAGGGGCTCCAAGTCCTTGGTTGAGACACTAACCACAGCCTGTGTCTGCAACATGACCACTGGAAAGAGGCAGGGAAGAAACAAGCCAGCAAAACCAGAAGTTTGGACATGTTCCCCGGAGGCAGCCATAAATATTATCAGCAGAAGAGCACTCATCCCATCAATCAGCAAGGCTTTGCCAAGCACCATGGGCACTTCCCACACATAAGCTTGGACTGCGCTGGCTGTGACACCCCTATGAGTCACTGCCCTGGGGTCTACCTGGTGGGATGAGTTGGCTGCTGGTCACACTGCGCAGCACAAGCTGCTTGCTTGCGTTGTCAGGGCTACCACCCATCCTTCCCCGCTGCCATGGCGTTTGTGGTGAAAACAGAGGCAGCTCAAGACTTCTTCCTGCAGGCAAGAGGCAATTTGGTGGTTGTGGAGGAACAGGATCTGGGGCGAAGGATTGGTGGGTTAGAGGTGTGGCAGAGAAAGCATGGTTTTGGGGAACTCTGCTTACCCACGCCTTTAATTGGACCAGCCATCACTCCGTGCACCCTTGGATGTGCCCATCACCTCTTTGAGTGCCAGGCACAGAGACGTGGCATGCCAGATGCGTTGCCATGAAGGTGCAGTGAGAGACCCACTCCTCATCCCATACCTTTTGCTGCTCAGGATGACTCAGCTCCTTCCACAGCAGCCCGAACATGCAGACTCCTGTGGTATGCAGAGTCCTGCAAAACCCAGCCCAGGACCCAGTAAGGGTCCCAGTAAGGACTCAGTAAGAAGCATCCCCATGGACAGGGTTTCAGTATGGAGATGAGAGATACAGGCAGACAGGGCTTTCTCCCATTCTGGCCCCTCTTGGAGGCTGACAGAGCACATTACAAGGGCTGGAGGGTCTGTAGCAACCTGGGCACCCCTTATCCCCTCACCCATGCAGCAACAGGCAGTGGCAGGGGCCCAGCATCCATGCAAGGAGTAAAGTCCTGCCATGCCATTCTCTGCAGCACTGCATGAAAGTCTGGGGGTGGGGGGGGGTGGTTAGTGGTCTGGGGGTGGGGGGGCCGTTAGTGTATGCGGGGGAGCAGGACAGCAGATGTAAGCCTCCCTCTGCATGCGCTCCAATACCTGATCAACCCATCCTACCTCCATTGTTTGTGGTTCACAAAGCCCTGCTTGGACCAGGTGTCCCAGGGGAATATGCAGTGCAAGATGAGGGCTGCAATGGAGATGGACAGACAGAGGTATGGAAAAAGCCCAGCTTTCTGTAGGCCCTGCTGAATGGACTGCGACTCCTATCCCAGGGCAGCCTTTGCTAGTGTGAAGCGTGGTCCTAACTTGGTCCTGTCATGCACTGTCTCATCAGCCTTTACGCTCAGTTGCTGCTTTTCTGTAGCAGAGAACATCAACAAAATGTGGAAACAGGGCTGGCAAACAAGGCTGGACTTTGAGAGCATCTTGTCACAGCATCACTTTGCATCAGCATCCTCATTGAGCCTAGCTCTCCTCACATGAGTCTTTGGGTAAACTCAGCCAGATGACCTCTCTCTGTATGAGGGGAAGAAGTATGTTAATCCAAGACCCTTGTCCACGGTGTTGAGCCCAAGAACACAAAACAAGCTGGATAAAATGGTGGAGAGAGGAGCCCAGAGAGCTTTGCAACCTGCCTAGCATGAACCATGGCTGGACCTTCTCTGGTGAGGTATGATGAACATTACCCAAAGTGCATGCTTCTCCCCTGTGACTATGCAGAGACCTCAGTCCCAACCAGGGTTTGCAGCCCAGCATGAGCAGGACGAACAGTGTGGTGAGGACAGTTGGTCTCGCCTGTCCTGGGAGCCCAGGATGGTGGGGAAGGAGCAGCCTCCTCCACCCTGAGCTCACACAAAGGGTAGGCAGTTGCCTAATTGCCTACCCATGGGAAAGAGGAGTCTTGCACTCTGGGGCTGGGCAGTCTCAGGCGGCCGAGTGACTTATTGCAGGCTCCTGGGGTGATAAATTGTGGCTAATTGTGGGCAGGTGACAAAGGCAGACTAAGGGAAAGGGAGTGGGGACATTCACTCCCCCGGCAGCTGCTGCCCAGCCCTACCCCCTCCTTTCACTGCTCCTTTCAGGCCATTTGAATTGTGCAAATGAAGCTCTTTCCAAAACCTGCCGAACCTCCCTCTCAGGGCTCCTCTCCCACTCCTGCCCCCTCCCTTCCCACTCCCTCCCTTGCTGCTTGCTCTCACTCCTTTCCCTAGGGTGGGAGGTCCTGGAGGGGGGCAGCCCTGGCAGCCATGAGCTCATGCCATGGGACAGCCCTTACGATGCTACGGCATGGCACTCTGGAGGATGTTTCTTCATCCTGCAGAGACCCACGTGCCTGCTCCAGGTCCTGCTCCCAGCCCTGACAGAGGGGGCTCACCTGGGCAGAAAGAGCGGTACCATGTTCTGGCTATCTTCAACACCACACCAAAGGAAGCACCAGGTGATGCAACCCTGAGGTGGCTCCAATTTGGACCTCGATGAAAGGAGAAGGCCGCTTTGACCCACACCTTTGATCTCAGGTCACAGTGGGGCTAAGTTGAAAACAGAGCCTGTGAGGGAAGGATCCAAGGGTTCAGCTTGAGGAGATGGGCTTTGTCCAGCAAGTGCTGAAAGGCCAGGAGGCAGCAGGTGCCCACCAGTCCATGTTGGCCCTACAGGGATGACCTGGGCTGCCTGTCCTTATCCCATACTTCTGGTAGGTCTTTCCTCCTTGCTTCATGCACGTGCCCTGGTAAGTTAGGACAACAGGCACTAACAGGGGAAACACCAGCAGCAAAGAGTTTTCACTGCATTGCCAAGCCCTGGTTTTCCAGAGATCCCTGTGGGAAGAGTCAGATCAGGGCTTACCACCACCTGGAGGAAAGCATCCCACAGGTGGGACAGGGAGAGGCTGGATAATACACAGGACAGCATCAAGCAAGATCCCTGTCCCAGCTGAGCCCACTGTAAGAGCCCAGTGATCCTGCAAGGTCTGCAGTCCCAGACATATCTGTGACTGGTTCTTGGAACAGGTTGTATGGGTCAACCAGGGCAGGCACTCCATACCCAACCTGCTCCAGGATGTTTTTGTGAGGGGTGTCCTCAATTTCTCTGTGCTGTGTTTGAAGACAATATTCTGCATTTCTTCCACTTCTCACCTCCCCTTGGACAGCCTCACTCACACCCGCCTGCTTCTTCACAGCTTGTCAGAAGATGATACCCACACTGGAAAGGCAGTTTAAAATCAAGTCTTAGCAGGCAGCTGAAAATTAGCAAGTGATATGCTATGCAAAAGAGCTAGAATTAACTCTTTCCTTCACTCTACAGGGGCTGCTCCCCTCCATACACCCACCATCCACCCTAAGCCACTGACCATTTGAACTCAGTCAGAAGTCTGATAGCAATTAGTTGGAGAGAGGCAGCTGGCAAACATCAGCTACTTGTAACTGTGCATTAACTGGATTTATCACATGCTTGGAAATTATGAGTATTTGTCTGTAAATTCACTATTTCCATTTCTCTCAGCCACGAATCCCCAAAAGTTAAAAGCCTGTATCTAAGTATGTCCCTCAGCTCCCTTTATACATGGCGGTGACCTCTTTTAAGTATCTGTCTTGGGATGAGCTGGATCACTCTTTGGAGGGCTATATTCCTTACCACTGACTTACAGAAGTCTGTGTTGAAGACCTCGGGTCACCAAACTGTCCCACGAAAAGCACATGCTCACTGGATGATGGAGCTTTTCCTCAAGGCTTTCCCAAGAAGATTTCAGCATTTAGCAGGTGCTTGCCTGGAGCTGGATATCAACACATTTCTGGGAGATCAGAGGTGCATCCAGGTTTAACCCAGCACATTGACCCCTGGGGTACACCACTAGTTACTGGCTTCCAACTAGACTTTGTTCCACTGATCACCAGCCATGGGCCTGGCCGTTCAGCCAGTTTTCAGTCCACCTGTCTGCTCACCCAGCCCATACATACACAGCTTGCCTATGAGGATCTAATGGGAGACAGTCAAAGGCCTCACTGAAGTCTAGGCAGACAATGTCCACTGCTCTCCCCTCATCTGCCAGGCCAGTCTTTTCATTGTAGAAGTTTATAATGTTGATCAAGGATGGCTTGACCAAGGGGAAGCCGTGCTGACCACTCCTGATGATTTTCTTTCTATCATGTACCTGACCTGTGTCCTTTGTAACCTCAGCCTTTTCCATGTCCTTTGTAACCAGGTCCCCCATCTTGTAGAGCAACGAACCCACATTACATGGTCTTCCTTCTGTTGCTTATGTACTTATAGAAGACCATCTTCTTGTCTTTGACATCCCCAGACAGACTCAATTCCAGTTGGGCTTTAGCTTTTCTATCTTCAACCCTGGATGCTCAGACAATATTTCTGTAGTCCTTGCAGTTATCCATCTTTACTTCTGCCCTCTGCATGCTTCTTTTTATGTTTGAGTTTGGCTAGGAGCTCTTTCTTTATCCATGCAGACCTCCTGGCATTTTTGCCTGACTTAGTGTTTGTTGAGATGGAAGTCTTCTGAGCTTGCAAAAGAAATTCAAAGAAACTTCATCAGTTATACTTATTAGTCCTGTGTCACTATATATTCAGGACACTTTCCTTCCAAGGCTGGATGTGATTGAATCAAGCAAACACAAGATTTAAGCCTACCCAAGCTAACATGATAGCAGGTAAGAGTACATCCCCACAACACAATACATGGCAACAGGAGCTGAGCTGTCTTCACATGCAGCTCAATCCCTTCCAGCAGAAAGCTTCCCACGTAAAGGTGTCTCTGTGCACCACTCAAACGCTGCACAGGCAACTGCAGTAGAAGATAAGACATTTGTGTGATCAAAAGTTATTGCTGCTGGGCTCTGTGGCAACCAGCCTATTTCAGGAGTGAAAGAAAAATGAACTCAAATGAAATGGATGAGCTTATAGGTGAGCTCTGCCCAAGTTTGCACAGTTGACTTGGGGTATCTCCAATAGTCTTGGAACTGTTAGGCTCATGACTGATGCATGACCTCAGCAGCACATCTGCAAGGTTCTCAAGGACATTGTGGTCCCAAAATAATTTGCTGAGTCTATCAGGGAGCCCCCTGACTTTGTGTCTGTATGATCATGCAGCAATGTCGCCTGTGGGCATGCTTGTCTGCCCAGATATCTCAGAGCTCACCGGGAATAATATGAGTGTTATTCCAAGGCAGAAACCCAATGTATGCTCATACAGTTTCAACCTGCTGAAGCCTCATTAAAATTTATTACCAGTTCAGATTTTATCAGGTACCAATCTTCTGAGAAGCATCTGATCTCCCTGCTTGCTAAAACTCATTTTGAATTTTGAAGGACTTACTCACCACCTCCACACCCAGGTAAGGACCTTGTCCGAGTGGGACTGTGATGAAGCAGGTCAGCAATAGCTGTCTGAGGAGCATGCCATGTACATCCTAATGATGGAGACTGACCAGCAGTCCTCAGAAGCAGTCAGAGGTCCAACCAACACAGAAACTCAATTAAATGTGTCCAGGAAATGGCTTTACCCACCTCTCGTCCAGACCCTCTGCTCAGAGAAATGGGTTCATTAAGGAAAGGCCCATCTGAAGCTGTTTGGCAGCCCAGGCAAGCTGGTATTAACTCATTGCCTTACATCACTTGTGTTTAGTTTCAGCCCAAGCAGGTGCCTCCACACCCCCATTCCAGTAAAGACACAGCAGCTTTGCCACCCATCCCACACAGCTGCAGTCCCCGCTTGGGCCAGGAAAGTCCCGCTCTGAGAGACCACAGTGTCCCCGTGGCACTGCCCTGTCCCTAGGCTGGCGTGGGAGGAGGCTCCCCAAGCAGCTACTTGCTGGCCCGAGGCACTGCTGCTCCAAGTGCACTCTGGGCAAATTAGATCTTTATAGGACACCTGCCCTCATCCTGGGAAGCCAAACCAGGTGGTCTGAGCTCAGAGGGTGCACAACAAGTGCAGGGTTGTCGAGGCGGATGCTGTCAGCCTTGTCCCACGCTAGCTTGCAGAGGTCCCGTATACACCCCACAACCAACGAGCAGAAAGTGCTGCTGACAGAGACGTGAGTGAGGAGGCTCCAAGCAATGTTTAATGCCAGAGCTCACCCTCATGTCCGCCCTGATTCCCACTGTCCCTGCCAGGATCCTCCTGGGGCTGGCATTACCTGCAATGCTCTCCCCCGGCTAGAGCTGACCCCTGGGGCTGCGGTTTGAGGTATCATGCTGCACTTCTGCACTGCCAGCTGCCGCTGACCCGCTGGCAGGAGCTGATCTGGTCTGGAAGGACAGGGTGCGGAAGACCATGGTTCGACTGGAGAGCATGTGTCAGCCTTTTCCCCAAGCCCTGTATGGGGGTTGTCCCACCACTGCATTTCTCGCCTCACTGTGTAGACCTGATACCTCTGCTTCCCTTGGTCCGCCCTCCCTAGGACACCTGCAAGACCAGGAGCTCAAAAAGCCATGTTGGCCACTGGCAGAGCCTGCACTGATGTGTTCAGATGACAAACTCTATTTTGGGCTGTTTTCCAGTAGGAGGAGAAGAGAAGGAGAAAGGGAACGGGAAAGGGAAAGGGAAAGGGAAAATGAAAAAGAAAGAGGAAAGGAGAGGTCTCAGCATCGCTGTCCTCAGTACCAAGCCCTGAGCATCCTGTAACTGCTCCCTGGGCCAGGGAAGACTTGCATTACAACATGTCATGGACTTAATTAAACCTCTGCAATTTCCGGGGCAGCAGGGCAGCTCTTCCCTGGGGGCACGTCTGCCTCCCTTGCTCCACAGATCTGCTCTCTGAGGCAGGCCCCACGGTTGCCACACTTAACCACCATCCTGTTATGGAAATTCTAGTGGTTTCCCATGGTCTGGTCCCTGCACCCTGCAGAAAGTACGGACAGATGGAGCCCAATCCCCCAGCACAGCTCTACCTGCAGGGTGGTGGATAACCACCCCGGCCTCTCATGCACAGAGCACATTTTCACCTCCAGGGATGGAAAGTGCCATGCACCAGGAAAAGAGACACATCAGATCCCTTCCCTCTTCCAAATCTTTCCTTGCTGCCTCTGGTCTCCGGTGACTGCCTGTACAGCTGTAGATGGCCAGACATCCTCCCTCCCATTGCCACAGTGCTCCAGTCCTCAAACCTGTGAACCGCCCCCTCCTTCAATAGCTCATTTCCCTATTTAACTACCTGCATTGCTACCCTGAGTTTGTGGGGATTCAGCAAAAGTCCTTCCAGGGGGCTTGGGAACAATGGATATTGCCCCCCTTGGCTGGATGTGCTCTCCACAGCCCCACGCTGGGGTCACAGCGGCTGCTGCAAGCAGCCCGCCAGCACCAGGACTGCAAGAGCATCCGAAACCCCGGCTCTCACGTGGGCTTGCCAGCACCCAGCACCACTTGGTGGATGTTTGTCTGTCTGCCTCTCTCCTTTGAAAGGAGTTTCCATAGGAACAGGCAGGACAGCAGCCCGCTGCAGTGTGGTTCTGGTGCATTACCCAGCGTGAAAGCACACAGCTGCACGGCATTGTCCGGCAGCTGTTCCCACATCCCCTCAGCACTCTCTCAGCAGTGCCATCGGAGCATTGCGAGGCCTCTCGGCCACAGGGATGGCAGGACAGCGGCTCTGTCACCCAGGCACTGGGACCTAGCCAGGGCTGGGGATGTGCTTCCTTGTGGGGTCTGTTCCCTCTCTTTCACCTGCAGCATCAGAATGTTTCCCAGTGGTGCAATAGGTGACATGGTAGAAACCTGCCCCATGTGCTGTGCTTCCACCGTGCTGCCCTGTTCAGGTCCCAGGCAGGACAGGCACAAACTCTTCACCCCAGCTAGTCCCCCACCGTGCACCTCAAAGGCATCCCAGACGCTCTGGGTGAGGGTGCAAGGAGTGTGGCCATGCTCACCATCCCCTCCTGCTTGCAGAGATGGGGAGATGGGTCACCAGGACCCATCTGCGTGTGTGGCATCAGCCCAGCGTTGCAGCCATTCAGCATGGGATTGGCAGCACACAGTAGCACAAGTGGCTGTGCGGGGGGCCGGGAGCGGGCGGGATCTGGCCAGAGGATGAGGCGCAGTGCATCTCCCAGACTGACGCTGCCAGCAGAGCTGCTGTTGAGGTCCAGCCAAAACCTAAGGCTGCCTTCCCCAGCTGGGAGCCGTGCAGCTCCCCTTCCTCCCTCCCGCCGTGTCCCCGAACACCCGGCTGCAGCTGCCTCTCCCGACACTGAAGGGCGCTCTCTGAAGCCCCAGCTGGAGCAGTGCCACTGGAAGGATGACGAAAGGGCTCGGAAGCCCCCAGCCAGCTCTCACAGTGTCTGTGTGTGTGCCCGCACGTACCCCGGCCGATGCGGGGCTGCACCTGTGGGAATGCCTTGGCGGAGGGGGTTTCCACAGCCCGGCTTTAGGGTGGAGTGTCGTCCTTCCAGGAGGTTTTTCAGCTGGGAGTAAACTGCCATTTCCTTCCCAATCTCCCTTTTCCTGGGAAGCCAGATGTTCCCCTGCATCTCACGAAGGGATAGGAGAAGCAGGTCTCTCATCACTTCTTCCCCACCTATTTCCTATTCATCCTATTTCCCCATTTCCTATTTTGTCCTGTTTGCCCATTTTCTCTGTCATGTCCCATCCTTGTGATGATGATGGGGGGAAGACTGTGAGGGTGAGGGATGAGGTTTGTTGAGAGACGATAGAGTGTGGTGGCCCACCCTGGGAAGAGGCAAGTGATGAAGAGCATGGGGGAAGGACAGGGAGCAGGTGAGGAGGAGGATGGAGCAGAAGGCGGCTGCATTTTACAATTCGCTGCCCCACTAACCCCATAACAAGAGATACCCTGGCCTGGACAGGACAGACAGCTGGAGGTTAGCAAGCACCTTCTCCTTCCCCAGCCAGGGGACAGCATGGGGGAGGCAGCTGGAGAGCCTCGGCTGTCCAAAAACCCCAGCCGCCCCATGCCACCCCAGTTCCATCAATCCTGGGAGCAGTCCGCATGTGGCTGTGCCTGTCACATTTGTGATGGGGCAGGGTCTGTAAGCCTCCAGCCCACTCGGCTCAGCTTACCGTTGGCATGGGTTAGGGGCACAAAGCATGGAGCAGGGTCAGGTCTGAGCCTGGCTTTGCCCAGGCTCTGCAGGATCAAGGTCCTGCCATTTTGGACAGGCTGGGTTTCAGCATCACCCAAGCTGTGGTACAAGGGGGTGGGAGGTGGTGGTAGATCACAGGGGCTGCACTATGCATGGTCCTGGAGATCCCATCTCTGTGGTGTTTGTGGGGTGAGGTCTTGTCCCCATCCAATCCCCCTCCACTGGTCTTAAACTCCCCACAGCATGCAGATCTCCCATGCCAGAGTGATCTCCTTTCCTGTTTCAGCGAGGCAGATGTCCTGGATGTCCCCAGGAGTCATCCCCAGCCCCTGTAGGTCTAGAAGGAGATGAGAGAAGATCCGTTTTAGGAAGGAGATTCATTCAGAGCTGTTGTGCCACAAAGAAGGGTCTAAACAGGACGTATTCTTCCCCCTGACACCCCAGAGGTAAATGTAAAAGGGCATCAGGTAGCACTGGGATCACTGCTGTGACTTGGACTGAATTTGGAGCTTGACTTCATCTCAGCTCAAGAGATGTTTGAGCAAATACTTCTGGACATCTATGAAGGGGAAACATAACTTTTATTATTATTAATCTAAAAATGTGGCTGTGGCTCATCCTGTGCATGTCCACGGCAAGCTTTGGGACCAGAGCAGAGCCTCCCACAGGTTGTGCTGGTCACACCAACCTTGTAGGCTGCAGCCTTTCATGAACATCTCTCCATGAGGCCTTTCTTTTTGTCCTTGTTTTCAAACCCAAAGTATTTGCTCCAGGGAGCAGCTGGGAACAGCCACGTGGGCAGGCTCATGTTAACAACCAAAAAGGGACCTTGCGTGACATCCCTTTGCATGGGTACCAGGGAAGCTTCTCTTCTACTCTCACACTCACTGGGTCAGAATCTGACAGAAGAGCTAATGCTGGTGCCCCTACGTAGGAAAATAGCTGAAGAACTGAACAAGAGGGAAGCTTTGCACCTTGTTTCTTGAACAGCATCTGTAGAAAAACAGGTCAGAAATCACCCACCAAAGGGAGGTTTTCAAGACATAATCAGATTTTCATCTGAATGCATCCTTTTCATTAAAACATCTGCTTTTAGAGGAATTTTTCAGTGTTTCATCGGAAAAAAGAAAAAGCATTGAATTTGAAAAAGCCACTGCAACATCTCTCAGCAAAGGGAAAGCTGGGTAGACCCTGCCACCCAGCTGAAGAGTGCAAACCCAAAACACCTGAAGGGCAAACATCCTCTTGTAGCTGAAAGGAGTCTTCCCTCCCCAGTAGTCACATTGTCTTTTTTTTTTTTGCCAAATAGCTCAAACATCTCGTAAAAACAAATGTCCTGAACACGCTCACATGCCACTGGCCTTTGAACTGTTGTGGACCTGGCAGCACTGATGGAGGTGCAACTAGGGGAGCTCTGATAATTGTTCCTATACACGAGGCCACTCTGCCAGAACTTTTTAAGACATAGTAGCATGGAAATGGGCAATGCCAGGGGCATCCAGGGAGAGCCACTTGCTCAGCATCCCAGCCCAACCACCACACAAGGCGTCTTGCTTCACCCCAGCGCAGGGTTCCCACATCCTCTGCCCCTCAACTCAGCAAAAGCTGTCTGGCATGTAACTCGTTAACGCAGTGCAAAGCTCAGCCCCAAACCCTGGCGGGGTGCCAGGGCGTAAAAGCAAGACCCTGCAACATGCACCAGAAGGACAATCCTGGCTGACAGCACCTGGGGCTTGGCTGGGACCCAGAGATGCTGCTCCAGCCGACATCCCCAGCAGCCGCCCCAGCAAGGCCAGGTTGGGCGCCACGAGATGCAGTTTGCATGGAGTTATTGTTCCATGGGAAACTGGCTGTCTTCCTGCTCTTCATCTGTCAGCAGGATTTTCAGAGAATATGCTCCCAAATATGAAGTGAATGTGGCAGGCTGGGCTGGAGCCCTTTGCTAGAAAACCTGGACGTCAGAGTGTGTCCAGTTTAATCCCAGAGTCTGTGAGAATCAGTGTAAAGTAGCATATCAAGTGAACTTTTCACTCTGTGGCAGGAGGGATTACCACATCCCCTTTGTTTGTTGTGCACTGCGTAACCGAAAACACTTTAACCCTTTCTTGCGGCCCTTCGGCACTAAGTACCCATGAAAATTCCTAGGAAAACTGCAGCTGTTTCGCTCTGTGCTGGGTGGGGGGAGATGGGTACATTTGTTTTCCACGAGCTGTCGCTCCTGGGCTCCTTCTCCATTAGGGAAATGGGTCCTGCTTTAAAATGCATCACCACCGAACTCCTTGTGAAGATTTTGCACCAGGCAGTGCAGGCAGCCCCAGCTGCTCCTGACTTGTGCATAACCCTGGCCTTGCAAAACCTTCAAGGAGGCTCCACCAGTTACATGTACAAGTGAGTTTTGCAGCTACAAAGCAGCAGTTTCAGCCCTTTCAGCACCCACACAGCTTGCCAGTCCATCATCTTTTACAGCCCAGCATTAGTGCAGTTCCAGGGAGAAAAAAATACACAAGAAAATCCTGCCAAAATATTAAAGTGAGATCATTTCTATTAGAAAATGTTCCCTGTGGGGAGACAAATTTTGGTGTGAAGCAAATCAGAAAAGCTATTTTGCTTCAAAATGAATGAAAACATAAATTCTGGTCTCCGAAAAGTTTCTTTATTTCTGATAAATGACCAGTTTCAGTCCCCCCTCCTTCTTTCTTGGTTCTTTTCCATTTAAAATGTCTCAAAATTTCAGCAGCGCTGGGGAAGTCACCAAGTGACAAGGTGTCACAGTTTTAATGTTCCTTTTTCTACTCGATAACTTCCTTGCAGTTGGAGAAAATGAAGGGGAAATAAAATGGGGAGAAGGCAGAGAAGAAAAACTCCGGGACATGAGTCATCTCATTGCCCTCAGCAGCAAACTGAGATGAAAGAGGGAAAACTTCCCATTTCCAGTTTCAGAAGAAAGGCTTTGAAACTGAAAAGCTGAGTTTGAAACACAATTGGACTTTCCACCTCATCCTGCAATTTCCCACTGACAACTGGAGAATTTAATTTTTTTTCCCTGGGAAAAAGGCATTAAAAGAAATCTTCCTTGGTGGGGGACTTTCTCTTTTAGGAAGCTGGTGGCATCTCCTTTGCAGCGGCTTCTCCGCAATCGTGAGCTCACTGTGCTAGCCCCACGATGCACCAGTCTGCTCCCCAGGAGGCAGTTTTGACTTTCTCCATCCTGTGCTGTGACCATCACCTCCAGTCACCCCTCACGCTCGATGATGACATGCCCTCTTGGCCACAAGAAGTCTTCCCTCAGGCTCCGTCCTCTGGAGATGCCCACAGGAAAGCAGCTGGGCAACCCCCACTCACCCACTGAAAAAAATGCCTTCAAGGACAGCTCATGTGTAAGTTTTTGGGGTGCATTTTTATTTATTTCATCCTGACGTTCATGGCCACACTACAAATGGGCAGTGAAGTGCTTTTGGGCCAGGCATCTGGTCCAGCCCAGCACCCGAGCTCTCTAGATAGACAATGTGTATCTCTGAAGAGCAGTTCAAAACACCTACATGGGGATCCTGCTTCTCCATGTGGCTTATCTGGAGCTTAACAGCCTCTAATGTTGCCTTCAGACTCCCCCACTCTGCTAGGACGTGTCTAGGACCAGTAGGTACCAGAGGCCATCCAGAAGGTGCCTCCACCAGACAGGTGCCTGCAGCCAAGCAGATGCCTGCCCTCATGTCTTCTCTACCACAACCTGGGTGCAGAGTATGTCGTCTCCAGCATGTGAAGAAACACATCGCTAAGTGGTTCCTACAGTCACCTGCTTCTCAGCTTTACTGAGCCCACATTGGCATCCAAGAGTCCTCTGCACAGCTGAATCCCCTGCCTAACCCAGGGTCCAGGGTAGGTGGGTCCTTCTTCTGAAGGACTCGATATGGGTCATTCTCCCGAATAGAGGAGGGACAAAAGGGAATTGAGATACCAATTCTGACTGCAACAGAGGATGGGAGCAGGCAAGGCAGCCCAAGGAAGACATGCATCTGTTGCCTCCAAGAGGTTTAATTAAGGCTGAATTTACCCTGGCATTAGCATTCCACTAAATTCCCATAACCATGGAGTTTCTAACTCTGCTTAACATCACCATCTGCTGTGCTGTCCTCTGCCCCAGCCCAAGCACTGCTGACCGGGCTCTGGAGGTTGACTTTCTCTCAGTGGGGAATGCATATCTCTTCCCATGTGCCTTTGTCTAGAGTGGTGGTGGAGGATTTACTGGTGCCCTTTAGTAGGCATCAGCCTCACACTGGCTCTTGCTCTGCAGGTTTCATAGGCCTGGGGTTGCCACAGGAGTGGAGCAACCATGTGGGAAGACAGGGAAAGGAAAGCATCCATCACTGTGAGCTTCCCTTGGTGGCTGAGAGATCAGCAAATGCCTCTGCTGTCCATCCTCATACCTCAGGGAGGAGATAAGCAAGCCCACCCCAAAAGGGATGTGAGCACACAGCAATAAAGCCAAGGCAGGCTGTCTGAGTATAGCAATTTTCCTGTCACTGAGACATTAATGGTCAGAGAATTTCTTGTAAAAAAGACACCAGTCTGGACCCAGGGTGTGGATAAAGTGCAGGACAACTTGGCCTCAACTGTGCTGCAGGGTTCCTGAATCCCTCAGCAGATTGTTGCTGTGGTTAATCCCCTGGGTGATAACATCTCTTCCTTATTTCTAGTCAGATTTTGATAAGCTTCAATTTCAAGCTGCAAGGTCCTGTTATACCCTGTTTCTTTTTTTTCTTTTTTTTTTTGTTTTAATAGGATTAAACAATCATCCCCCAGCAGGAATCTCTTCCCCTCAGAGGTGTGACATGAATTCCAGAGATGTAGTTCAACAGCTCTTGCTGTTAGAGGTCCTGCTGCTCCTTGGTGGCCTCCTTTTGGGAGGTGGCACCCCCAGTGCGCCCATTGGCAGAGCATACCAAAGCAGCAGCCGTCTCCTCTCCAGTTGTCTGCTTGGACCCCTGGGGCTACTGAACCCATCTGGGGCTCCTCATCCACCCACACTTGGTGCTTCCGCAAAGACAAGGCACAGCCAGGCCAATGTACGTGATCCATCTGTGGCTTTGCCATCCCTCCTTCCCTCATCAACACTCAGCTGGTCCATTTGCATTTGGAAAGGATTCATGAGACACTCTTTTCATCTACCTTCACAGATGTCCTCTACTGTTTTAACAGTTGCTTTTTCAGACATGTTGAGCAAAGCTGTGGTTGGTGGAGAACTTGACCATTTTCAGGAGGGTCCCAATAATCTGCAGTGATGCTTTACTGTGTCTTCAGGCACAGGGGTGAGATCTTGCACGGATCTGTTCTGAGTTAGCAGGCACGTGAGCTCAGCTGAGTTCTGGAGGGCTTGGTCCTCCCTGCCCCGTCAGGGGTGCTTCTTACACTCCTGTGATTTGATGTTTTAACAAAATCGTATTACTTTTGCCTTCTCCACGCATTTCTGCTTCTCCTTATCCTAAGGGTGACTGTGCTCAGGACTCTCTAGGTCTTCACGTCTTCCTGGTGGGATGAAGAAGCACTGGATACCAGGCAATGAATGGGACCCACAGGCCACTAACTACATCCATCCTCACTTCCCTATTAACTGGGACCTCGGCAGTCACAACCAGGCACTGCAGCTGGTGACTCAGCTTCATGGGGATAGCATCATTCCTAGAAATCAAGTGACCCCAAGTGTTGCTAGAGATGCTAAAGCTGGGCTATAGCGATGCTGTCTGCTCCCCATGGGTACTAAAAGGAGCACCAGACAGCAACGGTGCTAGCAGATTTGTCAGAAGAGGCAGGCGGTGTCATCTCAGCCGTTTCCACTGAAGACTTCTTTGCCTTGAGTTGATACAAAGCCCAGATGTCTTAATGGGTCCTTGTAGTTGGTACCTGCTCAGGCTGTGATGAAATTCCATCTAAGAAAGGGTTTTCTGAGCATCATATGTTGACTCTAGAGTACCACTCCCATGATGTAGTTCTCAGTGGGGACCAGCATGCCTAACACTCTCAACAAGGAGCCATGGAAGAATGGCCTAAGAAAAATTACCTGAGCCCACAGGCTACAACATGAGCAGGCTGACCTTGCAGAGACGAGCCAGTATTTGGTGCGAAGCATGTGAGGAGCATGATGAGACTGTGACGGGTAGGCTGTGAGCACACATGTGAGTTTACGTGTGTGAGACACACTTGCATGGGGAGGGATGCAGACATGTCCAAGCCCAGTGGGGTTTACATTGTAAAGAACATATGCATGAGAGCACACATCAATGGGTTGCACATAAAGTGTGTTAGGCCATGGGGAAAGATGTGCAAGAAGTGAGTGGTCCCATAGTTGGGTGAGCGCTGCATGGGGCACTGTGTATGCCTTAGGGTTGTGATCATGCGAGTTCATCATGCAGGGCGTGAACACACACAAGTGAGCTGACTATGGGAGCACAGTTGTGGGGGGCAGCGGGCGAGAGGAAGAGGATGCCGCACACAGATAGTGCTCGGAGACATTGTGGATTACTGCTGCTAATACCTCTGGTAAGAACAGAAGTCTGCTGGCTGGGAGCAGGAGCTGAAAGCTGAGCCCCTTGTTATGTTTCCCTGTTCCCGCCTGCACTAATCCCTTTGAGCCCCAGGAAAAAACTGCAGAGAAATCAAACGGGCTGTTCATGCCGCCCCAGCGTCCCCGGGATTAATTAATTTGGGATTTGTGGGGAGTCACAAGGTCACACTCCCCCCACTGGCAGAGCTGGCTCTGCAAGGCAGTGGCAGGGCTGGGCTCTGAGTCTCCCTGTCCAGGGGAAATGCCCCACCATGCTATGGTCTGGAGAAGGTCCCTTAGACATCCACCCTGGGAAGGTGCTGGGCACTGGGCAGGGGGCTGATCTGGGTTTCCAGAGCATGGAAAAGCACCAGGGTTGGGGGGACTGACAAGCAAGAAATGTGCCTGCATCCCTCAGAGATCAGCTAGAGGCATCCACTTGGATGGAATCCTCCCTGGTTCTGCCCAGGCGCTTGTTGGCTCATCGTTCATATGCAGGGCCTCCTGTTTGGGCCAGCACAGAAGCAGAAACACACCAAAGAAGGACTCCAAAGAGATGGCTTCAGCCCGGGTGTTACTCTCACCATCCTATGAGACAAGAGGATGGGGCAAGATGGGTTGATGACCAGGTCCGGGGTGAGGAAGGCTGTTTGCCCCACTTATCCATTCCAAGCAGGGATATCTGATTGCCTTTTGAAGACAGTCTCAGATGCCAGATCCCCAGTTCCCACCATTAGTAGTTACTTAAATGATTCAGAAATTTGTTTTCAGGGAGCAATTGAACTTACTATGTGGGTTTTCTGAGTGTTTGCCTAGGAAAGCTCATTCTCAAGAGAGCACGTTGGCGCAAATGGATTCCAAACTGTAATTGAATATTTGTGGTCATTTATTTGTGTGGTATCTGCCCAGCATTTGCAAGGAGCCTTCATTCCCACCCAGAAGTATTTTCGGATCCAGGACCAGTATTTGTCCCAGCTGTATTGAGGATTATGTCTAGATCTGGATGCTTTGCAGCCTCTTGGTAACAGGAAGGCACACAGGTATGAGCACTGGGCTCATGGCCATGAAGGGACCATGAAGGAAGGAAAAAGGTGATTTCTAGCACTTGCAAAGAGACATGGGAAGCCTGGGGCCTGCCTTTGATCCCAGGGTTGGAGTGATCATTAACTCAGCCCTTCAGCTAGTAACACCCAAATGAGCAACACAAAAGAGTTTAATGAATAGGAACCAAAACTGGTCCAGCAGCTAGGCCTGGTCCTCATCCCACAGTGAACAGCTACTTGCTACAGTAGCACTGAATTTGCTCCAGCAAATTTCTTCTGAAGTTTTCAAGCCCTTAAAGCAAATCACAGAATCACAGAATGTTATGGGTTGGAAGGGGCCTCTGGAGCTCACCCCGTCCCACCCCCTGTTGAGCAGGCACATCCAGAGCAGGGGCACAGGGCCGCGTCCAGGCGGGGGGTGAATGTCTCCAGGGAAGGGACCCCACAGCCCCTCTGGGCAGCCTGTGCCCCTGCTCTGGCACCCGCACAGGGAAGGGGTTTGTCCTCATGTTCAGGGGGAACTTCCCGTGTCCCAGCTTGTGCCCGTGGCCCCTTGGCCTGGCGTTGGGCACTATTGAAAGGAGCCTGGCCCCATCCCTTCAGGTATTGATAAGCACTGATGAGATCCCCCCTCATCCTTCCCTTCTCCAGGCTGAACAAACGCAGGTCTCTCAGCCTTTCCTCACAGGGGAGATGCTCCAGCCCCTGATCACATTGGCAGCTCTGCGCTGGCCTTGCTCCAGCAGTTCCATGTCCTTCTTGAACTGGGGGCCCCAAAACTGGACACAGCACTCCAGATGGGCTGCCCCAGTCATTGACTAGCGCTGCCAGGCTGAAGAGCTCTGCACAAACCTGAACCTTAGCTCTACAAGCCAAGACGTCCAGCCTTGCAATCACCCATCCTCCTGGCTCACAGGTCTGTGCTTCCTTCTGTCCCACCTCTTCTCCAAGCCTCCATGAAGCAGCTCAAAATCATTATCAGCCAAGCATGGGCAGCCTGAGTATGGCTGCATGGACAGGATGGCGGCTCCTTGCCCAGCTCCAAGGAGATTTGAGTCAGGGATGGCTCCAGTGGCAGGGGAAAGCCCTCATCAAACAATGACACAGTCCCTGATCAATGAGATCCCTGTCCCTGGCCTTCAGTCTCCATCCAGCCTGGCAGCACCCCAGCCATGATGACTATCACCATCCAACCATTCCTTGGGGTTATTCCAAAGTGAAACAGTGCTGAACAGTGGGATTGAAGAATTAGCCAAGACTTGGCAGAGTTAGCATCTCTTCTGTTTAGGGTCAAAACAGTTTGATTAACCTGTGGGGCAGAGGCATATCAGCTTCCCCCTAGCTGTCTGTCACCCACTTTGATGTAATGTGTCCTCCTAAAATCAAAACCAAAACATCTTGCTTTCCAGCGGTCACAGAGGTTTGTCTTCTTTCTAGTCTGGCTTAGCTGCAGCCAAAGCTGAGAATATCAAGACCAACGAACTGGTGTCTCCTACACCTGGGTGGAGCAGGTGATGTATAAAGCCCTTGCTTTCTGCTTGGCATGGGCAGCTGTGACAGGGAACAGTCTGCCCAAAGGCGGAGGAAACTGCCCCAAGTGCAGACGGACAGGCAGCAGCTCTGAATCCCAGAGCTCAGTGAGCCACAAATTCAGTCCTCAGCTTAGTTTCAGCCTCCTTACAAGATGTACATAATACACCCCAGGTCTGGGTCTCCCCGTCTGGGACCACCTCGCATAATCAATTATTTGTGCAAGTCACTCATGTGAAATGGACATGGGGCTCAGACACAGGGGCTCAGACGCAGGGGCGTGCTTGTAAGTAATTCCATCCTAGTGACGAGTTTGGGGGTGATGGAGAGACATAGAGCTCTGAGGTAACAAAATATTCAGTTCTCCAAAGCAGTAGGCTCCCCATGCTGGTCCAGACTTGGACCAGCTTGGCCTCATGCTTGCTAGTCCACATCCCTGATCATAGTCAGCACCTTCCTCTGGGCCTTTTCTAGTTCTCCATCCTTTCTGAGACTAATCAACACTGTACACCGCAACAGTGGATTTTCTGCAGGCCATACGTCCCATTTATTTTACCCATTTATTGCACAGTGTTATTGACCTGGCCATTCAAACCCAAATCCATCCCTCCTGAGGCTGCCAGACCAGATGCTAAGGGTATGTTATATGAAGGGTGTTGTGCAGTATCTAAACGCAAGGGTTGAAACCTGGTAGAGTTATAAGCTGTGACACCACAAGGTAGGTTCCCCACTGCTCCGGACTCGACGGAAACCTGGGCTTGCAGGGTCTGCACATTGAACGTGGCAAAATGCCCCTAGGAAGGACAACTGGGGGTCATGCTTACAAGACAGGGTCTTTTCCCTCAGAAAGCAGCAGCACTGAAAGGGCCTTAGGCAGTTGTAGAAACAACATGAGGTGAGCATAAGCTCCCAGGAGAAAAGGAGGCTTAGCTGCCAAACAGTCTTACGGGCTTTAGCAAAGGGGCAGTGAATAGAGGGGAAGCGGCCTGTCTCTCTGCATGGCAGAAGCAAGTCCATCACTATGATATGGGCATGGCTCTGTTGTCTGCACTTCAAAGCAGTTGTAGCAATGTGGAGGAAATGCTGGAGAGGGGCACAGGCACAATTCAAGGTCTAGAAACGCTGCTTCTGAGCGAAAGACAGCAGTGGCTTTGGGTTGTCAGAGAGATGCTCGAGGTGCAACTCGACCTGCGCGCCTGCAAGGAGGCTCTTGAGAGCAGATGAGTTGCAGTTCTGTGGAGACCAGATGGTGAAATGCAGCAGACACACATGCTTTGCAGCAGGGGAAGCAATAAAATACAGGAACAAGCGTCTTGGGGACTTGGTTGCTCATGCTTCTCTGAACTCAAGGCTGGTCATCTCACTTTCAAAGCCCTGCTCCAGGTTTGGCCATGGATCTGGGCTGGACATACACTTCTTCAGCAAGGTCCTGGCAGAATAGGAGACCAGATCAGACCTGTCCCTCTGTGCCATGCTCTCTGCCTTGCACGGCTCAGGGGAACAGAAAGCTCGTGAGGGTGTGCAAGGCAAACACTCATTTTTTCGGACAGAGCCTTAGAAGAAGAACAGGGCCAGGATTAACACAGCTGCTGCCCCCAGGCCAACTTCTCTACAAGCTTGTCTGCCGGAGCAGAGCAGGGTGAAGCACTCAAACCTGCCCACCTTTGTCTGGCAACTGATCCAGAGGCTCGTCCCTCCCGAGATACGTGGGCCCCATGGCCCAGACTGCTCTTGTGTCTTCTCCAGCGCCTGCTTTTCAGCCAAGCGTGTCTCTGACAGCTGGTTTTGGGTGTCTGGAAGCCCTCCTGGTATGGCAGGGGCTGGGGCTGGTATTCGGACCCTGCAGCCATCTCACCGATACTGTTATCAACCCAGTGTGGCCTCGGGTTTCGCAGGGGCCCATGCTGTCCATCACGGTTTGCGAGGAAATAAATCACTAGGGTAGCAGCACTGCTGGTGCACAAGGGGCATCTTTTCTCACCCCCATGGGACCCCCAGCCCTGCAGGGGCTGAGCCACTGCATCATCATGCTTGAGCCCTTCCAGAGGCTCTGGGAAGACCACGCCAGCCTGCTCCCATCATCTGCCCATGCGCATCCCCTGCCTCAGCCCCATCAGCGTGCAGGACTGCTCGAGAAGGGCAGGGTTGCCTCTGCATCCAGCTATTGGCTCAGGCATGAGCAAGAGAAAGAGATGCCAAGAAAAGCCCAAGGAACATCAGAATAAACCACTGCTGGGGTTGGGGGACACAAAGAAAAATCAAGCTCATTTATCCCATCCCAGCCCTTCACAGCCAGTAAGACATGATAGGGGTCAGCACAAATCGCAGAAATTGAACTACGTGTCCCGGCTGTGTTTCGGATACCTCCCAGCCACTGACAGACAGTGGATGTTGGATGAGTCTGTCCCCCATGACTTTATCTACTTGTTTTTTGGAGCCTTTAATGCACTTGGTGAGTGCCACTGTTTAGTTACACACCACAGAAAAAATACTTCCTTTAGCCAGATTTAAACCTGCTAGCATCTCCCCTTTGCAAAGCCTGCTTCTCTACCCATTCCTACCTTATGAAATTATGTTCTTGCTCAGGCTGTGACAAAATATGAGCTTTTAGTGATGGAGCTTGTCAGGAGCTTTTGGAAAATGAAGGACACTTTTTCAAGAGACTCTCCCTGATTTACAGACGCATTTCTTCCTTCAGCTAGCAGCACTGGAGACGCCCCACCTCTGCAGCAAGAAGTCATCTGAATTGTCTCACAGGCTAACATGCACATGTCTATTCATTTGGTCTTTTATTATAATATTGATAATTCACTTAGTGCAGAAGTCAGATTCACCGACCTCTAGTTTCCCAGGTCATACTTTCAAAGATTGGTATCATATTTACCAGCTTCCCGTCTTCTGGGACAGAAATTTAGACAGCAGGGCCCGCAGAACATCCGACTCGGCTCCAACCCTGGTGAGTGCGGCATGCCCTGGTGACTGTTTGTGTCCAGTGTATCAGTTAATTTTGCAGCTTTCCAGCTTGATTTCTCGGCACCAGGTGACTTCTCAGCTCTTTTTCCTGAGAAGCAATGCTGCAAACTCCGGAGACAGGCAGGGGTTTCCCACAGAGCTGCGCTCACCTTTTCCAGTGGTGGGCACAGGGCACCTCCCTGCCCAGCCTGCAGGAATTGTGCATCGCTTCTGGGATGCCTAATACCCACTTCCTTGAGGAGAGAGCCCCAGACCCTCCTCGGATCTGCTCTCGGACCAGGTGCCTGCCTAGTCTCAGGGAGCAGGATGAACCCCAGCAAAGGAAAAGGCTATTTTCCAGGTGCAGATTTCAGCATTACCCCTGCTAGTGGCTGCAGAGGCAGTGTGTGCTTTGTATTCATAGGCCTTGCTTACCCCATCCCACCATGCAGCCCCCTGCTTTACACATCTCTGCTGGCGGTGATGTTTTGGGGTGGTAAGGCAAGAGCACACCCGTGCATTTGCCTGGCCCTGCAGACACATCTGGGTGTGCAAGGTGTATAGGTAACCCACCATATATAGATTTTTGTACCTCTCACTGATCCAGGCAGGGAATTATCCAGGTAAAGCCCCTGCTCACAGCTCTCCATGGCTACTACCAGAGCAGAAGTGAGTTTCTCCCATGCCAGGACCAGCGCTAGCCTGCAGAAAGCCCTTCCTTTTCCCTATCGGCAGGGGTTTAGCACTGGCCCACCAGCTCCCTGGGAGTAGGGCAGGTGAAGCCAAATACTTTTGCTAATCCCAGCTCCGAAGAGCTGCTCTCAGGTTACAGACGATGTGAATAGGATCTATGTTCCAGGGTGATCAGACTTCCTGGAATTTCTGCAGGACCAGTTATCTGTTCCTGTAACCATCTGCAGCTGAATGTGCTGGTATGGCCCAAGTCCAAAATGCCCCCATCTCTTCAGAGCCCGATCTAATGTCTTTGGGTGAAGCACGGCTGGCAGCAGAAAAACTACCCTGCAGCTTTACACATGGGTCATCCTTATTGAACAGCCCAGAGCACCTCGGAAACCTGATCTCCACAGCCTTCAACGGCCCAGACGAGAAGAGACAAAGAGCGCCTTGGCCACCGGACGTGCTGAATGTGACTCCCTAACTTAGAACCAACCACAACCTGACACTGCCCATGCAGATTCATTTAGGGTCGACTCAGCTCCCCAGCATCACCGAGAGCTTGCAGCACTCCTGAAATGTCCCCGTGCCATCCCTGTACTTGGAGGAGTGTCTCAGATGGACTCCTCATGTTGCAGCCCGCTCCTCTCCTAGTAGGTCTGATGCCTCTTTTTGGATGTCATGAGGTCCCCAGGGCTGGGCCCATGGTGCAATGTTGTCCCTTGCTCAGGGCAAAGTGAACTGCAGTGAGCAAGCAGCTCAGGGCATGTGAACCCAGCCAGTGAACTGCTCTCCATACGCCTTGCAGAATATGCTGCAGTCTGGCACTGCAGTGCAGACCACAGCATTTCCTCCCCACCACTACCGGTGTTGGCTTTCTGGAAAGAGCATATGCCTTAAAGCCTGCAGGCACCCCTGGAGGACCCGGGGGCTCCGCAGCCTGGCACGTGTGCCCTGTTCACAGGCTCTCCTGCTGCCGCCGATCAGGCAGCTTTCAAGCCTCTGAGTCCCTCCCTGTTCCATGGCCATCCATGTTACGGCAGCAGAGCTGAGCAGAGGCATAGCCTCTCACCCACCTGTGCTCACTGGAGATCAGGGGATGCAGTTCTGCTAGTTGAACCGCACTGCTGCATCCACACGAAAAATGCTTCACGCAGCACACGTATCCAGGCTTGGGCCTGATCAGAACCCGAAGGCAGCAGTGTGGGGATGAGCAGCTGTGGTTCACGGAACGACCTCGCCCCTACCTGCAGTCGCTAACACCGGCACAGCAGGTAGCACAGCACTGCTGTGGGACCTTCCTGGGAAGGTGCTGCGTGTCCTTTCTGCCACCAGCCACTTCCATGAGGAACCTGGTGCTGTTCCGCTTACTTCAGTCCCTGCCCAGCTCATAGCTGGCCCGTCATGGTCTTGTAGAGTTCTCTGCTTGCCCATAAATTTGCCTCCTCCCTTTCCAGCCTGGGAGACTGCAGTCAGAAAGATCTGCCAGGGAACCATGGAGCAAACGTCCTGTTTACCCCATTTCCTAGCATCCCACAGCCCTGATGCTGCCCTTCTCTAGCCTTTGCATGCATGCATGCATGCACCATCACATGCACAGTGACATGCATCCCTAAGGACACCTCTGGGTATCCATGGATCAGCTTAGTAGTGCCTGACAGCACATCGAGCTGACCAGCCTGTCCTCTCATGGCAAATACTGCCCAGGACTTCGCACATTAATAGACAGCAATTAACCAGGTGAAAAATAACAGAAAAGTCCATGGAGCAAGCATCACTTTGATCTGGTAAGAGTTCCTTGCCAGGCTCTGCAGGGGACAAAACACTTCTGCGTAGGAGAAGCTGTGTCTGGCAATAGCAGCCTCAGCAGCATGAGCTTTATAAATCTGACAGCAGAGCATGCTTAGCCAGATCACACCATCCTGCGAGGGCTCTGTCTGCTGCTCCTGGGACAAAACACCACGGAAGGAGCTGGAAACAGCTCATCCAGAGCATCCCAAGCAGAAAAGACAGGATCCAGCTCCACTACTAGAAAGGCCAAATCCTGGTGCCGCTCTAGACCTCAGCCAGGGAAAGATGTACAGAGATGTGGCATCCGAGCAGGGTTTCTAGGAGAGCTCCATCCTCGCCGCTGCAATCCGGCTCCTGGGGAGCGGGCTGTGTCCTGAGGAATGTGGCTCTTGAACTGAACTCCAAAGGCTTTTGCAAGCCTTTCAATCCCAAACACAGAGGCTGAAAAGGGGCGAGTGCCCCCGCAGAGGGGAGAGCGGTGGCGTGGGATTAAAGCCAGCACTAACGCCCTGCTCTCAGCAGCGGCGTCTGAGCAGCACCAGGAGAGGTCAGGATTAGGGGAAATCCTTTCAGACCAAAGGGGAGTTAAGCAGCTCTCTCCTTGCACTCACAGAGGGGGCACCCCCGAATCTCTCCCCTGCAAAAGGCCGTGCTGGGGGCAGGAGGCAAGGGGCAGCCTTTGTCCCTTTGAGTCAAAGCAGAGGGCAATTAGGTGATGGACTTAGAGCCCAGGGAGCACCACTCTCCACATCCACAGGGATCTCTGCCTCTTTCTCTGCTTTCTTTCATCCTCCACCCCAGCTCCTAAATCCATCTGCACTAGGCCTTTAATTGAATTAGCCCGGCACCTTTCACTAGGAACAAGTTAAGATTATTTCAATATAGTGTGATTGCTTTTTACAGCCCCAGACAGGTTTGACAGCAACCACAGGGCTGAGTTTAACACAGGGTGATTTATTCTGGGTGCCTCTTACACCTGAAGAACTGTAGGTACCCTTAAGAACCCAGCCTCTGGAGCCCTGCAACAGCCTGAAATCACAGTTTTCATGAAAAAGAAAAAACCCAGATTTCTGGACTTTGTGAGAAGACAGATCTTGAAAATAGGAATCCCTAAGGGACAACCCTTAGGGATTCTCTGTTCTCTGCAGCTCTGAGGACCTGATGGCTGGTGTTTGCAACACTGAACTACAGGTCGATTGGACACAATTTTGGAGACCACGGCAACCCTTCAAGCTGCAGAGGCAAAGCTCAGCCGGCCAGCACAGTGGCTAAGGCAGCCTCTTGAGAGTTGGGAAGGTTCTGCTGTTGTCCCCGTAAGCTCCTCCATCCTTTTCCACTCCTGTGGTGATTTCTCCACCACGTAGAGATGCAGGCACTACCCACTGCCAGGTCTTTCCTGCTCACCCAGCTCCTTTTCCTCACACTTTAATGCATGCACATAAAATGCTATGGAAGTGCCTCTGTTAACACACCATATTTTTCAGTGAAATCTGTTTCCAGCAGGATAAATCTCTCTGGATAGGTTCTTCCAGTCCCCAGGTGCTTTGGGGAGGAATTTCTCTTGCATACATGCGTACAGCACGAGGGAGGGAGGCAGGCCAAGGGCATATCGGTGCCTGCCACATCTCCACGCATATGTCTGCATGCTGCCCGCCATGCGGGATGGCTAAGCTCCCAACTCTTACACCCCCCCACCCCGGAGGGACTGTCCTGGGCAAATAGAGATGGATTTCAAACCAGCCAGACCCACACACTGCAACAACATGCAAGACTTCTGTCTTTCTACTGGCTCGTGATTGCAGGGTATGTTACAGAGGCGTTGAGACAGGTGTGTTAGCGATCCCTAGAGACAGCTGGTGAGGAGGTGGGTTGTGAATGAGGCTGTCTGGATGGGTTTGCATGCAGATCTGGGCTGCTCCAGGCCCATCCACTCAAAGACAAGCCTGAGGAGACACTCTCTAAATCACAAACGCCCCTACCCTGACCGATGTGCTGCCCACAGGCGATTTATGCAGCAGCTTTACCAAAGAGAAAATGGTATCAAACAGCCTTACACTGCCTCCTCCTCCCTGTTTCCCATGTCGCTTGCCTGGCAGCATTTAACAATGAATGCACCACAACCCGAGATGGACATCGGGTGCTCAGCCCGTGCAAGTGAGTGGCCTTGTTCTGCTCAGAGCCTGACCTCTGCTCTAATTTGGTCAACGACAGGAGATGTCCCACTGTCTGGGAATGGCCACAGACCTGCTCTGTGTCCATCTCCATTCCCAGATCAGCTCTGAGAGGCCAGGAGCTCGGCAGGGGCAGAAGCAGCAGTCTGGCCTTTGCCTCGAGATTTCACCCCCAGTGCTGCTTGCACCCATCCCATGAGCCGGTTACATGGAAACACTAAGGTCATTTTTAATAAAAGGATAGCAAGGAGCAGGTAGACAGAATTATGCAATTAAGCATCCCTTTCACAGGCTGAAAACATCCCTTTATCCCAGCCCAAAGCTGTTTTTTATGAAAAACCTTTCATCTCTGCTCAGGATCAGCGATGTGGTCCTGCACCCTGTGCCCTCATCCCTGCATCTCCGGGGAGGGGGCAGTGCCGGAAGGTGGGTGGCTCTAATAGGATTTGGGAGCATCTGCAAGTCTTATCATGCAGATGCTGTAATGGGGAACGACACATGCATCATTTGCACTTAAGGATGGAGAAGAACCCCCACCCCAGTCCTTCCTTTCCTCTTAGCAGAGCTACATGAGAGCCGAAAGCAAGCAGACCTTGGAGGAAATGGAGAAGACATGGCAGATTTCAAGGGGGTTCACTCTCATCCTTCTGAAAGGCTGTCTCCATATTTCTACCAAGGCTGAGATGCGCAGTCCAACATCTGTCCTGCCACCCAGGAGAGAGCTGTGGCATCTCCCCCTCCCCCTCCCAGCACCTTGGCCAGTGTAGTGGTCGGTTTGGCTGGAGACTGAAGGCAAATAGCAGAAATGCTGAAGTGCAGGACAGGCAGTCTGACAGGCTTTCCCACATGACAAACCAACATTTGCAGGGGTGGAGGTGTGGCTGATGCACCTGAAAAGCCAATCATGACTTGAACAGCGGGGGGGGGGGAATGTCCAGATATGACTTAAGCTGAAAGGCAGTGAAACCGGCCAGATTTATTATTACTATGTTTGTCACAGGACAGGTTATAAGGAAGGTTATAAGATCTATAGGATCTCCATCTTATGTAGAGATGAGGTGTAGTTCTGTGCCGTCTCCCTGTGTGTGTTCATGGCTGCTGGGGAATCTCACCCATGCAAAGCAGAGCACTGCCTAGGTACAACCTTCTCTCTGTGTTGAAGAGATTAGGAAAAATTGTCTCCTGATGCTCCCACACTACTTTTTCCAATCCCTACTGTGCAAAAAAAAAATATCCAGGCCTCATTTTGCTAGGTGTTGGAAAGGCACTTCCAGTCAGTGTAGGATAAAAAGTATTATTACCTAGAAACTTGTCCAGAATCCCTCAGGGAACAAATGACAAACTCAGGAGCTGAATTAAGCTGTAGGGCGCTCCTGTCTAATGCCTTAACTCCAGCCCATTTTCTTTCTCCTGCTATCTTTCATTTAATGCACACCTTGGAATTGCACTGAGTAATTACAGATGTTCTGCACAAAACTGCAGGTTACACCTCTAGCTGCATGGCTTGTGATTTGCAAGGTAGAACGTGTACAAGCAAAGCTACCTTGGAAGAAGCAATCTCCAAATAATTTTCCATGATGAATTATGGAATTGAACAAAAATGTAGGTCAGAGGGGCCCTCTGGAGGGCTCTTCTCCTACCCCTTGCTCCACACAGGGCTCAATCTGAATTTAGATCTGATTGCTCAGGGCTTTGTCTAGTTGAGTGCTGAAAATCCTTCAAGGATGGGGCGGGTTTTTTGCCAAAGCCTCTCAAGACCCCTGTTCCAGGGCTTGGCCACTTTCAGGATGAAGACATTTTTCCTTATGTCCCATAACAATTTCGCATGGTGCAACATGTTCCCATTGCCACTGTCCTTTCTCTGTGCATCTGAGTTGGCTTTAGGTCACCTTTAGGTCATGGCACAGGCAATTAGATTCCCATTAGGCTCCTCTTCTCCATGCCCAGCAATCTGGGTTCCTTCTACTCCTGCTCAGACATCGGATCCTCCAGTCCCTGAACACCTCTGTGGCCCTCAGCCAGGCCCACTCCAGCTTGCAGAGACCTTTATTTTTGAGATGAGCCCAAACCTGGGCACAGGGTCCCAATTCGTCCTTCCCGGTGTCCTGTTACATGAGGACAATCCATCCCAGGTACCAGGATCTGCATTTGCCCCAACCCTCACAAATTTCCTGCCACCTCTTGAGTGTAGCGAGATTCCTCTGAACAGCAGCTTTGGCCTTCAACATGTCATCCACTTCCCTCAATTTGGTGTCACCCTCAAATTTGCGGAGGTTGCATTCCTTTCTCTCATTTAGATCACAGCAACCCAGGGTATCTTCATTTTATCCTCCTAAACAGAAAAAAACTAGATATTTCCAAAGAAAAAAGGCCTGTGACTGTGGGCAGGCACAGTGTTGGTCAGTGTATTGTTCGGCTACCCCTTTGGAGAGCAGGGATGGGATGGTTTCAGACAGCAATGGGGCCAGCCTGCCCTCCACCAGCACAAACCATGGGATGAAAGTTCTTCACCAAGTGGGAAGCCCCTAAAAGGCTGTTGCAAAGAAAACAAAACCTCCCCCAGGGCTACAACGTGGGGCACAAATTGCAGCGAGGGATACTGGAGGGTGAGATGCTGGGGGAACATTTAGCAGGACAGTAGGAGCAGAAGGGCAGGAGCTTGCTGGCTGATCTTTCAGATCATGGTGACCTTCTCAGCGGGAGACCTGGACCATGTGCCTCTTGCCAGGTCGCAGCTTGGCTTCACCCTGAGGAGCTGATGTTGTGCAGGGAGTCCAAGAAACTGCTGGCTTGCAGCTCCTTTGGTGTCTAAAGGAAAAAAAAAAACAACAGCTTGAGATGGACAGCACAGCCTTCTCTATCCACTCGTCCTCTACTGGGGGACAAAAGAGGTCCTCAAGAGCAACAGGACCTGGGAGCCAGAGACATGCTCAGCCAGGAGAAGCCCTACAAGGTGCAAAGAAGCCCAGAGGGAAAGCCTATGCCACTGCTCTCAGAGTGCTCCTACCGCTCCCTGCCCAGATGCCGGCACCTCCGCACCGCAGCAGCAGCAGCAGCCAGCCCCCAGCCCCTGCCGCAGGGCTGGCGCAGGTGAAGGCAGGCTCCTGGGCTGTCAGCGGTGCGAGCAGGGCGCAGGCAGCAGCAAGCCGGTGGCAGGGACCAACAGCCGGCAGCCCACAGCTGAGAGCTGTCAGGCAGCTGCCCGCTGGGGTGGGCTGGCCAGCCTCTCTGGCAGGAGGATCAAGGGCTGAATGGTGGGAGGAGGACAATAGTCCATTTTGGGGCTGAGCAGGAAGGGTTTTCTGGAGGACAGAGGCTCAGCAGCAAAGGACAGAGCCTGCTGGAGAAGGAGGTTTTGCAGGGAGGAAGAGCCTGCATGGTGCAACGAGGGATACCTTGCAATGCCTGGGGAATCCAGGGTCTTCCCCACTGGCCTAGGCAACCACAGGACACTTCTGACTTCCCACAGATGCTTGAGACAGGGCAAGACAAGGCACTGAAACCCTTTTGTGACATGCCAGGATGTCATGCGGGGGGGACCCCAAAGAGCCTGGGGCTGGCCAGGGCTAAGGCTCCACAAATAACCTCAGAAACCAAGGAGGCAGCCAAAACGTGTCGTGTAATCGCAGATAAACACATAATCTACTCAGGTTTCACTGGAGGGAAACCACAAACCACGAGCAGACAGGAGAGGAGAGAAACAACAAGCCAAAGGGAGAAAGGAAAATCTGCCAGGAGAGATGAAAGCAAGTCAGTAAATCACAGGGGCTGCTGCTCTTCTCCTGGCCCTCCCCTTGTCTTCCCTGCCTGGGAAATGTCATCTTTGCAAATTTTGCAAGGAGGAGCTCAGAAACTGGCGGTATGAAGCTCAGGCAGGAGCCCCACCAAGAGTCTGCACTTCTGTGAGACATCTGTGCCGAGGTGCGTGGAGAAGCACATGGAGATTTACCACTGGGTCCAAGCACCCAGGGCAACAGGGATGGTGGCCAAGCTCCGCATGCCAGCAACAGGCTCTGCAGCTCCTTCCAGCTCCAAGAAACCAAAGGTCTTGCAGATACTTTGGAAATAGCCATACTGGTGGAGAGGTTTGGTTCCTGCTGGAAAGCCCAGTTCCCACAAAACGGAACAAGGGAGGATGCCGTGAGACGGGCTGAGTGGAGACAGCCACTTTCATCCAGCAAAGGTTTTTCAGAGAGCATTGGACTGAGGACGTGCAGATGGTCTGGAGTAAGAAAACTGCAGGCATTTCCTCCTTTCCTGCCAGCGCCTCCTGACCAGCCCCACGCTGGTCTGCCGGAGCAGATTCGCAGATGAGTGCTGGCACAGGAATGCAGTGGGAGTAGAGGCTCCTTTGAACATCCCAGCCACAGCACGGCCGGTGGGAACGCGTAGCCAGAGAGGCTGAGCTGGGAGATAGCCACTGCTACGAGATCTTCCGTGAAATCGGTTCCTGGGAACGTTCTGCCAACCAGCCACGGCTTTCCCGGCAGGGGTAAACACCACCAAAACAGAAGATTTTGCTTTTCTTTTGGAGAAGTGGAAGTAAGCACAATCAAAATAATATCTTTGGCCTTTGCACTCCTGCCCCAGCCCTCCCAGGCCTGGGTGAGCTTCAGTAGGTCCTTGTAGGGTGGATGGTGGGCATTGCTCGCTGGAGGAGACTCCTTTCCAAAAAAAGAGGAGCACCTGGCAAAAAAGACCCCACCGGTGCTGTTGCCATCCCCTTGCCTTTGGGTTCCCTTAGCTCTCTCTGTGGTGCAGAGGTCTCCAGGCTGCCCACACCTTGCATTACTCTGACAGCAAACCTGAGTGAGACCTGTCACAGTTCACCCAATACCTGGCAATGTTATCAAAACACAGATGAGCTGGAGGGTTAGAATTAGACTTTTAGGGACCAACCTGAGACCAAAAGGCAAAGTTCCTGGCACCTGAGGACTAGGTAGCTGCCCAGGTGTCCCCCATCCAGCTGAGCCAGTACACCAGAGCAGGGGGCTCAGCACTGACGATGAAGCATCCTCCCAGCCTGAAAAACCAGGCAGGGTCTGGGCCCGCCATGGGATGCACAGTCCTGTCCTTCTACATGCTGGTATGGACTGTCCCTCCATTCACATGCTACGTCCCAGGTGATCCAGATGAAGCCAGGGCATTCCCCGTCTCAGGGCAATGGGTGGCCTGCATGGGGGTAAGTGATGCTCTTCTGGGATCCAGCACCGGGACTGCAGAAGGGCTGCCCAACCCAGTTCCTCTGCCATGGTAACAGGTATACAAAAAACCAGCATACACAAAATAATCCCCAGTCGTCAGCCAAACATCCCTCCTCCTAAACGCATGACCTCTCTGCATTTCCAGCTTTCTGTAGAGACCACACATAATGCCCGTGGATAAATCTCCCCTCTCTGGTTTCCGTTTCCATGAGGCCAAACTGCTGGCTCACACCTTCCTCTGCTCTTCACGGGGCATCATGGCCTGAGCGAGAAAAAACACCTGCTGCTTGGCTTCCTTCCCAAGACACCCACAAGGGACCACAGCCCCAGCCCCCACCAGGTTCCCCTGCAGCCCAGGCAATGCTTAAGAAGCTCCACCAGTCCAGGCAGAACGATACTGCAAGCAGCAGCATGAGGAGGATGACTGTGAGAGCAGAGGCACTTTTTGCCTGCCCATGGAGGAGACAGGAAAAGTGCAGCTTTCCCCAACACGTCCATAAGTGAGGACTCCTTGCCCTTTTCCTGAAGGTGTACTTGACCTCCAGCCCAGGTGTAGCCCTCCATGGGACAGGAGATCAGACCACACAGCCAGGACCACCCCAGGTGGGTTTGAACCCTGTGGGAAATAGATGCCAGTTGGTAAGGAAAGAGGACGTGGAAGGATGTCAGACGTGGGGTGGTGGGTTAGGTGAACCTGGGCAGATAACTGTGGGTAGGGGGAGAGTTGTGTGGGTGAAGAGCTCAAAGGAGGAGACAGAGTGAGCATGGGAGTCCCCGGTTGGTAAAGGACCAGAGGTGGCTGGTGGGTTCCCTGTGCAAACATGACGAGAGCTGGTGGCAGAGGGGGGTGGAAGGGTGTCCCACCAGGGTCTGTGGCTGGATGCAGGGCTGCCACATCCCCATTTCACAGGAGGGCAGGTGGCCCCAGCGACACAAGCAGTGGTGCAGGATGACACTGGAATATCACCTGAACAGCGGCCAAAGGTCAGGGAGAGCCCAGCTTCCTTTCTTCATCACTGGCCATAGCTGAGCTGCTCAGAAATAGATGCAACACACCTTCAAATAACCAGGCTGAGCATCTCTGCAGCCTAAATCCTGCCCAGAGGGGCTGCAGAGACCGTGAGTCAGCTCTGTATTAATAGCAGGCCAGCAGGCAGGCAGGTGTCAGGGACTGACAGGGCCACGATAGACACCACACTCCACTAGCCTGAGAAGTTATTATTCCTCCAAGGAGGGAATATTTCCTGTGCTCCAGCCGTCACCCACCTCCCTCCTTCCTGACGGGCTTGAAGGGTCTCACTGTCCCCACCAGCTCCTATCTGCTGCACCAGATGGATGTGGCTTCCCACAGGGAGGGAAGGAGCCAACACCGCTGGCAGCATCCCAGGCAGCCAGAGCAGCCTGGGGAGGGGTGTGGGGCTTGGTCCCAAAACGAACCCTGGCACGGGGGAGCTCCCTGAACACACATCCCCCAGCCTGCCCCATCCATCCCGTGGTGGAGGGCTGCAGGGCGCATCCCTCTGAGGCTCCCGGCACGCTGTCCGGGCTGGGAAAGCCTCAGTTCGCACATGCCACCCAGAGCAGACTCCCAGCTCACTTCCACCTGTTTCCGATAAGCTCACTAATCCGTCCCCATAATGATTCTTTATTAATGGATGCTGCTGTCTTCATTACATGCCTTAATTAGTGTTTTGTGAGCAAATTCAAGGGGATAAGAAGAGCGTCACATTTTCCAATGGGGGGGCTTGCGCACAGCTACCAAAATAACTTTGTCTGTGAAGCTGGAGTTCCTGTTTCACCCTGCCCATGAGCCGTCGTCGCAAGAGCTGTTTCTGCCTAATCCAGCAGGCAGGCTGGGTGAGCTGAGCTGCTGCCCACTGCCCAGCCTCCCCTCCCTTCCTCCCTGGCTGGACTCGCTGAGCTCCCACAAGCCAAGATGAATTTCAGTCATGCACAGACTTGAAGAGAGATTTGTCGCCGGGAATCAAAAAATCCTGTAAAAGTCCAGGCCACTGCTGCCCTGCTACCAGACCGCTCTCCCCCGCCCTGCTGCCTGTCTGGGCATGGGGATGGAGGGCAATTTCTGTTGCTGTGGTCCCTGCTGACTGATGCTGCTCCAGCTGGTCACTCGGGCTTAAAGTATGATGATATTCCCTAAGACAACCCGAGTGTCCTTGGGGAAATGGCAAAATCCCATCAGTCTGCTTTCACCCGTCCCAGGGGCAGGAGTGACCTGGGGTGTCTCTGGTACAAGAGGACCCACAGAGCAGGACCGGCCATCTCCAGCCTTCCTGAGCAGAGGGAGACTGGCAGGAGCCAGTCCCATGCAGGCAGCACCACCGGGATGGGACCTGGCACAGCCAGCCCTCAGCTCCACCCGAAAGGGAAAAAAGCCAAAGCAGTTTGTTAATGTGACCAGCACGGCCCCTGCCACAGGCAGGAGGTGTCCTCCCCTGGCACAGGCTGTTCTGTACCCAGCACCCTTCTGAATCCAGCACAGTCACTGGCACCCATGGGTGCTTTGGGACCAGCCCCTGCCCCTCATACAGGTGAGACCACAAGCAGCAACACAGCAGAGGTGCCCTGGTCATCCTGACCCTTCCCTGGGGCTGGCCACCATCCTGCCATCACAGGACAGCGGGTCTGGAGACCCATGACTTCACATGACCTGGACCCAGGTCTGCAAACCCTCTTTATCTCAATCCCACCGGTGCTCCAGTGCCAGGTCTTGGTGCCAGAAATTTCCTAAAATCTAATTTAATCTTAAAAAAAAAAAAAAAGTGTCACTTGCCATCATGCCCAAGCTGTTTGCAGTAACAGCCCGAGGCTCCTCCTGCTTTGTGCCTGATCCAGGGGTCTTTATGCCAGAATAAGGGAGAGGATCCTGGCCCCAGGGAAAGCTCTCCCACATGAAGCAAGCAGGGATGCCGGGTCCTGGCATTACATGGAGGCTCAGCACAGCCAGCATGAACACGGATCATCTCCCCAGGTGCTGCAGTCCTTCCCCCTGCATTAACCCCTTGACATCCCCACCAACACATTTCAGTTCCCATTAGGGCTTTTCCCACTTTTGCCGAGAGTGAAATGAACCAAAACTTGCCCCTTCGTCATGGCTCTGAGGAGAATTTAATTCCAAGGTTCAAAGCTTCCCCATCCCTTCCCAGATAAAAGGGTGATCAGCAAAAGGGGATGAGCTGGTTAATAAAAGCTGAAGAAGAAAGCAGGACAGAAGGGCTGCGCCTATAGAGCACAACCCAGCAGGAGAGAAGTAGCTTTTCTCTGGACAAGCCTTTCCCCAGTTAATAATTACAAGCCAGGCCCGCCAGTTCCAACCCGCTGCTCCTCAAGAAAAGGCAATTAATTTAAGACTAATAGGATTTTAAAATCAAAACAATCCCAAGCGGGTTTGTATGGCGGGCTGTGAATGCGCCGGAGAGCCAGCCAGCAGCAGGCGGGATGGAGGCTGGATTTGGCAGAGCGGCTGGAGGAATTAAGGGCAAGGAGATGAAATCTCGTCTCCTGCAGCCACTGGGCTGGTGGTGGCAGCTCCTCATTCACCAGGCATCTTGGTGGGGGGCTCTGCTCAATGGGAGGACAGCGAGGAAGCATTTCATTGAGCTCACACCAGTGGCAGCAGCTGGACACAAAGAGGAGCCGCTAGCCCATGCCGAGCCCAGACCACCTCTGACACTGCGGCCAAGCGACTCCAAAGCCCATCCCGGCCAGAGACAGCCCTGCATTGGCCCCGGGACCATGACCATCCCCTGGCTTCTCAGAGCAGGTCTTCCCAAAGGTGTAAGCATGCCCCAGCCACCCTCCTTCTGTCATGGCATGACCTGGGACACAAGACCAGCAGGGACAAAAATAAAGTGCTCTGCTATGGGCTGCACTGACAGGCATCTGCAGCCTTGCTGACCAGAGCTGTGAATGGGACTTGAGCCCACAGTTCCTCCCTCTTTGCACTGCAACCCTGCAAGGTCTGTGATTTACCATTGCTGCAAGGAGAGGCTCCTCTGAGACTGACTCAAAAAGCCTCTCCTGGAGTATTTTAGCATGAAGGCATCTCTTCATTTCACTCCAGAGCAGTTGGAGAAGTGGGCTTGGACTCACAAGGGGCTTTAGATGTTACAACACACCCAAATACCTTCATGAATCTGGGTTTTGGCAGCTGGTGTCACTGGAACGATTCCCTGCTGTGTCTGCAGCACAGGGGGCACAGGGATCATCCTGTGCATCTTTGGTGCCATCAGCCATCATGGGAGCATCCATCTCTCGCAGTGCCTGTTCAAGGCAGGAGAAGGGAGGTGACATTTAGGAGCACATGGCTCTTCCACAGGTGCATGAAGAACATTTTATGAAGGTCCCCAGGCAAGTCAAAGGGATTGCTGTTAGGCCCTCTCAAGACCCCAGGGAGCTCAGCCTGGTGGTGTCTGTGCAGTGCCTTGCACCAACCTCAGTCCCCCCGGGCTATGGAGAACTACTCGCATTGAACCACAGCGACCCTGTCCCCTGCAAGGCCTCCAAGGAAGCACTGTCCAGACTGGGGGCTGAGGTCACATCTCACACACCATATCCATCTCCAGGACAAGACAGATGGAAAAGATGGCCCTTGGCCAGGTACGGGAAACATTCAAGAGGATGATGAAGAAGAGCTTCCTTTACCAAGCTTTGCACAGCCAGAGGCACAAACCCTGTTCCTAACCTAGGTCACACAGTGCGTTCCTCCTGACCTTTGAGAGATTAATTTTACCAAATTGCCCACTTTCTCTAGCAAAACAAACCCCAAACACCAGCCTGGGGGTCACCTCCAGCCTCAGCTAGGAGAGTTGTGAAGCACTCAATGCTGAGTCTCAAATTGGGGTAAACACTGAGTCACCTACATGCAATGGGTGAAGTTTCTCCAGGCAAACAGGAGGAACTTATGGACCTGGCCACAGTCTGGGGCAAAGCTCCCATGAAATGTCTTCGTCACTAGCCACAGGAAAGACATGACCTACAGTGCTGCCCTCAAGGGCCAAGGGTCTGCATGAACCGGGGGGCTGGCCCCACAGAGAGATCACACATGAATGAGATTAAATGACAGGGAGATTCATCCAGTTGCTACCATCAAATGAGTTCCAGCTGGGCAAACTTATCGGGGAGATATAGGGATGGAGAAGAGCGAGACCCCAAACACACAGGACTGTAACTACAGAGGGAGGAAGATGAAGGTGGGCTGCTGTTTTGCCCTGGCACAAAAAGTTACCTGTCCTTGCAAAGCTGCTAAAGAAAGCTGTCCAGAAAGTAGGACAGCAGATTAAGAGGTGCAGTGGAGGGAGAAATGAAGGGGCATGCCTGGGGCCTGAGGAAACAGTCATTGCCAAGGCTCTCCAAAATCTTGCTGCACCCTTTCATGTGAAAGAACCAGTGGGAGGAGGAAAACCCAGTGGCTAGCAAGATGGCCAAGAAGTCCAAGAAAAATGGCCACATAAACAAGAAGGAAAAGAAAGTCTGTCTTTGCTGCAGGCCTTGGTGAGGAGGAAGCAGGGCACCATTCTACTAATCCAACATCAGTAGCCAGACAAGGGACATCTGGTTTGGTTGAATGGTGATGGGACAACAATCAGCTACTTCTCCTCCACAAGAGGAGTGAAGTTTTGTCCACCTGGACATCACGGCAATCCCATACGAGTCTGGGACAGGACATGAAGGAAGCCTGGGGAAAGCACAGATACAACATTTATTGGAGCAGGAGGAGGACCTCATACCCCTAGTGCAGAGACAGGCCAAAGCGTTATTAGAAAGCACCACCCAGCAGAGAACAGCTGCTCCATGGAGCGGGAGTTCTTTCTAGATATGGCTAATGCCACTGTAGGGAAATCTGAAAGCTAGCAAGAAAGGCAGAAAGAAACCACACAGTTGTTGTAAGAGCAAAAGCAGCAAGAGGCTCATGGCTGGTGGAAGAGAAGCCTGTCGGGACGTGACGCAGAGCTCTGCCACTGACATGGGGTCAGCCCAGCTGAGAAGAAGCCCCTTCTCCTGGGTCAATAACGTCGATTGGGTTTGGGATGATCAGAGGACCAGTGACAAATGCTGGCCATCAGCCACTCAAATAAACAGTAGGCAGCCAGTTGGCTAGTGGCCACTCAAATAACCAGCCCCAAGCTAAAAAAATATAGTAAGCTAGTAAATTTAGTAACCTAAAGAGAAACATTCCTCTACCAACCAGCATGCAAATAAGCCAGAAGGGGATATAGAGCTGACACAGTCCCCTGTTCGTCTTTTGATATTTGATGGCCCTTATCCAACTGGCTGCCAGTTGGTTATTTGCGTTGGAACAGGAAACAAATTTTTCTCCTATTTATACTGCTTACCTCAGGAATAAACTAATTACTGTTATAAAATCCCATTCCCACAGTGTCCAGCACACATCTGTAACCCCTGGAAGGGACAAATCCACACAACTTGCCAGCTGGACTGTCCCATCAAAATGGCCAAATCCCAACTTGCTTTTCGCTGGCTCTCCCCATTGGATGATGAAGCAAAGCCTTCACTGCAAACACCCTGCTGCATCAGCTGTTTACCTTGCTCATAAACAGATCACTACTACAAAACGCTCTTCCAAAACCACCCAGCACATGGCTAGACAGCCTGGGGACGGGGAAGAGGACCAGGGAGCAATCTGCTGGTGTTTCGGTTCCTGCAGCCAAGGACAGGGCCAGCTGGTTGCTTCAAGTGTCCAGGCTGTGGGGCGGCTGGGATAGAGAAGGTCTGGCCATGCTGAGGCCCAGACATGCCACTAGATGGAATTTGACAGTGAGATAGCCCCGCATCCCTCTTCGGTTGCAGAGATGGTCCCCAGTGGAGATGGTCTCTGGCTGCACTGGGAGAAGGGCATTTCTGAGGTCCAGCACTGGCAAAGGACTCCAAGCCCCACCAGAGTGGAAATCATCCCCTCCTCATGCACATGTGCCAGTGTCACGCCATGTGCTCTTGGCAGAGAGGCCCTGTGGTGTCCGACACCTTTCCTAGAGTGGAAATCTGATCCAGCACCTTCCCACCAGCTCAAACTCAAGAGGAAGCTCCAACATCCACCACAGCCCCATGTGCATGAAGGGACCCAACAGCCATGGCCATGCCCAGAAGCCCTAGTCAGGATGGACCAAGCAATGCCCAGCAGTGCAGCAAGAGACCAGGCTTCCAAGGACACTGCAGTCTGGCCCACTCTTAGCACGCATTTTGCAGGGTTTGCTGTTTCCTTCAAGACACAGCTGCTGGAGTCAGGGGATTAGCGAAGAAAGGCTGCATTCTTCCTCTTTGTCCCCATCCGTAAGGACTTTCTGGCAGCATGCACTTGCAGGTGCCATCTAAGGAGCATGCAGAGTGTATACTTTGCTTTCATCTCATTTTTAAAGCCAGACTTGTGACTTGCCAGGCCTATGAACGCCTTGCAAGGGCATGTTAGAGCCACTTTCCCCACTGCAAACTCCCTGCTCCCTTTAGCTCCCTCCCCACATGGACTCTGCTCCGCCTGGCAGAGGAAAGATGCGCTGTGGTTCACCCTTTCCAGACCCCCGCTCACCTGAGCCAGCAGACCCCCTGATCTTTGTGGGGTGCCATGCCCTGGCATCCCCTCTGCAGGGCCCTGCTGGGCTCCATGTGGCTCCCTGGATTTGGAGGCAGGGAAGACGTGATGGGTGACACACTGTCCCCTGGCTGAGCTGCCTGCAGGTTCAGGCAGATGTGGCCACGTGCACCAGACACAGGTTGAAGAGTCACTCCTCAGGGCTGGGAACTGGTGTAATGAAGTGCAAGTGGCAGGGAGGCAGGCTCACAAGGGATCCTTAACTGCATCTTACTTGGGAGGCACCTCATCTGGCATTCTTCATGCAAGCTTGTGAAACCATGCTACAGGAGCGGACTAGCACAGATGAGGAAGAAGGCGAACTGGGGGACAAGGAACACAGCACTAGCTAGAAACTGCATCCACAGGCTTGTCTGCTGGGATGTGGGTGGAACAACAAAGATAGTCCTCCTGCAGGCTCACCTGGTTCCTGAGAGCGCTGGTGATTTCCTCACCTTTGGCATTTAAGTACTTTAGCATTCTTTGCTTGCGTGTGAGTTTGTCCCCAAGTGTGCCCAGGGAGAAGTGCGCATGCATCTTCAAATACAGCAACATGATGGGGGTAAGCGTTACCCAGAATGTGCATGGTTGCAAATGACACACTGGTATATTTTTTTGTGAGGGTGCAGTAGTCCCCTCACATATTTAGCCACAGGTGTTATGGAGATGTTTTGTTCCTATGTTATGGAAATGCTAGGAGGAGCCACATCGGGACAGATCACACCATCATGCCAAGGAGCATTTTCACATCAGAGCAAACACTTTCTGAAAACATACAACTTCTCATTCCACTTCCAGGTGTGGGGGTGTGGGCTGTTTTCCCTATCCCCTGGAGTGTTTGTCTGTCTGTCTTCTGTCTGCACATCCCACTCCCAAGTACATCTACCCTCCTGCTCCCATCGCCCCGAGCATCAGCAGAGGGAGACTCAGAGAAACTCATCCAGTTTGGATGAAATACCAGTTATGACCCATACCAGTGAGCATGGTGTGGATAAACCCCCATCCCTCTCTGACTCTGTCATAACAGTCCACAGTCAGCCCAGGAAGGTGGCCTGGCAGTGGTCCTTGTGGACATCAGATTCAGGAGAAGGCTTGGGCAATGTATTTCTGAAGATTCATTCCTGCATGTTGAGGCTTCACCTCAGGGGGTTCAGGACCCATGGAGGGATTTGGAGAGCAGCTTTAAGTGTTAGGGGCCCAGGTGAGAAAAGAAGGTGCTACATGGGTACAGCTCATCACCCAGCCCTTGCTGGAGGTCCCATAAAAGTTGTTGCCTGCTAGAGCCCAGCCTCTACCCAAGGAGAGGCTCTAAGAGAGCAGGGTCCTGGAGGGGCTTCAAGCTAGTCGCCCACATTTCTGATCTGCATTTGGATTGGCCAGCTCCCAGGGAGAAACCAGTATCTTTAACATCACTGGGTCTTGTGACAAGGGCTAGATGTGTCCCTAGCACCAGCCCAAGCCACCCCTGCACGGGACAACTCAGGGAAAGAGCATGTGTGCTGGAGCAGGATCGTTAACCCAGGAGAATAGCCATAGGACATACAGCAGCCTTGCTGGCTGCCATCACTGGGCCACAATGCCTGTTCAGTCACCAGGCATCTAGATGGATGTATTGACATGAGCTATAAAGAGACCCAGACAGAGAAATCCAGCCCAAAGCGCTTGCTAAGGTGGCAGGCAGGCCCTGGCAGAAAGCAAGGCTGACATGAGCTGAAGGGACTGTTCTGGCCTTCCTTGGAGCTGTTGGCATTGCAAGAAGCTGGGAAAGGAGAGCAGAGCTCAGGGCTTCAGAGCAGGACCACCCCTTGCAGATGGGAGAGAGAGCACGCAGGGCAATGACAGCAGGAGAGGCAGGGTATGGGAGTAAGAGCAACCTGTGCTGGGCAAGAGAGGCAGGAGAGCAGGGACACACAGGATGGAGCCGGGTGAAGATGGTCTGCAGGAAAAGATGGAGGTTTGTCATCACAGGTGTAAGCAGAGGGGGTGGGATAGGTGCATGCCTGGCCCAGCAGGTGGGTAGCTGAACGTGAAGTCAGGGTGGGTGATGGATCGATGAGCTTCCTGGCTCCATTTCCCAGTGATGTGCTTTCCTATCATGAGCAGGGCTGAATGAGAAAGGCCCTTCCCATGACCCAGGGCATGGCTGAAGGGTCTCTGTCATGCATGGCAGCCGTGCACCAGGTCAGGAGGTTCCTTGAGCTCTGACAGCAGCTTGGAAATTCTGTGCTGCAAGATTTGAGCTATTTCTGATCTGGCAAGCCCAACCCAGCTGAATGCCAACTCCCCCTCCGCACCTGCAAATCCCAAATCCAGACACCTTCCCTGGGACCTGAGCAGAAACAGCCCCAAGGCCTGTAGTCCACCCAAGATGGATAAAGAACCTCCGAGGTTGGGGGGGAAGCCAGTGGTGCCCCTGGGGGTGTTTCCACTGTGCTCCCTGTGCAGCACCACAGCCAGCTTCTTCACGTAACACCTCTCCACAGTGACACTGTCCTGAAAGGGCCCTGAGCAACCCGCAGGATAACTCATGAGAGTCAGATGGACTCAGACTCAGAGCTCAAGGCCCTCTACAGTAGATGGTGTCTCAGACAATCCTAAACAAAGAGATAGAAAGCTGTAAAACTGGGAAGGGAGTTTGCATTTAGAAGACATCCCTTGTCAGAAGAGCCACGGAAGAAGTGTGCAAGAGCCTCTCCTCTTTCCTCTAGGAGGGACACCCTGCTGAAGAGAAAGCAAAGCCTACAGATGTGCCAAAAGCCCTTTTTGGAAGGGTGTTCCTGTGGGGGCTGGCAGAGGTAGAGGACCCAAGTGGCTCACAGCAAGAGGGACATCCAAAGGGGAACTGTTGTGACCAAGCCAGGAAGTATTCAGAGGAACAGCTTGGTCCTGAGGACATCTGATGGCTCTCTGGAGTCACCCCTGAACAAAGCAGAGCAGTTGGTGGAAACAGGCGTGTCTCTCCTCCGCTTTGGCCATGGCAACATACGTGGAGAATGGGCCTGGGGAGTCCACACAAGACCATCCAGCCTCTAGTGATCACCTTGGATCTGCCATAGCTCACCAAAGACCTCAGACCTCCTGCTCTCTGTAGATCACCTCTCTGTCCCTACTCTCATGTCCCACAGCCATCATCACCGTGATCTTGGAGATGGTGAGGTGTGTGATGTGATCCCTTCCCACTCATGATCTCAACCTTGTGTCACACCTTCCCCATCCGCATGCTCATGCAAGGCTGCTGCCGCCCAATCGTGTGACATTTGCTTCGGGCTCAGCCTGCCCCAGCAGCAGCACCATCGCCAGCCCCCAGTTTCCAGCTCCCGTCATTTGCTGTATCGGCCAAGTGTCCGACGTCTCCTCACACATATCTGGAGGCAAGTCACCACCATGTGGAGCAGGCAGAGCCCAGGACAGAGAGGCACTCAGAGCGGATTAGATTTGAGATTGGGTTAATTGCGCCTTTCCATCATTTGTTTGACTTGGGATAGGTCCAAAACATATGAATGAAATCCCCCCATGCATGCTACGCTGCTGACAAGCGGATATTGCATCTGGTTTGAATATGGCAAGTGGCTGCAGAGGCAGAGACAGTGTGGAGCTGCTTGAAATACAACACACGCCTCCTCACGCTCCCGGCCCCCCTGCACCATGTGCCCTGCAGTTACGTTATGCTGCAAGACCCCACCCTGCATCCCCAGACTTCTGCCACCACCTCCTCACGCCATCCTGTCACCCTGGCCCAGGCCACTGCCGCTGCCAGGCGGGCCATGCCCCTAGCCAAAATGCAAGAGCAGGAGATGGAGGAGGAGGAGGAGGACAACCCCTTGGACCAGCACGCAGTGATGTCCGTAGGGTAGGCTGTGACAGCCAGGCTGTGGATGACACAGATGAAATGGCGATGTTCCCTGGCATTGGCAGAAAGAGGGAGGGGAGATGCAAAGGGAAAAGAAAGCAGCGTGGCTGCCAAAGGCTTATTTCTCTAACCCTCCCCAGAGCCCCCCATCAGCCCATGAGCAGCAGTGTGTGATCACTGTGGGGGCTGCAGCGTGTGGGACATGAAAGGACTGGCGGCGGCACTGTCCCTAGGGTGCTGAGGCTGGCTCAGGAGGAGGTGGAGCTGATGCCAGCAGAATTTCAGTGGAGGAAAGTAACCTTTGGTCTAACATCACTGGCTGCAGTTGCCAGGTGCCGGGAGCAGCCTCTGAGGTTGCACCAGCAATGCTGGAGAGCACAGGATGCCCTTATTCCCCCTGTATTCACACCCTGGTCTGCAGCTAGCACAGGTCAGGGACTTTGGAGGGGTGCCAGCGGAGCAAGAGAGATCCACCAGGGCTTTGCAATGTTGCATGATGACATTGGAGCCTGAAAGAGCTGCTTGCATAGAGCCCCTTGTATCATGGTGATGGTGCCACGCACAGGTGCCCCTAGTGCAGGGTAGAATGCTTGGTGAAGGTGCACCCTGGCAGAGGGAAGCACATGTTAAAGAAGATACAGGCTGGGAAACCACTTTTCCCAGGGTGAACATACCCAGGAAATAAAAAATGGGTCTTATGTTAAGTGGAGGCACAACACTGGGGTTTGGCAAAACAGCTTTTGCTCATGGATGACCCAAAAGTTCATTAATAAACTGAAAGCAAGCCCAAACTCCACCTCCCTCCCTGCAATGCTTCCATTCCTTGTTTTTCAGGAGGAAGATGGGAAAAAATTGGTCTACGTTATGGTGTTGCCCTTACATTCTCATTTTAGTCTATCTCGCAGGGAAATGTGCCTCCAAGCTGTGGTGCTCACTTTGTTGGTTGCTGCAGCAGCACCGCGCCCCAAGGACCGGGGTGGAAGCAGGGTCCCACCATGGAGATGATGGACGTGCACTGGTTTCCCTCCTGGGCATTGATGCTGGCACATGCCCCCAGGCCATCCCTGCCCCAAAGCTTATCTGCCTCCTCTCATCTCCTCTTACCTTGAGCACCTGGAGAAGTGGGAGATGGGGAAGCCAGGAGCTTTCCACCCTGGTGGCATATCATCCATGGCCACTGCCTGGAGGGCAAAGGGATTCCCCTGCTGCCACCAACACCCAGCTGTAGGTTCGCTCCAGCTCCCACCGTGGCATGGAGGAATGCCGATGTCCACACTGGGAGAGCCACGTAGGACCAGCCCTTCCTGCTCCCTGCAGGGCAGCTGAGCCCTGATTTGCACAGGTGTTGAGCACCCTGCATCCCCAGTGGCCCTCAGGGCTGTCACGATCACTCAGCGCCTCCCAGGATCTGGCCTTTTTTGCCCTGTTCTTTTATGAAGACGTTATTTTACAGCTTGTTAATTTGTACTTTTTCGAGCTTTTAACAGGGAGCAGGGGCCAAGTCCCCAGGCAGCCCATTGGCCGTGAGAAATCCCATTTGGTATCATATAAATTATTGCAGATATTACTAATATTGCGTCTATTGTGTAAATACTGACTAAATGTTTGAAAAACACAAATAAATATGAGCTGAGCTGATGGCTGGAGCAGCTGCCTATGAGCCATTCTGGGCCCCCAGGGGAAAGAATCCACATTTTAAACTAATGTGTAAATATGTAACCTGCCTCCATCCCCTGCCAGATCAGCGTGAGCAGTCCTTGGAAGCAGCCCAGTCCCTCAGCTGCACGGCTATGATTTAAGAACAGCTATAAATACATCTCATCCGCCGGGCAACTGCACAAACAAGGGCTCACCTGGCAGTAAGGGGTCACTGAAGAGTCTCCCACCTGAGACCACTGTGCACAGAGGGGCACGTGTTGGTGGGAGATGCTCAGGGCTGCCTGGTCCTTAAAGCCTCCCTCGGGTCCTGGATCTCATCAGCCCAGCCTAGCAGACATCAGACTTGCACGTTGCAGCCAGGTACAAGCTGACGGACTGTCAGCTGATGGGTTGCCAGGATGGATGGTGCTGCCTCCAAGCCAAGCAAGCTTCCCTTGTCAGGGCAAATGCCCCCCCATCATGTGCCAGCTCTTTCCTCCATTCCGCATTGTTGCAAAAAAGTCACAGACTCCTCTAGTATCCCCGTCCCTCAGCGCCATCCAAAGGCCCAGAGCAGCACGCCCCTTGCCAAAGGGCAGAAGGACCAGCCAAGGACCGTGTCCCTGCATCCCACTGCCTCCTGGCCTCAGATGCTACAACTTCCCAGCCCCTCCTTGCAAGCCCCCAGTTCCCCCCGTCACCCAGGACTGGCTTTGAATGGGGTGAGGAACCCCCTTAATCTCCTCTCCACCCAAACCAGGGATGCTGCAAATTGTCCCCTTGGTACAGCAGATGCTGTGGTGAACCGCAGGCTGCAGACAAGGGACAGGAGTCAGCCTGCATCCCTGGGCTTTGCCCTTGTTAGGTGTGGAATGATGCTGTGTTTTTTTCCCTCAGCCTTTTTTTTGTGGCCTTCCCAATCTTTTCAATCAATTTTAACCCATGGCCACTACTCAGCTGGATACAAACACCTCTGGGTTTGCCCAGAGCCGCAGCGCTCCTGCAGAGGATGAGAGAAGCTGGGTTGGCTACAAGCATTGGCACAGGGTGGGTTTTCTCCTCAGCTGACAGACGACAGCATGGCAAAGGTGGTGCCAGGCTGTGTAATGGGTCCCATCACCCAGGACTGCAGAGGGAGGTGCTGGCAGCTGCAGGGCCCCAGCACCCCGCCAGCAGACGGGTAGTGCAGGCAGGGAGGGAGAGGAGAAACCAGGCCAGGAAGATGTGAGTCAGGGCAATAAGGTCATTGCAGTGGGAGCCGCGCAAGACACTTTTGGGCGGATGCCTGTCCCCTGGGGCAAACAATGGGGTTTAATGTCATTTCTCTTGAGAAAGGTGAAAGTCATGGTATGGGTTCTGATTTCCAAAGCTGCAGGTATTTTTCAGGCATGAGGTGCCAGCTCTGATCTTAGCTGCACATGACAATCTCCACGGGACCAAATGCTGCAGGGAGACTTTCCCCAACTTCTTCTGCCTCCTAACCCCTCTCTGGGACAGCCAGAGATATGTTTCCCCACCAATTTTCTTAGCTACTCCCACATCCCGGGATTCAGCCCAGTGCAGCATTGAGAGCTTGGACCCTCCCAGGGATCACCGCGGCCACAAGCTCCTCCAAAAGCCAGTCTGGCTCCTCCAAGCCCATGCGGTTGCTGTAGGTGCCCAGGTGCCCAGGCTTGGCTCAAAAGGAGCAAATCCCTCTCCCAAAACTACCCTTTTGGATCTTGCATGTCACGTCTCTGAGCCCTTATATGGGTTGTTGGTCAAATGCATCAAATAGAGCCAGGCAGGGTGAGGGACCAGGGGAAGGACGGTGCAGGATCGGGTTGTGCATCAGGGCTCAGCTTTTCCCCTGTAACTACAGATTAAAATAATAAACTCAGAGGGATCCAGCATTTGGCAGGGCCTACGAAGAACCGATGTTTGACTGGCCCTCAGCTCACAGGCACACCCAAATAAATAGCATTGTTTATAAGGACTGAAAATTGAAAATTAAAAATTAAGGGCTGTGATTTTCAAAGCTCCCCGAGGAGCCCTGACATTGAATTCCCATAAAAATTAATGGCATGAAATCCCATACCTACATTTCTCTGGAGTGATAAAAAGAGCTATTCATTGTGCAATCAATTGCAGAAATGCATAATAATTTATACTAAAGAAATCCTAAGTAATTTCACTGCTACGGAGGGTTTCAGTTAGCAATAAATCTAGTAAATAAAGTACCTACCATTTGAGTAGGAGAAATGACTGTAAGATTCAGCAAATTAGTTAACACAATGCAAAGTAATTTCACTTCTTATTGTCTGCTGGGAATTGCAAGCCACCAATTTAAATTCATTTACTCTAGTTTGAATTTTAAGTCATTTTTGCCTTCAGATGAAAGTGGAACTTCTGTGGCTGATTGAAAAACATTTGAGGAAAATGTGGGGGTTTGCATGGTTTTTGACAAATTCATGAGCTGTCAATCAAACTGCATTGACCACTGCTTCTTGTAACAGCCTTGGTTTTGTCCAGAGGAAAAACATAACCCGGAGCGATTTTGATGCAGAGACTTTGGCCTTCCCTAGGCATCTCTGCTGAGTTTCTGCATATCTGCATGCACCTGCAGGTACCGGGATCCCCCACCACCCCTCACCTGCAGAAATTGTTCGATTTGTTATCAGGCACCCTTGTCACCCTTCTGCGTGGTCTGCCGAGGACGGGATAGATGGTGCACAGGACTAGAAATGCCACACAAAACACCTTCACTGGAGATGTGCCATGGAGTCAGCTGATCCCCTTCAAACAGATGCACACAAACACACACACCCAATTCCCACATCCATCTGGACCGCCTGTGTCCATACTGCAGGTGTACAACAGGATGTCACCAAAGCCACATATGCCGCACTGACACTCACAAGCAGCAGGGAGGGACACCCCTCCTCGTCCCATCCTCAGAGGTCACCCATGCTGAATGAGCATGTGAAATGCACCCAGGGCATCAAATGCCATGGTTGGACCCCTACATCCCTCTCTGAACACTATGGTCCTCTCTCCACTGTGTGTCTATAGCTGGGCTCTGCTTGGCAGATGGACCCTGCAGCCAAGCAAACAGCTACCTCACTTCCAGATGAACAGAAGATCAGCAGCATCATTCACGCCCAGGTATAATCCTTTTTGGGGGAATTTGATCCACAAAATCGTAGCTTTCAAAGCTGACTCAAGGATTACCCATTGGTCCCATAACAGTTTAGTAGGAATCATGTCCCATCCTCCTTTAGGTTCCTCTGAAACCGTGCTCTACCTTCAGGTCTTTACATAGATGTACATCAAAGGTCAAACTAGCTGTACCATCAGCGGTCACTGCAGATAGGAGTCCCCAGGAAAAGGTCTGTAAGGAAAGAGAAGCAGGAGGCTGCAGGTCACACCACCAGGCACACACACAGCCTGGTTACCCCAAATTAGTGATCTCTTCTTAAAGAGATGCCACAGTAAATTGAAAGATGAAGTGGAAAACTCTTGAAATTCTTCCTCTCGTTTGAGTAATTTTTGGGTCTTGCCCACAGGTCACATCCCAGCACGCCATATGCCCACCCCATGCACTGAGCAGACCCAATGCAGGGTTTCCAGGATTTGCAGACCTGGAAAATGCCATCCAACCTCCAGAGTCATACCAATGACGAGTGGGAAGAGTGAAGAGCAAAGTCCACCCATCCCACACCACAGCCGTTGGCCTCACCATCAACTAACAGGACAGAGACTCTTGCACCCACATTGCCTTCCTGTGGCTGGGTATGAGCTGGCTGTAAGTGCCATGGGCAGCCGAGGTCCACACGCTCTGAGACAGCAATGGCTTGCTCTGGCCACCCGGTCACTGGGCCACTGAGTCTGCCCCACAGGTCCACCCTCGTGGCCAGTGGCCACGTCCTGTTATACGTGGCTGTGTCCCCCTCTAGTGGCGTGTCCCAGCCAGCACGCTCCTGGCTACTGTGGTGAGCCCTACGTGCTCACCCTTGGCGTGGTCACCATGAATTCACAGCTCCGTGATTCCTAGGTGGTCCTGTGCTGGGTGGCAGCATGGTCAGACCTGTGATGCTCAAAGAAGACCTCCAAGGAAAAATGCTGCTGCCCCATACAGAGCACCAGCCTCCATCAGCCATGGCAGGGCAACGTTTTCCTGTAGGGAAGGGCTGGTCCATCACGATGACCAGGGCATTCCCAGTCCCCCAAACATCTCCAGAGGCTGGACTAGGAAGGGCTGGAGGATGGCTTGGCCAAGCAGGACAACATTACAGCCAGTCACAGGTACCAGAGTTTGTAATGGCTCCCCTGACTCATATGAAGGGGTTTTTTTTGAAGCCTGGGAGGATTAAGTGGAATTCATTTCTGGCAGCTGCTGCCTGCAGATGAAGAGATGAGTTACGGTCATCCAGGCTGCGAAGATAGCAAGATGCCTCCTCACCACAACTAGGATGTAGCACTCTGCATCACTGTTAACTTGGACTTCCTCAGCAGTTCTGGTTTCATGTTCTTCCTGTCCATAGTATCACCACAGGGCAGGATCAGAACTTGTTTCCTTGCTGCATTTATGGCTGAAGATTGTGTTTAGTCCTGAAAAACACAGCAGGTCGGGCTCCCTGTTAGCTCTGTGCATGCCATGGGACGTAGCTGTTCTTGCTTTCCTAAACATTTAGTGTTTATTTTGCTGGCTGATTCTCTTAAGCAACTGTAATTGTTTCACAGCTTCGTGTTTCCATATGTACTGGTAGAGTAAGCAGTTTGCACTGATCCTCTCAAGAGACTAGAACTGTAGTGAATCAACACACCGGTTCCTTTGGTGGGAGCACAGACCCACTCTTGGATTTGAAATGGTGCATGTGACTGTAAGAGCTCTAAGAGACGATGGGACACCCTGGGAATCTGCTGAGCACACTGGGATTGGGCCAGATCCCTAAAAGTGCGTCTCAACAAAGTGTGTTTCAACTTCTTTCTAAAGTGGGGTCTCCAAACTAGGAACTCTTGGACACTTAACATCAGTGCCTGCTGAAAAGGTGCTGTGAGTGCTGCAAGCTCTGCTAGTGGTTCACTTGAGGCTCTTGCCATCATCTCCTTCACCTCTGGAGAGGAACTGCTTGGAAATCAGTGCTCTGAATATTTCCCAATTTCCTTGAAAACTAGAAAATTCCCTAAGCGACATAAACCAGTAATCTGAAAAATGAAGACATTACTAAAAAATAATGCACTTTGAGAAGGAAAAAAAAAAAATGAAAACTTTTCAGTATTTTTTCTGAGTTCAGCAGCCCTGGGTCCATGCACACTGGCCACTCTGTACTGCTTGTCTCAGCTTGGTAGAAAGCCAGAGAAATGGTTAAACATCTTCCCTTTGGCTTTCCCTTGATGCCAGACGTGCACCAAGGTATTTCCTGAATCATGCAACATTTTTGGGATGTATGAAGTCTGTCACTTTGTACAGTGTTTCTAGGATGGAAGATGACCCATATATCAACGTCAACATTTACAACTGGGAGTCTTTTGAGACCCTTGAGTCACCCACGACTGCACTTATGAATTCTGGCATCCATGACAGCAGCTCTGTGGGCCTGGGTAGCCTGACTTGCTGCTGTAACTTCCCCTTTGGAGACACACAGGTAAAATGCCTCAAATCAGCAAACAGGTCACAAATTTCATTTTTAAGTCCTCCTCACATGGGCTGCCAGGGATGAATTCATCTCACCCACTCACCGCAAAGAGAGTCCAGTCTTGAGAACTTACATGCGGGTGTTGCGCTGGTGGTTGGACTTGATGACCCTAGAGGTCCTTTCCAACATTAATGATTCTATGATTCTCTACAGCTTTGCCAAGCATGGCCACAGGCTCTGCAAGAACGACCCACTGGGGAGAGATGGGGTGAACACCCACTGGAGAGGCCAGCATTTCTCCATAGATTAAGAAGGAACCCTGGCTGATTTTCTTATAGTTGACACCCATTTTTCAGGTGGTTACACTGAAGGAAGATGTGTTGAAACCTTAGTGGTGGGCAGCCGTACCTGAGCTCCCCACAGTGTGCTGGGTATCCGGCCTTTGTGGGATGGTGCATCCTGCAAATCACAACACAGGACCTGTCTAAGGACCTCAAAGGGGTCCAGCAGGCTAGCAATGCCCTCCAGGCTCTCAGGTCTTTCAGAGACCACTGTAGTGTGTTCACATCTCAGCATGGCGTCCCCACCCGAAACCTCAGCATCCCCAAGGCCTTCCTTCCCTTCATAGGTTCTGCTATTTATCCCTCCCCAGGGGACGAATAGGAGCCCATGGGCGAAGGAACCCACTGGGGTCCAAGTCAGCACACTGAAGAAACCCTGGGGAGGAGGAACATGGCCAACCTCTCAGCTTCAATTTCCAGGTTGGTTCTGCCTCGAAGGTCTTGACCTAGGACATTTCCCTTGATGCTGATCATCTGCCTCAGAAAATATTTGTGTTAGGAAGCCCCTGTACCCATAACATCCCTCTTCCCTGAGGTATTGCTTACCCAGACACCCAGGGGTGATGGGAAGCCCTGTATCTTCCATCTCTACTGCAGGGTTTCTGTGCTGTGCCTTCCTGCTCCTGTCGCCTCTTCCTCATTGGCTGTGACTCAAGAGCACCTCTGTTAGTACAGTCCTGGCAAGTAGCCCCAGAGCACTGTTCTATGCCTGCCTCACTAACATCATCCTGGTAGGGCTCCTGCATCTCAGCACTCAGTGGTCCATCCTGTGGCTCAACACTTGTGACACTGACAGCCCACAGCTCTCTCCATGTGTCCAGGCCACAAAGGCCAAGTGCTACCCATTCGATGGGAGAGGACATTGGCTCTAGCAGCTCTAGAAACAGTGCTCAGCTCCTCCTCATCCCCCACCAGCCAACCCTTCACTGGCCTTTGCCCAGAAACCCCCCAGGAGTTACTCTGGAGGTGCAGCTCCCCTCATCAGGGAGACAAGATGTTGCTCCACTACCCGTCACCACCTGGTTACTGAGTACAAGAAACGCAGGTACATGGACAACACAGTCTATTGTTTTTAATCTCTTCTCCACTTGCTATTTAACCTTTTCCAAGGAGCTCTGGCTCCTCCCACCTGCCCATGGCTTGTCCCCCAAACATGTGGAGTTTCCCCTCCCTTTCCCTCAGCCATTTCATTCTTTCCTACTAACCCATGTGAGACCATGAACATGTGCCTTTCTGATCCCGTCTCCTCCCCAAATTTCCTGTGTCTGAGACCCTCTGCATTTCCCCTATTTGCCTGGCTCTATGGTATTTCAACCTATCTCTTTGTTCTGCTCAGGAGAAATCCCAGTGCTGCAGGCTCGTCTGGCCAGGCTCCCGAGGCTGCAGCCCCGCACTGTGCCCAGGAGCTTTCCCATGAACAGGCGACAGCGATGGATGCAGAACTGCCAGTGCGGGACTGGTTTCGCATCCTCTGGCCCATGCAACATTCTCCTGACTTCAAGCTGAATTCACAGATATGGATATAGATATAGATGCATATTCATAGGTCAAACATATGAGAGAACCCACAGCCACCACTCACCTCAGCAGTCCCATTCTTGTTGATTTCTGTTAAGAGGTTTTCTGGAGCATACCTGCCCCATGACTCAGGAACCCCTCTAAATTCAACATGCGAAACAATCCATGCCTAACTGATTGACTGTCTCCCATGTATCTCTTGGATCTGCACTTTTGAACCTCTGATCTGCAAATCCCTACTTATGCGGGGTCCACAGAAAGTAACTCATCAACCTGGTGTCTGTTATCAGTACAGTTCAGTTGCTTTAGAAGGGGATGCATTGCCACAGGAAAATTTTTCAGACTCTGCAAACCGAAGCAGGTTGAAAACCACTGACCAGAGGTTTTGGGATTCTGGGGAATGTCTAAGACGATTCAGAGGCTCTGCACTCCTACAGATGAAATGTTAATAAGAAACTATTGACTTTAGTTGGGATGAACACTGCTATATTGACGTGAGAAGGAAGTACCTACTGAGAAAAAAAAAAAATGAAGTCAATATTTGCCAGGTGGGATAATAAATCCTGATTTATGATCAATGCAAAATGCAGTGGTTGCGTTGCTATATACAGTCCAATGGGTAAACTGAGCAACTGCGTTTCCTTTATTTCAATTAGCTGCAAGTAATTTGCTGAGATATTCAGGGTAATGTGTAACCGAGATGTTCTGAGGGCCGTTCCCAGCCTACAGCTAAATAACCTGACACCTCTAAGTGATGTGGAACATTTTTAGCCTTTGCTGGAGGCAAAACCGAAAGTTAGACAGTGCAACCCTAATTCTTCCCCAGATTGCTGGGGTGGTTTCTGCTGGGTCCCTGCCCCACAGCCGTGCAGTCCGGGTGGGAGTCAGGGGTAAGGAGGCTGCCGAGCACCCTGGGGGAGGTCGGGTGCAAGGGGGGTCCTGTGCTATAGCTCCTCACAGCCTCCACAACCAACCCAGGCAATGGGCAGCTCACGTCAGCATGGAAAATTTGCCCCATTGTCTCTGACCACAAAGTGACTTTTAGCAGACTTTTAGGGAGATCAGCCGCTGCCTTCCTCCATGTGTTTGGTGGCTTTTTTGTCCAGTTTTCTGTACACCTCTGCAGAGCCATAAAACTGCCTTTCTTCCCTGCCACAGACGTTTCAAGCTTCACTGATTAAGTTTGCATTGTATGTAGCTAGCTATTAAAGCCAAGCATTTACGGTCCTTCCAGTTTTGCAGGATAATTTCAGAAGCAACAGCCCCCAAAGAAGTCCTTTGCTGTAGTTGAATAACCTGATTTGTACAAATATTTTAGCAAAAATCTGGACTATTCTGATTTCTGTGTGGCTTCTCTCCCTGCCTAAGAATAATTGTGCCAAATCCTCCAAGACACAGGATAAACACAGTGATTTCACTTTATTATAACAAAGTATAGATTTTTCAGTGCTGCGTCACCAGGTCTCTCACTCGCCTTTGTCCCCAAAAGGTTTTGTTTTCATCATTTTACCACCATATTTACGTAAAAATGCGCTGGACAGCTGAGGGGATTTTACAGTCTCTTACATTTCCTGTTCTGTTGTTTAATTAGTCATTTCTGAAAAGGACATTACTTAAAATAAGAAGTTTCCCAGTACAAGAGAAAATTAAATTGAAGAGCCCCAGACAGACCAGCACTGCTGTGTGACCTTCATTCCTGATGTGTTTCAGGAGAAAGAAGGATTTGGGTACGGTATCAGATTCAATTATCAACTGCATTTTGGCAAAGCAGCAAACTCAAAGTTGGTCTGAGTGCAGAACCTGTGCCTTGGTTACCTCCCAAAGTCCAGCCCCGCATCCTCCTCCCAACCAGGTGACCTTTACCAGCCACTAGCATGAAGAAGTTGTAAAGCCAAAGCCAACATTTTCCTCCATGTGCACCTGAGAGGCCCTATTAAGCAAAGGACGAGCTCTCCAGAAGATGCTGCTCATACCTCAGGTTCCTGTTCCCTCCACTTTGTGGGTGCAGATTGTACATTGAGCTGATAGAAGAGATGGTCCAGCACAAACATTGGGACGTGCTGGAGATGGGTGTGGAGGGGGAATGCTGTCTGCATTTAAAACATCCCCTGCACAGGGAAGGGGAAGACAGGTTGATGTCCCCCACACATAGCCATGCCCTGCTGTAAGGCTGGTGTGTCGTCATTTGTCTGACAGCCAAAGACAGAAAAAACTCTGTTCCCTACTGATACTCCATATGGTCTTCAAAGGGCTTTGCCAAGGCAGCTCCACAGCCTCTTTGGCAAAGAAAAGAGGGGGGATTTATGCACGGAGAAGGCAGATGCCTTGGGCAAGATGCAGCAGAGGACTTTGGTCCTGGACTTCTCCATCGGCACAGACAAGCTCACTTGTCTCTGTCCACCCTTGTCCCAGGAGGAAGCTTGGAGGGTCTTTCCAGGCTCTAGTACGCAGCTTTTCTTGCTGCCTGAGATTTAGAGGATTTTTGCCAGCAACATTTTATTCACCATCAGACCCAACATCCCAGTCAGCACCTCTCTTTTATTTGATTTTCTTCTGTTCCTTCCCACCTCTGGGTTTGTATCCCCAAAAGGCTATGGCTGCATGACTAAGCAAAACAGGCCAGGGAATGGTGGCGCAGAGGATTAAATGGTATGGACCTGCTAGCAACCATACAGCTAAGTCTAAAACAAAGCTGTCTCATCTATCCCATTCCCTGGGACAAGACCTCCCTTGAACTTTGCCTAGCCACTGCCTGGCAGGGTGCAAGCTAGCTGGGCCAAAACCACACCAGCAAGAGCACTAACATGTTGGGCGGTGGCAGGAGAGAGTTGGAGCAAGACAAATCCCCACAGCCTCCTTTGAAAATAGCCATACATGGGAAGAGACCTGCAGACATCACTTAAGGTGAGCACCTCGACATTGATAACACCACCTGGTGTGGGAGCAGGCCTGATCTGCAATGTGCTGGAAGTGAAGACAACTCCACCACAAGTCACGAACGGTCAGAGTTCATCCCTGCCCAGCCCTTTCCTGGCCATCACCAGCCTGGAAGACCCTTTGCAATCCTGGTGGCCACCTTCGCTCCTCCCACCCTGCTCACCTGAGCGTGGTTCCCCCTCCAGCTCCTGCAACGGGGGATGAAGTCTCGGTGCTCCTGAATGCCTGGAGGTGTAATAAGCACTGAAGAGGAGTCGATCATGGTGTTATATATCCGACCAGCCTGCAACTCCTTTTCTGCCTGGGCAGGGTGAGTAGGGCAAAGGTTGCGGTAGCTGGCTGTCACTGCGTCACTGGCTCGCTGCACGTGCACCGCCGTTTATGACCACTTGTCCAGCACCTGGATCGAGATTTGTTTCAGCAGTGCTACAACCTGTTTGGTTTGGACGGCACCCAGGTGAGTGGTGAAGTCAGTTGTGATATTTTAAACCCCAAAGCCTGGAATCATGACACAATCTCCTTTGAAGATAGCACAAGCCAGGGGACAATTGATTCACAGCCCTGTGAAAAAGGATATATTTGGCTGGTGGAAAACTTGGCTCGTTCTGCACCGGTATGGTTTGAAAGCATTCCCCTTATTCAGAGATGCTTTTAAGTTCCTGCATGGACAGCACCCACAAATTTGCCATAGACACCCACTTTCCCCAGAGAAATTTTCATGGTGTGTTCAGAGGCAACATCCAAAAGCAAAGACCTTAAATCCCAAGCCACTCCACTTTTTCTCCAAAGCCATATTTGACAATAAACTCAGAGGAGTGAATTTTTCCAGCCTTGGCACCAGATTTCAGGTGATGGTATGGCAGATTTGTTAGGACTGAACCTCTGCGCCTGTGGTTTCTGAAGACTCTCATGAATAAATGCACCTCCTGAAGCACGCGTGTTGAAGTGCTCTGCAATCCACACAAACTGGAAAAGGACCGTCTTGATTTTCTAGTGACCATCATGTTGTATTTAGTTGACCAGGTGAGCACGGGTTACAGCAACCACGCACCTTCTGTTTATAATGCACTGGACACAGTTCTTTTGTTAGAGCGATTTTCATCTTTGCAAAGCTGCTTCTGTTTGTGAACTGCACTCCTATACAGCACCTTCTCTGAGCAGTCATCAGCGCCGCTCTGAAATGTTTGGATAGTTTGAAATAAATTTCATCAGAAAAACCACAGGTTTCTATAAAGGAGTACAATTGTCCTGTGTTTTCTGGTATGGAGGCTCTCAGAACAGCTTCTCCTTTCTCCAGGATAGGATTAATACATGCACTGTTGCTAAGTGTCTGATATTTATGTTCCATTAAGTTGAAAACAGAATTTATTTCTATTCAGCGTCAACCCCTGCAGCCTCAGATTCACTCAAGAGTTTTGCCTCCCTCTTTCTCACAGCTCTTCTCCCATCGCACAGCTGAGACCACCATCCAGACTGCAGGCTACCCCACTTTCAATCCCACCTGGTAAGCCCCAGGGCATCAGAAAGTCAGAAAGAACCTGTAAAATATCTCCCACAACCTCTATGACTAATAGCACTGGTCAGATCCAGGAGTTGAGCAAGAGTGCTACCTGCCTGCACTTACTCTTCAGTGTAGTTGTGTTTACATCACTTAAATCCAGAGTCTGGCTACACCTTTCCATGGAGCTCTGCAAGCTTTGTGCTTTCACATTGGTCTCAGAGCTGGAAACCCCCGTACTGCTACGACTGCTGGGACCTTTTCCTCGCCTGTGATATGGCGATGGTAATTTCTCTGCAGCCTTTGAATAGAGAAGCACCTGGGAAGGCCTATGAAACACTCCTCAGGTGCATTTTTTTCCTCTTCCCATCCGCTGAAATATTTACACATCAAAGGGAGCCTTCTTATCTAATGGGGTTTTGATGTTCATTAAAGCAACACATGGGCAGCAATAAAAACCGATGCCCTCCAGCGCTGGGGTGGTCAGCAGGCGCTGAGCTCCAGGCCACACTGGATGGGACGAGGGCTCTTCGCCCAAGGCTGCTGTCCTGAGAGGGTGGCAAAGGCAGGGCTGCGCTCTGCAGGATGCTCTGCACTGATGCACAAGGCCAGCAGACTTGGTACCTCCTTAAATGCTCTCCTGGATCTGGGCCTTCCTCTCCTCCAGATCAGTGCTTTGAAGTGTTTACAGAGCCTGGCACCTTCTGAATAAGAGGCCAGATTGCAGGAAGTGCCTAGTCTGCAGGTAACGACGGAGCAGTGTTTCATGGGCATCTCTGAGAGGCCAAGGGTCCCCCCTCTCCTGGTGAGCACCCATTTCCATATCCTGTCCGTTCACACTCATCATCTCCTCCACCGCAGAGGCTGTAACATAAACACCCCTCCTGCCATGCCACACTGTTATCATCTCTGCAGACAGCTCACGTTGCACTTCCCTTCAGGGTGACTCTCTCCAGATGTGCCTGCATCTGCCTTTCCTCCAGCACGGGGCTCCCACCCACCACCCCGTGGACAGCCTAGTCCCAGCGCACCCCGTGGACGTGATCCCGCGCTGTGACTGCTGCAAATGGCCTGGCATTCGTGCCCTCTGCATATACCTCCCTTCCTGCTGGGTAAGTCCTGATGTGCTGGAGACAGAGGCTTGAACTTGCTGCAGAAGCAGGTGAACATGCTCTACAACTCCCTGCCCAGGCCAGGAGAGGCATCAAGGCAGGCACATTGCAGGCAGAAGGTTGGAAGTAAAAGGGAGGAGGGAGCGGACCCAGGGGACAGCATGTCCAGGGGTGCTGGGGCCAAGTGGCTGGCAACCTCCGCTGCTTCTAGGGGGATGAGGAGCGAGTGACCAGGGTATCTGCCTTGCCAAGCACCTCCTTGACCCACCTAACCCGCCCTTAGCACAAGCTCATGTCAGGCACTCGCCCCCCCATCCTGCCGTCACAGCTACCCCAGAAAGAGGCGCAGGGTACCCTGAGCCTGCCAGCAGCACTGCCAGCCCTGGCCGTGATGCTCCTCAGGCTGCAGGTGCCCACAGCAGCCAGGGTGCCCCTGCGAGCCATGCAGAAATATGGGACCATGGCCACCCCTCTGGCTTCTGTTGAACTCCCTGGTGTTTCTCCTTGAGGTGGGGAATAACACATCTGAGGCCCAAAAATATGATATTCCCATGGACCCACGTGGCTTTGGCCAGCCAGCCATGGCCCTCTTACCTCTCATTCCCCTTAGCCTTTCAATTAGCTCTTGCCTTCCTGACGACTTCACTCAACACCCGGAGCGATTAGAAGCCAGAGGAAGGACACGGCTTTGTCTCAAATGATGAGCCAGATTAATCAGCTCCAGTTGCACTGAATTACCCAGTCGGGGCTCACAGCAACAACCTCCGATTCACCGGCAAAGCAGCCAGCATCCTGCTTTCAACCGGGATAATCAGCAAGGACGTGAAAGCCAGATGAATGACTAGGTGAGGGTGGGCTGCCGCCTGTCAGGAGCTGGAATATAAGTCAAAGCACTTTGAAATTAAATCCTCGCTTTGACAGGGAACTAATGCAGAGATTTTAAAGTAGGTGTAATACACTTAGACAGGCATGCGTGCAGCCCGGTGCAAGTTGCCATGCCTTGAATAAGTGTGTCCCGGCTACACTGAGCGCAGGAAAATAGAGTTGAAAAGACAAAGGGAATTTTGAATAGCTCCAAACCAGCTTGGCAAGATTTTAGAGATGGTAGCAAGAGGTTTTAGTAATGGACCTATCTAACAACGTTGTCAGGAGATTTGGTGCACGGTTTTTGGCTGCCTGGCATCTTGGATTTCACACCAAGCAGCCATCTCATGTCGTTCCTGGCTTTAAATTAAGTCATTTGTGCCCGCGTGGACTGCAGGGGATAGATGGAGGCATGATGGACGGGGGAGGAGATGGGGATCCCCAGCGCACCTCTTGGCCTCCAGGGTGGGCAACCATGCTGCCAGTAGCTCCTGGGATTCCCAAGAGTTGACCTTTCTAGACAACATCAGGGGTGGATTCAAGCCTCGATACTTGGTCAAGCAACACCTTCCATGCGCACAGCCCGGAGCCCATCACCGGGGCACCGCGGCCAGCCGCTGTCCACGGGGGCAGCCCTGCTGAGACACCAAGAGGGTTTGCTACCTTGTGGCTCCTGCTGCCGGCTCCGGCTGCTATTCCCTCCTGATAGAAATCCCCCAGACCCCTCTCCTTGTTTGTGAATTTTCAAATGCCAAAATTTGGCATTTTCGGTGAACCCTCAGAACCTGGGGTTTGGGAAATCCCTCTCGATCGAGTGGGTGGTGGTTAATGGGGATGCACTCTCGGCAATGCTTCGGCTGCTCCCAGCAATACAGAAACCCGAGGCAGCGCCAGGCCCCATCCCGAGGGCTCTGCTTTTCCACAGCCACGCGGAAATTACCCTAAAAGCATCAAAATGCGAGAGAAAAACCCTCCTCCCCTCTTCGAGATGCCCTCCCCCCCCCCGCGCCTCTCCCTGCACCTCCAGGGAAAAGCGAACCCCCCCGCGCCCCGGTCCCACCGCACCCACCAACCCACCCAGGGGATTGCGGAGGACGCTGCGGGGGGGTGCAGGGTGGCAGGCGGCGTCGGCAGAGCCCCCGGTGCCCTCCCCGCCGCCGTCCCGCCTCCGGGGGTGTCCCCGGCGGCGGGTCCCGCCCAGGCAGCGGCGGAGCTGGGGCGGCCCCCGGGGCTGCCCCCGCCCCCGGCCCGCCCCCGGCCCGCCGCTCCATCCCGGGATGGGCCGGCCGAGCTGACAGTCGGGCTCGGCGGCCGCCGCGGGCGCATCCACCGGGCAGCGCCCGCCGCCGCCGCCGCTCCTGCCCGGCGCCCACCTGCGGCGGCGGCTGCCCCGGGCCGGGCGGGGGGCGCTGCCGCCGCCGGCTCCGCTCCCCCACCCCTGCCTGCCCTCCAGGATGAGCCCGGAGTATTTCCTGCGCTCCTTGCTGCTCATCATCCTCGCCACCTTCTCGGCCAACGCCAGCAACTGGCTGTGAGTAGCCGCGGGGCGGGGGGGGGGGCTCCGCCGCTTGTCGGTACCCCCGGGGGGCGGCGGAGCAGGTGCCGCCGGGGTCGGGCAGCATCGGGTCGCGACCCCCCGCAACGATGCTGCTCGGTACCCGGTGGGGCATCGGGCTTCCGTCCCCATCGTGCCAGGTACCCGCTGTCCCGCCAAAGCGGCGGTGGCGGGGGTCGGGGGTCGCAGCCTGCGTCCGCGGGCAGGTGGGCTGCAGGGGATGCTGACCCTCCCCAGCCGCTCGGGAGGGTTGTCGAGGCTGGTTGGAGAGGGGCTGGTTATCGAGCCCCCATCCCCTTTTTGTTGCTAAGTTATGAGTCCGGACCATGCTGGGGGAGGATGGAGGTCGGGGCGTCGGGTCAGAGCAGGGCCCGGGGGTTGGCAAGGTGCCGCACAAGGGCCAGCAGTCCAGGGGAGGGTTTGGCAGGGCTGAGGCGGCCAAGCATGCCGGCCCTGGGGATTTGCAGCAGGCAGGGCTGCCTGTGCCGTGGACCCCCATTCCTGGTGGGAGGATGGGTGGTGGGGGGCTGTTGCATGCTACGGAGGAGCCTGGTGACATTGGGAGCCCGCTGAACAAACACTGAAATAATGTGTAAGGTAAACAGGGGCGGAAATCGTTCTGGAAAATTCCTGCGTGTTTGCCAAGGAGGTGGGACTGTCTTCTGGGGAGACCCCCCCTGGGTCAGAGGGGATGCAGCACGACAGCACCTTCCCACCTAACTTTGAGTGAAGACATCAGTTACTCCTAATTAGTCTTGTCTGGGGGAAGATGGCATTTTCCCTGCTCCCAGAGTCGCCGGCTGCCATGAGCTAATTAGTTCCCAGTGCATGCACCCAGCGGACCTGCTCAGGCTGGGAATATGAGCCACCTCCATCTCCCCTCCCCGGGGCTCCATCGGCACGGGCAGGTACACCGTGGCCAGGTGGGGAGTCCCGGGGGCTGTCAGCATGAAAGGTCCCGAGTGGCTTGTGCCTCTCCCGACACCTGCACCCAGGTGGGCACAGTCCCACAAGCACACTGCCTGTGCGAGGAGTCCTCTCCACATCCAATACAGCTCCTGTCTCCCCTGCCTTTACCTTTGCCTCACTGGAGGCTGTGGGACACCAGGGGGTTTTCGAGGGTGTTCCCTACACCCAGGGAAAGCACCAGGTCAGCAGCATTCTCCAGGTGTCCTGCCTGTGGGAGAAGGTGCTCGCCCATCGGTAGCTGCTGGGGATGCGTTAGCGCTTAGTCCTCCTCCCCTCCTCCTTTGCCAGATGGAGCAACTTGAGCGCCACACGTCTCCGGCAAGTGGTGGGTGGATCATAGCAGCTATCAAGGTGGTCTTTTAAGCTGTCATGCTTCTGGTGAAGGTATATTGGGAAGTGTGGGAGTGTTTTCCCTGCAGGGAGAAAGTCCTGCTGAGGAAGCCCTGCGGGATGATGGCAGGTCCCTGGAGAGGAGCAGCTTCGGCTGCCCCAGGACAGGCATGGGGAGATTCACGAGTAAGGTCGGCAGCCACCCAGCACGGATGCGCTGAGGTGGGACCCTGCAGTCCCCGGCACAGCTGGGAGCGTACTTGGGAAGCCGAGGTGGAGGGGTGGCTCACCGCAATAGCCGGGGAGGGCTGTGTGCAGCCGTCCGTGCTGGCGAAGTGAGGGGTGGGCGCGGGGGGCTCGGCCGCGGCAGAGCGGAGGGCTCATTCCTGCCAACAGGGGAGGAAAAGCAGATACATTTCAGTGCATTTGAAAGGAAGGGGGTCAACTTTTTTGATGTTGCAAATGTATCGTGATAAAAGGATCGTCCCCCGCTCAGTGCTTTTTATTCTTTGCCTTTAGGATTAAGACAATTCCCATTGTTTATCTTCTCACATCAGAAACAAAGGCTGCCGGAGGCAATAAACAGAGTTAGAAGGATCCCAGGAGTTATCAGATATTCGAGGAATGAGTGTGCCTCGTACGTCTTCGCGAAGCCTCACGCGCGTGGGCTCCGGTGTGCTCTGCTTTATCACAGAGCTGCCTGGGCGCTGCCAGCCCGCGCCCAGCACACCGGGGCCGGATCCAGCCTCGCTGGGCGCATATTTCTGCACATAGGTGTGTGTGCTGGGTGGCAGCGCGTGGTGAAGTTTGCTTTTCCAGAAACCTGCTGGATTAGTGATTAAGCTCAGTTGTGACTTCCCGCCCTCTCCCCAACCTTAAAGCTTCTTTCGACCTGTCCGGACTCGCATTCCCCCAGTGCTTCGGAGAGATGCCGCTTGCAACACTTGAGCTGAATGGTTTTCTGTAAGACTGGCTTGGAGGGGAAGGGCTCATTTTGGCCATGCAGCTGGTGTCCTCTGAGCCACCCCATCCCATAGAAACAGGAGTCGGCGCAGGTATCTCTCGGAGGGATCGCTCTGCTGCAGCAACCATTGAGCTGGAAGGGACGTTGCCAAATCTTTTGATTAAACAGATCAACCTACTTTCTCTCTGGTTAGGAAGCAACCCTCAGGTGTGTTTTCTCAGTGTCCTGAGTTCTGGGAGTCGCTGCTTGGCTTGTTGCCTATCCTAATCCTCTGTTCTCCAAATCTGAGGAGATGCTCTGTTCCCCCTTGTGAAAGCCTCAGGCTTGCTCTTCCTCCTGCCTTTGGAGGCTCAGAGAGTTATAAAGCTTTTCCTCCTGCCTCTTCAGGCACAGAATTGTAAAATTAAATGAATGGCTGTAGTTAGTGCCTTTTAGAACTAGCTGGCTGTGCACAGGAAGGTCCCTCTGGCTTCTGCTTTATCCCTGGAAGAGTCCAGGGATGTGCTCTACGCAGGGGAAACAGCCGAATTACGTTCCAAAGCAACTCACATTTCACAGACTCGATTCAGCTCTCAAATCTGCACGTGCAGTAATACGGCTGAACTTGGAAGCATGTTCTCCCAGTGGTCTAAAACCGTCCCGATGCTGGGGGTGTTTTGTAGAGGGTTTCAGCCAGATGAGCACCTCTCTGAAGCCAGCATGAGGGCACAGGGCTCCGCTTCCAGTGGGAGGTAAGGGGCAAGCAGTCATCAGTTATTTGTTTAGTTATATATTTTGGAGGGAGGGAAGTCCACCTGAAGAGGTGAACTAGAAAATGTGCACAGTGGGGTGTGGATGTAAGCATCCGCTAACAGCACATGGCACTGGGGCTGCTGTGATCTGTAGCTGTTTGGGTGGTTTGAATGATGAGAGTCAAGTCCCGTGCCTGGAAAGCATCAGATACAACAGGATAGGGGTCCATTATGGGTGAGACTCCTGGTTATCAAGGTATCTGGGAATCATTACAGCCTCTCTCCATTTTCTTGCAGCTAAAACTGGCTCTGGAGGAGGCTCTCCATATGGACGCGGAATAGCCTGAGATGCGGTTATGCCGCTGCAGGGCAGGGTGTGCCACCAGCAGCTCTGTCTACCCCCCTATTTACAGGGGTTTAAGACTTCCGTCTGGGCTTGAGACTTGGCTTAAAGGGCCAGGAGCACAGATGGGCTTTTAAACCCTTTAAAAAAACCTGAATCTGAGCACTCTGGGAAATTTTGAAGACCTTGCAAGTGTCCGAACAAGCTTGGCTAAGCAGCTGCTCTCTAATAGTAACCACTTTTGAGTGCTGGAGAGGGAGGGACAAAAGGAGTTTGGGTTTCTCTGGCCCTCTTTCATCTGAGCATCACAAGGTGCTTTGCAGACACAGGGGCCGATTCTCCGAGCTCGCCCCTGCCAGCTTTGCAGTGGGGATGTTGCAAGAGCAGACTGAAAGCTCATCTTGTGCTGGTTTGGGTTGTTGTACAACGTAGAGGGTTTGTGAAGAAGTATGCCTGGGTCCTAAACTTGCATCCCTGTTTTTAAACCAGATTTGATGTTTTTAAGGTGGTCTCCCCAGATTTGGTAGCAGGGAGGGGTAACTTCACTTTGAGCCTGGCTTGGCTGAATTTTGTACAAGATTCTTTGCATTGTCGTTGCGACCCTCCCATTTTCCACCTGGCGAGGAACCGGTCCAGCATTTTCCCAGCGGATGCCGTGCTGCCGTGGCGCTGATTCAGCAGGTGCAGCTAGCTCCGGGGCAGAGCTCTCCTGCCGAGCCCCGTTCCCCTCCCTGCGCTCTTGTTTTCTGGCGCAAGGACAGTGTTAAGCAGGTTGCCTGGTCACTTCTGCTGTGGTGGGCAGGATGGTGGGTTGCACCGATGGGGTTCGATGGAGAATTTCCTTGCTTTGAGGGCTGCTGTGGGCTGGACGAGCAGCGCTCTGCTCCTGGGGTGCCCAGGGCTCCTTTGCATTGCTTGGGGGATCCTGCAGGGTCTGCGAGGTTGGTGCATGCAACCAGAGACACCCATTCCCCAAGGGCGGAGGGGGAGAGTGAGACCAGCAGCTTCCTTTGGAAGTATTTATTTTATTTATTTATAAGTCTTGCCACTTTTGACAAAAATCAGCTCATTTTAGCTCAGCAGTGAAAACAGACTGGCTTTAAGGGTTGCATCCTGCAGAGCCAAGAGACCTCTGCCAATCTTGGCACTGGAATTCCAACCTGTTTGGCTTGTCCCTGAGCTCTGGTCCAGTCTGGCAGGAAGTCTTCAGGGCTGCAACTGCCAGGGTGTAGGAGGGATTCGTGCTCTCTGTCTCCTCGGCAGTGATGGGCATTTCTGTCTTTTCCTAAGGAAGCCTCAAATAAAACTACACCCCAATCTTTAGCAGCAGAGCCTTATCCTAGGGCGAATGGACATGAGTGAGATAAAACCACCTGCACCCCAGGTTGTGCAGAGTTGGATCAGCTCCAGGTACGAGCAACAGCACGAAGCGTATTTCTTTTTTGCAATGATTTGCTGTAACTCCACGAGTCAGAACTGGACTTTGGCATTGAAACAAAATATCTTTATGTTACTCTGCTGAGAGCTACTGTCCTCTCAATTTATTTATCCCTGTGGATGGAGAGAAATGCATTAGAGCCATTTATTTGGGCTTTCTCAAAATTATGAAATTGCTGAGCAATCCTGGAGGTTAACAGTTTCCAGGAGGTTCTTCCATGTTTCCTTACAAGTGCAACGATGCTGGTTCTTACAGTACTCGGTGCTTTTTTTTTCTTAAAGCTCGAAAGACTTGTGAATCTATAAAAATCTCAGCCAGCCAAGGGTGCTCGAACGGCAGACTCTACTCTGGATACAAAGTGCAGGTAACCTTTGTTTGGCTCCAGCCCCAGGGTGTCCGCCCCCCATGCCTGTGGGTGACCCCCAACAGCATCCTCCAGGCTCTCTAGGAGCCGCTCGAATGCAGCTGGGAGGGTGGCGTGCAGGATCAGGCTGGCTCAGCGGAACTGGAGCCGGTATTGTGCTTTCATGAAGTTACTTGGGGGAAAAAATTAATTTAGTATCTTGGCCGATGGAGAGCCGCCTTGGGTCTGTTGCAAGTTGGGCGAGATCAAACTAATCCTGCAGAAGGCGGCTTCTCTCGCCACATATTTGCAAATTCTGATCGAAACTAAAGACTCATCAGATTTTCTCCAACCAGGTCTAGCCTGAAGCGCTGCGCAAGGGGAATTCCCACAGAGTTCATGCTGGTGGCCTGCACTTGCCTCCTCTTGCAACAAGGCATTGCTGTTGTTCTCAAGCCCAGGAGTAGCTTCTACTGACTTATAAAAGAAGATGCAGTGAAGGATATTTCCTACACATCCAAAGCAGGTTTCCAAAGTGGATGCTAATGTTCGGGTCTTCCCAGCTTCCACCCTGGTCTTCCCCATCACGAAGTGGAAATGCTGCCCCCGGATGCTCAGACAGCCAAGAAGCAGCGCTGGCTTGGGACCATCAGCTGGCTCATCACACTGTCCCCAGAGACTTGTGCAGGGGGAGGCAGGCCACCATCAGTGGTTGGGGCATGGGTAGATGGGTGTTTGCTAGGTGTGCAGGGTGTTTGCTAGGTGTTGCTGGGGGGGGGGGGGGCAGGGTTTGAGCTGTAGGCTCACCTTTGAGCTCAGGCAGTGGAACGGCACTCTCAAGTCTGTAGGCAGGTAATGGTGAGCACAGCAATGCCTCCTCCTGCGAGACTGTTTTGGCAGCTGTTAATTGGAGGTGGGGATTAGGGTGTGAAAAGCACAGTTTCAGCCAAGAGATGAAACGTGCAGTAACTGTGACGGAAAGGACTGAGCCAGAGAGCTGCTTTTCTTCCAGGGAAGAAACCAGACAGGCTCTCAGATTATGACTTTGTAAATCAGGGTTTACACTCAGAAGGGATGGAAAGGCAGGATATCTAATCCCAGGAGGGGGATGCCTCATCTCCAGGAGGGACATACCCTGCTGCAGAGCCATCAGCTGGATAAGGGCAACCTTGCAGGTTGCAGGTCTCCAGCAGATCCTGACAGGAGCATGCCCAAGTTGGCAGACGATGCCAAGGATGAGGGTGGTACCTACGAGCCTGTCCCTGCTGACGCAGGGACAGTGATATGAAGCCCAGTGTGGGACACACAAGAAAGCACAGGGGCTCTCAGGCCCACCTAAAGCATCCTTTGACCTGTCAACCCTGGGACATGTCTCCATGCTTCCTCTCTGCTTGGAAGGGGAAAGCAACAAGGAAAAGATGATCCCCTTCTCCATAGCCACAGGATGGCTCCTTGCGGTGCCTGGTCGGTACCTCTCTGCAAGCATCTGTCTATCTTCATGCACTTTTGGTTTTTCCATCCTAAACAAGCCTTTTTCTTTTTCCTCAGAAGAAACCTGTCTGCACAAGGCAGTCTCAGTCCTAAGTACAACCCTGAGTCACTGACCTTATGTCCAGCCACAAGCGGCACAGAGATGCACTGCTGATCCAGGCTGACTTTGTTCCTCCGTGAACAGGGAGGCTGTTTGCAGAGGCTGTCTCTCAGAGAGCAGCAGGGCTGAAGTAGCTTTGCAATTTAACAAGCCCTTTGTGGCCTTGGCCAGGCAGGTATCCCAGGCAGGTTGAGTGTTTCCTGAACAGGGTGAAGCTTCCAGGCTCATCTGACTTCTCAGCGTCCTTAAGTGATGTATCAGTGATGCCACTGACTGTTGTCTTCAGGAAAATAGTCCCAAAATGAGTTTCAAGTAGAGGAACTCTTTTTATATTGTCTCATTTGTTTAAATAAAAGAAACACGGAGATTTTTGCTTACTCCAAGACATCTGCTACATCTTCCCTGACCCACCTCTATCAAGAATTTGTCAAAGACTAAAATTTCTACACCTTCCCACAGCAGGGAATCCCCTCCCCTCTCCTTCTGGCTCTATCTGCCAACCGCTGTGGCTCTTCCAATGTCGTCTTGTCATTCCACCAATTATTCTTCCTCCTGAAATTAGTGTCGTCATTTTTATTTAAGTAGGGCTTCCCCCTCGCCCCGCCTTTTCAAAGCTCCCTGGATTTGAGGTTTCCTTATTTGCCATCTTGCAGGGTGGATCAACTGCAGCTGCTTAAATTATGGGGCTTCAATTTTGATCTATTACTGTGGATGGAAAAAAAAGAAAGGGTTTTCCGTCAGTTCTGACTTTTATTAAAAGGGAGCTTGTTCTGCGAGTGGCTCATCTGGATTTAAAGGCAGGAGAAAAGAAACCTAAATGCCACAATGAAGAAGACAAGACTGGAACAAATGGCTCGGGCAGCAGCTCACCCCTTGAAACGTTCTTTGCCCCATCTTGGAAAAGGAAGAAAATACACCATTATTTGGGTTTTTTCCACAAGCAGGGCTGTTTTGAGGCTGCATGTGAGTTAAGTCATAATCTAGAGCTCTGCACAGCAATCAAGATGTGATCTCAGGAGGATCTGCACCGAGACCTCGCAGAGCGCAGGAGCTGTTGGGTTTCCTCCTGTTGTGCCTGTCTTGCTGGGTGTGCAGGTAGACAAAGGCTTTGTGGTTTCTACCACCTCAGTCCAGGAAAACAAAGTTTGGAGCAAGGTCCTCATTAAGGACCAGACAAAGTGCTAGAGACTGGTTTCCATGGTGACTGTGGAATGCTGCGGATGGGTTTGGTGTCTTGCTTGGGCTCCACAGCCCTGAGAAACACACTGTGAGTCACGGGGCGGAAGCACCTTTCAGTGCTGGTGAGGGCAGAGCATGTTTCCCAGCTCTTATCTCACTCTCCAGCTGCCCCAGAGAGGGGAAGAGAGGCAAGATGTTCCTGCCAGGTGCCCCTGAATGTGGTGTGGAGAGATGCCATGTGAAAGCCACAAAGCTGAGGTCCTTCAGCAAAGGTCCTTCCTTACATCCTTGGCTCAACTTCTGGATCCTTCCTGCACCAGGGACCAGGATGGGAGCCTCCCCCCACCAAAAAAAGCACCTCTTTTGGAAAGTAGTGGTGGTACCTGTGGGATGTAGGAGACCAGTAGCAAGCCAGGAGTTTGATGGGGCCATGGTATTTGAGGCACAGCTGCCTCCATCCCCAAGGAGAGGCAGACATGCATGGACTGAGGAGGGATGATGGCATACAGAGGATCTGTCATGGGGGAGAGAGGCCAGAGCACTGTTCTGGATAGCTTCATCTTACTCGCCTGCCTTGCAAAACAAATTACCAGACTTGTTCTTGGGGAAGTGTACCTATCTTTGAAGCATCCTTGGCCTTTGTTTTATCATCCCAAGCAGTATTAAATGCCTGTTGGGGAGGCATCTTATCAGGCACATCTACTTGGAAAGGCTTGAAAGGCTCTTGTCACACTTTTCTTCATGTGTACTTTGAATGTTTGGCTCCCCATCGCCTGGAGAAACCCACTGAGCTGGGAAGTATATTAGAAAAGGAGAAAATGTCCCCATCCTGAGCAGAGCTGATATTAATGTGGCTGTTACACCTGCGGCATGGCTCTCTCCTGCCAAGGTGCCTGCAGTTGGACTGGACACTGACTCATCAGCAGGACCAGCCATGCTGCTTTGCCAGAGCTGGTTCTCCGGTATGATAAGTGCTGCTTAAGTTGCAGGAGGGGGGAAAAGCCAAATCAGCACAAACGGTTAGTGCTGGAGGCAGAATGTGGTTTTCTTGGCTTCCAGGCTCAAAGCTGATCAACCGACCCAAAGTGTCTTGGGATGAATCTTACCACTCTGCTGTGTGTCAGCTTCCCCATGCTGAAACTGAAATGATGGCTGGACCTGGGAGTGGACAGAGCTGTCACAGTCACTCTGGGCTTGCTCAGCATCAAACAGCCTCAAAGCTCCCAAGGGTGGTTTCCTGTCTTCATCCTGGGTCAGTGCAGTGAGATGTGCGAATAGCAATGGTTGCACCCTGTGTCAGGGACGGGAATGGGGATGCTCACTGCACGGTGTGGGGCCAGCAGAAAGGTGACAGCCCTGGGTTTGGCCACGGTGGGGTTTCCAAGCCAGCCATGTGCATCAGGGAGCCACACAGCTGGTCCTCTGCAAACAGGGCTGTGCCCTTGGAGGAGCAGAAAGCCTTGGGCAAAGATGCTTAGCTGGTATAAAGGCTAGAAAAGAACTTGGCTCTGACACCACGGCAGCCTGCCACTTCCCGCTGTCCGAGAGGCATTGCATCAAGTGATCTCCACGCACAAGGAAAGCTGAATGCTTTTGACGGCTCGCCATGCAGACTCCCCACGGACACTGCAAGCCAAGCCAGCTTTCTCACCGTCTCCCATGGCCCCCCAGTTGTAAGCGTGAAACCAAGCTGGTGAATAATTCTGCTGATGCACAGAAGAGAAAATCCTGTCTCTCCTCCTGGGGCAAACTGGCAGGGCTAATGGGAGGAAGAGGCTGTGACAACTGGATTTTGTGGCTGAAGTCAGCAGATCTGGCTCCTGGGACACATGGGAACAGAGAGGGAGCAGGAGCCACTTTTGCACAGTCACTTCTCGGAGGCGAGCAGGGCTTCAAAGGAAAAATTCTTAGCAGGATGTCGCAACTTGGGAGGAGGAGGAAAAAAAACAAGCAAACAAAAAAACCCACAAACTCTGCAGGGCTGGGAAATGCAGAGTCAAGGAATGAGGCTTCCAAAAAGCCTTCGCTTGGTACTCACATCTCTTGGTGCAGACAAGGTAGCAACGTGAGCTGAATCTGGTGATTCCTGAGGATGTTAAAGCTCAGTGTGGTCAGCGGGTGCAAGCGTGAGTTTTGCCTGTCCAATACAGGGATCTCCCTTCTCCACAGCAGGATGGGGCTCCACCAGTGGCAGTGTCACTTCAAGTGGGTGCCAGCAGCCACGGGAAGGAGGAGGGCTCAGCTAGGTGCATGCTGACACAGGAACAGACAGAGGATCTGGGATTATCCAACAGCCTGACCAAGCTGTACGGGTCTATCTTAAAACCCCTCTAGGATCCAGACACTGGGGCAGGAGAATGGACCTGGGAAATGCGCAAGCACGCACTCATGCAGGGCATGGTGGGTCAGGTTACTGGGATGTGCAGGATGGACTGTGCTCAGCGGGGAGATGACAAGAGCTTGCAGGGTGCTTGCCCTGAAAGGATGATTCCTCTTCCTCCCAATGCTGTCACTTGAGAGCAGCTCTAACTCCTTCTGCTGAGGATGGGGTGATGGAAAGCAGAGCGCATGGTCACCTCCACACAGGGCCAGTCTTTTCCAGGTTAGTAAAGACCTTGTGGCCATGTTCAGGAGTTGGGCTGGTGGAAGAGGTGCCCAGCACGTGCAGGCTCCTGACTCTGTCCTCCCCACTCCAAGCCCTGCTTGAATCCCAAGTGATGGGAAACCTGGCAGCTCCCAGAGGCCATCCTTGCCTGCTGAGGGCGGGGGGAGCTAAAAGCAGGATCCAGGAGGGAAGTGGTTTGGAGGGTGATGTTTGTCAGTGATGAGCACACAGCCACGCTGCGGGAGCAGTGTGGCAGCTGGAGCTGGCAGCCGAGCGCCTGTCCTGCTTGTTTTGGCTGACTTCAGAGACCTCTGGCTTCTCCTAGTAGCACTTGGATGTGCCGGTACTCAGGAGACCTGACCGGGCACATTCAGACAAGGCCGAAAATATCTTCCTTGCAGGCAACAGAGGCAAAGGGGAGCCAGCAGCTGGGCTCCCCCAGAGACAGGGGACCGGGCTGCAGAGGGATGGTTGTTTCGCTTGGGCTCGCTCTCTGCCAGCCAAAAGCACATCCTGTGTAGCCACCGCAGCGGCACATTTAAGGCGACCCCAGATGGGCACAGCTATATGTCTCAGCTATGGAGGGGATGAGAAGCGAGGTCTCCTTGCTTTCTGCAGTGCAGGGTGTCCCAGCTGAACATGGGTTCATGCTCCCCCAACCCTTGCCTCCTAACCAGTTGTGCTGGCTGTCGTGGCAGGTACCTGGCAAAGCTGTCTTCTGTGGGGAGCATCTCCGAGGAGGAGACCTGTGAAAAGCTGAAGGGCTTGATCCAGCGCCAGGTGCAGATGTGCAAGAGGAACCTGGAGGTGATGGACTCGGTGCGGCGCGGAGCTCAGCTGGCCATCGAGGAGTGCCAATACCAGTTCCGCAACCGCCGCTGGAACTGCTCCACGCTGGACACCCTGCCCGTCTTTGGCAAGGTGGTAACACAAGGTGAGCTGGGAGGATGCATGCCTGGGGTGCTGCTGCATGGGGGAATGGCTACAGCAGCAGTCCGGTGGGTTGCAGGCAGGTTTTGCTTGCTTGCCCCTGAGCCAGTGCCTGGGGCAAGTAGGGAATGACCCAATGTTGTATCTTGGCGCTGACGAGTCTTCCCTGGGCATGTCAGCAGGGCTCTTCTGACTGTAATAGGGGCAGCATATCCAGACCCTTGCAGTTCCTTGCAGCTGCTGGGTGCTTCCTCTCCCAAACTGTTTTCACACCCAGCAGGTGCCCATCACATGAAGGCACCAGCCCAGGGCATCCAGTGAGCCTGGACCTTTTACAAGGACACACTAAGTTCAAGCAGGGCCCTAAAGTCACCCTGCGGTCTAATCTCTGCCCCGCCAAGCCCAGGAGCTTCGCTCTGCAAAGCCACGGCTGCAGCAGGATGATGGATTTATTCGGTCTCTTCTCCGGGCAGCCCTGAAGCGGTGACTGCTGCCAGACTGGCGCGCCGCTCTCGAGCAGAGCTGTCTGCGGGTGAGACCTTGGGAGGACAGCCCTCTGCCGCCCGATGTGAGTAAAACACACGGCAGCTGGACCCTCTGAGCACAGCATCATCGCCTGCCACCACCCAGCTGCCAGTCTTCAGGCGGGATTTATGGCCAGGGCAGCCCCCAGCCCCTCCAATCCCAGCTGCACACAGGCATCCCGGAGGCAAGGGCTGTGATCAAACCAAGCAAGGACCCAAAGCATCAGGGTGAGGAGATGAAGGGGAAAACCCCTCTGCAACCTCCTGGAGACCACCGAAGCGGCCCTTGCCTCCTCTCAGGTGCCACGGCCATCTATGATGCACCATCTCACTTCCCATCCCATGACCCATAGACCAAAGCCTCCTCCCTGGCTCCTTGTTTGACTTTCCTCCCCTCAACACAGGGGTGAAGATCTCTTCTTGTGAAGGTTCAGGGACTGGAAATACCAGAAATACCAGAAACTAAAAGTCGTCTCTTTTTAGGCAGCCACAGCACAAACCGACCAACACGATCCTACTATTAACCTCGATTAACTTGGAGGCGGTTCAGTCCCCGCGCTGGCTGGGTCCTCCCCAGCCACTGCCGCCCAGGCCAGATTACAGCTGGGCCACCAAAGTCTGGGCTGCGACCACCAAAGTCTGGGCTGCGACCACCAAAGTCTGGGCTGCGACCACCAAAGTAGCTGCCCTCTGTCCGACCAGCGAGCTGGGGCAATGTCTGACTGCAGGCTATACCCCCCTCGACCCCTGGCATGGGACTACCCCAAACGCCAACTCTCCTTGCTCTGAAACGGAGGGGCTGTGTCCTCAGCCAGCCTTGGAGAATGGTGCGGATACGGGTGTTGCAAGAGCTGATCCCTGGCCACACCGCCCTGTGTGTTAGTGCCCAGGGATGCCCCAACTTCCCAAACAAGCTCTTCCTAACTGTGGCACCACATAGGCAGGCGCAAGAGCTGGGAAGGGGCTGTGCACTGGGGGCCAGTGTGGCTTTGCAAAGTGCTTTGGGAGCAGAGTGGGGTTTTGCAGGGCAGACTGGGAGGTGCTGGGAGCTACAGGACTTTGTGTGAGAGGATAGCAAGGATCTGCAGCTGCAGGGGATGTTCCTGGATGTGGAAAGCAGCCAAGTATCTTGGATGCAGGAGGGATTTCATGGCAGAGGTGCCCTGCAAGCACCAGGCAAGACAGTGTCTCTGTATAAGCTCTGGAGAGCTCTCCCCACATTGCCAATACAGCCTTTGCAGCTCCCTCATTGCCAGGTTCTAATTTGACCATCACATTCATGTTTTTAACCTTGTGAGGCAGTTCCCAGCTCCTTCACTATTGTAAGACAGGGCTCTCACTGCTGTAAACGATCTCCCAGCATCTGCTGAGACTTGTCCAGGCTTGGCACTAAGCAAAAGGCATGCCTGGGAGCGGGGAGGATGAGGATGGGTGTCCTGGGTGGGCTACCCCATCTTAGGAGGAAGAGACAGAGCAAAGCTCTTGACTTGACAGCTCTGCATAGCGTGTTTTGCCGAGAGCTAGTTTTCAGATCAGCTTTTAAAGGGGGTTTATGTGCAACACCAGCATTAGGAGGGAAGAGGAGCAGAGACACACATACCAGCCCATCAAGGGCCTTTGGCCACCTGTCTGCACGCTCTCCAGAAAGCCCCCTCACACGTCTCAGACTTACGGCCATGTTTCCCACCATCGTTTGTGTTGTTGCAGGGACGCGGGAGGCAGCATTCGTCTATGCCATCTCTTCGGCAGGGGTGGCCTTTGCAGTGACCCGAGCCTGCAGCAGTGGCGAGCTGGACAAGTGTGGATGTGACCGCACGGTGCAGGGGGGCAGCCCACAGGGTGAGCATGCAAGGGCGGGGGGAATGGGACACTCGAGTGGGGATACAAAAGGGCCAAGCATGGAAATGCCCACTCTCTGGAGCCATCCAGAAAGGAGGTGAAAGTGGAGGGAAAAAAAAAAAAAGCCTTCTGTTAGTCTACATGAGTCACTCAAAAAGGCCTCTGGGAGCATCGCCCATGGGATGCAGAAAGCATCTTGTCCGTGTCCCGCCAACGTCCACACTCCCCAGCTTCCCCAGTCCCCCAGGCAGCCCAGCCTAGTGGGCAGCAAGACAGAAGAGGGGGGCAGGTCAGCTGTATTTTAGCAAGAGGAGGGCTGGAGAGGACGAGCAAGGCTGGCTGACTGTATCTGTCTCATCTGTGCTCTCTGCCTTAGGCTTCCAGTGGTCAGGCTGCTCCGATAACATCGCCTACGGCGTGGCCTTCTCGCAGTCCTTTGTCGATGTCCGCGAAAGGAGCAAAGGGGCTTCTTCCAACAGAGCATTAATGAACCTCCACAACAATGAGGCAGGGAGGAAGGTAATGGTGAGGGGGAGAGCTGGGCAGCCGGTGCGGCTCTGCAGCATCCCAGCTGGGGTCTGCAGCCACTGCTGGGGCCTGGTTGGCTTCATTTAACCCCATCAGCTCATGTGCATCAGCATCACTCTCTGCACAACCCTTCCAGACCCTGTGCATTGCACTCTTCTCGCTGTGTCCATCCTGAGCTGACTGTCCCATCTCGTTTCTTGTGTCTGTTCCTCCAGGCGATCTTGAACAACATGCGGGTGGAGTGCAAGTGTCATGGTGTGTCAGGCTCCTGTGAGTTCAAGACGTGCTGGAAAGCCATGCCCCCCTTCCGCAAAGTGGGCAACGTTCTGAAGGAGAAATTTGATGGTGCCACAGAGGTCGAGCAGAGTGAGATTGGATCCACCAAAGTGCTGGTGCCCAAAAACTCCCAGTTCAAGCCGCACACGGATGAGGACCTCGTCTATCTGGACTCCAGTCCTGACTTCTGTGACCACGACCTCAAGAACGGTGTGCTGGGTACCAGCGGCCGGCAGTGCAACAAGACCTCCAAGGCTATTGATGGCTGCGAGCTGATGTGCTGCGGCCGGGGCTTTCATACGGACGAAGTGGAGGTTGTGGAAAGGTGCAGCTGCAAATTCCACTGGTGCTGCTCCGTCAAGTGCAAACCCTGCCATCGGGTGGTGGAAATCCATACGTGCCGGTGATGCACGGAGGGGAGTGCCCATCTGTCCCCCTCTCTAACTGACCCTGCTTCTCCCCTGCCCTATGGCCAGGACTGAGGAAGTAACCCAGATGCTGCAGGGAGAGCGCAGCGCTTTACAGAGACAGAGCCCCAGAGGAAAACAGATTTTAAAGAAAAAAAAATATTTAAAGTTTTAAAAAATCGATCATTGTTGGCTTTTTTTGTTTTGTTTTGTTTGCTTGCGTTATTTATTGCTGAAGCCAGAGTCCCTTGGTGTCCTGCGCCAGCAGGGACATGTCCGCTCTCAGCGGCTGGCTGGGGACCTGCGTGATGCCTGCTCTCATCGGATGAGCTCCTGCTGACTCCAGAGCATTGCAAACGGGAGGTGTTTAAGCCGAGGCTAACGTTAGGCACTCGGTATCTTCTATCGCAGTTATTTTTATTTGTTTAAGGCATGCGCTGAGCATCCCGGAGCACTGCTTTCCTTGGCTGAAAGCAGGGAGGGGATGGAGCGCAGCCAGCATGCATTGCAGAGGATGGGCAGATGGTGACGGGGTGGCACATTCCCCAGGCGTTAAGCTTGATGCAGGGAGAGCCCAGCCAGGGTGATCAGTATATGAGGGGGATGTGGGACACTCCTGCATCCCCTTGCTGTGGGATGCTCGATGGCCTCCTGGGCATTGGATAGATTTTGGAGCAGCTGCAGTGGCCACTCTGATTTACAGAAGGTCCTCAGCAGCTGCCCAGGGCTGTCAGAGGACACAGTGTTCCCACTATGCTCCCCTTCCCCCTCACTTCTCCAGCATCTTGTTCAGCTGGAGACTGTAAAGAGGGTCCAGAGAGGCCATGGTACCTGCAATCCAATAACTCTTAATGGAGCTGGGAGCTGATGGGAGGAAATCCCAAGGGATTTCTTTTCCTCTGTCCCATAATTGCCCCCACCTTGCTCACCAGCATCCCATAACCAGGTCTCCTCTTCTTCCACATGCTTGTTTCCCACACTCAGTGAGGGCTCTGGGGACAGTCCCCATCCCGTTGGCTTCTGAGAAAGGCAAAAGCATGAAGTGGAGCAATTGCTGGGGGTGGGGGAAAGATGCTGCTGGGGGGAAACGCACTGCTCATGCCCTGCCGCTACCCTCAGGCAGCAGGGAGGAGGGATGAGCCAGGGGGATGCTGCCATGTGTGCCCCGACCACTGGGATTTAGTGCAGCAGGGCCCCAGCTGCCCTGTCTCGCTCCCTGCAGCCTGGCCTGGAGCAATGCCATGAGGGTAACGCGCTGTCCTACCCGCTCGGCTTCCCTTCTGCCTGGGATCAGGTTAGTGCAGAGTCCTTGCTGCCGGGCTGCAGGACGAAATATTTGGAGAACTAATAAGCAGAGGGGCACTGCGAGGGGAGGTGGAAAGCGAACCGGTTCCTCTCTCCCTCACCCACTTGTCTGTGAGTCGAGAGGCAAAAAGGGAGCAGAGAAAAACCTCAAAACGGCACCTCGAGCCAACAGGAACACTGGCCCGCGGTGCGGCAAGGAGTCGGCCTGGGGTGGCGTTGCTGAGTCCTCCTGCATGGTCCAGGGAAGTCCGGAGCAGAAACCATCACCCTCTGGGCTTGGGGGATCTTTGCAAACCTGCAGCCTTGTTTTTCTTCATTGTTTCATCTGGAGGGGGGAAAGGTTGGGGGACGTGCAGACATACGTTAAATCCCGTCTGTGCTGTGGCAGTGATGGGCTGGGGGAGAGTTTGTGGTAGCTGGAAGGCCTCCAGACACCATCCGGCTGGAAGGCTGCTGACAACTGACTCGAAGCAGTGCAGGACAAGGGAGGTTTGCATCGAGGCATTCCCCCCAATACCCGCCAGCTGCCTCCATCCCGCTTGCCCAGCCCCAGCTCCAAAAAACCTTCAGCACAGGGCACCAGGCAGCGGGGGGGCTGACACTGACTGAATTGGGTTGACCCAATTCAATGCAAACCAGAGATCTCCTCACCAGAGCAGCACAGAGCAGGGATTGCCTCTCTCAGCGGCTCAGTTGGCATTAAATCCTCAGGGGAGGAACTAAGCTTCACCCCCCTCCACCAGCTCCATCTCTTCAGCCCCCAAGGCTGCAAGTCCTCAAGTACCTTGGAGACTGTTCCTCCTCTTCCCAGCTCATGCAGAGGAGGCCACAGACCTCAGGCCACTGGCCAAGTTTTCTGCTCGTTGTCCATCTAGGATGAAGGCCAAAGCTGAACAAGACAATCCAGATCAGTGTGGAGATAATCTCTGCGCAAGGGATTTTTTCAAGCTGTGATGAAAGCTGAGCCCTGTAAATGTCACCCAGAGATACCCCGGCTCCACAGCGCTCTGGCTTGTCTCACAACTGTAAATTTCAGCACCAGAGCAGGGGGGAAATGACTTTTTTTTGTATTTACTTTGTCAATTAAATAATGAGTTTGTGCTGAATGAGCCGCAGGCTTTTCTTCTCCTAGCAATGAGGTTCTACTGGGCTGTGTAAAACCAGCATGTGCTGCAAATCCCTAACAGTTGTTGGTCTCCTCCTGAGAGTCCTTAGCTAGGAGAAGAGGTGCCCAGGTGGTGCCTCTGGACAGTGTAAAGGGGACACTAAGGCTGTCCTTGTCCCTCCTCCTGTCTCTCCTCGGGAGATGCTGGTATTTGGACCACAGGCTGCATCCCTGCTTTCCCATCAGTGGAAGGAGAGCCTGCTTGCTAATCTTCTGCCTTAACCACTTGACACACCACTGGCTTAAGACACCACTTGTCTTAGATTTCAGTAAGTCTGCGACTTCCTCCTGTTGAGAGGGTGCTGATATTCATCTGCTTAAAACAGTGCTCTCTTCCCCTGCATGCAGCCAAGGGGCCACAGCTGCTACATGTGCTGCTGGAAACATCTTTCCAGTGGTCTCAAGGTGCATTTGAGCTGGGAGGGAGCAAGAACTGCCCTTAGATGCAGAGTCAGGGAGCTGCCGCCTCTTGCCTCCATCCCTGTGCTGCAGGGTGCTGGATTTGGAGGGGATGTGGTGCCAGGTGCCCGGCACGCTCCAAGCTGCCTCCAGCCTCTGCATTTCACTTGTCCCTTGTCCTTCCACAAGCCAGGGGCACTCAGCTGCATCCTTTTCATGCTGTTCCCTATGGTCTGGAGCTACTCACTTCAGCACGGGCTGCTGCTGGGCCCGGCTGCACAATGCTCTGCCTTGTCACCTTTCTTCAGTTGTAGCTCTCCGGTTTTGGGCTCTCCAAGCTGACCCTTCCACAGGGTTCATAGTAAAACCAATGGCTTCTCTCACTTTGGCCTCCATGGGTGGCAGGGGTTGAGGGCTATTTTTTTAAGTTTATTGTTGCAGAAATGGGATGCTAGGATGGGACAAAATGAGCCCCAAACCTCCCAAAAACCCTTCCTTCAAACAGCTCCTCTCTTGCCCTGGTGGATCCCACCCCACAATTTCCCAGCTCCACCCCTTCCCCTCCCCACCCCAGCTTCAGCCCCAGGCAAGGGACTGTCTCCATTCCCCCCACGGTACCTCCCAGCATGGTGGTGAAACTAAGATGTGCCTCACCCACGTGCTGAAACAAGGTGCAGGGAGATGCCAGCTTTGCTGTGACCGTAGACGGAGCAAGACATTCATGTCCCCCTCCTCCAGTGCCCCCCACCCGCTCAGCCTGTCCCCTACATCCCCCACACATGCGAGAACATCCTGCTAAGCCCCTCCCCAGCACCGCACCCCTCCACAAGCTCGCCCCTGTGCTAGCCCCACAGGCTTGGCATTTGGCCTTCCTCCTTGGCCCCCTCGACGCCCTCTCCCTGGTGAGCTCATCTCTCCTCCAAGGACTCGCAGGCCGACATCTCCACCCAGCCTCTCCCACTCATAAACCTTCCTGGATGTCCCACTGCCAACTCAAGATCATCATGGCAAAAACAGGACAACCCCCTCCAAGTCCTCCCCACCCTGCTCCAGTGATAGGTAACTCCATGGTTTTTTCCCATTCCCCAAACTCCCAAGTTCACCACCACCTTCTGCTCTTTCTTTCTTCTTCACCTTTCTCCTGGAAAACCCACCACATGTGTCACATACCCCAACCTCAGCTACTCCATGCTCTGGGCTTTAACATTTGCCAACTCTCCACCCTGCGGTCTGAGCATGACACAGCCAAGTTCACGGGCAGATCTGATATTTCTCTCCAGCTGTTTTGGCCACATCACCCTCATGCCCTTTATTGGCCATGAACACTTTCATCACTCCCAACTATATCATCCTCCCTCCCTGAGCATGCTCGGCCTCACCCGCCGCTCTCCTCGCAAAGCAATTACATCACCATGGATGACATTAATAGTGCTCATGCAGAGCACGAAGTAACACTCACATCCTTTCCCTCCCTTACACCGTCAGCGAACGTAATAGCAAATCCTACTGCATATTCCCCCAGTGGTGACTTAGTAATTTTCCTATATCATCTGCTCTCCCTTTATCCACATCAATTTACCAGCTGGCTGTAGGGAAGCCAGGTGATGGAGACAGCAGGAAACAAGAGCCTGGGACCACAGAGAAAAGATGATTTAAGGATGGGATGGGATGGGATGGGATGGGATGGGATGGGATGGGATGGGATGGGATGGTCCCTCTGCATGGGCACATGGCAGAAAAGGAGGAGTCCTCCTTACAGCTGCCGCATCGTGGGAATTGGAAATGATGGGTCTCACCTCTGTCCAGCATAAGAGCACCCATGCTGGGGTGACCACTGCTCCCACCTACACGTGCTGAATCATAGAATCATAGAATCGTTAAGATTGGAAAAGACCTCTAGGACCATCATGTCCAACGATCAACCCAGCGCTTCCAGGTCTCCAAAACCATGTCCCCAAGTGCCACATCTACATGTTTTTTGGACCCCTCCAGGGACGGTGACTCCCCCACCTCGCTGGGCTGCCTGTTCCAATGCCTGACCACTCTTGCAGTGAAGAAACTTTTCCTAATCTCCAATCTAAACCTCCCCTGATGCAGCTTGAGGCCATTTTCTCTCATTGTATCACTGGTGACTTGGGAGAAGAGACCAACACCCACCTCACTACAACCTCCTTTCAGGTAGCTGTAGAGAGAGCTATACTGAAGCTGTCAGTGGCGTCTTAGCCGCCCAGGCACTGCCTCCATCAGCCCTGAAGCCGCGGCAGAAGTCCATGCTGAAGGATGCCCGGTGGAGCAGAGCCTTTGACAGCAGCGTGATCCCGTGACAGCAGGAGGGCGTCCAGCCAGCACTCCTCAGAGAGGCCTCCCAACCCTGACTGCCAAAATCCTGCTTTAAGTACAAGAAAATAAATTGTGCAACCTGCCTTAGCCTGGATCGTAACACCCCGAACAGGCAGAGGGGGAAGAAGGGGCAGAAGCTGGGATGAGGATCAGGCCCTGCATCACAGCATTTAGGCTGGACCATGCTAACATCTGGTGCTTAAGCAGCGCCTGTGCCAAGCGCTCCCCTCCCCGTCTCTCACAGATATGCCTGGGATGCTTCCGCAGCCGCAGTGCCCCTCCTCAGGGGTCCCAGAGATGCGGCCACACACAAGCCCTGTCCTCGTGCCCATGCTCAGACCTCAAGAGCCACAAGCTCCCCTAAGCTTGCCTCCTGACCTGGCAAGACAATCTCCCCCATCCCAACTCTGACCATTAAGGTTTCCTCGAGCACACGAGCAAGGCATGCCAGCTGGGTGACTGCAAAGCGTCTCCATACCACTGCAGATCCCCAACCCACCCTGGGCAGTGCCTCAGTGCCAGACGCTTGGTTCAAAGCAGCTGAATCACACATCAGGGGTCCTCTCCTTCCAGACCTCCAAAAGCACAAATTGCAAGCCTTAATTAGCATCAGCAGTGCAAAATAAAAAGCCACCCAAAACCCCTGAGTGGCTGTTGAGCCCACTTGCTCCTCCAGCTCTGATCTAGGACGGTTGTTACACTATCGCAGCTTTGCTCCTGTAACTGCGGCCACACAAAGCAAAGGCTAGACAGGACAGAAACATCCACGTGAGCTCCTCCGCATGCACACCACAAGTGAGAGCTATTATATAGCAAGGCATAGTAAGAAGGGGTTGGAAAATGCAATGTTCTGTTTCTTCAGATGTCCCAGCCTCCCTGAGCTGGGTGGTAGCCAAACTCTGTCCATGGGAAGGTCTCACCACTGCCTCCAGCCCTTTCCAAAAGAAGGCTGTCAAGCAGGGTTGCAGAGCAGGCAACCACCAGTTAGATAAACCCCCTTCACAAGTGACTACTGGTGCACAGAACAGGAACCGAAGGAGTGATGGCTGGTCACCTCTCTCACCTGCCTTGTCGTCCCCCGGTGCCCAGAAGATGCGCTCTTTGCCTCAACAGGACCACTGCTCACCAAGCAGGGGCTCAGCAAAACTGTGTCTTCTTCCCCACACCATAACCCAAGAAGCCATCAGCTTGTCCAGTTCCCATCTTTTGGCCTGCAAGATTCTTTCAGTTACACATATGTACGATATCCTTGCTGGTCCAGAAACAAGAGATGCATGATCTGTTCCCAGCACGTGTCAAGGAACTGTCAGAAAAATTGCTAAGGCCAGGAAAGGATGTGGGACACCAGAAGTGCTACTGCATCTCCTCTCTTATGTACAGTTTCCACCAAAGAAACCCAAGAGACTCAGCACCTGACAACGCATGCAATTTACAGCCTCAAAACCTCAACTGTTCTGAAGGAAAGTTGGCATGTGAGAGTTTATTAGTGAATGACTCTTGAACCCAATAATTCAAAATTTAAAAGGGAGTTTTCAGGCTGCTTCTGAAGATGACAGTTCAGGCGCTCTGTTGTACTGCAAAAAGCTGCTTGCTGAGCTGCTGTCCAGGAAGAAAGTTGTGCAGAAAATTCAGTGTGGCAGGATTATAGATACCTTCAGACTTGAACCTTGGCTATAAAACAAGATGTCCACGAAAGACGACGGAAATATAAAACATGTTCAGAGAAGTGCCAGGGGTCAAGGCACTGTGGTTTATATGCAGTTCAGTTGGAAGAGTGAAAAAAATCTGGAATTCTGGAAAAAAAGGAACATCAATACTCATGCTGCCTCGCAGAATTACCGGGGTAACAGCCCTTGTACAGGTAGGCTGTCTGAGGCCAACCACAGAGTGACCATCAGCTTGCAGCCACTTCCAAGGACACCGTGAAGATGTTCTGGAGTTTCTACCTCCAGCAGGATATTTAACTTATTTTGCATGGTATCAACACTCTCCAGGCTCATGGGGGCTGTAGGAAACATCTCAGAAGGCTTCATGGTGCAGCTTTCTATGCTAGACCAAAGTTGTCTCTCTGGAAAGTCAGAGGCAGGTGAACTCAAGCACTTCATCTTTTGCTTCATTAGCAATGAGCGACGCTTCCTTCCACCTGGTTTGCTCTGTTCTAGAGCAAAAGGCAGGCTTGTTCCAAGTCCATCAGCAGACCTCACTAGATCTGCACCAATAAAGATAATTGGGTATGAGCACAGAAGAGGAGGTCTTGCAGCTCCAGGCTGCCTCTCTGCATTCGTGGAAGCTGGTGTGACGGTGCCACATCTTTGCTGTTTCATCAAAGCCAAGTGAAGAACGACACCAGGCCTGGATGGAAAGCAGGATGAGCAAGTAACCAATGGGGTGAAAGAAGGAAGAAAACATACAACCCATGGCACAGCAGGAAGATGCATACTCTCCAGGGGACTGGGACCACAAAGGAGAGAGTGGGGCAGACAGGACTCCAGGATGCTATTAAGAAAAATGAACTTTGAGGTGAACATGGGGAACGGCAGAACAGCCAAAGTGAAACAGCAGCAGTGGAAGCCCTGCAGATAGCTCATTTGGGACTTGGCCTGGTGTGAGTGCTCTGCTTTCTGTGGCCAGCTGGAAAATCTGCAGCCGTTTCATTTCCACCAAGAAACCCAGAACATCTGTGAGGGCCTCAGAACTGAATTAGATGCAAAATAAATCAGTCCTTTGCGTCTTTTTTCTCAATAAAGTCACTCTGCCATCTCAGTTTTCCATGCGCTGCAACTAGGAAAAGTCAGGCTGATAAAGAAGCACGCTGGCAGGATGGTACACCTCGGAGTCCTTGCTCTGGGCTGTCTGCAGGTTCAGGAAGTCAATGCATCAATTACACTCCGCTCTTGGGTTTTTTCCTTTTGCCTCCTCTTGGTTAGAGAAGGCTGGTGTATATTGTTGTACCTACAAACTACACGGAGGTTTGAACACAGTCCTGGTCTCCTCGGTGAGCGTCAACAGCACAGAAGCCCTGATAAGAGAGGACAGTCATGCAAAGGGAGGGGACTTCCCAATAGCACGGTCGTGAGAGAACTGCCAACATAAAGGCTTTAGCAGGTGAAGGTGCTGGAGGCATCCAGAGGAGCAGAGGTGAGGACAAAGATGTGGCTGATGAGGCAAACAGCGATTTTGGAGCTAGGGAGCCTGTCCAGGCAGGAGGCTCAGGGCAGAAGCAGTGGTGGAGGTGCTGCGACTTCCCCAAGCCCTGAGTTTCACAGCCAGCATGAGCTGAAAATCTCCCACAACTGGGCAAACAGCCCAGGAGGAGCTGAGCTCTGGACTAGTGAGGATGGTGCCTGGAGAGCAGATGAAGTTGAGGTTGTAGTGGGGGTTGAACTAGATGATCTTTGAAGGTCCCTTCCGACCCAAACGATGCTGTGAGTCTGTAAAAGCCAGTTAAGAGTGAGGGCAGTGGGACAAATTTACCTGAAATCTTCCTTCATGGCTCTGCAAGTTTTAAGAGGAGCTTTTTGGAGGTGCCCAAGCTCTCTTAGCAGAGCAGTTTCCCAGCTGCAAACTCTGCATCTTCCCCCAGTGCCAAGACCCAACTGCCCGTGTGCTTCCTCACGAAGATCCCCCAATGCTATGGAGGCAAGAGCAGGAGGAGATGCTTGGTTGGACAGGAGGAGAGAAGTTCCGTTGCTGCTGTAGAAAGCGCCCAGCCTATTGGAGGTTTAGGGGGAGCCCAATTCTGCCATGGGGCTGCGCACCCGCAGCCCAGCAAGCTGAGGGATGAAGGGAAGGATCCAGCACTCGGTCAGGGATAGCACTGGGTGTTTTGCAGGCCAACAGAGCACAACAGCCATTTCCAGGGACATTCTCGGGCATGGCAACAGACTCTGCCCATCTGTTTCCAGCCAAACTCAGCTTGGGGAGGGTCTGTTCTGCACCCTGAGACAGCAGAGGCCCTCAGCTTAATTCTGAAAGTACAATGAAAATCCCCTCTAATAAACAAATTCGCAATAGTCTTAATAATGCCAACCCCTTTTTTTTTCCTTTGTAGCAACCAATGGAGAAGCCACCTCAAGCTGTTTTTTCCCCATCCTATTTCTGTCTCCATCTCCCATTTCCTTCTATCCAATATTACCTTCCTAATTCCAGCTCTGATCCTTGGATAATTTGAACATATTGCATTGCTTTACAAACTGTGTTATTTTATCCCTTTCACCTGCCACTTTTGTTTTAGATAAACACTCATAACTCCCAACATATCACTTTAACTCTTTGACCATCACTGGAAATTGAACCTGCCGAGACTTTCACAGGGGAAATTCTTTCCTCTCCTTTTCTTCTCTGTTTTGTGTGTTAAGCCAAGCAAAATCTCACCTGCCTTAGCACTGTCTTCATATCATTTTCCTTAAGCTCTGCCTAATAATTTCACCACCTTCTGGGGTTATTGTATCTGTCCAGGCTTGGCCTGTGGTGTAAAGCCATCTTAATCACAGCTCCTTGTTGAGGGCTACTTATTTCCTGTCCCAACCATCACCTCTCAGGATTTGAAGACCCCCGAGCTGTGCACAGGATACCAGATTTAGATACAGGCATGCGCCAAGCAAAGCAGGGAGCTGACACATCTCACACCCATTTTCCATCCCAATGCAGTGAGCACGGACAGCACCATGAGCAGGAGCTGAGCAAAATGCTCCCAAATGAGGAACATTTCCTGGTGCTCCTTCCATATCACTACCAGCACTCAAAGTCCAGCCCTGCCTTGTCCTTGCTGTTGCACCAGAGCTCAGAGTTGCTCCAGCATCACCTCTTGTACATCAGCAGCATCCTGGCGAGCCAGAAACAAGCCATGGTGCAGCTGGGGAACAACAAAAACATGGGGCAAAGGGAAAAAGTTGCAAGCTAGAAATGCCTTTTTCCCCTATTAAAAAAAAATCAGGAGCAATTCGCTCATCATTCTCACATCCATCACCCAGGGATCCCCATTCAGCTCCTTGGGCTTAGCTGTGCCTGCCCTCCTCAGGACCCAGATCCACCTCCTGTATTCATGGGATCAGCTAAATCACTATCCTTCAAAATATCTGATCCCCTCAGTCTTCCCAACCTTAACCACCTTAAAATCTGTTGTCCTTCTGTGGACTTCTTACTTCGGGACACTGGACCAAATGGGGGTGTGGTTGGAGTTTGCAGGGAAGCCAGCCACCTTGCAGGGAGTGCCTGCACCAAGAGCCGACAGCAGCCGTTCAGGTGTGCTAAAAGGAGACCAGCACTGAACATCTCCCCCTTCACCTGGCAACAGCGCGACCCACACTGGGTCCTGCTGAAAATTCCACCTTGGCCAAGTGCTCCTCACCGCTGGGCCACCACGGGCAGCAGCCTGCTCCTCTGCCTCCTATGTGCCTCACCACCACCGTGCCCTCAGTTTGGGTGTCATCCCAGTCCGGACGGGCGACAGGAGCATATCACGTATGGGGCAGGTGAGGCGGTAACAGAGAGAAGCTACTTGGAGCACAACTTTCTTGCTCCCACATGAAAGCATCTGCGCTTACTGTCATCTTCCTCCAGGGCTACCTTCACCATCCTTCTGACATCATTTGGGGGGAAAAGGGCCAAAACACGAGGGTCCTTGGGGGGCCATACTAATGCAGACTGACCTCCTGGCCTCAGTGCTCCACCATGGAGCCAACATCCCCTTCCCACCAGCACCACTCAAAACCAGCACTCAGGAGCCACTGGTGGGACCAGATGGACTAAAGCTCTGACACGAGGGATAGCTGGGACACCTCACAGTTCAGGAGGAAACCCACAGCCCTCCAAAAACTGCTGCTGGCTCCCTTGCCATGATCCTCAAAAGGCTTCTGGGAGGAGCCTGGGTTAACAGGGCCGCTCCGCAGAGATCCACCCGCTCAGCCCGGGGTCACAGCCGATCTGTGTCGCAATGTCTGAGTCATCTGTTTCCTCCCAGTCACCGAAAATGGCCTCAAAGTTTGCACAGATGGTGCTTAATCCCGGTTTAGACAATGGACGTTTGGGCTTTTAAACGACAATTACTAAATGAAAGCAGGGAGAGGGAGGAGAGGCAGCGAGGGGTGGGAGAGGGCGCAGGCAGGACGGAGGCCGGCGGCACAGCAAGCCGGGCAGCGCGCAGCATCCAGCGGGCATGCCGGCACTGGACAGGCACCCTGGTTTAGCCCACAGAGGCTCAAAGCAACAGCCAATGCTAAATCTCAGAGGGATGAGGACCAGGGGACCATGTCCACCCCAGGGACCTTAGCGTGCCTGGGGCTTTCTGTCCTTAACCTGGCCCAGAGCCCTCTCCCCGCACATCACCCTGGGGGTGCCGTGGGTCAACAGCATGGTCATGGCTCCATGAAAGGCAGTGGTACAGTTGGTGACCTCTTCCCAAGGCCAGGAGAGCATCTGGAAGGTCCTCCTCCCACCCACCTCTGGGAGATGTCCATCTATGGATGGACAGCTGGTGCTGTGGTGAATTTGGCCTCCTTGAAGGGGAGTGATGGTGAACGATGCCATGTCCAGCCTCAAAAGGGAAACACCCAGCACCCAGGGCATTGGTGCTGGCATGGCTGGAAGTCCCAGAAATGCTCTGTACAACACACAGGGTGGCGCCTTCAGGGTCTCCCCTCTCCTGCCTGTGTTCAGCTGGACTCACATTGAGGTGGCGGAACCAGACCCCTTTTTACCACCATCCAGCCCCAAAGCTATGGCAGGACCAGGTACAGTGAAGGTTTAGGGATGGAGGGGGTCAGCCCATGCTTGAGAAAGGGGGAAGCCCTTCTGTGGGGCAAAACTCTCCTTTCGCACCGCTTGTCGTTCCCAGCCACTGGTCCCACCAGTTGGAGCACTGGGAGATTTACAAACAAGTATGAGAGCAACGCTGGGCCAAGACAGGGCAGAGGGAGCCAGCAGGGCTCAGCACGGGGATTCAGGCCAGGGGAAGTCTCTTCCTCTTCCCTGCCAATTCCCCCTCTCCAGCCCAGGAAAGACGATGTGGGGCAAGACTGCTCCTTCTTCACCAAAAGCAGAGCATCGCATCTCAGGCTGGGGGCTCCCAAGGAACTGGGTCACAGCCAAAAAAACCTCTGCTCCATGCAGGTTACGTGGGCCTGAAACAGCCGGGAGAGGGGAGGTATCAAGGTCTTGAGATCCCCAAGCAAAGTAGCACGGGGCCAGCTTTCCTCCCCGGCTGCACTCGCTGTCCCCGTCATGTGTCCACGTCCGTTTGACAGAGCCCCGCACTTCAGAAGCAATTAGCAGCCGAGTTGAACTAATTCCCCGCGTGGTGGGTCCAACACAAACAGTGCACGCTGGCCCGCGCCCCACACCTCCGCGTGCATTCACCTCTGTTTCGGAGGGCCAGGGCGTCTCTGCCAAGAGCAACACAAATAACCCGCTGCTTCTCCAGGTTAAGAGGCAGCCCTGGAGGGCTGGAGCTTGGTGGCCGGGGCCGTGCACACTGCCGCCAGCTCCGCAGCCGGCAGAAAAGCAGCCTCTGTTAACAGCTCAGGTCAGGACGGAGGCAGGCAACAAGGGTTCGTGTATGCCGTACTTGTCCCGGGGGACTGGGGAGGGGGAGAGGCGCGAGGTCTGGGGGCAGGCAGCGAGGGAGTCCCAAGCCAGGGAGCTGGGGGTTTCGGGGCAGAGGGGAGAAGGTACTTACAAACAGCACCTGCGGGGTGTTTGTCAGCCCCACAGAGGCTCCGGCAGCTGAAATAACAACTTCGGGAAGGGGGGGGGGGAAATGTTGCTGGGCCCTGTCGCCCCAGCACCGGTCCCTGCTGCTCGGCTCGGGTGCTGCTGGGACAGAGGCCAACGGGCCACCACAGGCATCGCTCAACCCCTTCTGGAGCCAGGGATGTTCCTGGGCTTGGTGACAGCCCCTGGCAGGGTTTTGGGACTCACCCAAGGGCTCCTGCTCCTGTTTAAATATCACAATGCTGCAGCGCAAGCAGGGTTGACAGGCTTTCCTGAGATGCATTGTGATTTTGGTTGCAACAGGTTTACAGAGTTAAAATCGGACCCCATCTCACCAAGGAAAGAATGCAGGACACATCTTGTGACAACGAAGGGATCCAGGCTGCTCTCCAGGAGACAAACCCACTGACGGCTGAAGACAGGAGGGTAGATGGCAACAAATCCTCCCCTTGGCACGCCAGCCCACCTTGGGCCAGCTCTGCTTGGAGCCCTTTGGCACAGGGCAGCACGCTGCCGCTGCCAGGCCAGGATGCCACCCACACAGCCCCGAGCAGGTCAGGGCTGCCCACCTTGTGCAAGCATGCCGAGACAGCCTCAGGGCAGCAGCCGAGCACCCATCAGAGCCAGCACATGAGGAGACGTGTCGGGAATGGTGCAGGACAGCAGCCAACGGGGTTACGGCAGCGCTGAGCACCATGTCTCGCCTGGGATCAGCATGTACTGGGGATCCCAGGTGGCATCAGAGGGGCTGTGACGCTGGTGTGCCAGCTCCTCCTCAGTGCTCACTGCTCCTGTAGCTAGGGCCGTATTTCTGCCACCCATCACCCGTGCCAGGACATGGCCGGGATCATGCTGGGAGCACCCACCAGAGGAGAGGAGAGTTGTGTCACCAACCATCAGCCCAAATCCACATCTCCCATGTGAGGCCAGGGTCAAACCCCTTCAAGTACACTCGGACAGGCAGGGACTTGGCTGCCCATCCTGCTCATTCTCCTCCAACCAGCTCTGTGACCCAGCAGAGGGGTAACCACATCCCCTCTGCAGAAGTCAGGCTCACACAGCCTGTCTAGACACAGGGACCAACATCTCCAAGAGTCACAGTGCACAGATGAGCCTTTGGCCCACAAATGCTTGGTCCTCTGCTGTGAGCAGACGTCTGTCCAGCCCCTGTTGCAACGCACAGCCGGAGATCCACCCCAGCAGAGTAATGCCTGGCTCAGGACACGTTCCCACACGCGCTGCAAAGTCACAGCCGCTGCCCCAAGCAGGCGATGGAGAGGTCCTGGGGTCAAGCTATTAAGCCTCCTATCTGTTTAAACCCTTAAGCTGTCCTGTGATCTTGGCCAGGCATCCCCATGCTGGAGCCCATGGTGGGGAGGGAGAGGGGTGTTTAGCGAACGATACCTCATGCAAGCGCCCCAAGGAGCCAAGGACTGGGGGCTGCCAGGACTGGGGGGAGTGGCAGGAGGCGGAGGGCTTGGGGGGCTGCCAGCAGGCTGGGAAGGCCCCACAGCACAAAGCAGCCCCTTTTTCACCTCTGCCCAGCCCTTGGGCTCCTTTCCACCATGCCTGCGTGGGCCCAGCAGCTTCCAGCCCCTGAATGCGTCGCAAAGCCACAGGAGAGGAAAACGCAAGGGGGCCAGGGCAGAGGCTGGTGGATGGATGGGGCGGGTGGACGCACTCTTTGGCCTCACTGGGAGAGCCAGCCAGCTGTACCTCGCAGGACCAGGCTGTTCATGGGCGCTTACCCCAGGCCGCAGGGCTCAGCCCACTGTTCAGTGTCTTCTCAGGGTATTCCACTGCTCCGGTGTACCCAGTGGCTGGGATTCAGCTGCTGCCACATCCCCAGGGTCTCATCCTCAGCAGAGTGGCCAGGAGGAGGAAAGAAGCCATAAAATATGAGGCATGCCCTGAGGCAGGCTATGCCACACCAGTGCCACCTCATTTCAGGAATGTCATGGAGACAGGAGAACTCCCAGGACATCTACCCATGAGATGTCCACCTTACCCACACAAGGTCTGCAGGGACACAGGAAGAGCCAGAGCCACGGAGGAACAAACCTCCAAAAGCCATGAATGAACAGCCTGCCCTGCAAGCTCCAGGCCAGCTGGGACTGACCCAGTGCTCTCCACCACCAGCAGTGCCGCCGAGCAGACCTCTACCCTCGCATCACCGAACTGCAGATAGGATGCACAAAGTGTATTGCCACCCACTGATGTCCCTTGAAACCAAGGGCCTGCTGCAACCACTGCCCAGGCTCGGGAAAGCTTGGACAAACCAATGCTTTTGTTTTGTCTTACCTCCCCAGCTGCCAGCACCTCCCCAGGACAGAGGGGACCTTCCCAGCCATCCAGCCGAGACACAGCCAGGCCTCAGCCTGGTGTTGGCCATGGTGTGGGTCTCTGGTCCCTCAAGCTCTAACAGCACCTGCAGTGACCAAAACGATCCTGTTTGTCGCTGCAGAGACATCATGACAGATACAAGTGCTCGCTCTGCCCGTGTCTGTGCCTCCCAACCAGCCTTCAGGAGGGAAGCAGGCAAGGAGCCAGAGCTGGTAAGCTAAGCCAGCAGGTTCAGGGGCTTTTTGGATGGGACAGTTTCAAAAGACTGACAGACCCAGCTGCATACCAGAGCCGTGGTTCTCTGAGCTGCTCCCAGAAATGAAAATACAGTGACACAGATCTTCCTAAACCAGCACACCTCGGTCCTGAGACATTCCCATGGGTCATCAGAGTCCGCAGAAGCTCCTCCGGAGTGGTTTGTTTTCACGCTCCCCCCTTTCTCATCCTCGTTCTCCAAGACTCCAGGACCCAGTGTCGGTCTTTGGATACAGACATCACCCATGGAAAGCTGCAGCATTGCTTGGATACCCAGGGAGGAGCCTTGGTCCCCCCGGCTTTCTTGGGGCACCTTGGGGGTAAGCCACTGAGAGAGAAGGGGATCTGGCAATGAACACACAGCATGTGGGGCCTCCCCTACAACCCCAGCCCTGACAGGACCCGCAGGGTGCACTCTGCTCCCTCCAGCCTGACATTTGCTAACTCCACCCAAGACAGTAATAAAACGCATCTGGCGCAGAAGGGGAATAATTCGGCTGTAGCTCTCGGGCTTCGTTATCTGCACGCGATTAGATCTCCCTCCCTGAAGGCAGGGGGCAGGCAAGGAAGGGACTGGAAACCTGGCTTCGCTCACGATGTCTGCGCAGAGCAAGCCTGGAGCAAGTCCCAGGCTCTGGGGTTGGGCTGTGACCCCTGCTGGGCAAGGCAAGGCGAGAGCCAGGCTCACCTGCACCTCCAGAAAGCTTCCCTGAGCACTGCTGCATTGGCAGTGCACCTCCACGAGCACACGTGCAAGCCCTTCTGCAGATAGAGAGCTGGGAAAGGGTGCTGAACATCACCTCCAGTCACAGCAGTGGCACTGCTGGGGGACTCAAAGTGATTTCAGACACTGCTGTCACCTTGGAGCGCCCTAGGGCAGAGATGGACAGTGCTCCATCCCCAATCCTACCGCTCTGAGGCAGCACCCCGAGGCTCTGCACTTCAGGAAGCATGGCCGAAACCCAGGCTAACCCCATCAGCACCCAGCCCCACCTGGCAGGGATGTCCACCACCAGATCCCTTGCTCCCTTTTGCAGGCTGATCCCGCACAGGACATGAGCATCAGGCTGAGTGAGCTACACATTCATTTTGCAGTGTGCTGTGCTAATTTTTAAACACCGCGAGAGTAAATTGAACCTTTTGCAGAGCTGAAGCGTACCACGTAAACTCAGTTATCTTTAGCAACCAAACCTGCAATCTCCCCAGAGAATGAAATCAGGTCTGTTAGACCAGGACTATTGTTCTCAAACCCAAATTGCCATCAGTCACAGGAGGGGAGAGGGGACAGAGATCCGAGATGGTTTATTGTCTGGGTGGTTTGTTAAAAACAGTTTGACAGATTAACCCATGCTGGAGCCAGGCTAGAGCCAAGCCAGAATGAAACTAGAAGGGAGCAGAGTAAAGGGCAGACACTTAAAATGAGCGAGGTCGAGGCAGGAATCAAAATCCACGTGCTCTTCCTCTGCAGAGGCGAAGCCTGCAGCACGCAGTGCGGCAGTAACCCTGCCACAGGGGTCCGAGGAAGGACCAGGTCAAAAAGTACATGCCACAGCACCATGGTAAGGCTTTCCTGCTTTCACAGCCAAGTTCATCATCGAAGGGAGGCGCAGGTACTGCATGCGCTCCACGCACGCCACACTAGCGCTGTGGACACATCACACAGCCCAGGCCCTTCCCCATTCCTCCCAGGGTTGTGAGTGCATCCAAACACCCACCTCCGTCAGAGCAGGCAGCCCCAGGGCCAGTTATCCCCCATCCTGTCTCCAGACACCGCTCAGGAGTGGGATAGGCTTGATCAGGGCATGGGGTTAAAACTCACATTTCCAAAAGCCCCCTCGAGCAACACAGCCCCATCTTCAAAAGCGATACTGCTTTCGAAGCACGGCGGCCGAGCTCTGGCCAGACACCATGGCCAGATTTTCAAAGATATTTCAGCCTCTCAAGATACAGATTAAAGTCCTGGAGGGGGTTTCAGAGGCAGCTCTCTGGGCACCTCAGCACTTGCATCCATCAAGCTCCTGAATTACTCAGACATCTTGAAAGATACTCCTTTGGTAGCCATGTCCCCAGCTTCTCTGGGCTGCTCTTCCACATCACGAGACACGCCAGCCCCACAGCTTCATGTTTCCTCGCTCTCAGGAGGCAAAAGATGCTCCCGCTGTTTCGCTGAACCCTTGAAAGTGAAGTCCCAGCTCACAAACCTGAGCAGCACCTTCCCTTCACACGAGAACATCAAATGGCCCAGATGCCAAAGCTGGGGAGAGGCATCAGCCTGGTGGCAGCATCCACCCTGGGACAGGTTTGTCCCATCCACCTTAACAATTTCTTTCACCAAAGAGACCAAACCACCCCAGGCTCACCAGGGCTGAGACACTGGGGAACAGAAACCAACACTGAAGGACATCTACAAAGAGGGATGGGGCATCTGGGCAGTGTCGCAGCTGGTACAGGCTTCTACAAACCCCAGATGAGGGTACCTGAGAGGGGCTCAGTGCTTTCTGCCCATTCCCCTGTCCCCATGCAGAAACTACCCCACAGGGACACAGCTCTGGGGCAAACAGTGCTCAGGACGAGCTTGCTCCAGAGCCAGGGAGATGCAGGGAAATCCAGGCTGCTCAGCACAGCCCATCAGTGGAAACAAACTCTCCCACTAAACCCCCTCACTTCTCTTCCTCCTGATCCTCTCTAAACCAAGGCCGGGTTCATCCGGAGGAAGCCAAAACCAACAGAGCCTGGGCTGCTCTCTGCAGTCCGGCAGCAGTCGGAGCCCAGCTGGACGCTGCTAATTCAGCCGCGCTCTGTTGATGGTGAGCCCCTGCGCAGCTGTAAACAGCTCAGCAGTTTGTACACTCTCCAGTATTGATGTTATACAAAGGAGCTGGAAATGTAAATGATTGCACTAGACCTACAGCCGGTGGCTGCTGGTGCAGACGGCCCCCGGCAAAAGAAGGAAAAAAACACTCTCTCCAGCCCACTCCTTGGCACTGGGAGCGGGGCCTGACGCTGGCCGGGAGCGGAGGAGCAAAGCTTTTACGTGTTTGCCATCTAGTGGGCTTGGAAAAGCCTGCACAGAGGTGCTGCCCTGCAGCGCAAAGCCTCGCCAGGCTGCAGGACTGGAACAAAACCTCTGCGATTTGGCCAAGACGGGTCTGTTTGGTCACCGTCAGCCCACTGATGCTTTGCATCGGAGTCAAGGCCGGGGGGGTGGACCAGGACCTTGCAAAGCATCCTGCTGATGAGACACCCCCTCCTCTGGAGATAACATGTCCTGGGAAAAGACAACATCCATCAGGGCAAGGGGTCTGTACCTTCATGGTAAGAGCCTGAAAATCCACCCCAGGACAGCTACGGTGGCCACACCTCAGGAAAGCGAGGATGCCACCTGCATTACATCTGCTTCGCCTGTTCGCAGAAGAGGCCAAATACTTTTTTTAGGAATAATATTTTCATTTTTAAAATCAGTGGTTTCAAGGGAAAGGGGCTTAACATTTCCACCGTGCTCCCAGCCAACTTGGCTGCTAGCTCAATTAAAAATCATTTGGGCTGTATGGACCCACACAGGCCTGCTGCCCCACAGGCCACCGGATCGTCTTTAGGATCGTAAAGAAAAGGGGACATAAAAAGAAAGAAAAACATATGATAGTATGTAACGGCACTAACAAGTAAACTGTTTTAATTTTCACCCGAATAATAATTCCTAAGGAGGAAAAATAAAGTTTGTTCAGCTGTAGTTAAGGTTGAGCAAACACAACACTAATCATTTTTGCTTTGCCTCTTGGGAAAGGCTCTACAGGAGTGTCACGTTCAAAAAAGAAAAAAAAAAATCCAAACCAAAAACACAACAGTACCAACTCTCAGCCCCTGGGAAGGCTCTGAAGAGCTGGTGCCGCTTCACCCCCGCCGAGAGAGGGGTTGGAAAGTCTCGCTGTAACCCGGAGCAAGCAGCCAGCTCTCCCCAGGCCAGCCTGGGAGGCTGCAGCAAGGCCAGCCCAGCTTTGGCAGCGCGTTTTTACCCTCCAAAAGGCTTCAACGATACGTGACCCCGCGGGAATCAGCTGCACAACTGCTGACAGATCCTATGGCACGCCGAGATGTCTGTAAGAAGGCTTGAGCACATGGGATCTGCTGCCTGGCTGCGGCTCCTGACAGTACTTGCCGGCTTCTCTCCATGCTGCTCCATAAAGAGGTCCCCCTCTGGGGAAGGGGGACCTAAGAAGAGGCAGCTCAAAAGGACAGAGGGCAAAATAGGGGCAGGGGAGAGAAGAAAGCTGCAGAGGGAGGGACAGATGGAAAGGAAGCAGTGCAGAAGACATGAGACAGGTGGAAGGGGTCAGAGGTACAACAGAGAGCAGTGTCAGAGGATACTGGGAAGACACGTGGGGAACCAAGACATGGGTAGACAACTGCCAGTGGGAAAGGAAAGGCAGAGGGAAGTCAGCAGGAGCCTTTTCCTCCTCTCCTCCAACCTCCCAGGGACAGCTCGTTGCAGCACAGGGCTCACTTGGGATTAACCGGAGTAGTGACACCCACTTTGGAAACACCGGGTTGGTCTTAAACTGCTCCTCTCAGGCCAACAAAGATTTGCCAACTAGTCCACAAGGAGCAGGCAATAAGCATCTACAGAAAAGGGGCACTTTGCCCACCCCTGCAACCCCATAACTGACATGGATAAAACACCCCCAGGGTTTATCCCTGCAGGATCCACTCACATCAGAGGCCAGGCTTGCACTGCCTCCCTCAGACCCCGATGCCCATGTCTCGTCCAGCTTCACCCACAGCTCTGGTAACGGTGCCGGAGCCACCTCACACGCTCAGGAACGCGAGCGATCAGGAAAACCGAAAACGTCCATCGCAGACGCTGGATTTGATCCCAGGGAAAGCTGCTGTGAACAGAGGAAGGGGACAGCATCCCGGCTGGCAGGACACCACGGGGAGGTTAGCTGCACGGGCCATAATGACCCGTGTACCCAGCAGCAGTGAGAAATTCCAGATTATTTCTTGCAGCTGACTCCGTCCCCCACTGCACATAGGTGACAAATTACCATCTCTGTTATTTGAGCACATACCAAATCAGGGTGATCAGTATTTGTCAAATAAGGGAAGAAAAATATATTGCGTAAAACATTGCAAGGTTTATTTTAACAGGGCTTTAAATATCAGTCAGTGCCAGGTTCATAAGCACCACTTGGGATGGTTGGCCCTGGCTTGCCATAAGAAACTTATTTTTATTCTTTTTTTTTTCTTCCCTCCTTCCTTTTTCTTTTAATTCAAAGGAAATAAAAAAGCCTGCTGCCTCCAGGGGCAGCAATAAAGATGCCCATCCCATCAGAGGACAAACACTGTGCTAAGCAACACCAGCTCTGCTGCATAGCAATGACTTATACACAGCTTGTGCTTGCCCTTGTCCACGTGAGCCCAATACAGGCAGCAAAGGCTAAATCCCTGCCTGTACACGGAAGGCAACACTTTTCAACCCCCAAGCAACAACAGGGCTGGCCTTGCCGCACCCTGCAGCAGCATGCGGAGCTCCCAAGAGAGGCCAGTTTGCACCATAGGTGCTCTCCATGCCAGGCAGAGGAGAGACCTGCACCAGCCTTCGAGGCTGCTGGTCTCCCACAGGTGTCAGGCACACTCACAGCATTCGTGGAGCTTGGCTACCAAAAGCAGAGCCAGTGCAGGAGCCCAGATTTATCTGCCTGAGATAAACACGCAGCTGGCCATCCTCATAAAGGGTTGCTGGGCTCATTTCTTTGCCCCCAAATCCAAAAAACACCCTAAGTACTTCCCAGTCCTGTAAAAACCGTGCCTTTAGCGATACCTGCCTGGTTTACCCCTTGATGTGGAACAGGAGCAGAGAAATGCAGCGCCATGGAAAAGGTTTATCCTTGTGCTTCAGAGACAGATATTTGGTGCTACATGCTCTGGTGAGTTAGACTGAATGAAGGCAATGCAATACCCGACAAGCTTCAGAGCTACCCATAGGCAGATCCTGACAGCAAGGGGTGCAGTGCCACACCAGTTATGCCCACGATATCTCTGATTTACTCTACAGGAGCCACTGAGTGTCCCGTCGCTGTTACACAGTGATGCACCATGCCTGGAGAGCTGAGCAGACCCCATCCTCCACCAGGATCTGACCCAGGGCCAGGACAAATTCATAGTTGAATCAATACTCATAGCTCACCTTTTGCTGGCACAGGAGACTCCAACTCCTAAGCAGGGCTGAACGCCTCCAGGGATTAGCCATAACCACCTCCCGGGTTGCCAAATATCCCCAGCTGCCAGTGGCGACCTCAGCAGCCACCTGCACATCCCAGCATTGCCACCATTCGGGACGAAGCCAGGGTTGTTGCGCTTCAGGGTGGGCCAGCCAACACCTCTTAATAACAAACTTCGGATAAAAACAGAGAGCACTGAGCTCGCAACCATACCACAGCCCCCTCTCCTGTCCACCAGCCCCTCTGCCTATTCCTGCTTCTGCTTTTCAGAAAGCAGAGTGGCTTTTCCTCCCAACTGCATTGCTTGGACATGGCCAGGTCTCCCCATCAGCACAGCAGCGCACCAGAGACCCGGCCCTCACGTCTCCTTGCAGGAAATGAGCAACAGCCTCTTGGCTGGCAGGGCAAGTTTCTGGCCTCAGCAGTTTCTAAAAGCGGCGCCCGAGTCAGACATCCCCCAGGAGAAAGGAAGAAGCCAGAGCATGTTTACAGGGCAAGCCTTTCACATGCTGTTAGCTCCTACATATATTCAAGCATCCTCGCTACACCCAGTGCAGCCCTGCACCTCCACTGTAGAAGTACAGCCCACACAGGGCACGAAGGAAAGAGCTGACTCTGCTGGCAGGCCACAGATGAGGAGACTGAAACACACCTGCAGGGCCAAAGTAGTCACTTACCTCGCTTGGAAGACATCAGTTCTCACGCTGTGCATGAAGGTGCTCATTGTGAGCTCCCAACTGCCATTCGATGTTCTCGTTTCACCCGCGTTACCCCCACTCTGTGCCCTTGGTGGCATTTAAAAGGAACTGCTCCTCGCCCTACATGACCCTTGGATATAAGGAAGGTACGCAGCCCAGAACTGGGACAGGCAGGTGAAAGACAGCAAACAACTCAGAAAGCATCAAGGAGTAGGAGCCCACCCTGCTGAAAGACCTGGGAAGCATGCTGGCTCTGTGCTGGCACCTCAAGTTCCCCTTGGGTATCAAATTGTGAAAGGGAGATTCGGGAAACAAATGACCAAAAGCAGGGCTAGCCACACAGCAGAAGTGCGGGACTCTTTGAAGGCTACCTTACGGGAAGGTGAAGAGAAATGCCTTCAAACCAGCAAAGCATTATGAAGGAAGGGGCAAGATACCCAACTGCTTCACTGCTGCCACAGCTCTTGGCGAGGGAACATCCCCACCTGCCTGGTGCTCCCAAAGCATTCAGGAAGGGTCAAGAGCTGCGAGTTTCTCCTGGGTAAGCTCCCTCTAGCTGTAACCATGTCGTTGGGAGCACGGGGAGGTGACATATGCGAGGAATAGCACCCTAGACTCTAGACCCCATGCTAAATTCAAGGAAGACATATGCAGCACTCTGCTTACTACCCCTCCACCTTTCCAGGGCTGTATGTCAGATAAAGTAACCCTTCCCCTCCATGTGAATGTGAAAAATCCTCACCCCTCCCCCTGCAATCACAGGTAGGCTTCGGTGAGCATCATCACCCCAAAATAAGAGAGGTTGATGTCCTCTCACATGTTGAGTGTTGGCAGGTCATCAATGTACCAGACTTGTGCAGAAACCACTTTTATTCAGGAAAGAGCTGGACTTTTCAGCAGCAATATTTTCTGAGATGGTAGCACAGTACCTGTGGATGTCCTACGTTTTTATACAGCTCACCAGCTGTAACTGCTACCAGGGAAATACCAGCCCGTCAGACAACAGGCAGACATCTCTGGGGTCAGCCCGCCAGGAATAAACTGCACAAACCTGCACAGTGTTGGTCCAACTCCAACCAGTGTCTCCCGTGACTGTACAGTGAGTGTACAGATGCCCTTGTACTGTGGGGTTTAGGCTTTTTGCTTGCACACTTACAAATAGATCTTTCACACGGGCACCGCTCTGGCTAGAGAGGTGCAGCAAGCAGAGGCCAAGGGGAGCGAGCAGATGCACACATGCTCCCCATATGTGCAGGCAGGAACACCAGGCTGCACTACACAGCCCTCAGCAGGGTCCTGATTTCTTCTAAACCAAGGAAAAGCTGGAAATTCAAAACTAACAGAAGTATTTTCACACACGCATAAAGTCTATGTCAGGAACTTAGTAAATATCTAGCTCAATTTTAGGTTTATGTAGTTTATCCCAGCCCAAATACTGGTGCTAAGGGATTAAAGGGGATAGTAAACCTGTGCTTCAGCGCTCAGGCCAGTTTCTTATCAGAGAGCCCACCAAGAAGCAGCTGTAAGGCCTTTAGCCTATGTTTTCCTGATCCAGTACTCCACCACCTCACCCCGACACACCCAGTCACCTCCCGTACAGATACCAAGCTGTGTGACCCCCTACAGCTGGTTTGCTTAGTCCCTCGTCAGGCTGCATCAGCAGCACACAGGAGCCAGGCACTGCCGCAGGCCATCCAGGAGGCCCAGAGGGCAGCTGGACTCTGTCCCACCCTGGCGGCTCCTGCTCTGAGCACCGCTCGGCTCCAGAAGCTCCCCGGGTGTGGTGCAGAGAGCGCTCAGTCCAATTCGCTGCAGAGCCTCTTACGAGTGGCTGGCGTCAATAACGCAGGCTGATTTTTCATCTCGGTCCTTCTGCCTGAAGCCACCAGAGGGCAGCTTGAAACGTAACCATTTACACGCTTGGCCACGTTAAATATTCCATTTCTGAGCACTGAAACCTGCTTACCCAGCTACTGGCCCACAGGAACTAAGGACACCCCACCACGCACTCTCTGCCCTTTCGGTGAGCGATGGCACAAGTGCTAGTGGCTCAGGGAAGCCCCTCTTCCCTGCTGCACAGCAGGCCTGGAGGCCTGCCAGCACACAGCGCAGAGGGTCTGTGTTGGTTTTGTTCTTTGCAGTGATGCTTCCTTTGACAATTCAGGCCCAAGAAGAAAAAGACTTTACTGATTTCCAGGGACCAGTAGGGGTGATCAGACAAATACACTGCCTTTGTTACTCTCAGCCTCCGACAAAGCTGAGAAGCAGGCAGAGGGCAGCAGCACGAGGCTACGTCTAAGATACAGAATCTAGAACCAAGGGAGTCTTCAAAACCAGACAGAAGCCCTGCTGCAGCATTGGGAGTTTCATTCCCCTGCCCCTCATCCAGGCTCCTCTGTCCAAACTGAAGCCTGTTTCTTTTTGATCCAGGCTTTTTATCCTGGTCCAAAGCCCATGAGAAATTATACTTTTATCTCACCTCACTATAGTGAGCAGGAGTCCGTCGGTCGATACCAGCTTACAGGGGAAGAAGAGGGAGGAGATCCTGAACTTGCCAGTGTGTTTATGACAGGGCAGCAGGATCTCCAGTTAAGATAACCTTGCTGTTGAGCTCAAGCCTGTTCCCTGCTACCAGTTTCTTGCGCAATCCTGGACGAGTCATTCAGGGCAGGAGTTCACAGGAGAGCTCCAGCCAACCAACGACTCCCTGCTCATGGTTTCTTTTTTCCCAGGCTGGGTTTCAGGAACTGATTCAGCTCATGAAAAGGACAGATCACCACAGGACCAAGGTAACAAAACCAGCAGAAATACACTGCCAGGAGCAGGAGCCTGCTCCTTTCATCAGCTACAACTAATTTATTCTTAGTTTAACCACTTCAGGATTCTTCTTTACAGTCGTTGAAGCATTACTTTCCTCTTTCATGCTTGACGTTCTCTGTTTGTTTTCCTACTCGCTAGCAGGAAGGTCTCTGGGCACCCAAATGGTGACTTGCAGCCCTCAGACAGCAGACCAGGGGTTGAGGAGGAACAACAGTGAGGAATGTTTCTCAGAGGAAGCGGAGCATGGGCAGCCAGGCAAAGCAAAGCAGTGTACCTCCCCAGCACAGGACCCCAGAAGCACCCCTTATAAAATAGCTGCACAGTGAGAGAGCGAGTGGTTCGCGTAAGTTAAGGCAACAGGAAGGCTGGGTCAGGGGCAGCGCTGACACAAAAGCTCTCACAAATCCCACTCAAAGTCTGTTTTTAAAAGGAGGCAGCTGCCACCAGCTGCAAAATGAGACCTGGTGGTGGCCAAATAACAGAGGACGTTGCTGCCTCTTGGGAACACGCCAAAATCATCAGTCTGTTTTTAGCTGTGCCTACAGCAGCGAACGGCAGAGATGGTAGGAGCAGATTTGCCAAGTGAAACCATACCCAATAGCAACACTGCGTGCTCTTCAGGGGGCCCTTCAAACTAACCCTAGCTGGGTCCCAAAGACCCAAACTCCATTAGCTGCTAGAGGACAGCAGATGTTTAAATTTTACCTAGTGCAAATCCAACTAGCACACTCAAACACTCTGGGATGTGAAGTAGAGAACGTCAAGTACAGACAACTTGGAGATCTGCACATCCATCTGACCTAACACACTGAAGTAGCTGCACCTTGTCAAATCTCCCTTCTGCGAGCACCTTAAGAAAGGGCAGGTAGATGTAACCCAAGCAGAGAGAGGAAACAGTGAAGAGGACCATCCCAGGTCAGATGAGACAACACTCTGCTTGGAAAGCCTTTCAGGCAACGGGCAGCGTCTGCCCGGTGGTGTACTGCAGTCTGTGCAATGCCACGATACAAACTGCTAAGGAGCCCAAGTGACTGTGCCACTGAGGATGCAGTTGCTCCAAAAACCTCGCTCTCAGAGCTCTTATCAAATGTGCTCATCTTTCCTTACGTGATACCTTACCTGTGTTTTAATAAGGGCCACACCTAGGTAAGTATAATGCACAGCGCTGACAGCAAGAACCAGCACATTACTGGGGAGGAGAGGAATAAAGAATATGAGCAGATGAACATCCTCCTGGCAAAGCTGCAGAGCTCAGCCTGTCTCACTGATAAAAGCCATCTCCCAAACGCTGCTGCTGTTGAGCAGCACCATTTCTTCCAAGGCATAACACAGCTTCCCATGGCCCCACAGGGAAAGAGACAAGGGAGAGCACGAAAAAGCTCATGCCTCCAACGTGTTCCTTATGGCACAGCATCGGGAAGCTTGGAGAGAAAAAAAAGTCATCAATTTAACATAATCTTAGCACCAGTCTGAGTTACAGCAGCCATGCAGAGAACATGCCCGCACCAGGAGCTACAGAAACAGCAGGGTCAGTTAGATCAGCTTATACACTGTGGGAAAGTTCCACATGTTAATAGCAAGGGATGGACTGAGCAGAAGGACATGTTTAAAGTTACCTCCTGCTCAGGAAAGCAACTGCCACCCTGGAGCACTCTTCCCACCAGTAATCAACCCCAGAGTCCAACCTCTTGTTTTGCATTTCTCATGCAAGTACTTCCCCCACAAGAGAGGCAGGATTTCCCTCCACATTAAGTACTTGCCTATTTAGCTGATAGTCTTCAATTTCCATATTTCAGCTCTGTTGACAACAGCACAGTGGGAAAACAAACTGATTCATGCTATTTGTCACCACAGCATACGTGCGTTTACCTGATACAGCTGAACTGGTCAGACTGTGTGCACGCTCCCACCTCCTTCCTAAGCCTCTACACCACATCTGCTCTCCTACATCCTCCCTTGCAGTCATTTTGGCATCAGCTTGACCACAGAAAACAGGCAGTAGAGGCCACCAGTTCAGCAGGAAAGTATCCTGCAAGATGTTACATTTCTGTGCAACCAGTGAACGTGATCGTCTCCCTGTACAGCTTAACGGAACCAGTGTGAAGGATGGGGTGGGAACACACAGCCAGGGCAGGGAGAGGGGATGAGCACTGCTTCAGAGACAACAAGCAGCTGCTGAAGATACACAGAGCCACCATCTGGAGTAGCCAACAGAAGCAAGGGCTCTGCTCACTACCTGCTTTTAAGCAAAACTAATTTAGTGTTAGGAACTAGAGATTCACATGAGAGCCAGCCAGAAAACAAATCACTGACCTAGGCCTTGTGCAGGACAAGTGGCTGTTTAATAGAAGTTACATGAATAATCAAAAGATTTCATTAAGAAATTGTTGTGCATCCCAGCTATTTAAACAAAAAGCTGCTCTTCAGTGTCCATGCAGCCTTCAGTCCTCAGAGGTATTTTAATACAGTTCTCAGATGCCTTCTCATCAGAGACTTCTGGTCCTTCACAAGAGACACCTTTAATGCCTGTAGCAGTTGGTTAAGGTGCCAGCCTCATGCTATTTGTGCTGGTGAGCTACTATATGTACCTCCAGAATCCTCACAGGTGAGAAGGAAGACAGCGCTGAGCTGCGGGTGCATCTTCAGGCAGGTGAGTCCTTTATTGTATAAGCAGCAACATGAGGCACTCCCAGCCCACAGCAGTGTGGCAAGCTGGTATGTGCTATCAAGGGAAGTGCCAAGTATTCCCACCTGCCTCAAAGACCCTTGTTTTCAAACCTGCTGAAAATGGCACTCCCAGAAGGGGAAGAAAGCAGTGGTTTTGCCTGCTTTTTGCCCATTTTGCATGCCTTCACACAGGAAGGGAGCCAGTCACCAAGGTGCTCTTACGCTCATACAACCTGGCAACGCAGAGCACATCTCACACACCCAGCCTAAGAGACACCTCACTACTGAGCTCCAGGGAAAAAGGGCACGGTGTTAAACAGCCCACAGGCTAAGCTGTCTGAGCTTGTTTAACCACCTCCAGCATCTCGTCCTCTCTCTGGACTGGGACAGCTATGCACTAGCAGAGTCATGGAGCTATCAGCCAGACTTTTGCAAAGCTAATGCAGCACTGAGAGGAAGGAAGCAGCACCGCTCCTCGAAAAGGATGTTTTTCCATGATCCAATGCTTCCAGGACTCCCTTCAGAGCCAAGTTTAACCTTGTGGCATCGATTTAGCAGAGCACACTCTATTGCTCAGCCAAATGGACCTGCATGAAAGGACTGGCACAGGTCACTGCCAGAAACATATGCAGAGGGACCAGAGAGCTATAGAAAACCCCCACATAAGGATGCATCCAAGGCAGAAAAAGCTTGACAGGGTAACCTTGCTACTTAAAGCAGAAGTCCTAAAGAGTTCTCCCTCCACTTGAGGGGCAGCTTCCTGCCTGATTTCATGCAGGTAATCCCTCGGTCACCAGTCTTGCTGCTGGCTTGAGACATATGAATTAGGTTTAGCTACTAGAAAGTGCAGAAGCCCATTTCAGTCAGCTGTAAGCACATGGAGCAGTCACCAATGCTCAGCTGTCACCAAGCGTTACAAGTACAAGCAGTACCTTCAACTGGGAGCCTGAGACCTACAGCCAAGCCTTGCCACAGAAGACAGTGATTAAAAACTGAACTGCAAAGTTGGACAGCAGCTCTAATCACTACGAAAAGTGAAAAGCACACAGTTCACACTAAGTTTTTGGATTACAGCACCCAAAAGTCAGCTTCTTAAAATAAAAGTGACCTTTAATGAGGCTCTTTGGAATGTGTTTTAATAATTAATACAAATTATGCATCAACAGTGTAAGACTTCACCATTTCTTTGGAGAATTAACAAAAAGGTGTCATAAATCCTGTGCAGTTTTGGGAAGGAGATAGGTATGATGTCATCTGTCTCTTCAGGGTTTTTGCTATCAAACAGGGGACAACAGGAAACTTCAAGGCTAGCTTCTTGACAGAAGAGGTGCAAGAGCCCAACAACCCCCAAAAGCCAACTTTTAATATTTGGGAACATGCACAACAACGAGTATTCCTCTCTTCAGAGCTGGGTATGACAGCAAAGACGTTGCATCAAAGATCAGAGCAATCTCGACAGAACTGAGGCCAGTAGCAGAGATGAGGGAAGACACAAATAGACAGGATTAAGCATTAAGGAAAGCCCAAACTAACTTGCAAGGAAAAGAGTGGGGCTCACAAAGGATAAAAGCCATATGTACAAGTCCTTCACACTCAAGAGAAAGGCAAGGGAAATAACTACCCTCAGGCAGGCTTGTGAAGATCCTTTATGTTTAATACATCTGAAAAGAATGCAAATACAAAGACATGAAAAAAGCATTGGTTCAACACTAATGAGTCTACAAGAAATCGGAATTTTGGAAGATGGAGAAGATTCCCTAGGTCTTAAAAAACTTTGAATTTGCAAGCCAAAATATATTTTTGGTAAAATCCCTACGATACTGCAGTCAGTCTACGTGAAGACCCTGTGCACAATCCTCAGTGGACTGGAGCCCATCTTACAGGTTCAAGGTTACTCCAGAGCAAAAATGCAGAAAAAAGGGGATTCCCTTAACTGGTCCCTACATGGTGCCACACTAAACAAGAGAAAACCCTCTCTGCAGTTCCTTCCTCCTGACACAGGTCTATCTTTCCACCCCTCCCTGAAGAATGCCAAGCCATCCAGTAAGAGATGCACCACCAGGGCCAGCTCCAAAACTCACACACAAGGTCCTTTCAGAGTGTCCAAACAGCAGCGTATATTCTGGTCATTTTAAGCATTTCTCTAATCATTAAGGTTTGGCAGAAGATGGATTTGTTAAAAGTCAACTTAATCCATTGGGCATGCTTAAAAAGGTGCAGTTATTTCTTCATCATGTGACAAAATCTTATGATGTCAAGATTAAGGGAGAGACTGGCAAGCTAGTTTCAAGTCCAATGGTGCATCCAGAGAAAAGGATTCTCCTACTCCTAAGGCTTCATAAGTTAGAGGATGGGGTAGAAATTTATGACCTGCACAGTGGAAAGCCAGGGGAAGAGATACAAGGCAACTTCAGAGGAGATGCAGATATATCTTCTACACTCCTCCTTCGAGGAGCACCAGCTTGGGACATTTTACTTTCCTCTATTTGTCTTTAGTACTACAGTCTGCTCACACCCAGGCTGCTGGCTGGCTGCAGAACAGCCCTAGAAGTTCTTGAAACTAGAAACAAATTCTGCCACATTGGCGTAAGGGACAAGGCTTCAGTAAAACAGCCTAGCATTAGTCTGTTACAGAAGAAGTCATCACAAGCACGCCTGGATTTTAAACAAAAAAAAAATTAGAAACAGTAAACAAAATAAAAACCTAGTACTGATCAGTGTTTTCTGGTAATACATAATTACTCAAAATTAACTAGTTTAACTGAATTGAGGGGGCACTGGGGAACACTAACATTCTCATCTCACACAGGGATTGTGTGGGGGAGATGGGAGTGCAGGGCATTTGTCATTATTGCGAAAACAAATTTTAAAATTTGTATCTTTAGTTTGATTTAAACATTGCTTTTAGTATGACATCAAACACCAGCTTTGCAGAAGGGGCTCTGGAGGACGTTCATAGCAGCACACACCTGCGAGTCTTCTTCGGCTCCGGAGGCTCCAGGGCAGCCAATATCGCTTCGTCAAATACATTCTTTAGGCCTTTCTGAAAAGGGGCAAAGAGAGAAAGGGGCAGTCTCATTTTTGAGTTTTCACACAAACAAAACCACAGAAAGCCAAGTGGCAGACAAAGCCCTCTAATGACAAATCGAGGTTTGCCATCTGCAACTCCCAGAGTCTCCTTGGCCCAGCTAGACTCTGTCGAAGCTGCGTTGCTGTGGTCAGCAGTTTCTTAGCACAGCATCTGATTTTCCGAACAGGAACGTGAATCCTTTGAGAGCAGACCAGTATACTTCACAAGAAGCAAAACACACGTACCAAAGTCATTTCCTTAAGGCAATTTTTATGATTAGTTGGCTACTAACACATTTCACATGCTAATGACAAAGCAGAAAGTGCTGCATTCAGATGGAAGAGCTCGATCTGGAGCACACCAGGTACTGCAGCACAGGCACCCGTGTGTCAGGGGAGAGAAGAGACAAGGCAAGCATGCAACGATAAATCGGTCCGGTACACGCTGTGGTCGGGCTTCCAGCCCCAAACACCCGACGGTTAGAAGCAGCCAGGTAGAGCCCAGAAGCTGTGCATGGTATCAGAAGTCAAGATAGGAGGAGTACGAAGCAGGTACTGTACATTGCATTAAGTGTTAAGCTGAAGCCAGGAAGTGCAAATCGGAATAAAGCTTCATCAGTCATTTATACAAACAACCGCAATTTTTAATTTCAAAATTTAAAGACAAGCTACAATGGATGTTTTCTCCTTAAAACAATAAAAGTCAGAAGCATGAGAGTAAGAAGCAGCTTTACATCTTACAGTAACAGGCTTTAAGGATCTATTATTGAAATGAAGAGGTCTACCATGTTAGTGAAAGCAAGAATTTTAACAGTTCATAAAGCAGTAGCAAGTACATTGGTATTTCCTTCCCCCCAAGGACTGACAAATACTCCACTACAGCACAGACAGCCAAAGCAACAGCAACAGAAAAACATCTCACTGCACAAAGGAGAACCAGAAAACCCTTCACATTACAGTGTAACTTGCAGATCACCATTTCATGTACTTTTGTCATGCAAATACAGTTAACAAGAGTCACAAGTAGAAATTGAAAAAGAAACACGCATTGTTTCTTCCAGCTGGATTCAGGAAGATCAAACATCATGTCTTAGTCTTTTGATCTTTCTTTAAATAATGATGTAACCAGATCCTTTCCCCAACAGCCTGAATTATAAAGCTACCCACATCTGGCAACCCAAGCAGCAGAGAGTTAAGCGAGTCCAGTTCATGTTCCACAATCACAAAGTTTTACTAAAGATCTTAAGTATTGTTTTCAGTCCAAGAACTAATACAGAGGTTGCTCTAAGATGGTAAGCAGACACAACAGCTTTCAATCAAGGTGGTTTTATTCATTTTTTTAACCAGGTTTCTACAGTAGTGGGACAGAGGAAGCAGCAGCAAGAGGGGAAGGAGAAAGTTTAGAATATACAGCACTTCCTTTTGGGCTGAGTTTCCGGAGGCTCGAGGGCAGCTAGGATAGCCTCATCAAACACATTCTTCAGACCTCTCTACAAGACAGAGGGGAGGAGAAAAAACAGCAGCCAGGTTAGAGGATTAGAGAAAAACAAGCAGATACAAAGAGCATTCAGGATAGACCAGGCTGAATTCACAGAGGCAGTAAGCAGATTTACTTTGCAAAAAACAAAGTAGATCGCAGGAGAAAATCTCATTTAGGTGACCCAGAAGTCAATGTCAGAGGCAGACAGACCATGTGATGGACCAAGTTAGACAAAATGAACACCCAGAAGGGCAGAGGCACAAACACAGCGGCAACTGGCAAGAACACGGGGGTGGGAGGGTCATTTCCACTTAGCTGCTGAGTATACACTTAAGGAGTTTACAGGGGAATAAACACCTTGGAGAGCAGCTTGTCTCACCACAGGGATCCAAAAGGTCAGGTAAATCTTTTTTAGTGACCTGCTGTGGAAAAGCAAGTGTCTCAGATACACAGACTTACTGCTCCCAATCACCCCAGCAGCAGCTAGTCCACAGCAAAGGCTCCGGACAACTCCTCTGCTTTGTGAATTCAGCCCCTGAATAACTGAAGTTCTCCAGATGGCCGGGAAAACATGATCTGGGATCAGAGCAGTACCTCCCTGGTAAGCCATCATCATCTTCTTACCAGACTGATAGCCAATGTCTGAAGCGATGCGATACCTTACCAGTGCTGCTATTTTGACATCGAGAGCCAGCATGGCAATGGTGCATTTCAGTTATTCAGTTCAGTTACCAAAGCAAGTATAACCAACTCGAGTCACAGGAAGACAGAAATGGAATTAGGATTGGAATAACTGAGGTCCAACACCAGACAAGCAGTCACAGAGCTGCAAGGAGTCCGCAGGGATTACACCAGATCACAAAGCATGCGTTGCGTTTGCTATAAGCACAACAGGAACACAGCAGCGTGTTACCACTCCCACATCACTCTGCCAAGTTACACCTAACAGCAGAAGTGAAACCTGGCTCCATTTATGCTAACTGGACTCGCCTAAATCTACTGTCATGAGCGCAACCTTTGTAAGTTCAGAAGAACTGCTTTGTCCCAGCTAAAGACAAACAGAAAAGCTTAAATTACTTCCTGTAAACAATTGTAGCCTTTGCGAAATTAAGATTTTTTTTTTTTAAATCATTCAAATGTAACTGGTTTCTCCCTCACAGGTTAGACTGGGTGTATCCCTTTTAGAAGGTCTTTAATCTTGTTTTACTGAAACACATACATGGGAGATCTCTAAGGCAATCCCATCTGGAAGCATTTAAGTCCATCGTGTTACATGCAAGATTATACTTGAAAGAACAGAAGTTAAGGAAATCACCATGTACAATCACTCTGTACATCCTCCCCAGCAACTTTTTTTTAAATGAGTTGCAACCCAGACTGACAAGAAAGCTAGAGACTTCAAATAAATAATGCCTATGTGAAGCCTGAGTACTAATTAGATTGTTTTTCTCTGCAAGAATAAGGCCGTAGTACAAACTCAATTATGTACTGTTAGATAGATTAAGAACCCCGGCAGGGCAAGAGTCAAGAAAATGTGCTTCCTTAATTCTCCTACTGGGAGACTCCTCTTGTTTTCCTATTGCACAGGAGAAATTAATTAGTTCAGGCGAACAGAATGTGGGATTTGTTTTAAAGGATCTAGCAAAAAATTTGGATAAGGGAAGAGTAGGAAAGAGACAAGACAGAGACAAATTTGTTGTGAAAATGGGAGTGGGTCCCATATAAATATATAAATAAAATAAAAGCCTGGATGATACAAGAGTAACCACGTGAAGGGAGGTGTGTTCAATACCACTGGCATGCAGGCCTCCATAGTCCCGTTAAAGTAACATGGCTCCTGTGCTGCCCCGGGAACAGGTTGAACTCAGGGTCCCTCTACCCCCTCCACTCACAGGGGGTTTAGGACACATTATAAATCTGATGGCATCAAAACTGTCAACCCAGCATCATGGGGAAAAAAGGAACTGAATTAAAAAGTTCTCCCTTGTGTTAGGTACTGGAACACTGAGCTTCAGAAAGTCCGCTCAGAGATTTAACTCAAGTGTAAACAGAAGCCAAAATAATTTTAAGTACAACCTGTCAGTCACCCTCTCCTAACAGGAAAGTGTTATCCAATTTTTACAGCAGTATTGGGTACTGTTTTGTAGAGAAAGGTTGAAGGCAGACATTGGAAGTCACAAAAAGGAATTGCACAACCTGAGGAAAGGGGGAACAGAACTGACTCCTCAGTGCTGCAGTCACCCAGGCTCAGGGAGGGGAGGATATTCTGTCTTTACAGAAAAGACTCAAACTCAGCCTCTTATGGCTTGCCTAGGACTTTCAGAACATCCGACTCTTCCACACAGACAAGCAAATTCTTCCTCCCAGGAAAAAAAACATGCTCTGGCTCCATGACTACTTGCTACTGTGGTGTCAGTCATCTGTAAATTAGTTGGGAAGGAAAAAAACACCCTAGACTGCTGAGGTGAACTGTGTAGATGAAAGCCAAGGTAAAGAGAGATCGAACTACCCAGCTGAGTCTAGCTTCAGTTCAAACCAGCTACTACAACATTGCCTCGCAGGTAGGAAAACAACCCTCCTGGCTAGGAAAGCCAGCTGACTTCCGTGTTTAGCAAGCTGCCAGCTAGATCACTGCCGGGAACTTCAAACAACCCTTCGCAGATAATCCACATTTCTGTTTGGCAGCTATTACTGTCAGGCTGAGAAAAAGGTGTTTTGTGAGGGAAGTCAACAACAAATAGAGAAAGAAGAACAGAGCAGATGCAGATCAACTAGTCTTCCAGGTGAGAAGGCTTCTGAACCCTCGGTACCAGGTTACTCTTGCTTCCTAAAACCATCAATGAGTATACAAGCACTAGTGCTCTGGAAGAAATTCAGGCTGAGCTTCCAAGTGCAAAAAGCTGTTCCCTGCAACAGATACAGTTTAGTCTATCTGGAATTAAAAAGAATGGATAAACACAGAAATTTTTAATCATATCAGCTCTTACTCTGGTAATTCCAAGTGAGCAATACAGTATTTAACCAATTAGCAGGTTCTACAGCCTAGTTAGCAGCAGCATTCAGGATGTGTCAGACACCATCTAAAATGGTATTTCAGGACTGAATGGATCTAAGAGAACTACAGGTCAAGCCCAAATAACCCTCAGCTTGCATGTGGGCTGTAAGGAAACACAGCCAAGGCCACCTTTTGATCAGGCGTTCCCAGGATGAACTGCAGTGTGCCTTGCCACAACACCTCCAGTGCCGGCACCCTGCACAATTCCATCAAAAGCCTCTTCCTTCTCAGCAAACACTCAGGCAAAGCTTTGTCACCAAAAAAAGGTCTCAGGATCCCAAATGGAAGAGTCAAAATGCAATCTGGGCAGAAGGTGCAAGGTAAGCAGAACTTCAGGCTTCGTGAAGTTCAGCAATAAAGCTGTGTGCTCAAGACACTAGAGATGAAAGCACAACAGAACTGAAAAGAACGAGTGACTTCATACTGTGCACCCCTCGTTCCCTGCACATCAGGTAGGGACAAATTCTTTACAGAGTAGCATTAAGGAAATTGTTAGAGTCATAGTCATTTCTGCAAGAGTAGGCATGCAAGATTAAGTTCCCAGGGCATCTGAAGTCAAGGCAACATGCCAGGCAGCCAGCCAATGGCTCCCATCCATCCCACTCTAATAGTCCTAACTTAAAGGGAAAGGATAATCATGATTCCTGGCCTCAAATCAGCTGTTTTAGTTGGCTTCAGACTCATGTTCACAAGTTAGTTCACACAACATCACCACATTTATGTCTTAAGAACTATTTCATTGTATTTTGCGTTTCAACAGAACTTCCATCTTAAGGCAGACACAGGAAACGTAGCTCACCGCCAACTGCACAGGAAGAGAAAGAAGCTCTTACAAGTATGAAGGCTTCTAGTCTTACAAATACTACAACTGACTTTTCTGAGAGGTTTTTTCTTTGCCTGCTCTCTTCAGCAGCAAGCTGTGTTCTGTGTCCTAACCCACTTGTTGTCCATAACACACCTTTCTAAGGTTTCAGTAGCTATTTTCCTCCAACACAAAAGCAAACAGCAAGCACATCCTCTTCCATCACCCCTCTACACTATGCCTAATCTTCACAGGCTGATGTTCTTTCTGCCAATGCCACCTCCTCGTGCCTTAGAAAAACAGGACATGGAGAAAGCTACTGTGCCACCAGCAGAAACAGAGCTCATACCCTTTCACATCTATAGTGAGCTGATTTTCCCCTTAACTGGAAGAAAGCATGGAATACAAGCAAACAAAAATAGTCAAAGACCAACCCTCACCTGCGTAAGTGCAGAGCATTCCACGTATTTGACAGCCTTCAGGTCCCGGGCCAGCTTTTCAGCCGTCTCTGGAGTTATGGGCTTCTGCTTGTTCTTGGCAAGTTTCTCAATTGTTGAGGGATCATCTCTTAGATCAATTTGGGTCCCAACAAGCAGGAAAGGAGTTTTTGGACAGTGGTGAGTAATTTCAGGTACCCACTAAAGACAGAGAAGACAGTGTTTGTTATTTACCACTTAAGATAACTCCTCAGATGTCTCTCAAATCACTGCAGCAGCTCCCTTTTCAAGCAGAGTTCGACCAACCTTTTCTTTCACATTTTCAAATGAAGAAGGAGACACCACTGAAAAACAGACCAGAAACACATCTGTCTGTGGGTAGCTGAGGGGTCGTAATCTATCATAGTCTTCCTGACCTAGAAGAGGAGAAAGTTAACACAGTGTTAGACCAGACAATGAAATACTACCCTTTACAGGTGGTTAGAACGCATATTCCAGCACAACAGCATTACTGTGATTAATCCTAACTCTTAAGCAAATACACATGCCCTGAACCCAAACATTCGAAGATCCTAGTTTTCTAATACAGAATTCACTCAGTTGCTATGTGACAACGACCTGCTTAAAGTCACAGAGCTGGGAAGTCTGACAGGAGTACGCTCCAATAAGTTTTTAGATCAAACACCCTCAGACGGCATAACAGTCTCCTCAATTGTAATGGTAGGTTGCAGAACACGGACCTGATTATAGATGAGGTCTTCTGCACCGAGTCCATTCATTGAAAGTATCATGTCATCAAATTTCATTACCTTGCAAAAACCCTGCAGTTCGGAGAGGGGAAAAAAAGCAGCAGTTTTGTTCACTAGAACATTCTGACTTACGCTTGCGAACACTCAGTGAAGCATCCTCCAAGCAGTTTGAGGAAAATGCTGCTGTTACAGGTGAGTGTGTTCAGGCCATCCAGCAGCATTCGCTAAAAACACACCAAAGCCCCTGTGCAGGCTGTGCTTCACATCCCTTTGAGTCCATACGAGCACAGACAGTCTCTGCAGGGCACCGACCACTAGCACCGACCCACTGGCTCGACCCTGCCCAAGCTCATTCTTAAAACTTCCTCTGCTCAATTCAAGTGCACTCTGTTTTTAGAAAACAAACCCGGCACTAAAGGAGCTGCTGTGCTTGTTGGCAATCAAATCAAACACTTGTTCAAAATGCCCCAGACTTCAATCGATGCTCTCTCGCCTATCATACAGGACAGAGACCTCTGAGATCTCAAAGGAGATGACTCAACACCTGGGACATCTCAGGAGAGGAAGATCTACAGTTCGAAGAAGGACTTCTAAACAGCTTGTTACAGCTACCATGCTTGGCCGGACACAGGGGAGCTAAGCACTGGCCAAAAGATGTTGGAGTTAACAGACTACTCCAAAAAGCTTTGTCTTCATAGCACAAATGTCTTAAAGAAAAGGAAAAAAGGTCTTTGTTTTGAATTTGACTGCTAGTAATAGGGGTTTTATCCATTCTTAAGTTCTGTAACTTGTGCTGGCTACTAGGTGGCAAAAAGCAGGTGACCTTTAAAGAAAAGCCTCCCACTTCAGAAGCCCAGCTCCAAAAGGAAAGCCTTTATACTCACAAGTGCACAATCACCTACGTGCACTAAAGCCACTCAGTAAATTTTCAGGACTACCAGAGGGGTTACTGCCCCCATGCTGACAGACAGTACATGGATACGCGTATCTACACACACGCCAATTTCCAGAGGCCTGAACCCAGAGGAGCTCAGCAGAGAAGGACCCAACACAGCTTGAACCCACAGAGGTACCAGAACAGTGCAGCTGAGAGCCATCTGAGTACCGGGCCCTACAGCAGCCCACACAGGCGTGTCAGGAAGGAGCCTCTCATCTCCACTTAACTCTTCTCCATGAACTAAGGAGTTTGCAATAACTAACACAAATCACATTTGGGAGAAGAATGTGAAGAACTAATTGAAGCTACAATGTTAAATTGGAAGCATATGATTAATGAAACAATCTTACAAGACACTAATGATGCAACTGAAAGAATACAGCTGGCAACAGCCAGATTAAGTTCTGGCAAGACAATTTTAGGTAACAGCTTATCAACTAAGCTCTCTTGAAGAATAGTTTGCAATGCCAGATGCTGCCATACCACTTTGGGATTATTACACGTTGGGGACTAGCAGTTGAACCAGTTTCTACTCTTTCTTGCTAAATTTTCACATGTGCAAAGCAACACTGTTTAATCACTGTACACTTCTCCAGCCAGAAACTGAGATACAGTCTAATAACCATAAATTAAAAATAAATCTGCAGGCTTCTTTAACAGCAGCACACAGCAAGAGGGCTTCTGAAACTGCACACAACATCCTGACTTCTTCTATGTTAAGAACACAGACAAACCACATGCACATCTAAGATGTTCTAATATTAGTCATTCTGTCTTGACATTTGGTCAAAAAAAAATAGCCTACTTACTAAACAAAACCCACATGTAATCCATGTTTTATTCAACACAATTTTCTCCTATAACTTTGATTAAAAACAAATGCCTTATCCTTCAGGTTCCCCTAGATTAGAGGTGAAAGCCTGAAATTTGTCATCTGGTATCACAAAACAAAACAGCTCTAAAAGGAGTGGAAGGTTTTCTTGGTTTGGTGGGGTTTTTTCCAGGTTGGGTTTTGTTAGTTTGGGTGTTTTTATTGGGGGTGGGGGGTGGGAGGGGTTAAACTCAATTTAGCAACTTCCCAAGGCCAGAAGAATCAAGAAAGGTTTTTCCCTTTCATTAAAAAAAAAGAACCAACTGTGTGTCTTCATGTTCAACATCACCCCAACTAAATCTTGGGCAGTTACAATGACACAAGCACTTGATTTCTCACCTGCAGTATCAAAGAGGCCTAGGGTGTAAGGCTCTCCTCCAATCATCACTGTTACAGCATAGTTATCAAAAACCTGGTAAGAAAAGAGAAACACGTTTAAGAGTATGTGAATAAGCCATCTTTTAAACTATCGTCCCACTCACCTTGCCAGACCACCTCAGATTTGTACAAGGGTCATCTGCACAGGGTGACAGAAGCCAGCAGGCTTGCAATGCTGTTACCATTAAGGCTGTTAACAGGACAATTCAATTTGGAACAGGGATGCAAGAGCTGTTTCCACAAGGAATCTAAAGCACAGACACACTAGGTACACCGCTGCCCGTAACTGGGTAAAAGCCACCGAGTAAAACACCTGCAACAGCTCTTGCCTGTAATTGCAGAGGTTTCCCACACTGCCACAAAAATTTCAACCTTCACACTTGGTCTGACACAGTGAACATGTCCCCACAGAGACGAAAATGATAAACATCAGCCCTGCCCTTCAGGGCACAGGGCTATGGGGCTCCTCACGGGACCCAAGTCCTCTGAAGTTCATCCTTCTGAACACCTAGGGAATACAGAGTCCATCTTTTCAATAGCAGTTTTTCCTCCATCTTTGGAGGAAGCAATAGAGTTGGTCAAAATCAGTCTGTGTGAAATTCACTCTCCATCTAAATGGAGAACCTATCTCCAGAAGACCAAGTTATATCATCTCTGTACAGCATCTGGCACAATAGTCCTGTCATCAAGGGCAGACCTAGCACACAGGGTAGCTAACACTACCATCAATGTATCACCCAGTAACTTGTTTACAACACAGCTGAGCATGAAGACCTACCCACAGCCACCTTCAACACCCACACCCTCAGCATAAAGGAGTATACTGAGGTCAGCATCCTTAATTTCAATAACCATTTTTTGTCTTCAGAACCGCAACAGACAGTATTTCAGGAAGTACCTTTAGCAAAAAATCCTTCTCACTGTAAAAAAACCCCAACCCGCCCCTGCATACTGTGCTGCAAGGTTACTAAGGAACAGTTGAGATCTCTGAATAAGGACAGGGAAGCTCTGCCTCAACACAAAACTGAACTCTGAGCAGCTCTTGCAGCTGAAGTAAACCCTGACATTAAAGAGGCAAGGAGGGGGGGACATGGAGAAATAAGCAGTCACATGCATCTATTAACAGGGCTTTAATAAGAGCTTAGGTCCTTGAAAAAATCCCACTAAAAATTGAGGTAAGACCAGCAAGACAGCACTTCAGAGCTGAGCTTCCCAGAGTTCAGATCTGTCTCCTTTCCACCTGACTGCGCTGGTTAAAGCAATACCTGACACCACACTGATTTTTTCAGCTTGTCACAACTCACAGCATCTGAGAAAGCAGCCACGGCCACAGCATGCTGCATATCCCCAGGCACATCCGCTAGAATGCACCTCTCATACTATTTTGGATTAGCATTCAAGACTTTGAAGTACTGCACAAGATTCCAACACTTCTCTGTCACCCACAACCCAAACCTTCACACATTGCGCCGAGTCTGCCTCCCCAGAAAGCATCCAGACACAAAAAAGATCTTCGGGCTGGAGAAGGGTGGAAGGCATTTCACATGGCGTATCAATATGCAGTGACTACAACTTCAAGACTCCAAAGGGCAGGTTCAGAACAAGAAACTGGAGCGCTCCGCGTTGAAGGTCAGAGCATTTGCTCTTTGAGACATCAGAAGGTGGTCAGCAGCTTAATCTCCCAAAGACATCCCCTCATTTTGCCCAGCGAACAGCAATAATACTTGTAGCTGCCCTTTAGGTGGATTAGCATGCATTTTCCCCTCACATTTCTGTTTAAACTCCCTATCTGCAAAATGGGAGGATATTTCCCGCCCCGGTACACCCACTGTCAAAAAGGTCTGGGGTTCAGCCCTAAGGTGGCCAGGGGTACAAGGCTAGCCTTCAGGCAACTAGAGTCTCATTGCATAATCCACAATTGTGCCAAAGAGGCTGAAAAACAGAGCAGCAGCCAGCCCAACAAGAAGCTTCAATTCCCACCAGTGCCAGACAGCCCATTGCAGGCAGGTCACATGAGCTTTTGTGCTACAGGACTCACACCTGATCTGCCACTACCCAAGTGTCGCCAGCACCTTTCCACAGACATGCCCCTCACTGCCTCCTTTGGGAATGGCAGTGACATCAAACACACGCAGGTGACAAACCACGTGCAGCACCAGTATGAAACCCATCTCCCACTGGTAAATATCCTCAAAAAAAAAAAAGGAAGAGCTGCAAGACACAGGACCAAGTGAAAGAAACTAATCTACCTGTCTGAGCTGGTGCATTCTCCACCGATTCTTTGGCCCCACTGCTGCAGAGCGCTGCGCTGATCACAGAGCATGAGTACAGCCATGGAGGGCAACAGCACAAGCTGTCTGCACTAGCCACTCCAGTGCCCACACACACCGAGGAGCTCAGTTTGAAGGCAGACTGTCATTGATTGCCTAAAGCACCCCACCTTCCACTCACTGCTGTGTGCCATGGACCACCGAGTCCTGCCCGCTTTGCCCCAGGGCCCTTATTCAGCCACAAACATTCTGGGGATATTACGGCTTGTCAACTCTCAGACCGCTTGCTTTCATTTTAAGAACAATGCTACCTGTTGTATTTCTTTACTTGTTCATTACTAGAAGAATTAGCCAGAATATCAGAGGTTACACACCAGTTTCCAGAGTTTTAAATACACCACGAGGTGTATTAGGATACACCCACAGATTGCTGTTCTGTGATATCCCCAGAACAGCAAGTTCATCAAGCCATGGAGTTAAGAGGTAAATACTACTCTGGAAACATGGCAGAGTTTCAAAAGGCACCACAAATGAACCTCAGCACACCCTGAGCACACTTGACCAGCAAGGAACTTTGTTTCTTTGAGTAGCTTTTCCAATTTGCTTGTTAGCAGGGATTTATAGACAGTACTACCACCTGCAGGACAGCAGGCAAACCCACAAGGTTTCAAAAACACACATTTAAGATTATAACATTTTTCAATATAATTAAGGGTCACCTCACTAAGGCTAAGTATAGAAACGCTCACTGCTTCAACTCACTGACCACTTTCATTTTTGTCTTGACCATAAAGAATAGTTTGAATAGGACAAGCAGACTCCTACAGGTTCAGCGTGGGATGTGGCCGTCCTAGACGCATCACACCAGGATACCCGGCACCACTCTCAAACTTGAGAATGGCAAAATGCAGCTTCAAGCACGTTTTCTTCTCTATCCGTCCATAATGAGAGGATCTCCGTGAGAGAGGCTGTGCTTGGGTCTCCGTGCCTACAGCACAACCCTCAAGTTCGTAACAGCAGTCACAGAATCCCAGACTGGCAGGGGTTGGAAGGGACCTCTGGAGATCACCTCGTCCAACACCCAGAGCAGGGGGCACAGGACCGCATCCAGGCGGGGTGTGAATGTCCCCAGGGAAGGGACCCCACAGGCTCTCTGGGCAGCCTGTGCCCCTGCTCTGGCACCCGCACAGGGAAGGGGTTTGTCCTCATGTTCAGGTGGAACTTCCCGTGTTCCAGCTTGTGCCCGTTGCCCCTTGGCCTGTCACCGGGCACCACTGAAAAGAGTCCAGCCCCATCCTCTTGACACCCGCCCTTCAGGTATTTATAAGCATTGATGAGATCCCTACTCAGTCTTCTCTTATCCAGTCCCCTGAGCATCTCTGTAGCTCACCACTGGACCTGCTCAAGCAGTTCCATGTCCTTCTTGGACTGGGGAGCCCAGAACTGGATGCAGCACCCCAGATGAGGCCTCACTAGGGCACAGCAGAGGGGGAGGATAACCTCCCTCGCCCTGCTGGCCTCACCCCTTTTCATGCAGCCCAGGACATTGCTGGCCCCCTTGGCCCCAAGGGCCCGGTGCTGGCTCAGGGTCACCTCGCTGCCCCCCAGCACCCCCAGGGCCTCTCAGCAGAGCCGCTCTCCAGCAGGTCCCCCCCAGCCTGTGCTGGTGCGGGGAGTTGTTTCTCCCCAGGGGCAGGACCTTGCACTTGCTCTTGCTGAATCCCATGAGGTTCCCCTGGGCCCAGCTCTCCAGCCTGTCCAGGTCTCTGACACTCGGACCTGGACACTGCATCCAACCTGAATACTCCTGGGTTTGGGAGTCCTTTCATCTTTAGTTCCAGATCTACAACTAAACACAAACATTTGTGTTCTATGGAAGTCTGTCCTATTCCTAACAAACTTCAAATGCTGAGGATCTCTGGGGGGTGTACAAAACCGACACCTCAAAAAGAGGCGGTGAAGTTCACAGCAACTTCTCCACAGCGAGGTTATTTTTATAAAGTAGCTGTTCTGAAAGAGCTATCAGGCAGGAGCTAGCCAGCATCTCAGAGGAGCTACCTGTTCTTTTAAGTTTCTTCATAATAACAGAAGAGTTCATTGACTGTTTCACCAAAAGGCATTCAACCTCTTTGTGATGCATTTCCAGATCTAAATTTGTTTGAAGTATCTGGACAAACTCCTTGATTTGCATACCTGGAGAAGGTGGCCTGTTCAGGCCCATCACAAAGAAAACTAGTAAAAAGAACATCCAGATGTCAGCCTCTGGCAACAGCCTCACTAAAAAACTCAACCACCTTGGTGTCAGCACGCTGATCTCGCATATGCAATATTAACAAGAAAAGCACTTTTCTAATAGAAAGAAAACGCACATGTTCCTTGCTTGCTCTTTAGATAAGCCAAGGGATTTAATATCTCAGGAAACTGAGCTTGTAAGACTCAAAAAAGGTTACTTAGAAATAGTCACGGACCACACACAAAGTTGGAAAGTGTTCGGAAGCACAAATGAGTGAGACTGGGCAGTCTAGATCCAAACATGACTTCAGCTAAGCCTGTGAGAAATAAGTAGCCACACTCCCTAGCTGACTGCAGGACCTCTGGATCTTTCAGAGTTGCAAAGCAAAAATGAGCATCATAAAATGTTAATTATAGTCCCCAACTATTCTAGCGACATAAAATACTACTTTCCCAAAAGATGTGGCAAGAACCGAGAGAGCAAGCTTGAGAGCAAGGTGTTCCTGCTGCTCGCTCTCCACTTAGCAGTCCCAACAACTGCCAATAATCTTGTTCACAGAACCCAGGTGCTGGCCATCAAACAGAACCGACCAGATACAGAAGAGCATCCCAGCACTACCAAGTAATGCAGAAGCCAGGCGGCAGCAGCAGCGTACCAAACACTGGTCATCACTTTCCCACGGCACATTAGTGGGCCTCCAACAGGAAAGCAGGCTATAAGAACAAGTATTAACGCATGCATGCCACAAAGGTTAGTTAGGAAGGAAACTCATGCTGCCCTACCGCACCATGCCCAAAGAACAACCAGAGTCATTCTCTCACTTACCGTTGGTACATATTCCGATGGGAATTTATTTGTTGTGTAAGAAATTAAGAGACAGGTTTTACCAACAGCACCATCACCCACGACTACACACTTGATCGTCTGCATAGCTGAAGTCTACTAGAATATCAACTCCAGTGAGAACCTAGAAGAAAAAAAAGACACACACATTTAGATGTTTCTAATTCTCACTAGGTAACAGTACATGTCATCGATGAGCTCTGACCGGAGCTCAAACCACTAACAGCACGTGTGGGGTCTGAAAATGAGACGTTCCTAGGTGAGTTGGTAGATCTGTTCGCTCCGCCACACACAGATAGGAAGCTGCTTATTCTCATAAATGCAAATACCTCCTGCCTGCAGCTAGACCCCTCCCACTGCATACAACTGCCAAACACCTCCTAAGACTATGCTTGGCACGGTCACTGTTCTGCGCTGGGAAGAAGGGCTAGGTAAATTCAGCATGGTTTTTTCCTAGTAACCTACAAGTGAGAAAAAACAACATCATAAGGTCTTTCCAGATCATTTTTAATGCACGGAAGCATCCAGCCTTAGATGCACCGAAAGCCAAAAGCGTAAGCTTGGGACTTGATAGCTGCTAAGTAATGTACAGGCCTCCCAAGGTGTCTTCCCTCCAGAGAAGATTTTAGCAGAGAAAGCTCATCAGGAAACACAGCAGTAAAAGCTTTGAAACTAGTTTCTGGTATAAAAATAAGCAGATACAGACAGAAGTAAACTTAATTAATTCCTCCTCCCCCTGCCTTTTTTTGGTTTTCTTTGAAAGCCTAAGAACAGTTCTACAATCTTTTGGTTAACGTTGCTACTTAACAAGTACTTTATCCCCACTTTGAAGTAGCTAACAGCCCTGAGAAGCTCAGCGGGGCATCCCGCTCCCAAGGAATCCTGTCACTCTCCAGCCATTACAAAAACATGATGCACCCAGCTACCTCGACACTGATCCAGCACAGACTTTAGCACATGAACTAAAGCAATATTTGCTATCAACACCTCCTCCAAACATTATTTAGCTACCTCTAGTGCCAGGCACAGCTACCCTTCATTAATATATTACTTCAATTAGAAAAGCACCAGGCCTGTAGCCATTCATTCCCATACAGGTGTGAAATCCTGACCCCAGCACGCATAGCGGCAAAGCTCCCACTGACTTTCAACATTTCCATATTATTGGAAGTACTTTTATTTACAGCAGCAAAGCCTTGCAAACTGAGTCTCGGGGTGGGGTGAAGAGACATCGATTGCAGCAAATTTAACCTCAGAATGGTGGCAATGCTTTTGCCTAGCAAGGGTGTTGCCACAGCTCTCAGTTCTGGGTAACTGCATGAAAAAAGCTGATTTGATCCACACTGAACTATGCATTTGGGTACATTCTGGGGATTTCACTTCTCAGATTGATCTGGAAGAAATACAGTGCAATTCCAGGTTTTTGAGCGCTCCAGTCAGAGCTAGCAACGTGATTTGATACCGCATGTCACATTGCCACGCTTGCAAGGGAAGGTGATTGCTAGTGACTCAAAACAAACTTTATAACCACTGGCTTTTCTTCAGATGCTGCAGGGATGTTCAAAGATTGAGACAGCACCATCTACCTCCATTAACAGACATCCTCAGAAGTTCCTAAAAAGAGTACTTGTAGGGGAATACTAATCACCGCCGTTCTCACAAGCCACGGAGAGATCCACAAGCAGTCAATTTTTTGGAAATGGCAGCAAAGACTCTTTCTCAGAGCAGGAGATTGGCCAGTATCTGGTACACCACATACTCACAGTACTGCTATCTATACATCTTGCAACATATACAGAGATGAAGGATTTGCGGAGGCATCAGGTGTTATCACCAGTCTTCTACTCGGTGCCGTATTTCAACATTACAATAACAGAAGATGATGATTTATGCAGCAGACCTCAGTTTCACACAGGATGAACAGCAGCATGCACAAAACAATATCAACAGGTCCTTCATTAATACTACACAAAGCTCTGAAATCTGGCCCTGAAGCAAACACACATTTACTCAGAAGACCAAAGCAATTGTTTCCATTTCAAAAGACATTTTCTGTGTTCAGGTTAGCTCAACTGTTTATATCTAAGTAATATTAGTCAATATTGCCTCCGCTGCTAAGGTGTTCACATAGCTGTGCCTTGCCACGCTGGTGGTGCTGATCACAAAGTCATCGGAAAGAAGGCAGGCAATGGAACAGCACACCTCAGACCCCAATTAAGAAAGGCTTCACATTCAAAATAAAGGTGGAAAAGGGGTGTCAGGTATTTGATTGGTTTTAAACAGAAAACGCATCAAAACACGTTCAAGCACACTCCAACTAAAGCCAGCCTAAGTTACCAGCATGCCTCGCTATTTTGCCAGCCTTATCAGTGCAGTAAAGCACCATCCTCTGCCTTCTGCTTTGGGATTTACCCAAACACAGCCACTCAGCTGTGTCGCTGCACAGCACAGGCAGCAGCCTTCGTGAATTCCTCTCAGAGTTCATATATGAAGTTCAAAACAATGCTCCACACTGCATTTCCCACCCACTTCTTGTATACTTCTTCAGTTTCAACTGGAAGTCATTACAGTGCCACCCAAACTCAGGAAATCTCTGCTCCGGCTGTCCTTGCTGACCCCAAGTGCTATCACAAGAGGAGAAGCACGTCCACCTCCAGCTTAACAGCCCTGGGCAGCCACCCCATTAGAGAAACCTCATCTCACTTTCCTCCCTGCCCTCCCCCGGCAGACACCACCTCCTCCATTCTGTATTCCTCCCCTCCCTTCCTGTTCTACCTCCTCTTCTACCCTTTTGCCCCAATTGTTTGTATTTCCTTGTTTACTCATAATTTGGAGGTTACACATCCACTTCAACACAGCCTTTCCAAACCCTGAAAGCACACCAGAGGAAAAATCCAGACTCTGAAGCACTTCCTATGCTCATTGCAGCGTGCCAACCCATGATTAACTATAAATCTTAAAATTCTGTATATGCACCCATACAAGAACAGCTCACATATGCCTTTGTTAAAAAAAAAAAAAGTGTGTTTAATGTTATTCTTTAAAACTCATTACTCCAGACAGCATCAACAAAATGAACCCACAGTATCAGGAAAGCACATGAGATCACGAGTGTACTACAAGCCTCCACTTCTTTCCCGTCCTCAGACACAGCCAAGTCCCCACGCTGGCTCCAGGACAGCAGCTGCTGTGCCCTGGTAAGGGTGCAGGTCAAAGACTCCAGCTAAGACGAAGCACACGCTGCACACACATGCCTTGCACACAGGTTGCATTATTCCCATACAGTCAATTCTGACTCTTGCGGTGAACAATCGACTTTATCTACATAATTACTCCCATAAAGTAGAGAACGCCAGCAGTTCAAATTACGGGTATTTCCCAAAAAAGCACTGCTTACTCTCACCCTGTACCTCAGATTCACAGGGTTGGTATGGTCCACATCACAGATTCAAACACGTACCACCCTGCAGTGGGTGTGGGATTGAGGCAAAGGCTCTGAACCCAAACCACCCACCACCTTTTCTTACCAGGAGACCCCATCCTTTAAGCTTTCCGGCAGCGGGAACAGAGTGCGAATAACCCAAGGCCTCGCTCTGGAGTGTACAGCAGAACCTGAACTGCCCAACAGGGGACCTGGAAAGGCCTGAGGGGCACTGTTGGGTTTTGGTTTGTTTTTTTTTTACCTCCTAAAGGAAAAATGAACAAAACTTATCGCGTAAAACATTGAACTGGCCCACTAGAAGTTCTCTATGTACCAAGCAACTACCACTTCCCTCACACAGTTGTTTAATTGCCCCCTCACCCATCAGACACTTCAGGGTTACATCTTTAAAGGACAAAAATGCATTTGAACACATCTTCAGGTAAAGGGATCCCCTCAGCCTTTTTTTTTATGGATATATAACTTTATCTTTAAATACTGAGATAAGATAGCCTAAGTTTTAAAACAGATTTAGAGTCTTAAGCATAGGCCTCCAAAGTCTTACAGTGGGAGAGTGGAGCTGTTGAATAAGTTATTTTACTTGGATTAGTAGGCTTTCTAGATTAGCTGGATGAGCTGCTTTATGTTTTCCACTTCTAAGAGGTCCACAGAGCAGTAGTGCAAACAAGCTCATTGTTAGGGAGCTTAGGTGCTCCTAGTAGTCCTTAGTAGCCCTGGGACCTACTCTTCCATAGGAAAAGTTTTAAAGACGCATACATCATGGACTTGTGGTTTAACAGTAACATAGTGCAATCTGAGATACGACTAGAGAGTAACTCACCCCCAGAGCACACCACCAGGGGAGGGAGAAACAAAGGAGGTACAAGGGGTTTGGGTTTGTCCCCCCTCCAAAGTAGCCTCATAAAAGGGAACATACATCTCCAACACCCAGCAGGACCAAAAAACTCTCCAAGTAGTTTTAAGTAGCTGAGGGAATTGAAACAGACTGGAAAACGCTGAAGTCATCCCAGTTTGAGTGCTGTGAGCGGCTTTTGAGCCATCTGGCCAAGGCCAGAGAGGAGAGCTGATAAAGACTGGGAATGTAATGCAAGTCAATATGACTTGGTTCTGTTCAGGAAGATCTAAAGGCTTCTAAAAAAAAAAAAAACCTACAACGCTGCATTGATTTAATTTCTCAGGCCTCTCTGTACTGTAATCAAAAACTCAAGTGCTTCAGTAAAGTACACATTAACTGATCAGACTTCTAGTAATGTTTGGATTTTTAACTTGTTCTGCATGTGACCACACCAGCAGGATTTCAAGAACTCAACAGTATCCTGGAAAACTGGGACCTAGCATCCTGGAAATTGCAGATTACAAAGCCTTGTAAACTTTGTCAAGTTCAGTCTGGAATAGAACCATCTGATGAACAGGCCCATTTTACAGAATTTTGCTTTAAAGCTCGGTTACATATTATGAAAAGCAGCTGATCTGCCTTCATGATTAATCCCAAAAAGTGGTTACAGAGAGATGTAAGCGTTGAAACAAACGACTAACTGAAGTCTCCAGTGGGAGGCTGCAGGTAATCATTCCCAGTGCAATGGAGCATTTGAAATACCACACTTTCTCCACACAAGCCTGTGCACACACACCAGAAGACACCAACAGATCACAAAAGCCTGAAAAAATCCATGGCACCTATGGCAGGTTCACATTTACTAAGCACAAGGTGCAAGAAATGCCGTCCCAAACGCACCCTAACACCGAGGGCCTCATTTTCCCATTTTAATGGCAAGGACATGAAACATGGTATTACTATAGGAGCTCCTTAGTTTTAAAAACTGCCTGTAATGCAGAGTATTTGCAATACCTTCTAGCAGCAATATGAGCTACTGACTGTGAAGAATTAAGTGAAATTTTGTGGCTCTTTGTACCCAATCTGTGTTCCCTCCTAAACCAAAAGGTAAGAATCTGTTTGATCTTGCCTCCACTCTTTCCGCACAAGCAGTTCGATGCAGAAACCGCAGCCTCCAAGCCTGCTAAGATTCCTCTTATTTTTAAACTACTGAAGTCTGTTTTCAGGTTAAAATGTGTACATTCTCCTAGCCAAAGGAAACCGAGCTGTCAAATCTGTCTACACATCCTGCACTAGTTTCCTGTCAAGCCCCAGCAGCACCACGACTTCCTCTTTCAGGCGGGACTGAAACTGCTGCCATTTCATCACAGGTACCGGCTAAACACAGCTTGCTGCAAGCAACCGTCAGCCGATGACCAAGAACCATTTCATGATGCTCTTTAGTATACACCACTAACTCAGGAGTCAACACTTAACCAGTCCGGCACGGCTTCCAGATCCTGCCTGAGAGCCTGCTCCACACTGCAAGAAAACAGAGTCACTTCTGAAAACTAAGAATAAACCATGTTCTTCCCCCCAAACAATGTAATTTTAGAGTAAACAGGTTATTCATCTAACTTCTGTGGGGTCAAAGCATTTGAAGACTCCCAATGAAAGGAACAATATTCACAGGATTTTACTTGTGGTATCTGTTAACCACTTTCACTCTTCCACACTACTTTCATTCCTTGTAAAAGCCCCACATTTCTAAGTATTTGTTTTTATTTGATAGGTTGTAGATGAATAGAACTAATAGATTAATCACATCCATTCCAAGGCACCTCTGCCCTACCACTGCAAGGTCCTTGCCCTCTGCAACCTCCTCTATCCCTACAGCAAACTAACACTTTTACTTTTAAAAGAGAAGTCTCCCAGATCAGGGGCACCAAAGAGATAATCCGCGACCACAACCCAAGCAATCAGGTTTTCCCCACCAGACACACCTACGAGCACTACAGGCAGAAGGTACTAACTGCACATCTGTATTACAAACCTGGCACAACAAACACTTCATTGCAAAGATCGCTCTGTACAATGCACCAGTTCTCTGCAAAGATCGCAAACTGCTAACGGAGAGACCGCACGAGTTCAGCTGTCAACCGTAGAGTTAAAAGACCTTGAACCTCTAAGTACACTGATATTGTCACAAATCTGTGATGCAAAACACCAGCAGAAGCTGCTCTCCAATTAAGTCTCTCTGGAGTTCAGCTCTAACTGGCACAGAAGGCAAAACTGGTTTCAAGAGCAGCATTACCATGGCCAGTATTCTCCTCTGCAGGTGTACAGCAGCCATTACAGAAGTTATTTGATCTTCCAGCCCAAAGCCCACCTTTCAGCCTGCTAGGATTCATCTTCTTAATGGAGATCTCACCCCAGAACTAAACACATCTACCACTTCCATGTGGTAAATGAAATTTAAAAGAACACATCCTCTAAACTACCTGGTACCCAAGATCACCGGCCCATCTTCCCCATAGCTCAGGCCGCTGCAAGCACACAAGCTATATACAGACATGCATTTGTTCCCAAGTGTTCCAAACTGAGCTTAAAGCCTGGGTACTTAATTTCTTAAACAGAGCTTAGAAAGGCTGTCAGACTACAAACCAGCACAGGAGTTGCACTCCTTTAGAACACTGCACATCATGAAGTCCAGGGCAAAACCTGTAAAACGCAGAAGGGACAGACTGAAGAAACAATCTTGTATCACATCAGTTCAGGATCTTGAAAAATATACCCTTCTTTTTAAGCATTTATTTTTAAAACTGCCACTAAGAAGTCAGACAATCCTTTAAATCCTATCTCAGAATTTGCCCTCCACAAGGGAGAACTATCTCCAAAAAACGGAGTTACTATTTGGTTTATATGGAAGGTGTCTAATTATAAGACACAGGGCCAAAAAACCTCAGCTGCATTACAAGTTGGCATCAAAACAAACACAAAAATTCAGGTAAAGATCCAGATCTGCAGCCAGCAGGTCTCAAATCTGAAGATGAAGAGACTGGCAGCAGCAAAGCACGCTGGCGGGCTCCATCTCACACATCTGCATCCACTGTCTCAAACTGATGCTGGATGCAGGAATGGGAAACATTTAGGCAGGCCCACAAAAACAAACTGTATGAAGAGACACAGGAACGCCGTCACCAGCACCATGACAGACCTAACTGAGCTCTCAAGCTGATATTGTTCTTGAAACCCACCAAATTTGTTATCATTACGGGAATCCTGTCCGAGATAAAGCATGTGTCTGGGATCTTGGAGCATCCCTAAGTCTGCCATATGACAGAGCTTGCATATCCCAACACCTCTGTGGTTTTGAAGCACCCATTTCTGGACAAGTTACTACAAATTACAAAGAAAGAAGCAATATCTCATCTCAAAATGCAAATGTCTGAGATCAACTGATATTTTTGACACTTAAAGCAACTTTCTTTTTCTAATTATGTCAGAATTGAGAGCTACTTTGCACATCTTTGTAAAGGCTCCTCACAACAAACTGGTAAAGTGAAGACATGCACAAGACAGGAAGTGAAGGCAGTTGGGTGGGGAAATTTTAAAAGCCTGAACCTAAACTACCAACACGTTTCAAGTTCTGTAACCTCAAAAAAGAAGGGGAAAGCCATATCATCCCACAAGACTGACTGCAGGCTGCCCATGCAGCCCAGAGAGAAAGTATGACTCAGTGGGCTCTTTGCTGCTACAGCAGCTACACCACGGCATCTGCCCACCTGCCTTGGCACTGGTGTTGGCCGGCTGGGCCACCTCGCAGCTCAGAACAACTGCCTTAACTTTATCACAAACTCAACGGAAAAAAGCAGAAGCATCAGCTTCCCTGTCGTCGCTCTGTTTAAGGTTACACTGTCAAAGACAGCTGTCAGCACTGGGAAAACCTGTCCCAGATTAAACACTGGAAGTATACGGGCTTACATTGACGCCTTTCCTGTCAAAAGCATTTTGATCTTACATTAGAACTCTTCACTTTCATACTCTGCAGAAGCTATTTTACCCTACCGTGTAACCAAATCCTGTCCATTATTTTCATACCACATTAAAAAAACCCTCTCCTTATTAGCTTAGTTTCATACTGTTAATTTTTAGAAATACGAGCTGCACCTACACTCCCATTCGCACATGCTAACGAATCATGGTGTGCGCTAGCCTTAATGTTTCTCTCCCCACACCCATGGCCAACTACATTTAACAGTGGTAACACAGACACGGGCAGAAGTTCCTCTATTTTGAGGCACATTTTTGCATAATGGGAAGCACCCAGCATGCACATCGGTTGCAACAGATCGCTCCTCATTCCTGTTATGCTCAGGGAATGGGACAGTTGCAGGTGGACCACACGCACAGCCTGAAGGGTGTCCTGAGGAAGCTTGTGTTCAGGGGGGATGGCTTGGGCCAAGCAGCAACATATTGTCTGAGGACTAAAGAGCTGAAGCTTTGTTAAAAAAACACTCCCAAAGAGACTTCCCAACCGCGCTACCTTGCTATTAAAACTAAAAGTAGCTTGGAAGCTCGCTAACACCAGGACTGAAGAGGGAGAGGTTGCCCTGCACTCACTCACCCAACCGGAGAAAGGAACCGGAGGACCTGGAACCATGTTCCTTCGCACGGCATAGGATAAGCCACCTGCAGCACCGTGACTACGGGCCTGTTGGGCAGCTGGCAGCTTCTCAGTGGTAGGTAAATGCAGAAGATGCTCAAGAATAAGTAACAGCCCCCGCTCCAGGACATGGAAGAGGATCCTTCTGAGAGGAACTAAGCCTTTAGCTCAGCAACACTGCCCAGCCATTAAAAAACAAGTCACTAAGCTCGAGCTAGCTGCCCAAATGCATCCAGGTGGACCACAAGCAGCGGATGTCTGCCGTCAAACCCAAGCCCAGCACACAGCCCTCCCACAACAAGTCCTTTTGCACTCAGCCATTTGCCGACCCACAGCTGGCCCAGCGCAAACAACTGCGCCAGTCGAAGTGGCAGATGCCTCCTGTCCTCGCATCCAAAGCTGCAGGAGCATTTTTGTCATTTTTTCCCCCCAAAACAGTACACTCATCATTGGCCAAAAACACAGCACAGCATCTTTCAACTTGGGAAGAGCTGAGCAATTCAAAACAGCTTGTTACAAACCAAGACAATTCTGGCAGCCTCAGCTATTGCTGCGTGTCTGGCACCGCAAGTGACAGCAATCCCGTCCCGCTGTCCCCAGGCCTCTGCCCAGTGGGACTGGAGAGCCCCACGCTCCACAGATTAAGGTCTGCTCTAACACTGTGTTAACTGGGTAAAAACCTTCACCCGGCCATAGTTTGGTCTACGCTTAGACAACACGCAATGTGACCACAGGCAAAGAAGCCTCAGTACAGATGGGGGCGGTATCTGCACACCACCTCCAGACAGAAAGGCTCAAAGGAAGCCCCTGCGTTACTTCATTAAAAAAGGTTTTGTTCTGTTTTTTCACGAGACAAGATAACAGCGCATGGAACAGCTCACACGCCAGGAATTACACCGTAACATTCAGAAGTAACGGGGTGAATTAGCAGCACAGAGCTTAAAATAGAACAACAGACTTTAAAAGCTTTTGCAAAACTCTTTGTTTTCTCTTTGTAAAATGTTATTTGTTTAGAAGAAAAGTCAATACATCTCAAGAAAAGGGCAAGCTGCTTTACTGGTGAGAAAACAAGCCAAACAGTATTTTGCAGTTTTAAAACTCTTTAGAATAGAAATCACTATCTGAAACTCAAAGGGAAGATTACAAAGACCAAATACATGACGGCAATGCTGAAACCCCACTTCTCACATTCACTATTTTTCAGTTTACTGCACAGCCAGGACTGCATAAACAAACCCAGTCCTTCCAACACCGATCTAAAGGATCCACCACCAGAAGCTGGGAATGTCTTGCCTTAATGCCATTTTTGTCGCTTACCTCAGGCATTCACCTGCACACCATCACGAAGACACAGCAGGGGCAGCGAGAGGCAGCTAACCGCTACAGATGGATGGCCGTACATGCTCAGGGAGGGATGACTTTGTGCCAGGCTTTAGCCCTGAGAGATGCTCTGGTGAAAGGGGCTTACCTGCCATTTCGAGGAGTAATCCTTTCCGATGGATACCCTTAGCTAGCATGGTGTAAGCTATTTTCAACAGGACTTGAAAGAAGCCACCTAGTTAAACGATGATATGCTGCAGAAGTGTAAAGATACTTTAAATTTCTTCAAAGCTTCAGTATAAATGCTTATCTATAGTCACTGCACTGGTTTGTCATATATTAAATACTAAAAATAAAGGGGAGGTTCATCTGCATTCAGCACAATGGGATGAAAGGAGCCAAGGCATAAGTCTACAACAGGGTAAGTGGTTAAAGAGAGCTTCCTGTTACCAGGAGTACCAGAAATCAATTTCACTTCCACTTAATTTGGCAGCACCTTCATCTTCTACAGAAGAAAAAAAAAAAAGTGTTGTTCTTTCCTCAGGAACGGAGCCTCAAGAGCGAGGATAACTACACCCCCCTACAATTCCTCCTTGCAGGCTGTTGCTCTAGAAGCTCTGATCACTGAAATTCATAATGATCGAGCCTAATGACATAGTGAAAGCTCAGCTGACCACAAAAGGCAGGAGAGGGAAGAGGGAGCTAAAATACACAAGCCCACGGATGACTTTTTAAAAGCTGCGAGCACTCACATTAGCATAAAACAGATTACACACACCTCAACTGCAACGATGCACATTCATTTACTGTACAAGTTCTCAGGAGCCAGAAGCAGAATTGGAACCCAGCTACATCAATATGCTGTATTGACTTTGAAGCTTGTAGGGTAACAGAGAGCTGTTGAAAAGATTTTAATTAAGATGTCCAGCTGTCTATGCTCATAAGGCTTGGAAATTTATTTTAGTACTGCAGCTGCATTTTAACCAGAGGGAACTTCTACATCAGGATTAGCAGTCAGCTTCATACTGTATCGGCCTTTCACATGATTTGCAGGCAAGTAAGAAAGGCAGTTACACACTCACCAGGGAAATCCCTCGGAGTTTCAGACAGGCTCCATTTCTGTTTACTATTGTTCTTTTAGTAGGAGATCTACGGTGTCTATTTTAGATTCACCAGACATTCTAAAACTTCCAGAACTTTTCTGTTTAACAGTAAAAACAGAACAAACTTCCCAAAAGCGGCCATCAGTTTCCGGCAAACAAATATCCCCAAAGCAGGGCACATAATGAACCAAGAGCATCAGTTGCAGGCCATGAATAACCAAGTTCAAAGTATGCAAATCTAACGATTAAAATTTCTGCCTAGAACACGTTACCAAACTGCAAACATGTTTTATCTTGCATCACAGTAGGTTTATTCCCTGCCAACACTTAAAAATCCTTTTCCTCATCGTTACTGAAGCACAGAACAAGCGAACAGTTTAAACACAACCATTTCTGCAGTTAGCAATGCACTGATCAAGTCTTACGTGCGCCCCTAAGACCTGTTTCAAATGCACATTTGCCTGTACTGCCCTCCCCATAATCCTACACGAAGGAGGAGGAACAGTTTATGGAGCAGAACAACGGATTCTCCACATGTAGCTCGCTAACTACAAAGACTTTCTATCTAAAGTTGGTTTTGCATAAAAACCTTTTGCTAACTGGTAGAGAGAAGCTTTAAGTGCTTTACTGAGTTATTCCAATTAACAGTACAAGGAGCTTGATCCAGGTTTTAAACACCCTTCCAGAAAAACAAACAAAACAAAAAAAAAAAAAAAAAAAAGACATTTGGGGCCCTGTGATTTAGCACTTTGAATAACGACAGCCAGCACCTCCTTTCCTAGGAGGGAAGAAGCACAGATGAACACGAGACAAAGACAAACACAGATGGCCGGACCAAACTACTTCCGACTACACAGTTGTCATCTAACATGGCCTCCTCGCCAAGGCCTCGTCTTCCCCATGCTTTTGTCAGTAGCGGGTAGCAAAGCTGCCCTGGCTCCAGCGGCTGCAGCACCCACACGGACCGGGCAAGAGGAATTCTGACCATTTTGCAATTCTTCATTAAGCAAAGGTTTCACAATGCCAGTTGTTACATTCACAGCCACCTGGCTGTACGAGTGTCTCCTGCTGTCGCCACCAAGCTCCAAGTTCTACCCGCTTATAGGAAAAAACACTAAGTCCAGATCACTGAAGCAAACCTTTAAAACACAGCCAGGTGACACGCTACTGTAGTATATACATCTGGAGGGCTGGCTCCTACCCCAGCCAAAACCAGCGACACCACGGCGCCGTGTGACAGCGGCTTCGGGAAGGACCTCAGGCAAGCCAGCCACCTCGCACCTCGGGATGAGAAAGGCAAGGCGCGCCGCCCGACTCCTCCTCGTGTAGGACCTGACTCTTCGCAGCGCGCACAGCTTAAAGCGAAGCCTTGCACAGCGCCCGCAGCCCCGAGCCGAGCCCCGCACGCACAGACTGCCCCTCGGGCTCTCCCCCGCACCCCGAGCGCGGCCCGGCCCCGCCGAGGAGCAGGAAGCGGCGGCCGCCAGGGCAGCGCAGGGCAGGGCAGGCCGGCGGAGCGGGGCCCGGGCCCCCGCGGCGGCCGATGCCCTCGGCCCGGGAGCGGCAGCGCTTCCTGCCGCCGCTCCCGAGCGCCGAGGGTCCGGCCCCCGCCCGCCGCGCCAGGAAGCGGGGGAGGGGAAGGAGAAGGCGGCGGCCCGGACCGCCGCCCCCGGACCCGTCGCCCCCGCCCCGCAGCGGCCGCGACCCCCCGCAGAGGGGCCGGGTGGGGGGAGTGGGGGGGACACGGGACACAGGGGACACGCACGGGGCTCCGCAGGGGCCCGCACCCCCCGCTGGCGCTGCCCGGGGAGGCCCTGCACACACGCCGCGGGCCCCGGCAGGGCGGTTCCCGCACGGCGGTGGCTCTCGCACGGCGGCGCCGGGCCGGGCGATGGGGAGGAGGGCGCGGGGGTTGGCGGCGGGGGTCGCGGCGGCCCCGCACCCGCCCCGGCGCTGCCGCTCACCTCAGAGTCTCCGCCGGGCGTTGGCAGCTCGCTGCGGGGTCTCCTCGGCTCAGGCACAGGGGCACGCTGCCGATGACGTCATCACGCAGCCGAGCGGGGCGGGGACAAGGGTGCGGCCGGAGGGGGAGGGGCGGGTTGCGGCCGGCAGGGGGCGCTGCTCGCACGGCACGCCCCGCCCCGCGGCGGGCGCGCGCGCTGCTGCCTACGGGGCGGTGCTGCCGGGCTGGGGGGGGGTGTGCACCCCGGGGCTGCGCGACCCCCACCCCGCACCTGCACCCCTCTGCGTGCTCCTTCGGGGGCTGCGGGACCTGCACCCCACCCCGCACCACCGCGTGTGCACGCCGGGGCCGCGGGACCCCGCACCCGCACCGCCGTGCGTTATCGCCCGGGGGCTGCGGGACCCCCACCCCGCACCTGCACCGCCTCGCGTGCATCTGGGGGCTGCGGGACCCCCACCCCGCACCTGCACCCCTGTGCGTGGTCCTCAGAGGCTGCAGGACTCTTCACCCCTGCACCGCCGTACGTGCTCCCCCGGGGGCAGCGGGACCTGCACGCCACCCCGCACCTGCACCGCCGTGCGTGCACCCCGGGGGCTGCGGGACCCCCACCCCGCACCTGCACCGCCGCGCGTGGTCCTCCGGGGCTGCGGGACCCCCACCCCACCCCTGCACTGCCGTGCGTGCTCCCCCGGGGGCTGCGGGATCCCACACCGCACCTGCAGCCCTGTGCGTCGTCCTCAGAGGCTGCGGGACCCCCACCCCACCCCTGCACTGCCGTGCGTGCTCCCCCGGGGGCTGCGGGATCCCACACCGCACCTGCACCCCTGTGCGTCGTCCTCAGAGGCTGCAGGACCCGCACCCCACACCGCACCTGCACCGCCGTGGGTGCTCCCTGTGGCTGTAGAAGCGCATAGTGGGCACAAAGTCTCCCCTCCAGGGTGCACGTGCACCCCTGCATCACCATTTCCAAATTCCCTCATTTTTTTCCTCCTTTTATTTTCTTTTTTTTTTACCTGGAGCTGAAGCTGAAACAAAAAGGGCCAAAGAGCCACAACTCCTCCTGCTGGGAGACGACCCCGTGGTGCAGTGGGCACTTGCACGGATTATAACCAAATCCCTCTAAACCCCACAAATGAAATAAAAACTACCCTTCAGGAACAAGAGCACAAGAAGAAAATCTCCGGGAGCTGCCATTTTGAAAAGCAGGAGCCAAAATCTGGCCCGAAACAGAAAACTTTAGAGTTAATTCAATTTTTAAAAGCCAGGAAGACCTGATGGTCTTGTAGCGTGCCTCAAGAAGGCAACGTAGAAGCAGCAGAAAGGCTATGGTTAAAAATCCCTGTTGTGGGCAGCTGAAAATCATCTGAAAAGGGTGAAAAAAAATGCTCTATAGCTTTTTAAATTTTGCCCGAGGTATTTTTTTGCCCTGTTTTGGTGCCTCCTGCAATTTTAGCACAACTGAGAGGTGTTGTCCCCCACTCAGTTACCATTCGTGACATGGAGCCATTAATAAATCCACCCCTCAGGGCCAGAAGAACAGGATAAGGCTCACGGCAGCCGTACAAGTCAGCAAACATCAGCTCTGGGGAGCTTCCAGGAGAGGATCAGACTCCTAACAGCATCTTTCTGCCAGCTCTTTTAAACAAGCCCTGGTTTATCTGCATGTCCAAAGATGGAGCAAAATCCACTCTGCCCGGCGTTACTGGTGTCAGCAGCTCACCTCTGTCATCTCCTGCAAACATCATCCATCCCTGGGGGTTTTGGAGCGAGCCGTTGCCTTTGGACCAGGCTCACTGCTGCCCTGAGCGCTCACAAAAGGGAGAGGAATAATTTCAAAATGAATTTTCAAGATAAAACTGTGAATGGAAATGAAGCCTTGCAGGAGACAGCTGATTTTTACCTTTTATATCTGGGAAACGCATTACGTACTGCAGCAGGACCCACAGCCTCTGGGTCTGCCTCGCTCACGCCTTGCCTGCGTGGTTGTTCCTCCAAGCAAAGCAGAGGGCACGCGCTCGCCTAAATAAAGGCTTGAAAAACGTGTAGGAGTGAGATGTGGCCTATGCCTCATCTGCGGACAACCTCCGCCCTCCGGCACTGCATCCTGCTGACTCTTCCCAGCTCATTTTTGGATTAAATCCCCACCCCATCGAGCCAAAAGCCCATAAAGGCAACAGCTCGGTAGAGGCTGAGCTGAGCAGGTGAGATCGTGAGCCTTGAGGGACTCAGGAAATCCTCCACCAAGCCCCGACTCCTCAGCTCTCCAGAAACTCATCCTCATCGCAAGCGTTGCAGCAGACTCCAACCTCGCCCATTTTCCAGCAGATGGGTTGCTCGGCTCTGCAGCAGCACCTTCCAGTAGTTCTGATGTTGCCTCGGCTCTTTGGGTTTAATTAGATCAAAAACCAGCCAGGATGGCAACACTGGGTGAGCCTTTCCAGGGTAACCAGCCAGCATTTGGGGCTGGTTCCCTCTTTCCAGCATCGCCCCCCTGCTCCGCAGCAGGACCACTTGGCAGCTGCAGCCCCTCTTCCAGCAGCGCAGAGAGCACTGACCATGAGCCCACTTTCTCCACATCTTGCCTCTTGATACCTTCTCTGTATTTCCACACAAAGCTACATCCATAGCGATTTTGCTTTTTTGGGGCAAATCCAAGAGAAAGACTTGCCAGCGCCCAGAGGAATTGCGGGACATGGGAGTTACGGGGTGCAGAGGGTCAGGGGTGTTTGCTGGAGGTGTAGGGAAGCACGTGTAAAATCCCACAAAGGCTAGTGTGTGAAATCACAAGCTACGGAGGTCTACAGACATCACCCGATCCCCTCGCACATGTCATTGTAAAGGTTTTAATGATGGGAAACAGATAAAACTGGGGCAGGAATCCCCTCTTCCCAGAGGAGCATAAATCAACACATGTGAAGATCTCTGCTTGCTGTAATTAGCGCCATGGCAAAGCCCATGCAGTAATTAACTTACTTCCTTCCAAGTTAAGATTTAATAACATGCAGTAAAATAAGACCTGGGGCAATGAAACAAGCAGGGAAAAACCCATCAAATTAGACACTTGTGACTTGATAAGGAATTAATTTTACCCTGATCTAATAATAATAATAATAATACATTGCTTTTCATGTTCTCTTGCACTCCGAGTGAGGGGGGTGAGCTGGGAAACGGTGCTTAAACCGTCCTGCATTGACTCCGAGGATCAGGTTCCGGCCAAACAGAGGCTTAACTATGCTGGGATGGGGCTGAGCTACCGCATCTGGCAGAGCTGGGAGAAGAAAATGTAGGACAAAAAGTGTTCTGAGCTGCCAGGGAGCTCAGACCTCCCATCGCTGTGGGATCCCAGCAGGGAACGGCTCTGCCCACAGGGAAACGGTGGTGCCAGCAGCCCCAAGAGCCTCTCGAGGCAACTCCCAGGGTGTGCCAGGGGGAATAAACAGCAGTGATGGCCAGACCCAGTGATGGTGCTGGTCCCCAGGGGTCTCTTGGGGATACAAAGAGGTCCTCCCTCCTTTGGCGGAGACACTGCAGCACTAACCCGAAGCAGGAGGTTCAGACATTGAGATGGAGACGCATGAGTTGAGAGTGAGAACATGGTGCTGCAGCATCCTCCTCCACAGGACTCCAGTGGGGCACCCAAACCCCTCCCAGGTGCAGGTAAGGGCCAGGAGGAGCAGGATGTTCTGGGGACTCGGTGTAAGACAAACAAATTAATGCTAGAATGGGAACAAGGAGTTTTAGAGGAGTTAAAGGGATTATTTTGAGAGCGAATGCATGAACCAACCCAAGCCTGACACACAGACTTAGCCCCAAATTGAGTCAGGCATCACCCAGCAGAGCTGAAGGCAGCGGTGTCTTTTTCGGCAGTGGTTAAGGAGAGATGGGGCAACACCCAGGAAGGTCAGTTGACTGACCAGCTGGAACAAGCAAGCCCTGGGGAAGGCAAACAACCACTGCACCCAAGGCCATGCCATGGGGAACAGAGGGCACCACCCTTCCATCACCTCCTCAGAAGTGAGGAGATCCCAGTTGCAAATGTGGGTGGAGGTGGTGCTTCTTGGTGGAGCCCAACTGCAATGGCACTTTGGCTCCACCAAGAAGCACCAGCTCCACCCTTGGTGGGTCCAGACCCTGGGGTCACAATTCCCCTTTCACAGATGGTCCCCAACCTTCACATGCCCCAGCAGAGGAGAGGCTAAGGCCAGTGTGCAGGTGCAACACCTTGAGCAGCACATGCAGTCACTACCTAGTCGTCCTGGGGAGGCCAACAAGTCATGGGAGGATCCAAAAAGATCTGCTCTGCGCTGGGGTGGCCTCACCCCGAGTGCTGTGGGCAGCGTTGGGCACCGCAGGACATTGAGGATATAAAGCTACTGGACAGAGTCCCGAGGAGGCCACAGAGTTGGGGAAGGGTTTAGAGGGGAAACCGTACCAGGAGCAGCTGAGGTCCCTGGGTTTGTTCAGCTGGAGCAGAGGAGGCCGAGGGCAGCCCTCATGGCGCTCTGCAGCTCCCTCCCAAGGGGAGGAGGAGGGGCAGGGCTGGTCTCTGCTCTCTGGTGACCAACGCCAGGCCCCGAGGGAATGGCAGGGAGATGTGCCAGGGGAGGGTTAGGCTGGGCATTAGGGAAAGGTCCTTCCCCCAGAGGGTGGTGGAGCCCTGGCACAGGCTCCCCAGGGAGGCATCACGGCACCAGCCTGGCGATATTCCAGAAGCACTTGGACAAGGCCCTCAGAGACACGGTGTGAATTTGGGGTGTCCTGTGCAGGGACAGGAGCTGGGCTCGATGGTCCTTGTGGGTCCCTCCCAACTCAGGACATTCTGTGGGTCTATGATTCTGCTTGCCCTTTGGAAACCAAATGCTGCTGGAAAACGTTGTCCAAGAACTACTGTTGTCAAAGCCTGTTACCTGAGCACGTGTCTCCCGATATCGCAAGGTTTTCTTGATGCCTCCATCCCTGCACCCATGTGATTCAGTGGGAAGATCACCTGCCTTTTCTTGCTTTTTTTGGTTTTTTTTTTGAAGAAAAGCAATGAAGTGTTGAAACATCCAGGCTGGGGCACAAGCGAGTGTCCCATGGAGATGTCCTAATCTCAAGCGGCAAGCCCAAAGAAAGCATCTCTCATTACAGAGGTGGATGATGGCTGCTGGGGCTTGTTGTGGGTACCCTTGGGTGCTGCTGAGATTTTCCAAAGACCAGAGGGGATGGGACCATCTGTTTTCCATCCTTGCTAGAGATGGAGGGACTTTGCAGAGAGGGGAGGCGTGCCCAAGGTATGGAGCTTGTCCAGCTCAGGACATTCTATGATTCTGTGATTCATTCTATGATGTTACACACCAGGATCCAACCTGGACATGCCCTTCTCCATCAGTACATTCCCATCTTGGCTTCTCACAGAGCAGGCAAGCTCCTAGAGGAGCCCTGTGTGGCTGGGCAGAAGGAGGACATCTCCTCAGCAGCTCTGATCTTTGCCTCTCCCCAGTTCTTGGTGGAAAAAGAGAGGATGGGGATGTCCTACCAGCCCTACATGCCACCAAGTCTCCCTGGTAAAAGCCAAAGGGATGCCTGCCATGCAGGCAGGACACAGGGCCTGTCTCGGAGGTACATTTGAGATCAAGATTGATTTATTTTCTTTTCTTCAATACTCTGGCACAGAGGCATTCAGAATGCCTGCAGGTTCCTGTCTCACCCTGGCAGCTCAACCAGTTGAAGCCACAGGGAACACACGAGGACTGTGAAACACCCACCTTTTGCAGAGCACCTGAAGTCCTCATGGCACTTTTGAGGATGCTCTTCCCAGAGGAGAGAGCTCCGGGTCACCCTGTGTGACAGGCTCAGGGGTTTGAACCAGCTGGGACAGAGACCAACAGACCTTTCTGTGCAGGCTTCAACCGCTCTTCCCAGGCCACAGAGCTTCCTAAATACGGGCATTTTATCGAGGGGCAAAATCCAGCCCTGAAATCATTACCTGCTGCAGGTCGTCAGAGTGAGGTACACCAGAGCCAGACAAGTAGGACATATTCTATAGCTTTATCACATCTGCCCCATGCGTTTTTGCTTTTTGCCCCAAGCCCTTTTGGAATTGACTCCTCCTGATACTATCTGCCTCTCTCTAAAGCTTGGCATAAATCAAAGAAATAAATTACTCAATTCTAGAAAATCCAGTAAGACTGAATGCAGAATTAGTCTCATTAAAGCACAGAGCAAGTACTGGCAGCATCAGCATTTTTGTTTCTTGGTCTCTTTCCTTGCTCCGCCTTTGGCAGCGTGCAGGCAGCGTGTGTCCTCACACAGGGACGCTGCGCAGGGGGTCCCGTTTGGTCACTTGTGTCACTTGGTGAGGCCCTGGAAGTTGGGCTCTGTACACGGGGGCAGCGCTGCCTGCCGGCTCAGCAGCTTATCCAGGATGTTTATTTCAGCATCTCGTCTCTCAATGTCCTCAAACGGAGTCCAGGACATATCATGCTGGAGCTTATAGGCACCGAGAAATTCATGGGGACTGGTCCCCCATTCCTGGAAGAGAAAGGAGAGATTCACATCGCTGCTCAGTTTCCTGTGGAGCTGGGCTGCGCTGGCCCTCAGCCCAACCTCTGCCCGTGCTGGATAGCCCTACCACCTTTGAAGCAGTCCCAGCTATGTGAACATCCCATTTTCTAACCAACTACTCTAAGACCAGGTCAAGCTACAGTGCTGCTGACCCAGGGAGGCCTGGGGATACCAGATCTCCCTGACCTGCACAGAGCTCGTCTACGTGCTCCGTGCTTTACTCTGAAGCTTTCACCCAGCACATAAGAAAGCAGGTGGCCTGGAAGGAGAATACCTCCAAGACACCCTCACCAAGCTGCGGACAAACTCACTCCCTGGACTGAAGCCCCTGAGAAGACTGTACTGCCAGACCGCCACACTGGACAGGGAGGGCCCAGGGCATGTTGCATGTCTTTACTTCAGAGAAAGAACTGCAGCGACCAAAAGCCAGAATTCAGGACCATGCACCAAAGGTCTTCTTGCCCATCATCCACCAAGTGCTAAGAGAACTTCATAATATGGCTCTTACTCCAGCAGAGTAACTCAGACCACGGACAAACGCCAACTGAGCAGGAGCCAACAAATGCCTCCATCAAGTTGGTGCTTTTGTCTGAGGTCCAGGAGTGCCCAAGCAGCAGAAATGTGGGTTTTTTCCCCTCCCTGTTTCCTCAGGGGCTGTTACCACCCACCTTGGGAGACAGGATGGAGAAGTATCGCTGGCCACTCTCCCGCCTGTACATATAGTAAATGTTTCCTGGCTTCTTCACGAGGTTGCAGGCCACGTGGTGCAGATCAGCATCTCTGTTAGCTTCATCCAAGACCTAAAAAACAAAACCAAATTTAAAATTTCCACAGAGGAAATAAAATGACAGCCGACTATTGCCTCTCAGCCAGAGCCCAAGATACATCACTTGACTCACTGTTCACGAGGCCTCATCCTCCCCAGTGCCTGTCTGGCTTCATGCGGCACATCTTTATTTGCCCCATAAAGGAGATGCTTTCCAAAGAGATGAAGTTTTCCCCAAGTTTCCCCTGTCAGCTGGACCTCAGAGCTCCTACACCCCTCCACAGAGGTGGAGATACCTCCATGCACCAAGGACCTCTTCACCACAGCCCCTGGTTCACATCTGTGCCTGACCCCACCACGTGCTGGTCTTGTTCATTGTCTCCATAAACAGCTGCTGGACCCTGGGGGCTTCCCTGCTGCAGTCCCGAAGCGAAGGGACAGCAAACAAAGGGGAATTCATCTTCCCAGCTCCACCAGCTGACTGCTCCATAGCTCCGGCTCCACCGGTTAATGATTGCATGACATAGTGGCCTTGATGGCAGCAGGCCTGTCGCAGTGACTGGCAGATCCTTTCTCACTCAGGCTCTGAGATTTCACCCCCAAGGGTGAAGTCTGAATTGAAAAGGATAGCTGAGCCCTGCTGGGCTTGCTGCCGGAGCCACCTGCTCCAGGAAATGAGCTGGGACAAGCTGCAAAGCCAAGCCCATCGTCAGGTAACAGCTCATCTTCTCCCAGAGGCTCAGATCCAGCCATGGCCACATCGTCACCACACTGTGCCGAGTCCTCCCAGGAGCACAGCACACACACTACAGAGACAGGAGGTGCCTGTCCCAAAGCCAGAGTCACATTCCTGACACCCGAGCTGCTTTTGATGAGCCACCCTTGCTCTTCTGCCTTAACAGAAGTCCTCCTGATGCACAGAGGACTCAGGGAAAGCACCGAAAACATCCTCCCGTGTCCCCAGCTGATACCGGACAATAAACCCTCATTATTTTCCCCCTGAATCTTCTCTACTTGGCCCCTGGCCACGATTCACATCCAGGCCACAGCTCTTCCCCAGCATCCAGCAGTTAAGACAGACGCTAACCTCCCTCCCCTTGCAAGCACAAGGCAATGAGCCTTCTGCCCAGCTTGTGTCCTCACCTTCCGAGCCTGCTCCTGCAAGTACCGGATTTGCTCGGCGATGATGGTCAATTTATTGCAGGCGTTTGCTCGGATGAAGTCATCTGCCTGTGAGGTAGAATGACGCTTGTTCAGGACGGGGAAGAGCCACGACCCTTCAGACCTCGCTGTGCTGGGTGTGTGCTGGATAAGCAGCAGTCGTGGCCTCGCTTGAGGCTTTAGCGGGGCCGTGGGTGGTGCAGGAGCCGCCCCGTATGTGGCTGAGGGGCGGCCACGGCACCTCCGGGCAGTGGGGCAATGGCTGTGAAGCAGGGACCAGGCACTGGGGCACACCTGGACACACTGGGCGGCAGTGGAAGGAAGCAGTAAGACATACTGGGAGGCAATCCCACTGAGAGGTAGTGGGATGCACTGGGAGGAGGCAAGTGGACTTACGGGTTGGGATTTAGTTAGACTGGGTAGACTGAGGAGCTATGGAGGACACACTGGACTCAGGCATAGTACTGGAAGGCAGTAGAATGTACTAGGAGGCACTGGGGGGATAGCACAGCATACTGGGAGGCACTGCAGTGGGCTGAGAGATGCTGGGATGAACTGGGAAGCACTAGGAGGGGCAGTAGAACATATCAGGGGGAAGTGGGATGGACTGGGAGTCACTGAAGGGGGAATAAAACATATCGGAAGGCGCTGGGATGGACCGGGAGAGTGGGCATTAGGACACACCTGGACACACTGAGGTGGATTAAAGTCAGTGGAACATACTGGGAAGCAGGACGGTATACCGGGATGTTGTGGGACACAGCGGGGCGCACTGCGCTGCAACGGGAGACACTGGAAGTGCGAATAGTGCGGCCCACCGGAGGACACGGGAAGGTATGGAGGGGCGCTGGGGCATACTGGGGGGCACCGCAGGTCACACCGGAGAGCATCGGGACGTGCTGGGAAGCACCAGGGCCGCCGCTGCTGAGGAGCCCCCGGAGAGGGCCGGGAGGGAGCGGGACACCGGGTACGAGCTGGACACCTGGTACGAGCTGGACACCGGGTACGAGCTGGACACCGGGCCCGGCCAGGCCCTGCCCCCGCGGTCCCGCCGCCGGGGCCCGGCCCTCACCTGCTGCACCTGCTGGGCCAGGGCCACCAGGTCCCCGGGGTCGCCAACGCGGGCGGCGCGGCCCGCACCGCCCTCCACCAGGGCCAGCCCCGGGCCCAGGCCCGCGCCGCCGGGCTCCGCACCGCCCTCCGCCGCCATCACCGGCCCCGCCACGCCACGCCCCTTCCGCGCGGCGAGGCGGAGCTTCCGCTGCGGGGCGGGGCTCCAGGCGCCCGCGGCTGCGGGCGCTGATTGGTCTGCGGGCGGGGCGAGGCGGGAGGGGCGGGGCGCGGCTGGCCCCGGTGCCCGGTTCGGGGGCGGGGCGTCGGCCGGCGCGGGGAGGGGCGGGGTGCGCGCGGGCGCGGCCCCGAGGCTCGGCCATGGCGCTGCCCGCGCTGCTGCTGCCGCTGCTGGTGCTACTGGTGCGGGCGGCCGCGCCACCGGAGCCGGGATCGGGAGCGGGGCCGGTACCGGCCGACCCCCCGCTGCCGGCCCAGCCTCCGGACGCTCTGTTCGCCGCCGGCGCCGAGGCGTACACTCGGGGCGACTGGCCCGCCGTGGTGCTGCAGATGGAGCGGGCGCTGCGGGCCCGGGCGGCCGTGCGCTCCCGGTTGGTGCGGTGCCGCCTGCGCTGCGCCAACGCCACGGCCGGACCGGCGGAGGGGGCCGAGTCTCCCCAGCCCGAACCGGTGCTCCGTGACCTGCTTTTCTTCCGGGGGCTGCTGCGCCGCGCCGCCTGCCTGCGGAGCTGTGGGCCCCCTGCGCCCTCCCGGTACCGGCTGGGCGAGGAGCTGGACCGCGAGTTCAGCAAGCGCAGCCCCTACAACTACCTCCAGGTCGCCTATTTCAAGGTACGGGACCGGCGGCGGGACCGGAAGGTGTGGGGGGGTCGGTCCGGGTGCGGCGGGACCGGGAGCGACCCCGGGAAGGGAGGGGGGTGTCGTCGTGCGGGGGTATCCGGGATGGGGGCGATGCCGGAAGGATCCCGGCCCGGGGGGGGGATGGGGATGGGGGATGGGACCCAGAGAACTGGGCGGGGGCGGTCCCGGAGCGGGGGGGTGTACCGGGACTCGGGAGGGGTCCGGCTGTCCGCCCCGGTGGGGTGGGGGCCGTCGGACGGCGGCCCTGGGCCCTGCCCGTCCCTCTCCAGCCCCCCCACCCCGCAGTGCCACGTCGGAGCTCGCCGGAGCCGCCCCCCGTCACCGCCCTCTGCCCCAGCTGCGGGACCCCCGGCCGCCCTGGTGCCCCGGGGATGGGGTCACCTCCGCACCCCATCGGGGGGTCCGCCCCGTGGGGTGGGTGCTGTCTCACCCCCCCGCTCCGTCCCGCCCAGATGAACCGGCCGGCACAGGCGGCAGCGGCCGCACACACCTTCTTCGCGGCCAACCCCGGGCACCAGGAGATGAGGCAGAACCTGGAGTACTACCAAGCCATGGCGGGCATCCGCGAGGAGGACTTCACTGACCTGGAGGCCAAACCCCACATGGTGAGACACCCCCCCACCCGCCCCCCACCTTGGGCAACCCCTCCCAAAACACCCTTCCGCCACCAGGCCTGGGGAGGCCACACCACGGCTGTTGGCTCAGCAAGCTCTTGAGATGCCCCCTTGGTGCTGTGAGGTCCATCCCGTGGGGACAAGGCGCCCCGGGTGTTCTGTCACTGGGAGCGGGGCGTTGAGCCCCCGCTGTCATTCCCCATCCCTCCGCAGAGCGAGTTTCGGCTGGGTGTCCGGTTTTACACGGAGGAGCAGCCGGCTGCTGCCATCCTGCACCTGGAGAAGGCGCTGGAGGAGTATTTTGTGGCGGACGCCGAGTGCCGTGCGCTCTGCGAGGGACCCTACGACTACGAGGGCTACAACTACCTGGAGTACAACGCAGACCTTTTCCAGGCCATCACAGGTGGGAGCTGTGTGTGCTGCACCCCATCTCAAGAGCTGGGGACAATCCTGGGGGGTGGTGGTCCCCAAAGAGGTCCCCAAACACCTTGGGGGTTGTGGGTCCCCACAGAGGGCAAACCCCATCCTGGGTTTCACTAGGAGGAGCGTGGCCAGTAAGTGGCAGGAGTTGTTTGCCCACGCTCAGCACTGGGGGTGATGCCCAGGAACCCCCCAAATTCCAGAGGGATGTGGAGAAATGGGAAAGGGACTAGCAGAGGGCCACCAGGACACAAGGGTGGGAGGGTGAGGATGGTCACTCCTTCCCCAGAGAACAGCACAGCCTCTGTAAGCAGCCACTATCCTTGGGGGTTTCCACCACTGAAAAGCTGTCAACAGCCTTGTTTGCGAGCAGGAGGTTGGAGTGGAGACCCCCAAGGTCGTGTCCACCACCCCTTGGGCCACCACGTGCAGTGACACAGGGTTTTTTTCCACCAGATCACTACATGCAGGTGCTAAGCTGCAAGCAGGGCTGCGTTACAGAGCTGGCCTCCCAGCCCGGCCGAGAGAAGCCCCTGGAGGATTTCCTGCCCTCGCACTTCAACTACCTGCAGTTTGCCTACTACAACAGTAAGCAGCTCGTTTGCCCGTCCTCTGTTGGCCATCGGTGGTGGACGTCGTGCTCTACATGGGCTGTTCTTCATGGGCAGAAATCATAGACTCACAGAATGGTTTGGGTTGGGAAGGGACCTTCGAAGATCATTAGTCTAACCCAAGATGCAGGGACATCTTGCAGCAGATCAGGTTGCTCAAAGCCCTGTCCAACCTGACCTTGACCTTTTCCAGTGATGGGGCATCTCTATCTTCTCTGGGCACCTGTCCCAGTGTCTCACCACCCTCACCATAAAAAATTTCCTCCATGTGACCAACCTAAACCTACCCTCTTTCAGTTTAAAACCATTGCCCCTTGTCTCGTCGCTACAAGCCTTGGTAAAAAGTTGTCTCCATCTTTCTTGTAAGCCCCCTTTCTATATGGAAAGGTGACGGTAAGGTCTCCCCACAGCCTTCTCTTCTCCAGGCTGAACAACCCCAACAATCTGAGCCTGTCCTCAGAGGAGAGGTGTTCCAGCCCTCAGATCATTTTTGATCTGGACACGCTCCAACAGGTCCATGTCTGTCCTGTGATGAGGGCTGCAGAGCAGGACGCAGTGCTCCAGGTGGAATCTCATGAGAGTGGAATAGAGGAGGAGCATCACCTCCCTCACCCTGCCAGCCACACTTCTTGTGGTGCAGCCCAGGATATGCTCGCCTTTCTGGGCTGTGAGCGCACATTGCCCGCTCACGTCCAATTTTTCACCCGCCAGTACCCCCAAGTCCTTGTCCACAGGGCTAGTCTAAACCCATCCATTCCCCAGTCTTTACTGATACTGATGCAGGACCTTCCGCTTGGCCTTGTGGATGTTCATGATGTTTATGCAGCCCCACTCCTCCAGCCTGAAGTGGTGCCACAGGAGAGCTGGGCCTTGCAGCGCCTGGTTGCAAGAACCCTCCACGTCACTTGAGATGCTCAGTTCCCAGGCAGCTTTGCTTCCCAAGTGAAATAACAGCCTAGAGAAGCATTCGGTTTTTTCTCCTGCCAGCTATCCACCTCTCGCTCCAAACCACAGAGGCACCCTCCCCCTCCAAAACAGTTAGTTATAACCCAGGCAAATATACCCAATTTTATTTTATTTTGTATTCACCTCCTTAGAAAAATTAAACTGTTTCTGTGCAGATTTCTCTCCAAAAGGAGGAAAAAAACCCAAACTTCCAGAAGATTGAAAGGCTGCAATCCTTTCCGTGAAAGTGGGTCAGGGTGCTTAAGTGGCTGAAAATTGCAGGTTAGCCTGGAAATGGTTGGGTCTTGCTGCCCAGAATAGGCTTCAAGATGTTCTCCAAGTGAGAAAAGTACCCAAGCAGTGGCCCTGATTTCTGGTGAGATGATTTCTGGAGGCAGGGGAGCACCTCAGACTCTTAATTTTGCCTTTGTGGCAGCAGTTGTCCTTGCTCCAGGTTATCTGCCCTACTTGGGAGACCCTTTGGAGAACAAGGACTTTTTCTTTTGTTTCTCCTCCATATCCATGTTTGCTCTGTCTCTGATGCTCTTGGATGTGCCATAAGAGCCCGATTTCTCTTTGCAGACGGTAATTATGAAAAAGCCATTGAATGCGCCAAAACCTATTTGCTTTTCTTCCCAAATGACGAGGTGATGAACCAGAATTTGGCCTATTACACCGCTGTCCTGGGGGAAAACCTGGCAGGACCCATCCAACCCCGAGAGGTGAGTGACTGGCTGGGATGAGCCGTTCAAAGGACATCATCTCCACTCCTTGGGGACCTTTGCAGAGGTTTTAGGTCTGCTCTGGATGGATCTGCTCTGGTCCAGCCACGCTTCAGTGGCAAGGTGGAGAGGAATGGATGGATGCAAGGCTCAGTGAGCTGGAAAACAGCTGAGTGAAGAACATTATTGACAAAATATCTTTGGCCAAGTGAAGGCTTGATAGCTTGTACAAATGGACCAGCTCTTGTGGGAGAGGTCTCTAAGAGGCAGGCAGGAGGATCTGAGCCCACCTCTGCTACAGACTTTCACAACCGAAGTGCAATTGCTTAAAAAGGAGAGTATTTGGCTTCAAAATAGCTGGATCCGATGCTCGGGTGCTGCCTGGGAGGTGGTAGGCAGGAATGGAGGTCTGCCCATGTCAGGTGGAGCAGGGAAGGGAATCTGCTTCTAAAGAGCTTTCTGCAGAAGGGATGTGCCTGTGCCTCTGTCTCCCCCGTCCTCTCCCCGGGGCTCATCCACACAGGACAGGGAAGTTCATGCAGAATGGGGAAAGCCACTTGCTTCCCGGCTGCCAGAGGGACCGGGAAACCAGGGCTGCGGGTCTGGAGCAAGGACCGCAGGAATGATGTAAACCCAGCACCCTCCTGCCCTTGCTCAGCGTATCTCCAGAGCCCTCGTGCTGTGCCCTCACCCTGTCCCTCTGCCCCCTTGCCGCAGGAGATCCAGGCGTACCACCAGCGAAGCCTGATGGAGAAGGAGCTGCTCTTCTTCAGCTATGACGTCTTCGGCATCCCCTTTGTGGACCCGGTGAGCGGTGCTGGACCAAGCTGGTCACAGTGGCCAGAAGGGAAGGGGACAAGGGGCCTGCATCCCAGCCAGGTCCTCATCCAGCTCCTGGTGTTGTTCTTCTGGCTGCAGGACACTTGGACTCCCGAAGAGGTGATACCAAAAAGGCTGCGAGAGAAACAAAAGTGAGCGCTCTCCCAAGCTGATGGTGAAGCCTACTCAATGGGGGGACCAGTGGGATGTACTCCTCTTCCTCCACGGGGTTTGGGCCAAAGGCTATGGCCATGGAGCTGCTGCCAGGGAGGTGTTTTGGTGTTGGGGCTGGAAGAGGCTGCTGGAGGGCAGAACTTTGCTCCCCAACAGCCCTTGGGGTAATGGGGATGGGTTGGTCATGCCAAGCAGCTCAGGGTGAGGGATAGGTTGAGGTAACCCTCTCCAGCCTTGGGCTTTGTCACTGGCCCCTGGAGACAACTTGTCCTGCCCTTGTCCTGGTGCCCCTCGTTCCTGACATGGGGACAGTCGGGCAGTGGAGCTGATGGCTGCCATGTGCTCAGGGTGGAGCGGGAAACAGCAGCACGGATCTCGGAGGAGATCGGCAACCTCATGAAGGAGATTGAGACGCTGGTGGAGGAGAAGGCCAAGGAGTCTTCCGATATGAGCAAGTTCATCCGAGAAGGTGCGGAGGACTGGGAGGGGAGGTGGGATGGGGACCTCCACGTCACTCGCTGCCAGCTCACAGTCCCTCCACGTGGGTGGTGGCAGGAGCACAGCGTGCCCCAGCGCTGTACCCCAGGGTTGGTGGCACCCACCCCGTGTCCTCCTGATCCCATTTGTGCCACAGGCGGCCCCTTGGTGTACGAAGGAGCCAGTGTCACCATGAACTCCAAGACCCTGAACGGCTCCCAGCGTGTCGTGGTGGATGGGGTCCTTTCTGCTGAGGAGTGCCGGGAGCTGCAGAGACTCACCAACGTGAGCACAGGGGCAGGAGGAGTGGGCAGCGGTGGGGCAGGGGGTGCTGGAGGGTCCTATCCTGCGGCTCAGAAGTCAGACCAGTAACACCGACTGGGTTTTGCAGGCAGCTGCCTCGGCCGGGGATGGCTATCGTGGGAAGACATCTCCTCATACCCCCAGTGAGACCTTCTACGGCGTGACTGTCCTCAAGGCCCTCAAGGTTAGGGTGGCCACAGGGTGGGTGTAGAAACAGGCTGTGGAGACAAGGGAGGAGGGGGTTCGAAGGCAGGCAGCTGCCCGTGCTTGCCCAGCCTGCCTGGGGCTGAGCCTGTGTCCTGCCTGTCCCCGCAGCTGGGCCAGGAGGGCAAGGTGCCCCTGCAGAGCGCCTACCTCTACTACAACGTGACAGAGAAGGTGCGGCACATGATGGAGTCCTACTTCCGCCTGGAGGTCCCGCTCCACTTCTCCTACTCCCACCTGGTGTGCCGCACAGCCATCGATGGTGAGCATGGCCTCAGAGGAGGACAACCCAAGGAGAAGCAAGTCTTCTTCGGCCTCTTGTTCTTTCTGGGTCCCCTCCAACAACTGGCATGGTCTGATCTTGGACCTTTCCTTGGAGGCCTCCTTGCTGCTCCCTAACCTGCGCCTTTTCCCACAAGGAAGGTGTGAGGAGCTTGTCCCTAAGCCCAGTTTGGGAAGATGAGCAGCTCTGTTGGTTGCCTCCAGTGGGGAGGGAGCTTCACACCATACAGGGCACTTGGAGGCATTTGGGGTCGGGTGCTGGGAGAGACAGTGTCTGGAGGGCCATGGAGATGCCATGGGACAAGTCAGCAGAGACTTGCACCACCCAAATGGCCTCTCACAGTCCCTGCTCCAGCGAATGGAAGGGTTTTAGGCTACAGGTGACTTTCTTGTCACCTCCAAGCACGTGGTGCCTGGGGAGAGACCCTGGCCCTGCAGGGACAAAGGGGTCCTCACGTGCCAGGTCTTGTTCTACTCTAGAGAAGCAAGAAGGCCGGAGTGACAACAGCCACGAGGTGCATGTGGACAATTGCATCCTCAATGCAGAGGCCCTCGTGTGCGTGAAGGAACCTCCAGCCTACACCTTCCGGGATTACAGGTACTGGTGGTGTCTGTCAGCCAGAGCCTCCCCCCCGAGGGCTCCACGGCTTTGTGGCACCTGGGTCAGGAGGAGCAGGGTGGGAGAGCAGCCCAACCTGAGCTCTCCTGCCTCTGGCTCTCGCCATGGTGATAGGGGAGCTCCCAGTTGCTGGAGCTGTGGCCTGGGGTGATGGTCGCCACCTCTGCTTGTCCCCTACTTCCTTTAGTGCCATCCTCTACCTCAATGGGGACTTTGAAGGAGGAGCTTTCTACTTCACTGAGCTGGATGCCAAGACGGAGACTGTAAGTAGCTCAGCTCCGTGAGGACCCGCTTGCAGCACGAAACCCAACTCTTTCCTGCTGGCCCCATCCCCTGCGCCACCACAAGGGATGAACTTGGGGTGGGGGGACCAAGTCCCTCCCTCACCCACCGAGTGCATCCTGACCAGGGTCTCCCACCCATGCAGGCAGAGGTTCAGCCCCAGTGCGGCCGTGCTGTGGGCTTCTCGTCTGGCTCGGAGAACCCCCACGGGGTGAAAGCCGTGACCAAGGGCCAACGCTGCGCCATCGCCCTCTGGTTCACCCTGGACCCTCGGCACAGCGAGCGGGTAAGCTCCCTCCCCAGCAGCGGGTGGTTTTGGGGGGACAATGGCCATGCTTATCCCCATGGGTCTGCCCCACAGGAGCGTGTGCAGGCAGATGACCTGGTGAAGATGCTTTTCAGTGCGGAAGAGGGGGATTTGCTGCGGGAGATGGAGCCAGAACAGGAAGCGCCGGCTGCTGTTGTTGTGGGAAAGGACGAGCTGTGACGTCCCGTGGGGGACCAGGACATCCCCACCGGGACCAGCAACACCAGGGCTGCGGCTTCAGGCTGCTCAGCCGTGAGGCTGCCAGATGGGACCCCCCCTCTGCCCCCAACCAACGTGGGATGGGGACCTGGGGGACGCCGTGCACCACCCCTGCGGCATCCAGCATCCCCCAGTGGACCTGACCTGGGGTATCACAGAGACTCGGAGGGGGGGGTGACATGAGGGACAAGGGAGGGATGCTCTTTTAGGGGTGAGGACCCGGTGCCACGGTAGCAGACATGCCTTTCCACTCGGCTGAACCTGCGGCTATTTAAGTGCCTTCTGCAGAAAATGGGTGAATAAAGGTGTTTTTTTTAATAAAGCTGTGGCTTGCTGAGTGGGGGGCTGGTGGCTGCCACCCCCCACCCCTTGACTGTTGTCAGGTGTTGGGACGCATCCCTCTCTCCTTGCAAACATTTACCTAAGGGTTTTGCAGCTCTGCAACCCCAGGAAAGCATTTTCTGGGGACAAGGGTTATTTTTGAGGGGCAAGCAGGTCCCATGGGTGCTGCAACCCCCTCCATAAGCCCCACAGCATCCCCTGGACCCCACTCTTGCAGCGTGGGAAGCGACCCACAATTTCAGGGAGGAGGGAGCCGTCCTTGAACAAGAAGGACATTGAGCACTGCAGCACCCCCGAACAGGGCATCAAATTGTTCCCGTGGGTGTCCAGCCCCAGCCATTACCATAACCATTCGGGGAATGTGAGTAAATAAATCCTGCCCCACGCCACTGGAGCCTCGCACCCCCATAATATTTGGAGAGGGCGTAGGGCAGGTCCCGTTCAGCATTGGGATAGGAGAGGGGGGTTCCAGGGATGGTTGCTCCAGGATGACTGGATGGTCCCGCTGGTGGTTGCCCACCATCCTGATGTCTGACCCTGGCCGGCCGAGCCGTGAGCAGACTGCTGATGAGGCTGGGGTGGTTAACGATTGCCAGGTCCTGGGGCTGCCGCTTGCTTGGTGTCACCAGGGTGGTGGCACGTATCCCCCCCACAGCCCATGTCCCCCTCCTGCAGGGGGGATGCTGCTGTCAATGCTGGCTCTTGTTGATGCTGCGGTGGCATGTCCGGGTTCCCCCCACAGAGTGGCAAGGGTCAGGCCTGGCGGCGTGGGGGCATGACCCCCTTCTCCTCTCCCATGCCGAATTCCTGGAGCCACCCCCGGGGCCTCTGCAGCTGGAGGGGGGGTCCTGGCCCCTGGCAGGAGTGTGAAGGGTCATAGATGGGGTGGGGGCTCACCTCTCCTAGTCCCCCCTTTCTTGCCTCCCTTGTGTGCCCTCATTTTCCCATCTGCCTCAAGACCCAAATCTCCCCCCTAGGACCCGAATACCCCCCATGCCCCAAATCTCTCCTGCAAGACCCAATTCTTCTCCCCAGGCCCTAAATCTCCAACCCACCCCGACCCAAATCTTCCTCCCCCAGGACCCAAATCTCCCCCCGAGGACCCAAATCTCCCCTTCAGACCCCAAATCTTCCCCCACCCAAGCCCCAAATCACACCGCCCCGGCCCCAAATCTCTCATTCGGGACACATATCATCCCACCATCCCCCGATCCAACCCCCTCCCCAGCCCTCCCTCCGCCCCAGGGTCCCCCCAGGGGTGTGGCCGGGGGCGTGGCCGGGAGGGGCGCGGCCGCGGCCGCGGCGGGGAGCGCGGCGCGGGCAGGCGGGAGGCGGCGGCGATGGGCGGCGGGGCGCGGGAGCTGGCCGGGTACCTGGCGGCGCTGGGCGGGTGGGTGGCGGCGCTGGCGGCGGCCGTGCTGCCGCAGTGGAGGCAGAGCTCGTACGCCGGGGACGCCATCATCACGGCCGTGGGGCTTCACGAGGGGCTGTGGATGAGCTGCGCCGCGCAGAGCACCGGGCAGGTCCAGTGCCGGCTCCACGACTCTCTCCTCTCTCTCGACGGTGGGTACGGGGCGGGCGCCGGGGCCCTGTGGGGACGAGCCCCGCTTCCTTCCGTAGGATAGAGCCCTCCTCCTCCGTGGGTCTGAGTTCCCCTGTGCGTCTGAGCTGCCCTTGTCCCCCTGCAGGTCTGAGCCCGCCTGTGGGTCTGAACCCCTCTTATAGGTCTGACCCTCCCCCCGTATGGGTCTGAGCCCCTCTGTTGGTTTGACACACAAACCCCCACCCTGTATGGGTCTGAGCCCCTCTGTGGGTTTGACATACACCCCCCCCCCCGCAAGGTCTGTACCCTCTCCACATCCAAGTGCCCCTGTGGATCTGAGCTCCCCTGGCCCCACCAGTGGCTCTGAGTCCTTCTTGGACAACCCCCCCAGCCATGGGTCTGAGACCCCCTAATGTGCCTGAGCCCCCCTCAAAAGGGTCTGAGCCCCCTTTACCCCTCCACTGATCTGAGCCACAATGTGGGTCCAAGCCTCCGCCCTCCACCCCGTGGGTCTGAGCCCCTCTTGGGTCCCAACACACCCCTCCAGGTCAGAGCCCCTCTTGTCCCCATGGGTTTGAGCCCGTTTGTGTGTCTGAGATCCCACCCAGCTCCTGTGGGTTTGAGCTCCAGGGTGGGCATCATGTTTGGGAACCAACAGTGTCCCATGGGGACATCACGACCCACGGGGCTGTGTATCACCCTTGGGGCATTTGGGAACTGTGGTGCTGCTGTGGGCGAGGTGATTCCCAGCCCAGGAATTCATGGTGAGGATGAGTGTGGCAAGGAGGAAGGTCAGGGAAGGCACTGGGAGCAGTGCCTTGAGTCAAGCTGAGGTCTGCCCACCAGCCCTGCGGGGAGGGGGTGATACGGGAGCCACGCAGTGAGGACAGGGTTAAGGACAGGTCCATCCCCAGCGTGGGACGAGGTGACCTTGCTTTGGGAGAGACCGGCTGTGGCTGAAAGCACATGCTGGCGAGTGGCTTTTCTTCCCCTGCCTTGCAGTTCACATCCAGACCTCCCGGGCTCTCATGGTGATTTCTCTCCTCCTGGGCTTCTTCGGCATCATTGTGAGCGTGGTGGGCATGAAATGCACCAAGGTTGGCGAAGAGGATCCTGTTACCAAGAGCCGCATCGCTGTTGCTGGAGGTGTCCTCTTTGTCCTCTCTGGTAAGGCAGCTCCAGCCTTTGCACCTCTCTGATGGAGAAGACCTCAAACATCTTTTAAAAGCTGTTTGATGGAGGAAGGAAGGGGAGAGGTCTGGTGATGGGCTGGTGTTGCTGATGTTCAACACTTGATGACTAGTTGAAGTTGTCCCTGCTCATTGCAGGGAGGTTGGACTGGATGACCTTTAAAGGTCCCTTCCAACCCAAACCGTTCTGTGATTCTGTGTCCAGGTCTGTGCACGTTGGCCGCCGTGTCCTTGTACGCAACACAGGTGACCTACGAGTTCTTCAGAGAGAGCACCGTCCCCATCAACGCCAGGTACGAGCCCGGTGGGGGGATGCTCCTTGCCTAAATCCCAGCTTGTCCCTGTGCTTCCCATAGGATATTCCCTTGCCGGTTTTGGTAGCTCATGGGGTCGCAGGGAGATGTGCCACGCGGGGTGGGAGTTGTGCCACCCCACAGCTGCCATGTTGCAGAAGATCTCCCTGATGCTAAAGCTTTAGTCGGTACCACACCAGCTCTGCGCTGGGACAGAGTAAGAGCACTCACACGGAGTTTCAGCCCAAGAGAAGATTAAAGCACAGGGAAACCTCATAGCTGGATCCGGCCAATGTGAAAGATGAGGGAGAGAAGACAACCCAATATCTGCCTCGACATCACCCGTCACCTCATCAGGCCTTCGGGCATCCTTGTGTCCGTGGTGTCCTCATCTCAGTTTGCACCTTTGCCTTGTCTGCCCCCACTCCCTGATGCTCCCCGCTCTCTCTGTCTTGCGCAGGTACGAATTCGGCTCGGCTCTCTTCATCGGCTGGGGGGCCGCCAGCCTCACCATGCTGGGGGGCTCCCTCCTGTGCTGCTCCTGCCCCGCCAAGGAGCGGCGAGGACAGCAGTACTACCGGCAGACACAGCCGTCGACGACTCGGGAGTACGTCTGATCCCTAACCCTGCCCTCCTGCCGCCCAGCGCCTCCCTCCCCTCCCAAAAAGAGGCAAGACCCTGGCACTCCCACCTTGCGTGGTCCCTGGATGCCCCATGAGACCTTTTTCCTCCTCATCTTCCAGGTTTCAGCACTGTTTTGCAGTGCCATCCTCTAAAATAGCGGGGTTTTGGGTCACAGCTCCCATATCCATCCTTGCCAGGCTCCCCACGGGCAGGGGTTTGGCTTCCCCGGCATGGTTGGGACTGTGGGTGTCTGGACTGCGTCCGTCTGTCCCACAGAGATATTGCGGAGCGACAGCAGTGCAGGGTGATGCCGGTCCCCGTGGGGGCACGGTGCGGGTCCCGCGGGGGTGTGCTGCACAGAGGCGCTTTGTGCTGTGACCCCCCCCCGCCTCTGCGTCCTGCCGCCCTGCTTTTGGGAGCGAGCGGGGAGCTGCTCCCCGCCTCCGTCAGACCCAGCCCAACCCAGCACTCGAGCATCCCTCCACCCCCACTTCTGGCAGAGGGATGCTTTTGAGGTGCAAGCGTTCCCCCACCTCATTGCTACCCAAAAGCAACTTTTTTTTTTTTATATTATTATTATTAATTCTTGATTCGAGCAGATGAGGAATTAGAACCCCCCCGGTTGCTGGTGCTCCAGCTGAGCTCTGCCAGCTAAAATCTGCCCTGGGCTCATTTCTCACCAGGCACAAGTATGTGGCCTTGTTAAGCAGAAGAATAAATGGCATTGGGCAAATTAAAGAAGGCAAACAGGGCGCTTTGAACACAGAGCAGTGGCTTGTTTTTATTTTTGGTCCAGCACAGCTATTTTGGGTAGCAGATGGACAGACCCATGAATTTTGATGCCTCCCTGCTGTGCCCGAACCCCTCTCCCCCCTGACAGGATCCCCTGGAGCAGGTGGTGAAGTCTTCAAACACCGACGTGCTAATTACCTCCACCTCCTTGTACCTCGTCTCGACCGCTACTAACTGCTCTGCAAATGCCGTAGCTCCTATTTCGTCTGTAAATCCCCCCCAAAGCCCATATCTCCATCCGTCTGTCTATGTTGCATGTGCTGTGCCAGCTAATCTGCAGAAAAAAACAGTGGAAATGATCCAAAGAGCTTGATATATATTTTTTATTACTTTTTAAATGCTAGCTAGCTGAAGTAGCTGATTTTTTTCATTTTACTCGATTGTGTTTTATTTTGCCCTATCTTATTTCATTTTCCTTTATTTTATTTTATTTTATTTTATTTTTCCTCTATTTCATGCCCATGCACTACTTCGGGCCCTGGTCTGTGCTGGAGGGGAAGTGATGCATTTTCATCCCTGGGGTGATGATTTCTCTCTCTCACACAGGACTAACAGCCCTCTTTCTCTTTTAAATTGCAGACCCCCTGTAAAAATGTCTTCTTCACCCATCAGGGGAGAGCAGTGCTTGTAGTCTGTCATCACCCATCAGGGGCTTGGTTGGCTGAACCCAGCTTACGGGGTTCCCCTCCAAAAATACACACCAAAAGCTACTGCAGTGAGGATTGAAAAGGAAACTTGTGCTTAAAAAAAAAAATCAATCAAAAAGGCGGTTTTATGTCAAGAGCACAGCATTGTGTGTAAGAATGTTTTTATTCTTTTAATATAAAATTGCATTAACTTTTCTATGGGATACATGGCTGCGGGAATGAGACCAGTTGGGGTTTTTAAATGCATTTTTTTGCTGATGGTTTTTACTAAAAATTGTGACTCAGTGGTATTAAAATACTTCCGATCATGGGCATCTTTCTAAAATCGTGTCTCTGTTCTCCCCTTTTCCAAATCTGGGCCGGTCCCGTGCGAGTGACTCCTTTGCTGGGTTCAAGCAACTTCTGCGGCATGGTCCAGGCAGGAGAGTCTCCCCCATGCTGGACTATTTTTGCCCCCCTGGGCAGGTCCTGGGCAAATACCTCGAGTCTTTTGCCACGTGGCGCTCTCAAAGGAGGGGGTGTGGCCTTAAAGATTGCTTAATTTATGACTAAAGCTATGGCAAAGCCCACACATGCCATGCAGCGGGCTTGCACCCAGCATCACCTGCTTGTCACCGCTTGGTCCCTTTGCAGGGCCCAGGGCCGAAATGCCACCAGCATCCTCCTCTTATTGTCCCTCTTACAGACCTGCAAAGCTCGGCTCTCCCTTATTTTCTCCCTTTTTCCACACATTCAGAGCTGGCTTGTGCCTCATTGAGCACTTTGCTAAATTAAGCTGATTTTTGCTTCCCCAGCAGAGGGGCAGGACCTCCCCCACCCCACCCCTCACTGTGATGCTATGCCTGGTTTTCTGAGGGTGATGATGGTTTCCGTCCAGGTTTTTGCATGGCCAGTGTCTCATCTCAGCATCCTTGTCCTGCCCGTGGCACCTGGTCCACAAACACACCCCATCCAATCGCCAAAAGCAGGGATTTGGGGGTCTCGGTGGCTCCCGTGACATCTCCACGCATCACTGGAGGGCTCCCTGGGGATGGACGCTGGGGCTGGAACCACACCAAAAAGGTGGGGGGTGGGGAAATAGCTGAGTGGCAATAATGTGTTTGGGGGTATAAAGGCCCCCACTGTCCTCCAGACAATCCCTTGTGTGTTTTGCACAAGGCAAATGGGGATAAAACACGGGAATGGGATGCCGGGCTCGCTGCGATACGTGGGCTCTGCCTCCGTCCACATCACAGCCAGGCTAAAACATGGTTTTGATTTTATTTAGTAAAACCAGTATGAGGAACAATGTTTAGGTTTCTGGTCACACTTCTTGCTTGCATCCAAAACCCTCGGAAATTATACTCATTTTCAAATAGGCAGAAATGAGGGAAAAGGGAAAATGATCCCCCCAGATGCCAAGATCACAGCAAATCTCACCAAACTGACATGGCGCTGAAATTCCACATAAATAATAGAGCAGGAAAAAAAATTAACTTTTTTTCTTAAAAAAACCAACAAATAAAATTATTAAAATAATTTTAAAATCCATTTCAGCACCCCTTGTTATATTTAGCATGAAGATGTTTCTGCAGCAGCGCTGCCTTTGGCCAGGGGCTGCAGCTGGTCTGCACGCAGAGGGGCTTTTCTCACACCTCTGAGCTGTGACTGTTTTTATTTGATGGTATTTTTATTAATTTTTATTAATTTTTATTTGCTGGCCTGTCCCACCAGCATCTACAGAGTCCTCGCTACCTCTGTGAGATGGTTCCATCAAAGAAAACATCTTTATCTCTCTTTTTTTTTTTCCCCACCCATCTGTGGGAGGTTTATGCTGCAAAACTTGTGCTAAAACACAAAGATTTGGGTCTTTTGTCAGCACCGTTTTTTAACACGCAGGTTTTACAAACCTAGTGGGACAAAAGGTCTGATTTTCACCTTCATTAACCAGGGGAATGATCTTAGTTATTCAGCTACTGATAGATCTGCCCCTCTGCCTGCCTCTTTTCAACCCCCTGAAAGGTTTCAGCTGAGAATCAACAGGGCAGATTAGTTTGATGTAGAATAAACTGACTGTTTAAAGGATCAGAAAATAAAAATAAACCTATCTTATACATGTGGCCAGGGCATGCAGCTGCTGTTTCGTATGGCTTGGGGTCACACCAGAATTTCACATCGTAGATGTCCAATAAATTCCTGAGCTGTAAATGTTGGAAAACGAAGCTACCCAAACCCTCCTGGATATTTTCAGTACTGATGCCCAAGTGTTGGACTTGCCACGTGCTGAAATCCTGGGAAAACAGGATAACCCCCAAATCAAGCCACGGCAATCGCACACGTCAAGCACCTGGATGCCCCCGCGGGGCTGAAGCGCGAGGATTTGCCAAGACCCTGGTGCGTTGCCAAAATCCCCACAGTTCAGCGCTGCAGAGGATTATCTAGAGGGCAAAAAAAAACCCCCAAAACCCAAAACAAACCTAAAAACCCAAGTGCATCTCTTAAATATAATCCATAAAATGGAAATATGGATGTGTTTTCCATGGGTGTCAGAGACGAGGGTGTAGCGATGTCTGAGAGCCGTGGGGCACAGCTGATCCCAGGGGTGCTCAGAGGATGCCGCAACACGGTGCTTTGTAAGAAAGCGAGAGCAAAAGCAACTTTTTTTTTTTTCCAAATAATAAGGAGTCAAGGAAGAAAAACATGTTTTTTAGGGCAGCTCCAAGTGCGAGGCATATGGGGTCCCGCTTTCCAGGGTCACAAAAACCTCCTCAGGGGCTGATGAGGCACATTATCTGAGCTATAACCACTGCAGTGGTGATGGTTATTTTCCATTTAATGGGGGGGTGACACACACATGACTTAATTATTGGCTGCATTCCTGGCCAAAGGGTTTTAATTATCCTTCTTGTATTTTAGCTTCTTTCCCTGGCCACCTTCACCCCTCTGACTCTCTTGGACCAGTCCTGGGGACCCAACATACCTTACGCCACTCACTCCTAAGGCAGTAATTAAAAGGTCCAATTAAAAAATGTGGGATATTTGCCCGGGACACAGAGTCCCCCACCCAGGGAGTGCTCCCAGCAGGTTCCCACAGGTTTCCCCATGTGATATTCTGTTAGGGAGGCTCCATTTCCAACCTTTTAGCATTTTAACCACAGGGATGCCCATCACGCCTCGGAGCACAAAGCCCATATGACATGCCTTGGTAAAACCTTAAATAGCCCAGCACAGGCTGCAGCAGGCTTTGCATTTTCCCAACCCCATCAGGTGGGTCAGGATCAAATCCCATCGGCACTTGAAAGCCTTCAAGACCCACGTCCCCAGCCCCAGTCATCAGCGACAAAAAGCTTTTGCCATCATCCCAGCGCTGCAAGGATGAGCCTGCGGTGAAGGTAACGCTTCCCCCCAAGCCCCTTTTTATTGCTAACAGGTTCAGAGCTGGTTTTTGCTGGGGTTAAGGATTTCTTGCTTTTCTTTTTTTTCTTGCTCATATAACTCAAATGGCTGAACAGATTTTCTTCAAAGGTTCCAAAACAGCCAGGGTCTAGTGGAAAAAATCAAGGTTATGTAGAGTTAGCTCAGAAGGGAGCCTGAGAAATTAAAAAAACATTGTAAATTGGGGTCTAAGAGGCTGCTTGTTAATAACATACACTCTCAGAGTGAAGCTGATGGAAATGCTCAAAGAGACGGAGTGAGAGGTACCTCTGCTCCCAGTGAAGTGCCAAGAGAGGGTGTGGTGGGAGATCTTGCACACAGGGTGTGGGAACCGTGACCCTCCTTCCCACCTCCGCCCCGCAGGGAAGCCTGTGCCATGCCAGGGTGGGCAGCGTCTGGCTGAAGGTCACAAACTCTGCCACGGTGAAGAGTCATCACCCTACGATAATTAACCTGTGCAGCTCAGAGACCTATCCAGTCCCATTAGTCAACCCCTCTGCCCAAAGGGCTGCCGCAGTGGTTGTAGCTTCAGGCGCTAAAATATTCAGCATCTTGAGCTGCAAAACACAGCGAAGTGGGATTCATGGCCAGGCTGCAGAGATATGATGTCCTCTGCTCCATACCTTGGGCATGGCTCCCCTCTCTGCAAAGTCCCTCCATCTCTAGCAAGGATGGAAAACAGACGGTCCCATCCCCTCTGGTCTTTGGAAAGTCTCAGCAGCACCCAAGGGAACCCACAACAAGCCCCAGCAGCCATCATCCACCTCTGTAATGAGAGATGCTTTCTTTGGGCTTGCCGCTTGAGATTAGGACATCTCCATGGGACACTCGCTTGTGCCCCAGCCTGGATGTTTCAACACTTCATTGCTTTTCTTCAAAAAAAAAACCAAAAAAAGCAAGAAAAGGCAGGTGATCTTCCCACTGAATCACATGGGTGCAGGGATGGAGGCATCAAGAAAACCTTGTGATATCGGGAGACACGTGCTCAGGTAACAGGCTTTGACAACAGTAGTTCTTGGACAACGTTTTCCAGCAGCATTTGGTTTCCAAAGGGCAAGCAGAATCATAGACCCACAGAATGTCCTGAGTTGGGAGGGACCCACAAGGACCATTGAGCCCAGCTCCTGTCCCTGCACAGGACACCCCAAATTCACACCGTGTCTCTGAGGGCCTTGTCCAAGTGCTTCTGGAATATCGCCAGGCTGGTGCCGTGATGCCTCCCTGGGGAGCCTGTGCCAGGGCTCCACCACCCTCTGGGGGAAGGACCTTTCCCTAATGCCCAGCCTAACCCTCCCCTGGCACATCTCCCTGCCATTCCCTCGGGGCCTGGCGTTGGTCACCAGAGAGCAGAGACCAGCCCTGCCCCTCCTCCTCCCCTCGGGAGGGAGCTGCAGAGCGCCATGAGGGCTGCCCTCGGCCCCCTCTGCTCCAGCTGAACAAACCCAGGGACTCCAGCCGCTCCTCGTACGGTTTCCCCTCTAAACCCTTCCCCAACTCTGTGGCCTCCTCGGGACTCTGTCCAGTAGCTTTATACCCTCAATGTCCTGCGGTGCCCAACGCTGCCCACAGCGCTCGGGGTGAGGCCGCCCCAGCGCGGAGCAGAGAGGGACAATCCCCCCGCCTCGCCTGGCTGCGATGCAGGGCTCGATGCCCCCCAGGGCACGGCTGGCCCTCGGGGCTGCCAGGGCACGCTGGGGGCTCGTGTTCAACTTGCCATCGACCAGAACCCTAATTCTAATGTACTGATGGTTGGCAACTTCAGCTGGTCTGTTTGGAAGAGAGGACATCTAGAGAGCAACCTGATATGGGTATGTCTCCACTGCAAAACTCATGTATCTCTGAAGGCCCTTTCTACATGCAAACCTGGTGGCTCAACTTCAGCTGAGGGTATTAGAGCATTTTGGCAGCACTGAGGACCATGAGATGGGCTCCAAATGGCTCACAGGGATCCAGAGGACACCCTGACCTAGGTGGCACTTTGTCCTTGGTGGATCAAGTACCTGGGAAGTGGCCAGAGCAGAGGTGGTGGACATCCCTGTGCCCTTGCAGGTAACCCCATGAGCGCAGCCTTGCAGATGACAGCATTTGGTCTTGCTCTTTTCTCAACCCTCTTCCTGCTCCTTGCCACATGCACCGACTGCTGGATGGTGAATGCTGATGACAGCTTGGAGGTGAGCAGAGCAACCTTCTTCAAGGTTAGCAGCTGGGAGCAAGGTGGGTACCTTGACATCCAGGGGGTTGCATCATGTCTCCACATGCTTGGAAAGGGGACGTGGTGGGACAAACCTGCTGCTTTCTGCAAGAGTTGGAGGACTAAAGGATTAGAGAGAGAGAAATGCTGGAGCAGAAGGAGGAGACAGAGAGCAAGGCATGGGTAGGGAGTCACCAGGACATGTCCAGCTGTGGTGGTGAGAGCCTGAAGATCTGCCTTGCTGGGCTGGGGTATCCCTGGGGAGCTGGGGTGGTTTTGGTGCCTTCTGCTTGAGTGTCTTTCTCCTGTTTCCAGGTAAGTCACAAATGCCGGGGGCTTTGGAGGGAGTGTGTCACCAACATGCAGGACGGGGTCAGGACCTGTGACCAGTATGACTCCATTTTGGCAGACCATCCAGGTAAGCTGGCATGGCCTGGAGGCATTTTTTAGGTTCACAGTTTTCCTTCTTCCCTTTTTGAGTTGATGAAGGGCTGTATTGTAAAGGGCTGACCTTCATCAGGTAGCAACGCAGGCCCAGGGCTTCTCCTGGTCTCCCACCCCACCAACACAGCCTGGACAGCAACCCATGGGGCCAGCCAGATTTGCCATGGGGTCACTGAGCAGGAGAGAGGCCAGGAAGCTGTGCCACCTTGCAACAAAGGTGTTTTGGCACACAGAGCCCAGGTGCAGCTCCTACCCCACATTGCGTGGTGGGATTTGCAACCTCATTGATGTTGCATGCCAGGGCTGAGGATCATTCCCACTGGCCAAGGACTTGTGTCCTCAGCTCATGGACAGTCATCTTGTGGTATGGGGACTTCTCCTGGCCTGCACAGGACGCATCAGGCCCTGCACTCTCGTATAGGGTGATGACATGGGACAACACGGATTCGGACAGTAGAGAAGGGAACAAGAAGTCAGCACGGACTAATCTGGGCTGTTGTGTTGCTCTGGGGAGAAAGCTTTGTAGGGAAAAGTCACATTGCACACAGCTGGTGATGTGAACTGTGCCAGCTCATATTTTTCACTGGTATGTTGATATTTGCTGTTCAAAACTCCAGCTACACAACTTGGAGGAAAAAACAGACAGTCTGGACAGCAGCATCTTCAGTCCAAGCCTGTGCAAGAAGGTCTGGAGTTGGTGACCACATCCCAGGTGCTGACTGGTGCACCTGAAGTTGTTTGGTTTCTTGAGCTGGTCTAATAATGGGCTTATTAAGTCCCGTTGCAAGGTTTCAGATGAGCCTGGTGAGCACCTTGTCTACAGCAGACGGCCGGCATGGGGTTGGTGGGTCCCAATGTAGGTGTCTGTCTCCTATGGACATGCCCACTGGTGAGCTGGATGACTCTAGCAGGGATACAGGCAGCAATCTGGAGCAGGGAGACCAGTTCCTCTGACTATTCCTCAGTCCCCTTTCTGTTCTTCTTCCCTCCCTGCCCAGTGAAGATCGTGGTGACGCGGACCCTGCTGATCACAGCGGACCTCCTGGCTGGCCTGGCTTTGGCTATGTTGCTCCTTGGGCTTGACTGCATCAAGTTCCTCAAGGAAGAGCCTCGTGTCAAACTGAAGATGTGCTACGGGGCCGGTGTCATCCTCAGCATCGGGAGTGCGTGACTGGGAGAGCCCAGGGAGCAGATGGGCCTTGTAGCCCATGGGAAGCCAGGGAGATGCCATGAGGGGCACCCCCTCAGAGGGGTCTTTGTGAGCATGGGGGGGTTGCATGGCTCTTTCTTAACCATCCCCGTTCCTCCTAGGCATCCTGGGTCTTGTGGGCTCCGTGTGGTATGCAGTGGACGTCTACATGGAGAGAGCCATGCTGGTGTCGCACAATATATTCCTGGGTGTCCACTACGACTTTGGGTGGTCATGCTGGCTGGGGATGGCTGGCTCAATGGGCTGCTTCGTGGCATCCGTCCTGCTGACCTGCTGCCTCTATGCCTGCACAGGTCAGTCTGCCCCCTCCCACCTTAAGCAGCTTTTTGCCCTGCAGGGAGGTATGTGGGGTGAAGGACCAGCTCAGAGGGTCCAGCCATATCAAGGGGATCCTTGAAAGATGGGGGCAACCAATTTAGCAAAGCCTGTTGTGACAGGACAAGGGGTGATGATTTTAAACTAAAGGAGGGGAGATTTAGACTGGATATAAAGAAAAAATTTTTTACGATGAGGGTGGTGAAGCTCTGGAACAGGTTGCCCAGAGAGGTTGTGGATGCCCCTTCCCTGCAAACGTTGGACGGGGCTCTGAGCAACCTTGATGTAGTTGCAGATGTCCCTGCTCATGGCAGGGGGTTGGCCTAGATGGCCTCTGAAGGTCCTTTCCAACCCAAGCTATTCTATGATTCTATGATGCCCTTTGCAGCTGGCCTGTGCACTGCAGCTGGGGAGCCTGGGTCATGCCAGGCAGGACTGGGCTGAGCGAGGACCCTGCAAATCCTGTAAGGGCGTGGAGGGGTTGCAGAAATGCTCCCTCCACATCCGTGGGACCTTAAGGTCCTGGCAAAGGTGCGCTGATGTCTACCCAAAGCCGCGGCTGAGCTGGAGCATTATTGCTGTGACCAGCCAAAGCCTGAGCCAGGGGCCGCAGGATGTGCTGGTGGAAATCTGGCCATCCCACCATCAGGGACGCGGGGCAGGTGATGCCTCGCCACATGTCATCTCCAGCCCTTACACCTGCTCCCACGGGGTGGGAGTCGACTGCCCCGTGCTGACTGCCCGGGTACATCTCTCCTGCCGCGCCCCCATGCTGTGGCACCCCCAAGCACCCCTGCTGCTGCCGGCCATGACACAACCCCAACTCTTTCCTGGCAGACCCCAGCAGCCGCTGGCAACCTCAGAGGCTTCCTCAGCCCCAGGGCCGAACTGCCACCGGCAAGATGTACGCCATGGACTCCCGCGTGTGACGGGCAGCTGCACCTCCTGCACCCAGCCCTGCCGTGGGCTGCTGTCCCCCTCCCCAGCATGACCCCATTAAAGCACTGTTGCCGGTCCTGGGACACCTCTGCGATTGCTTTCAGGCCCCAATTGCAGGGTCCGCGTGAGCTGTAGCATCAGTGGCTGCAAAAGAGCAAGGGTGCTGCAGAAGTCACTCACAGAAGAAGCTTTTTTCCCCCACTTCCAGCCAGGTTTCACAAAAGTAAATCCCAGAAAAGTGTTGCTTTAAGAAAAGGTCGTGTCCCCCCCCCCAAGTCCCCTGGGGAAGCTGTTGGGATGCTGAGGGCAAAGGAGCTCTGACATTGCTCAGTCGTTGCTTCGGAGGAATTTAGCAGAAAGCCTTTTCTGCACAGAGCAACACTGACTCCACATGGCTGGTGGCCCTGATCACTCATGCACCAGCCTGCTGGAAACCCGCCCTGCACTCAGAAATTTGGCAGCACATGGTTTGCGTTTAAAAACCAGGTAAAGCTAGTAGCCTGGAGCATTTATCGTTACCATGGGGTTATCAGCGGAGGAATTCTGCAGCCATGCACATCAGGCAAAAGGAGGTGGGTCAGTTTGAAGCCTAATGGAGGTAAAGGTGGGTTTTTAAGTCCACACAACAAGGGAATTCTGTTTTCCAAGGGAATTATTATCTTTCTTCACTTGCAAACCATCACGAAAACAAACCAGAACCCAAAACCACCACCAACCCCACGAGTCGCTGTCTTTGCCCTTACACCTTACTTCTCATGCGAGGGTCAGTGCACAGAAACCTTCACAGCGCAGGGAAGCTGGGCAGAGACCTCCCTGCAGGGGCTTTGTGACCCCAGAGGGCAGCAGGCCAAGCCCCTGGCCTGAGCAGATGTTGCTGCAGGGCTGCAGACAGTCGCTGCAACAGAAAGATGCAGGAGAGACTGGCAGTGGCGCTTCTGCAGCCTGGGGCACACCCACAGCCCCCCCCCAGCACGGCTGCAAGGGCCCAGCCAAGCTGTGCCCCACCAGGCAAGACGAGGACGTCACTTCTCATCTCACACGAAGCTGAATTATTGCAGCTCCCGCTGCCAGCTGCTGTGTCCTGCGGCACGGGAGCGAGTCTGTCAGCGTCAGCACAGGTTAAAGCAGTGCCGCAGGGACCTGAAAAATGAAGAAATCCGACTGCTAAAGCTGTGTCACAGAACTGAAGAGCCTGACTGACAGCTTGCTGTTCAACAGCATGGTCCAACCGACAGACAGCTGGCGCATCCAGAGGATGGGCGCCCTGAAGCACGCTAGAAGGTATTTAGAGAGAGCAAACCCAGGATGCTCGGGGCTGTTAACGCTGACACTTGAGTGCACCGGAGAACAATTAAAAAGAGCAAGCATACGCATGATACCGGCTAGAGCTCGCTAGCGCATAGAGGGGGAAGCTGTCAAAACTGCCCTCAGACAACCATACAGCCCTGTGCATTACTGGTCGTTAGTAATGGGAGCGATCAGAGCTGCTGGGCTTCAGCGAGCAGCGACCTGGAGAAGAGCCGCCCCGCCATCAGGCAGCAGGAGCCACGCTTGCTGCGAGGCACAGCTCAGTTTCGGCGCTCCTTCACCCCTCGCCTGACGGGGACCATGCGGTTGGTTGCCCCAGCCCCAGGGACACGAAGAGCCTGTTGCTGCCTGGGAAGGCTTCCAGGCTGCGGCCCGGGCTCTCCAGCAGGGCAGGAGCACGCGCAGAGCCTGGTGTGACAGCGAGACCCAGCCAACCACACACGAGGCTCTGGATTTCAAACCCAGCTGCGAACCTGTACCTTCCCATTTTTTCCCCAGATTTCCCCCTTCCTGCACACCAGCAACTCTCAGTAACCCTGCTGTCAAAGCACCCCTGTGAGCTAAGAAGTCAAGAGCAGTTGTGTTCTGCACATCTCCAAGGACAAGTTTTGGGTTTTTTTTCCCCCCTTTTTATTTTTTAAGCACCCTCACACCACTTCAGGTTTGGAGGGACACAGCAACCAGCTCCTGGAGACGCCCTGGGCAGACACCAAGCACCTCCCCATTGCAGCAGGGCTCAATTACTTTCTAATTTTCTTTTTTTTTTTTTTTTTTTTTAAATTTTTGCATTTTACCCCAACAGCCTGTACACTGAAAAAATAAAGCACCCTTTTTCCCCCCCCGAAACCTTTTATGAACACTGAACTTAAAACCTTCCAGGCAAAAAGTAGGTTTAAAACAACCAAGCACACAAGGTTAATTCTTTAAGACCTTTATTAACAGATGCTTGCAGTTTGACTTGAAAAAATCAGGTGTATATTTCATACAAATTAAAAATGAGGTTCTTAAAAATCTCAACTTGACCAGATATGAAACAATTTAAAAACCTTTAAAGGTATATTGAGAAAAAACAGGCTTTTAAAAAACGTGTTTATAGTTTCCAAAAGGAGACTTCTTTACGTAAAAATAATAAAAACCCCATGCTGCATAGATAATGCAGATAGTTCTAGTAATCTGGTCAACAGCAAAAAGCAAGCACTTAAGGTCTTCAGTTCCAATTCTTTTGTTCATTTCTTATTGCTGGAATTTCATTTTCTTTTCTTCTTCATTTCTTAAGTCTTTTCTTTGATGACTAAACTGGAAAAAAGAAGGGAAAAAAAAAAAAAGGATGATCAGGCAGGTGTCAGAGGGTTTCACACGTGCTTTGGCTGCCAAGAGGCACCAGCAGCTCACAAGTTCTCACCGAGGTAACTCTCCTACACACAGAACCACCTCCCCGACTATGGCTCGTTCATCAGCCCACTGCACTCCCGCCATCAGCCCACTTCCCAAAGCTGCCACCCTCCGCACAGAACAAATGAAGGACTCCAGAAAGGGCAGACGTTAAATCTGAACGCAGAGGAAGCCTATCCATGCCGCTCGCCACACCGGCCCCCTGGGAAGAGCTGCTCACATCAGGCTCTGCAGGCACATGCAGCGCCGTGGGACTGGGTCTGGGAACGGAGCTGGTGAACTCCGAGCCAACCCCTGGGATGGCAGGAGGACCACCAATGACCTCCAGAAGATGGCTGAGGAGCAGATTTCTACCCGTTCCCCACAGAGCTAGACCGCAGAAACCACAACTCTATTCTCCAATATTATCAATAGTCAGAAGGAGCAACCAAGTGTCATCCCGGGGCTCCTCCGAAGCCCAGGACATTAAGAATTCATCAGCAGCTGTTATCCATTCAGATGAACACCAGGATAAAACCAATGCTCCATCAAGCATGCAGGAAACACTGCAGCAAGGCTCGAAGCAGCGTCCATCCACCGGCATGACGAGGACACCAAACTCCCACCCAGGCCCAGCTACTGCATTCCCCGCTCATCCCAGTAGTGCAAGCATTCACCGCCACTCCCATCACAGCCTAAATCCGCCTTCTCTTTCCCTTTCTGCCCTCCAGGTGGCAGGCAATGAGTGGGACACAACAGGAATGGGATAGGAACACCAGTGAGGGACGAAAGCAGAGAAAGAGAGAGGAAGAGACCAGGAAGGTGCCAGAAAGAGACCTAGCAATGGAAATATTCCCAAATTAGCAAAACTGTCCACCAGGAGACAGCACCAAACAAGTGCTGAATCACAGCCGGTCACCTCACAAGAACAACGTTTTAACACCAACCCTTACACAACCCCCGAGCACTGAGCCATGCCAGCACTACAGGGCTTCGGCCACAGGCACCTGGGACTCTCCACAAAAAGCAGCATCCCAGCCAGTTTTTCCAGCACTTTTTTGTTGGGATAAAAAGCTGCTACTGAGACGCACCTGCAAATTCCACATCAACTCTCTAGAAGTTAATGCCTAGAGGCCTTAATGCTGTTCACTCCCCCTTTGGGACCAAGCAATACAAGCTCGGGCGCTTACAGAGCTGAGGAAGCTCCACATGCGTCTCTCCCAGCTACCCTCAAGTCACCACACCAGCACTGCTGGAATTACCATTTCTGGGTGGACGAAGGCTGCCGAAAGCCTGAACTACTGAGCACAGCCAAGATTAAGACTAACAGTATTCTAGGCAGTGACTCCATCAACAAAGGTGAAAGCCTGGTGACTGAGCCCTCCCGATTAATCAGTATTTGCACAGCAAAGGCTCACAGTTTGGTTTTGCAGGCATTCGTGAGCACGCCTGCAAGCGCGGCCAGTTCGCTTACAACATACATGAGCAAAGAATAGTCCAAACCTTTAAGGCAAAAATTAAAGGAAAGCATGGAAAGAAAAGAGGCTGGTCATCAAATCATATCCTCAAGAGCCTCAGGACACGCACCCGGATGATGGTAGAGATGGTAAGCCGGTATTTACTCAGCCCCGCCCTGCTCGGCCTCGGGAGCGGACGTGTTCTCAGCTGGTGGTTCGGCTGTCTTCGTCTCTTTGCCATCTTGTGGTTTAGGGTTCTCTGGGCGTCTGCGTCGGTAGTTGAAGTTACGGCGGTACCGACGTTGAGGTGGCTGCTGACTTTGGGCCTCATCCCCTTGGTTCTCTTTATCTTCTTCATTCCCATCCTCTCTAGGCTGTCTTTGACGAGGAGGACCCCTGAAAGTCAAGCTAGGCTTTAACAATGCAGCATCTGACCATCACCATGTTCTGTCTCTGTTGCTAAAAGGGAAAATTAAGAAAACTAGAGTTGATCTGCAGCATACCTGCGAAATCGTGGTCTATAACCTCGATACATGTTCTGTCTGACTGGTCTGCCTTGTTCTCCTGCACCCTGGTTGTCAGCACCCTGGAAGACATTGGGCAACAAACCATCTCAGGCACACGCAAAAGCCCGTTAATGCCACAACCAGCCAAGCCATGGGGAAGAGGGCTGCGAGGGGCCCGTCAGGTTACGTCTGAGGTGTACAACAAGGTGGGCAGGGGGCCTGGGGCACCATCAGAACCTGTGTTTCTTCCAGGTGATTGTATAGGAAGTTAACACAAATTCAAACATGCTGTTTTTTAAAAGTCGTAACATCAAAACCTTCAGCTTATTGACATCTGCTCCGGCGTTTCCTCCTGCTGCCAAATCTTACCAAAAACATCTTGAGTATCTACAAAAAGCGGTAGAAAGCTGCATCCCATCACCCCACTCCAAAGCCATCAAGCCAGTTTAGCAGCACACTTGAAGCAAACGTTACCTCCACTATCTCTCCCTGCACGGGAGGGTTGGAATATTGTGGTCGACGCCCGTAGGGCCTACGCATATAGTAAGGTGGGTACCGCCGCCTGCGGTAGGGACGGCGTTGCTGGGCTTGGCCTTCTGGGATGTTCTCTGCTCCTTCGTTCTTTTCCCCACTCTCACTATTCTGGTAGTTTTGCTGGTAGTTGCGTGGAGGACCCCTGCGACGTGGATATCGTCTGTAATGGTTACGGTCTGCTGCGTATTTACTGCCTTGCACTGGAACTCCACCAGGACCTGTAACGTTAGCTGCCTCCGCACCCTAAAGAGTGGGGATAGTGTTAGGCAGGTAAACAGCCAGCATGTATAACCCAGTACGGAGCAACGATTTACATCCACATTCTAAAGCAATGAAAAACCACTCATCTCCTTGGATGTCATTAGGCATTGACTCAAACCACAGGCACCACACCAAAGCCTGCAGACCAAGTTTTCCACGCACACTCTGACACCCCAGAGATGTGTTTACCTTTTCTCCTTCAACCACATCAAACTCCACAGTCTCTCCATCTCCTACGCTGCGGAGGTACTTCCTGGGGTTATTCTTCTTTATGGCAGTCTGACAACACAACATTGCAGAATTACATTTACAGGCACAGAGTGAAAATACTACTTAGCATATCTGAAGACTTTTTTTTTTTTTTAAGATTAAAGAATTTGGTTATTTAATGTCTTAGAGGAAGACCTGTACTCCTGAAAAAGCAATAAGACACCGTGAAGCCATAAAATTTACCTGTATTACTATAGCTCTGGCCCATCTGAACTGTGTAACAGCTGACTAGAAATACCTGTCAACATGCTGCCTGTTAGCTGAAAAAGCAGGTTGAAAAGAAACAAAGGCACCCTACAATACACACCAACTGTCCTATTCCTCACCAGACTTTGGCACTAAACACCCCCACAGTATTTTTACACCAATATCTAAGCCTGGCCCACCACATGCTCAGATTTCCAGCCTGCTACCACGACCCACACCACTGCAGCGTGCAGTGGCCTACATCCCAATGCGGCTGTCCCAAGCTATGTAAACATATTGATGGCCATAAATCAAGAGATTTCTTTCTCTGAGGCTCCCGACAGCATCGCTTCAGCCACAGTATTTACCAGTTAATCACAAATCTACTCTAGCTGTGTATTATACACCAAGGATTAGCCCTTCCAAGGTGTCAGCACCAGACAAGCCTTTGTACCGGTATCTGCACGTTGAACGACATTACTAGAAAACACTGAATTTTCTGTGCTGTTCAGCAGTGGATTAAGTTTGACAGATGAGTTAATACTCAATACGCACCGCTCTCAGCCACGTTCTGCTTATCAAACACTTTAACTGAACAGTAATACAAGTGTAACAACTTTACAAAATATACCAGCAACAGAATTTGACTATATTTTTTTTCCCCAAATGGAACAAAGTCTATGGAAAAACATGCCCACAAGTCTCAGCCCATAAAGCAGTGGGTTTAGGGAAAGAAGAAACCTTGTAACTACAATAGCTGAGCGTAACAGCTCTTCATGAGCCCCATGCTTGATAATGGGGATGGGAAAAAGCCTGCACAGGTATAACTCTTAAAACAAGCCAATTTCTTTTGGATTAGACCCCTAGAACTGTTTGATAATGAAAATTATTCCATTAAAACAAATCACTGCCAAACTGTGCTTTTAGAAACATAGACAGTAGTTACACAACAAGCCCTGAAATCTGACTTGTAAGTCAAGGTCACTTACAGGTTACCCTACTGCAAACCACGTAACAAAGCCTAAAAGCTTTCCTGCAGGCTATGTATTCCTGCCCCGGTACACAGGGACCCAGCAGAGCCGCCTGGCCATTCCCCACTGCCCATTACAGAATAACCTTTCATAAATGAACACCTCTACTCCTTAACAGCGGGTAATTCAGACAGAGCACAAGCAAGCAGCTGAGAGATGGCAAATCAAACTCAAGTCAAAATACCTTCCAGGAGCTACTTTTCCCTCCCTCTGTTTACAACATCAGCAGCACATCCCTAACTCGAAACAAAAGAACAATCCATGGGCTCCTAAACACCAGAAGCCAGCCATGCTCCACTCAGGACTCTTTGCCAGCTGCTTTACAACGAGAAATCCTAAGGCAGAAAAGGTAAAAACATATTGCTGATCACACAGGCTTAAAAGTCAAGCACAAAGGACTAAACACTAAGGCCAACCTGCTCCATGAAATAAACCACAGGAGCAGTGTCCAGTCATACTCTGGTCTAGTTGCCAGAGGTTTACATGCTCCCCAGAGATAATATTTAAGTGTAATACCTGTTTAATTGAAAAAGTATCTATTAAAATGTTTTTAGGCTTTCTTTGAAAGCCCAGAGCTATAAATTCCAGAAGAGTTTTGCCTAAAAAGGACCCTTTGCTGGCACTTCATCCCTATTACAGCCCAATTAATTCCTCTCCCGGCTGCAAGCTTTTCACTTAACCTTATTTCCACATGCTTACTAACAACTGTAAGAATCCACAAGGCAACTTAACTGGACCTCAAACCGCTACCCCGAGCCAGAGCATGCTTGCGGGCAGTGCAGTTTTCACCACTGCACAGCACCAGCTGTGCAATCCCATCTAACTCATGTCCTCCAGATGGACGTATGCAGGTATGCAAAGCCCCCAAGCATGAGCAGGCTCTACTTGCAACCCAATAGTGAGAAACAGTTGTCTGTGTTCACGTAACAGTTCTTGGAAAAGATGAGGCTCTTTCACAACTTCAGTCCTACTTACAGGGATCATGCACAGCAACTTTCAGAGGGGTAGCATGTTTCACAGAAGTCTTACCTGATGGACAAACACATCTTCCTTGGTGTCATTCCTGCAAGACAACAGGAAATTGAAATTAATGTATGAAGTAGCTCAGTTTACAAATTCATTTGTTTGGGAGGGGACAAAACAGGGAGCTGTCAAGACAACTAGCTTTTGGCATCAGCCTTGCTCCTCAACTAGTCCCCTTCTAGCTTGCTGCTTCAAGCGAGGAGGCTGGCAGGCAGCCTCCACAAGGTGCGGAACACAGGCCAAAGTCCAGTACGTCGCATGTGAAAGCATTCTTCCTCCCTCCTGCACACCCCTCTACCCTCCGCAGCTGGGGATGCCTGAAGAAAGAATGCCTGACAGCACTGCAGACAGGGGCTGTGCAGGAGATCAGCTACCACGACCTCTGAAACAAGACAAGATACCACCACTCAAGCCTTGTGTGATCTCTCAACGTCTCCCTCAGCTAAGGAGTAACACCACCACCACCTGACCACCAAAGGCAGCAGGGTTATCCAAGTTGCATTTGTGTGCACAGAGCTTGGGTTCCTCCCTCACAAGAAGTGGAAAACAGCTCAAGTCTGTACCTACAAGAACCCAAAAGCATCCTTCAGCATGATCACGACAGTTTCCACCGCTGCCACGCTGGGTGAGGCTGGACAACCACAATCCGGTACCAACTGAAGTCACCAAAGTTTCTGTTCTGCAATTAAGAGGCCCAGCCAAGCAGCCTCTGTGCTGGTTTGAGGGCTGTATGTGCGTTTCCACCACTCATAACAAACTTAGCATACATCCAAGCTCACATCATGCCAACTGAACCTCGCTGAGGTGTCAGTTTCATTAGTCTGTGGAATGGTTTGAATCAATAGCAAAGCGGCTTTTATTTCCTAGAATGAGTGGTCAAAGACATCCCAGAGCAAGCTTGTGTGAAAGCGTGCTCAGAAGTGGAGAGCTTACAGCTATGGGTAACAGAATAAAGAACTTTTATTTATTTATGAAAGATAAAGCAAGGTTCTCCTCATCACTGGCTTTGAAACAGGAGGATGACAATTAAGACACTTCCAAAAACCCCATCCAAGCTATGGTGGCTCTGTCAGATGGCACCAGTAAAAATAAGTCACCTTGTTTCCTCATGGAGTTGATGCCTTCCAGCCTCAAAGTGGGAAAAGGTAGTCAGAGGCAAACAAGGCAGTGCCAGCCTGTCCATCACAAGGCAGCTTATCTCCAAGGCCCCCCGATAGGGCATCCAGAAGCCCTGGCAAAGCCTGAGCCTAAATACTTTTCTTCACAACACAAGATCTCTCACCAGATGCTCCAGAAGCTGAAAGCTTTCAGAACAGCCCAGTAACAGGTTTACAGTAAAAAAAAAAAAAACTGCCTAGCACATTCCTTCACTCTCGACTGAAAAATGGTGGTAAGAAGAGCTTGTCGTCTACGCTCTGTGAGCGCGGACACACTGTGCTCTCGCCCAAGTTTGACGCTGGACCATCACACCAGACACTTGTTTCTAAAGTCCTTTGGAAAACGCAGTTCCCGTTTGAGAGGACAATGGGGTTTCAGATCAACGAGTGACTCGGTCACACAGATAGAGCTCAAGGTGTACACATGGTCAGCCAAAAAATGTACTGGTTGATTTTGAAGCCCAGTGCCTGCCACGGGACTCCTGATGGTGTTTACCAGCAAGCACATCTGGAAGCAGCAGGCCTGAGGCCGCCTGGATAGTGCAGTAGTAATAGCAACCGTTTTCTCAAAGAAAACTTGAAATGGGACAAGAGAAATCCCCATTCTTAAGGCCTAATGAGCCCTTTAGCTTATCTTTGCACTAAATGATTCCCTTCTCAACACCTTTAACACCCAAAATAAAATCAAAGCCATCAGACAAGCAGACAGATCACAAAAACACCACTGTCGAGACCAGCAAAGCCAGACATCAACATGCAGCTCCAATTATGGTAAGGCGACCAAGCCAGTGGCGGCACATCCATTTATTTTTTTGACAACTGTGAGAAACAATTGACAGATACTCAGAATCCAAACTAATATTTCAGAACAAAAATGCACTTTCACATTAAAAAAGCCACAGGAAATACTCGAAGTTAATGTGCACCTACAATGCTAAATTTTGGTTCCAAAGCTAATTTTAGCTGCGAGCAGACCCAGCGGACACAAAGACAAGCAAGGGCAGGAGCTCCTGCAAAGTTTCCCTTGCAGCACACCAGAGAGATTCCAGAGTTGAGGAATCATCCTCTGGTTCGGTTCTCAGGCTGCAGCTCTAATCTCTTGATAACATGAGATCATGCTGGGTTTCTCATTAAAAATGGCAACCTCAGGGATTAAACAGCTGCCAAATTAATGACTGGGGAAGCCGTTCGGATGTCTTAACTAGCTGCTGCTTCCTTGCTTGACTCACATCACCAAGCATTTCCACTACTGAGGGAAACAGGAAAAAAGCCTTCCCTAGAGGTAGGGTTTGTGGCCTGTGACTTTATACCCATTTACAAAAGCCAATGATGCTAAAGCTTACATCACCAACAACTGTATGACATTTGAAGTCAAAACCTACAGGAAGAATGCAAACTGGGCAGACTCATGGTCAAGTTTTTAAAGCTGCAGACACAAAAACCACTAAGGAGCTTGGCAGACCCTTCGGATGGGGTCATAAGGTAACAGACAGTTAAAAAAAATCCCATATTTAAAACAAGCCTTAATAAAAGGCCCAATAAAAGCAACAGTATCTATGCCTGCTTCCCTGTAGAGGGATTCTCAAGTCTTCTGTCAAATTCTGATGCTGTGGGTTTGAGGTACTAGGTGCGTAAAGGGGAACAGACCTCCAAAATATGGCCTCTGCAAAATAACCCGGAGGCCCTCCAGAACTGATGGCTACAGGCATTTCACATTCTTCCAGAACTGGTTTGCGGAGCAAGCCCAGGACTCCTACTGAACTGATGTGCCTATTTCAAGTATTCACACACCTCTCTAAGTGTTCAAATTTTTTGTTAAAATCGAGCACTGTCATAAAAAGAATCTTCTAGACACTTGTTTCCTGAGACCTTTTTATACACTCCAGCCTCACGATACAAAGGAAACCTGGATTTTGTCCATTTTCCCGTACATTTTGGGCTTCCTCAAGAAAGTGCGCTTTTAACTGCCCAGCACTTGAAGCAATTTTTGCTTGCATGGATGCGACTGAACCTCACGCAGTTTAATCAAATATTTTGCCTGTGCTAACAAGCAGACTTCTACACCCTTAAGAGCCAAAAACAACCCTCCCAAACCACCATAAACCAAAAAAGCTGAAGGTAAGAAATATCGCCGTGAAAATAAATTCACTAGGAGAGCAAGGCCGAGGTTCAGGTGCTCCGGAGCCAACTGGGCATGAGACCCGGGCGTGGAGGCAGGCTGCACCCCACGGGCCGCTTCAGCCATGTGTCCCCGCGCGGGGTGACAGAGGTGACAGCGGGGCCGGCCCCACTGCCGGCGGGACCCGCGCCTGACCCCGCGCCCACCGCCCGCACGGCCCGATCCGCCGCGCCGCGCCCTCACCTGTTGATGAAGCCGTAACCGTTCCTCACGTTGAACCATTTCACTGTTCCCAAAACCTTCGTTGCTGAGGGAAATGGGGGAGAGAGAGGCGGCGGCGTCAGGGCGGCACGTGGCGGGGCGGCGCACACAAAGGCCCCGCGTGGCGGACATTTTGAGCCGCCCCGCCCCCACCCGCCGACACGCGGGGCCCGGCGGCGCGCGCGGGAGGAGCGCGGAGGGGTGGGGGAGCGCCCAACGGCCGTGCGGGTGCGAGCGAGGGGCCGCGCGCGCCGGGGGGAGGCGGCGGCGGAGGCGCGCGCGCCGCCCCTCAGCGAGGGGGAAGCTCGCGCCGCCCCTCAGCGATGGCGGGGGGGGGGGGGGAGAGGGGTTCGCGCGCCGCCGCCGAGGCCTCCCAACCGCCGCGGATCCCCCCCCCCCGCCCCTCACCGATGACCTTCTTGTCCCCGCCGGCGGGAGGCGCCGCCGAGGCCAGGCCGCTGCCCCCGTTCCCGGTCCCGCCGTTAGGCTTAGAGTCGGCGGGGGCGGCGGGGGCCGCCGCGGGGACGGGGGCGGCGGGCGGCTGGGTCTCGGCCTCGCTGCTCATGGCGGCGGCTGTTCGGTGCGGACGGTGGTGGTGACTGGCTGTTTGCGCCGCCTCCCGCGGTGTGATGGTGACTGAGGCCGGCCGTGGGGGGGCTGCTCCCTGCTCCGGGCTCGCTGAGCTCCGCTCTCCGCTCCCGATACCGATCGAACTGGCCACAATGGCGGCCCGCACCGGCTAGCCACCCCGCGCGCCCCGCCCACGCGCGACGCGATTCGCCGCTCGGCCCGCCCGTTAAAAGACCAGCGAGCCCGTTGGTTCTTTCCCTCCCGGCCACCGCCCCTCGCGGAACGCCTATTGGTGGCGACACCTGCCTTTCCGCAGGAAGGCGCGTGCATTGGCCGCTCCGGCGGCGTCTGCCAGGCTCTCTTTTCTCACCGGCCTACGAGGACTCCCCGCCCCCGCCCCTGATTGGCTGCCGCCGCCACTCCCGCCCCCAACGGGCCCGACTGGGGAAGTGCGCGCGACCATGTGGCGGTAGCGGCGCCTGGGGCCGCTCTGTCCCTGCTTCGCCGCGGCCCCCCGGGCCCTCCCGCGCCGGAGGCCTCCCCATTCCCTTCACCCCGCGGAGCGGCCGCCCCAGCCCCGGTATTACCGGGACTCGGCCCAGCGGACGCGCTGCGCGGCGTTTCCCCTCGGTTTAAAGCGATCATGCGGGCGGGCCCCCGCCCCGGCGCCGTTACACGGGCTGGGTGCATCCCCAGCGCTGCCCCGGGGCGCGCGGCTCCCCTTAAATAATAACCAGAAGGAAGGAGCCCGGGAGCGCTAATTAACGGCGGGAAATGACGGGTCTGAGGGCATGGTGGAGCCGCTTCAAACGCGTGATTACGTGCGTTAAAGCGCTGTAATCGCCCTCCTGAGAAGCGGCGGGGAGGGAGGGCTGCGCCGGCGGGAAACGATCGGGCCCGGTGGCGCTTGCGGTGGGGTGGAGGGGCCTGACCCACCCACCCCAGGGAGCGCGCAGCTGGGTGTAACCCCCCCACCCCAGGGTGCAGGCAGCACACGACGTCTTGACCCTTTGCCAGCCCTCCTGGTGAGGAAGGGAAAGGGTCTGGGCTTGGCCTGCAGAAATCTGGGACCTGGTTGAGGCACTCGTTGAGCCCCTCCGTGCTGCAGTCTGCAGGAGCCCTGCTTCCCAAGGAGCTCCCTGGATTGCACCTGCCTGGTAATGACTCAAGATAAATGCCTCCTAATTGAGCCGTTGAAGAGCCAGGCTGTAGCCCCAGGTCAGAGGTCTCTTAAAAGTCTTGACTTCAATTAGCCTTTTTGGAAGCACCCCATCCTTCCTTCCCTGTGGAACTTCTCCTCCAGAGGGATGGGGAAAGACTGTGGGGCAACTCCCCTTACACTGAGCCCTTCTCCCCACCTGGACAATTGGGAAAGCATCACTGCTGGGTTCTTTATCTTGATGGAGCCCTTCTCTAACGACCACCTGTCTCTTCACCATACAGCTGCTCAGAGGGATCCAAGATCTCTTCTGGATTCCCCAGAGGGAAGGTCCAGGGGAAACCCAGCATTCTTGTCCAAGTTATTTTCCTCGGGCACCTGAAAAATGTAGTTGTTGGCCACAGATTCACAGCCCTGCCCTCGGCTATGTCATTCCTCCCAGATAAGAGGAAGGAAAGGTCACCAGCAACCACCAAGAAGGTCTCTGGGAGCTGACCCATCACCCCACCATCATTGCAACCAACAAGTATCCCTTGGGATCACCCCTTCCAGCATCACACGCAAATCACTGTTGATTTCCCCATCCCAGCAGGAAGAACAGATGGCAGTTCCCCACATTACACCATGGCCAGGCTTAGATGGGGCCAAGGTCAGCCTATTACAACAACTGACGTGGGTTTAGGGACGTAGGTCTTGTTACGCTATCTTGGTAGCTTTTCCATGAGATCTGCAAGTCAGCTAACAAGGGAAAGAGCTTTAAAACAATACAATCCCGCAGGGGATCTGCATCAGAATTCTGACCTTGATGAAGAAACTAGAATGATATCAAAATTGGATGATGCTCAGTAAGTTGATTGAAAAATAGATCTTAAAATATAATGGCAAATAGGGAATCCACCATGTGAGAGACCCTAAAGGGAGAAAATTGGGAGGAAACTTCAAATCTCAGTGATGAAGCCCATGAGGATGCCAGGGCCATGCACCTACAGAAGAAAATGCGGGCTACTCAACAGCTAACAATGTCTTTTCGGGGGACAATGCTGCAGGGCCCAGAGGCTAACCGTAGATGAATAGAGGCAATCAGAAACACTGTCTCCAGTTGCAGCATCCACAGCTGGAGGAAGGCGCTGGAGCTCGGAGAGAGAAGACCTGTCTACAGGAGATTCCAGGACTTGCTACATAAAACAAAACTGAAGAGGGGCTTCATCACTGGGGAATTAAACCTCAAAATGTGGTCTTTGAGAAAACTTTTAGCCAGCAGATGAGGAACAGCCACATACATAAGCTTGAAAGCTGAAACTCTGCACATTCAGCGTCAAAGAAAGGTAATGGGATATAATTAGCCATTGGAACAACTTTCAAAAAGGTTGTAATGGATTTGCTGCTGTTAATTAATTTGGGGAAGCTCTGTGACCCCTGCTATGCGGGAAGTGAGACTAGGTGATTGCACTGACATAGATAGCTGAGAAAGTGCTGCTGAGTGAACCCAGAAATAAGCTGCTTTCCCTGGTGAAAAAGTATGGAAGCCAAAGAATTTGGCTACCTGCAGCGAGACCTGCAAGCCTCAGCACTGCAGGTGGCAGGCCGAGCTCCCTCAAGCTGCCGGGAGCCAAGCTCCTGCCTGAGCCCCCCAGGGAAAGGCCACCTGGACACGCTTCCTGAGCCGGACCAGCAGCTGAGTTTCTTTTCGGTAACCTCTCTCTCACAGCTGTCATCTGGGTCCAGTTTTCTCCTCCCTGCTGGGAATTTTCAACACCCATCTCACAGGAAAGAGCCCTCTGCAAAGTCTTTTTGGGCCTGGAGAGGAAGGGGATGGCATACTTTGTGTTTCTTTCATCACCTGATATTCTGCAGGTGCAAGGAGGTGAGATGGCTCAGGCTGGAGAGAAGTAAGCACGAGTGTCCTCAGCAGCTGCGCAATCCCAGGAATGGAGACCTGGAAATCCTGACAGCCAGAGCCTGCTTCAAGGACTTCAAACAGCCACGAGATAACAGAGCACACCAAAGCACACCTGCAGGACCTGTCCTCCAGTATGTCAGCGCTTGAGCTCTCGCACTGGGTAACGCACGAGCTAAGCACACAGGCTGCACCTACCTGGGACAGCCCCACGCAATAGACTCCTGCTGCCCAGGGAGTGATGGGATGCATCTGGATGGGATGAAGCGCCTGCACGTGACAGAACAGACTTTGTCCCAACTCCTTTATGTTTAATTGGCTGGATGAGAAAACTCATGCTGTAGCCCAGCCCCCATGAGGGGTGCTTTCTTGTTCCTCAGCAGGTAGCTGAGCTCACAACCTGATTCTGGGAGAAGAAAGCCAGTTTTTCCACCAACCTGCGGCCTCCCCTGCGCTCTTTGTAACCATGCAGGATAAGGAGCCCTCCTGCAGCATAATCATTCTCCGCTTCCGAGCCCAAAGCCTTGCTCTAACACCCTTGTAGCACCCAGGTAAACGCCTTGAACACCCACGGCATATAACAGCCTGATGGCCTAGTGCCACGATGTGCCGGGGAGGTTTTACAAACACTCATTTACAACATACCTCACCTCACAGCCCAGGAAACTCATGGTGATGGAAGCCTGTGCCATACCAGTTTTCTTCAATAAGGCTGCACCTTTAGAAAGGTTCTGGAGATGCCCAAGACGCCAAGAACATCTCTGCCAGGCAGCCTTATTTACCTGCCAAGTAAAGGAGCTGGTGGAGCACAGCGCTGCCGCGATCCTTTCACTCCTTTCCCATTTTCCAAATGCCCAGCAGCAATGCCCCTCAATACGACACACCGTAAACGGTCCCTGCTGAACCAGCTAGGGATAACACACGTTGCTAAAGATGCTATGGTCCTTCTCACCTGACGACTCTGTTCCCAAGCATGTTAACTGATGTGCACTGCACACATATTTAACAAAATTCTTTATTTACATTTCAAAACATAAAAAAAATTAGATGCCAATTATTAAATAATTTCAGAAGAACATCAAGAGCACAGATCTGGCCTATGGAGAAGACTGGGGTGGTGGTGGGAACTGGCTCGAGTTGGAACTGCATGGAGCCAGCACAGGCCTAACCACCGGCGAAGGAGCACTGGAACAAAGGAGAAGAAACAGGTCTGAAATGCTGGAACAGCCATTCCCAACTCATCCTGCAACAGCAGGACTGTGCAGTGACACTGGGTGCCGCTACAGTGGTATTTAAGTCAGTGCCACTTGCTGCATGCACTAGTCCTCCCAAGTCTCCATGCCAGGCACCTACATCTACCTCTGAACTTAAAACCAACAGTGCCTGTTTCTCCTGGCTGATTTTAAAGCATCTTGACAAGTAACAGATTTAGCTGTCTAAACTTGGGTAAGACAAATGCCGTTCTTGTCTACAGGCAGCTGAGAGGCAGCAGGGTGCAGAAAGGCAGTTCCTAAGACATGGCTGCGAAGCAAACAAGGAGGCACCAGCCTCATACCTAGAAATGAAAAGCTTCCAGTCTCAAGTTGGATGTTGGTCAGAGATCACGCACTCCAAACTGAAATGATCAACAAGTCTAGGCCTGAGGACAACCCTAAAGGAGACCCGACCCATCAGCATGGGTCTGCCCACCTGCAACAAAGCCTGTTAACAAGGGCATTCCTATTTCAAAAGCCTATAAATGCCACCAGAAGTACCAGGGAAATGAAAGAATGATTACATTCCATGTTGTCACTTCATCAAATAGGAGGAGCTCCCAAGACTCTGAAGCACTGCAGGTCCGAAAGACTATTATGGAACCGGGGACGTGTCATCGTGAGTAATTCCAAGTGTCTTTGGAAATCATTTAACGGAAGGTCAAAAACTGTGGGGATTTGCTTTTATCAGTGCCCACCCGCCTGCTGAAATTTGAAAAATCAGCAACCAAAAGGCTAAAACAGCAGATTTTTGACAAGCTGCAGCCTGACACATTGAAATCTAGACAGATTTGTTTAAATGCTTGTGTTTTTTACAGTGGAGTGGGCGGACAAATGGAAACACAATACTGTACATTAGCTGGAGCTCTGTCTTGAGCCTATTGGTTTAACCAAAATGAAGCCTGAATTATAGTAAATGCTGGAAACGTCTCCCTTCAGATGAGGACAGTGGTATCTTTTTTCAAGTTAAGGTAAGACTATGTAACATGGTAATTCCTTGGCCCTTCAGTGGTGGCAGTCCTATGGCTGTACTGAGCAAGGAGGCTCAAGTCCTCTGTTTCTCATCTTCTTTTCTGGATTCCGGCCTACCCCACACATGGATGCTCTGCTTTCCGTAGCAATTGGAAAGTTCACCAATCTGCAGGTCACAGTGAAGCCCCCCACCCCCTAGACTGCCTGGGTAATACCAGCTGGATTCCTGTTGCAGTTTCCTTTCATCCACTGGTTTCTAAAGCCAAGGCTTCAAGGCAGCCTAACCCCATCCATGGCACAGCTCCCACAACCCCATCTTCCCCTTGATTGCAGCTGCAAAATCTTATCCCTCTAGCACTGTCTTTGATGCTCACGTAGCTCGGAGGGAAGCCAGTTCAGGGTATTGAGCTGGCAAAAAACTAATGCTGTTGGAGAGGCATTTTCTGGTGTTTCACTGAGCTGAGTCAGCTCTCTGCAGACTCGAATGTGAAAATAAGTCAAGAGAAAAGTAAGGAGCAGAGCAGCCCACAGTTCCATTGCACTGGGTGCCTGTGAAGACGGAGACTTACCACATTTCTGTTTCATTGCTTTACATTTCCCCACACTGAGAGATCACAACTGGCAGCTTGGGTTTGTTATTTGGACCCGTAGGCACATTCTGGGGACAAACAAATATATTACATTAAACCTTATAAAAGCACAACAAATCCAGTGAGTGACAGGTTCTCAAAGACTGGCTAAGAGGTGTCTGCACAACATCAGGAACATCAGGGAAACCTAGACACAGCTCTGAGTAACACAGAGCAAAACTGGAGAGCTCCTCAGGAGATACAGCGGGCATCATGTCACTTGAGGCTGCTCTGGCTTAAATCCTTAAAGTTACTAATTACAGCTGCAACATGCAAAGCAAAATCGTATTTGTACAGAAGGCAAATCCAAATAAGAGATAGGCACAAAGCAACCCTCATTCTGAACCTCATTCTGCTGGACTCAGCTGTTCTTTCATGAGTCTCTTACTTATTTCCTTTAATTTGCCCCTTGCTGCAGTGACGCGCACCACAGCCCTTCCATCAGTGCTTTTGGTGAAGAGGATGGATTATAACGCGACCTTTTCTCAACACCTAACAGCTGTCAGCTGTTTCTGCCCCACTTTTTGGATTCACTTATGGCAGATGCCCTTGCGCACATTATCCGATATGTCTGCCACGAACTCAGCATCATCTGTCTTGAAGAACTCACTGCTGTTTGTCAGATCTACTCATGACCCTGCCGTGACACCCAGTCACAACGTTGGTAGCAACCACCACCCCTGACTATATTTATCTTCAGCTTCTGGAAGCTCGTCAAAAGATTAGTTTAATTTTTCTTATTAAACATGCTGATCACAGATCAGCAGAACTGATGAGTTGGCATCCGCTGAATAATCCCAGGCAATAAGTGATCTGCTTTACACTCCTGTCTGAGTTGCTGATGGAACAGCTTTTCTATTTGGCTTCCTGAACAAATGCAGAGCATTGCAAATAAAGCCACAAGAACACAATCCCCACTCAAAGACTAACCAGCAACCGTGAGAGCACAGCATTTCTAAGGTCAATCTATATGGCAGCCTTTGCCTCAACAGATTTCCTGCTATTTTATAATGGTGACAACCAATAATACCAGTTATCAACACTGGTATTCCCTGGTATCCTGTAAACAGACAGCAGGAGAGAACAGAACAACCCTTGTTAACCTTCTATGTGACTTTCCAACGTCAACACTCACAGAGAAATAGGTGATTTCAACTTACTTCGATTTTTCTCATGACCAACAGCCCATCGACAATTTTACCTAGAATAAGAAAATATATCCACTTCAGTATGTCCAGTTTTCACCTTTGCTCCCCCCAACTCATCACAGGTACGTGCATTTTTGTTCCTCCTGAAAAGTCTTGCGCAGTGTACGGCTATTGGGCACTCTGAACTGGTGAAGGAAACAATCCCTCTTAGAACATTTCCCACTTTCAGAACAGATTAAGTGCATTTTCCCAACGCAGGGATGGCACGTGTAGGTATCTAGGTTTTGAGACATACTGCCACCAGCTGAGCTAAAATAAAGCATGAACTACCTTTCTATCAACACCACCTTTGTAATGATGCAAACCGGCTATGAACAATATCAGTGTTACTGAAGAACTGGAGGAAGCAGTAAGTAGCACATCAGCTTAAAGGCTGGCCTCGAAATCCTACAGCTCAAGTGGCAGTACGTGAAAAGTTAGATGTGGTTTCATAGAATTACTGTCTAACTCTGCTGAAGGCTCAGTCCTCTCTGGTAGTGGAAAATAAAGGCATCCCTTCACTCATCTGTCTGTCCCTTCTGCACTGGCACAAGGATTTAGGTAGTAGCATGATACACTGATGAAGGAACTGATCTGGATTAAAGCTAACCTGGGAAAAAAATGTTTCATTTCAATACTGATCCATCTCAGCACCTGGCTGCACAGATACCTCCACTAGCACAAGTGAGGGAGGAAGAACAAGCGATCCACGGCTGTTTATTTTAGCAGCTGCACCACAGGGATCGTCCCTGAGCTGGTACGCCAGGCCTCTGCTGCAGGTACTCACCGAACACGACGTGTTTTCCATCCAACCAGTCGCATTTGGAGCACGTAATGAAAAACTGACAGCCATTGGTACTGGGACCACTGTTTGCCTGAGGGTTGAGAATGGCAAAATATGAAAAATGTACAAATTGGGACTTCCCAAAACTGAAGGCAGATGCACCTCACATAGGAAAGAGCTGTCGCTTTAGACCTAGCCTAGCTTATATTTAGCTTATTGCTACACAAACCAAAGGAAGCAAGATACACGTCTGCAGGAGGGTACCCTGTGCTGGGACGTGGCACGCCACCAAGTCTGGTCGTGCCAGTGTGCGCAAGAGCCACGCTACCAACTTTTATTATACTTCTATGAAGGCACGTTCCGCACAAGACTGTGCGGAAATCTGGGCCCTAGAGCATGCCCCGAAAAAAGGCTAGAATTTTTGGTGACGAGTACTTACTGCTGCAGTATTGTCCTGGGGAAAACCGAAAGCCAGGAACCAGAGCAGAAAAAAAAAGAAGCTGATATCTGCTATTTCGAAGGTTTCCTCAGAATAAAAAAAACCCCACAGGTGTCTTTTCTGATGATTAGGACGAGAAAGGTAACAATCATATTGCCACAAGGATCACACGAACAGTGTCACGCAGATGTGAAATTTAATTCACACCCAAGTACAACACCCAGAGCATTTGCGCTCCAAGAAAAACATCTCCACAACACTTAAGTCCATTTCAATTTTTCAAAGCTCTTTTAACAGCCAGGAGGTACTAAAGCATGTTTCCGTGCTGGCAAGTGAACTGGGCAAGTTCTGCAGCTGCAGGACTGCACAGGACATGGTCACATCGGATCTTTTACTTATTGCTAGCCAGCTTCAGAAGGATCCAGCTGGGATGGACCATGGTTTGGCCCAGCAGAACAACTCCAGAGCCACGCCACTTTAACACAAAACTGGCAATACCAGCATAGGATCCCTTCCCCCATGCTACAGTACACTGTTTGCTTAGCTGTGTCGTGCCACCTCTTTTTGGGCCATGTTTTGAGCCAGACGAATAACTAATCCAAACGGTAAATGCCCAAAGCAACTGGTTTTAAGGACAGGGCAGCTGAAAGTTCTGGGGAAGAAGCAGTTGTTGATAGGGACACGCTGAAGCACTGGCTCCGCTTGATTTCTACTGCAAAAGTCAGTGTATTGTTCCTACCAGACAACATGCAATGGTTGCAGTTTTTCCTACAATGTTGAACAGGAAGCATACGTTATAAAAGATACCATGGTAACACTGCTATGGCTTTGAAACTCCCAAATCTCTGTGTTTCATCCTTGCTGAGGTCAGTGTTTGATAACAGCATCAGGGAAGAAAAGACACCACCACTTGCCACCGTATGAAAACTCTAAGAATCAAGCTATACTGAAAGGTGGTCAAACAAAGCCTGCCCCAGCACTCCAACAGGTAAAAAAAGAAAGGATGCTGCAGGATCAGGACTTTTGTGTTACTCAACACATTAACCCATGAGCAGCCTTCTGACTAGTAGTTACAAAGCAGGTCTTTTGGACCTTGTATCTAATGGTGGAGATTTCTCTTGTCTGGCAGATAATTTATACACTAAGGAAAAGGGCACAGAGAAAGTACCAAAAGCTTTTCAGTCTTATAGCATCATTATTTTATACTCACCATAGAGAGCAGCCCAGGAGCAGAGTGTTTCAGCTTGAAGTTTTCATCTGCAAAAGGACCCCTATATATACTGGCTACGCCAGTGCCGTCTCCCTGTGTGAGACAGGTGCCCAGTCAGCCACAGCATTTGTTCTGTAGCAACTGCTACAAAACAATTCAATTTAAAAATTAAATTTAAAATCCCAAGGCAAAAGGACAGGGTTAAACTCAGCCCAGAATGGATGCTGTACTGCCATTTATGTACACCAGCACCAAACACATTCAGTGTTTAATTTCTGAAGAGAAACAGCAACTGGTTTCTAACTACATAGTACATTGTTTGCCATCTGTTGGCAGAAACCTGTGGAGATCATAAGGACTAAGTCCAAGCCTCCCAGAGTGAGATGCAGGCTATAGGTTGCTTGGTATCAACGCACCTGGACTTGGCAGGGAAAAGGGAGGGGACGCAGAAGCATGGGCTGGTGTGACAAGGAAAGCAGAAGTGGTTGTATCGAAGAAGTTGGCTGATGGCATGCTTACTTCACCTTATTTTCTATGACTTTCCTGGAAACAGGGAAGTGATCTCTCTGATTAGCAAGGACAGTTTCTAAAATACAGTTTCTACTTTTTGCTGTCCTTTCTACCAAGTTGAGACATTTTGTACTTACTACAAGCCTTAGCGCTCAGATCTCAAGACACTTGTAAAATAAAGCAGCGTGGCCCGTAACAGCTGCAGAGTGCAAGCTTTGACTTCTAATGAGTTTATAACTTTGCAGAAGGCTGACGCACGGTTCACATACGACACAGAGCTTGTGGGACTGCTGAAAAGCCACCCTGCTCTTTGGTCCAGCATTGCAGAGCCACTCCTGTATGCTGCCAACAGGATTGAGCAGGGACCCTTCAGTAGAACAGTGTTAAAGATGCTGCAGTGAGGAACCCTTCACGGAAAGCTGCAGCAGCAGGGCAGACAGGTACCTCTGGCACGGTCAGTTAAATCTACTATTCTGACAGTAATTTCCCTTTCTGTGTGGATTCTCCCTTTCTGTGCCACTTCAGCCTGACTTCTGCCTTGCTGCAACCTGTCTCCCTTCATTGCCTTTCTACTTAACGTATACTTTCTTAACAGGCAAATAAGATGCCAGTAATACACTATGTGCAGCTCCACATATTTTGCTCTGCCCTTGCTTCTCTTCCTCCTCTTCTCTGTGGTTTACTCAAACTGTCGGCTCTGAGGTGGGAACATATATCCTACCTTAGTGGTCAATGTGCAGTCAGTTCTGTCAGTGACTTTCATGCAACCAAGTTTTAGAAATTTTGTATTAAAAAAGGCTTTATCATCCCCCTCATATTCCAAAACACTTCCAGAAATGAAATAATTTTACTGGGTCCTAGGACAGTGAAGAGACCCACCAGTCCTCCAGCCTTCCCCATATATTCTGGAGCACAACCACTGCTGCAGTAAAAAGTCTTTTCTGCCTTGAGACAATTCACTACCAGAAAGTTAGTTTTGATTTAAACTCTCTCTTGCACTAGATGCTTGGTTCTGTAGTTAGGGTTTCTCTCCTCAAACCCAGTAGAAATTTCCAGGGTTTCTTGTTTGCAGGGGCAGATGGGAGAAGAACCACAAGGTAAAAAAAAAAAGCTCTGCAAGTTTGAAAAGCCTCTAGCTGCACTGCCATGTTTGTTTTTAGAGAAGAAATATTTGGGGAAGGAGAAGGTATGTTCACCCAAGGCTCCAGATTTGTTTTCAAGTCATATAATCTATTGCAGTAAGATAGCAGCAATGCTACGAGGAAACCTCCAGTTACTGCTAGGTACCTCAGAAGAGAGCCAACACATCCCATGTATCAGCATGGACCCTTGGAAACAGTTGCATATTATACCGTGTGGGAAAAGTACAAAAGGAATATAGAAGTACATACGTTTACAAAGTCACCTCCTTGGATCATGAAATCCTTTATTACCCTAAAGAAGTGAAACAATACTTAGTTCTCAGCAGACAAATGCCTCAAGAAGCTTAATATGTGGTAAAAAGTTCTGCCTCACAGCACAACGGAAGTTATCAGGGCCTATGAATGCTACAGTCTAAAATCTACAACAAATATTAACAACTGGTTGCTATCAGGTGATTTGGGACCCATTGCTGTTCGACCAGGGACAGCGATTTGGTGACAAATGCCAGGAAGTGCTCTTTGACCTGGCACACCAGAACAGGGGGGTCACTCCCAGTGATCCCAGCATACAGATCTGACAGCACCCCCAAATCCCCCAAAGCTACAGAAGGACGGGATTAGCTGTGACCTACAAACGCCTCCTTGGCCAATAATGCCTTGAGGGATGCCTCAAAACCACATCTAGCTCAGACTCCTATTTAAGTGCCTAAACAAAAGCAGAAGAATTACCTGTGGAAAGTGCTTCCTTTATAACCTATAGGGACACCATCTTTCCTGCAAGGAAAAAAGAAGGAAAATCATTGCAGCTCACTGGATATTCCAACACAACCCCCGCCCAGGAGTTCAGACTCCCAAAGAGCTGCCCTATACGACGTTAGTAGCCGCCTTGATATACAGCCAGCAACCCACCTGCTGGGGCCTGGCTCTGTGAGCTGCTGCTATCAGAGGCTAAGGCAAACCTCAAGTGGGCTCTGCATGCTAAATGACAGTTCCCTACAACATCTATCCCATCATCTTAATGGGATCCCACTGCAATTTGCAGCATGAGCAGGTGGGATTTGCAGACAAGGCTTTTTAGAGCAACCTGAGCATGAACAAAGTCATGCCCAAAAGGAGAATTTTGCCATCTCTGTGACCAACTGAGCCCGTCGCAATTTCATCAGAGCAGGCTTCTGTAACTCTCCTGTTTTGTACTGGTATAGTAAGAAAAACTTCCGAGCGAGCCTTCTTCCTACTCACCCAGCCCTGTTTCCCTGAGTAGGCTACTTAAAAGGACACTATAACCCACTTACCTGAATTCACCCGTACAAAACTGCCTGGAAAACAAACAAGAGCAGAGCGTGAGCCGCATTTGAGCTCCGAGGACACAGAGAACTGCATTCAGCAAACATGCACTGGCTGTTGTGAAAGACTTTCCTTACTGCATCAGGGATATCCCCAGTGAAATGGGAACCAGCAGTAACTCTCCCCCACCTCCACTTCAAAACAGACTTGAGCATATGGTTTAGTGGTGGACTTGGCAGCGGTAGGTTAGTGGTTGGACTCAATGATCTTAAGCGTCTTTTCCAACCTTAACGAATCTATGATTCTGCACTTTCTGCAGTTGAGGAGGTCAGATATTCAATACTGAGGTGTGCGCAACCGAACACGGAGCAAGCACTGTATTTCACAGGGAACAGGGTATATTCATTTGTCCTGTGGAAGTGGGATGTTCACGTGGTATGTCCTTCAGCCAGTGGCAGAGAACCCTAATGTGACATTAAGGTATTGCCTTTTATAAAGGAGTGTACCAGAAACTCTGCAGAGGGAGCGGAGAGGGAATGGTATCCTTCACTTTCCAGCCAGGTGGGCTCCCCTGAGGGATCAGGATGCTGCATGGTCACACCTCGCTGGGAACCGAGAGAGGAGCAGAGCAAGTGCAGAAGTTCAGGGTGGGGGCAGGCTGCCACCAGAGGCGTTCCTGCACCATAAAGCCTTTGCAGCCCAGGTTCCAGCTGAGCCACAGGAATGCCAGCTGCTCTTTACCTGAAGTTCTCTGCCGTTTTGGGTACAACATCGGCAAACAGCTCAATCTTCATGCGGCCGACCTCCTGGAGAGACGGTGGCCAGATCAGTCTTCTGGGCCCTGCTCACACACAGCAGCCCCCCCTGCCTCAGCACCCGGGAACTCCCACAAATTCAGCCTCCTGCTGGACCCCCCGTCCCAGCAAGCCCCCTCGTGATGCAATCCCGCTCCCCTACACCCCTCCCTGCAGCACCGCTACAAGCCCTTCCAGCGCACCCTGCATCCCCCTCCCGCGGCCTCCCTGCAAGCGCGCTCAGTTGCGCCCCGCAAGACCCACAAAGAACCTGTGATCCCCCAGCGCACCTCCACCTCCCCCCTCAGCGCTCCTTCACCCTAGTTAACGCCTGCAAGCCCGGCCCCCCCCGCCGTCGGCCGCCCCCTGGGTGCCCCCTCAGCCTCTCCCCACGCCGGTACACCCCCACAGCCCGCGGTGCTCCGCCGTCGGGGCCCGGGAGCGGCGCGGCGGGTCCGGGGCACGCCCGCCTACCTGCCCGCCGATGGTGACATCGAAGAAGACCACGGGGTTGTTGGGGTTGGACGCCAGCACCGCCATTGCGGCCCCTTCTCCCGGAAGCGGAAATGGCACCGGAAGCGGAACTGGCGCAGGAGGCGGGCGGAAGTCAGGCTTTCCCTCGGCCGCTCTGCGGTCGTGTCCAGCGCGGGGGGAGCAGAGCGGCGGCAGCAGCGGCTGATAGCAGGAGCTAGGAGGCAGCAGCAGAAGGTGGCAGTAGGCAGACGGCAGGCAGCAGCGGCAGCAAGCACCACCAGCAGCTGCCCCACAGCCGGTGTTGCAGGGAGCTGGTGATTCTAGGGTGTGTTGTCTATGGACCTATCCATCCCTGCACTCGGTCCTGCAACAGTTACTGGCGTGTGATGCCACACAATGCTGGGAGGGTGTCACAGACAAGTTGGGGATTTAGGATGCTAGCATTATCCTGGTTGTGCAGAGGAGTCCTTTATCCCTCATGGACAGCTCTAAGCAAAGGCCTTATTTCCATGGCCAGCTGCTGCCCTTTGTTCCATGGTGCTGGCCCCACTGGACAAGCCCCTGCCTGCTCCTTCCAAGATGGTTCTCTGCCACTGGGGCTTTGCTGGGAAGCTTTGCAGGGCTGTGCTTCAGCAGGGTTCAGGGCTTGGTTTTGAAGCATGCCTCCTCCATGGTTTGTGGAGACATGCTGCAGTGCAGAGGGTAATGGGAAATCTCCAATGTCTGGTTTGAGATTTTTGTGGGCTCTGGCAAGTGGCACCTGACGGCCAGCACGGCGTCAACAAAGGCAAGTCCTGCCTGACCAACCTAGTGTCTTTCTATGATGGAGTGACTACATCGGTGGACAAGGGAAAAGCAACAGATGTCATCTCTCTGGATTTCTGTAAAGCCTTCCACATGGTCTCCCACACATCCTTCTCTGTAAATTGGGAGATACAGTTCTGATGAGTGGACTGTTTGGTGGATAAAGAAATTGGGTGGATGATTACATCCAGAGGGTAGTGTTGAAAAGCTCAATGTCCAAATGGAGGCTGATGACAAACGTGTCCCACAGGGGTCAGTACTGTGACCAGTGCCGTTTAATATCTCCATCAATGACAAAGTGAGAACGAGTGCACCCTCAGCAAGTTTGCAGGTGACAAAAAGCTGAGTGGTGCAGTGGACAAGCCAGAAGGACAGGATGTCATCCAGAGAAACCTGGACAAGCTGAGAGGTGGACCTGGGAGAACCTCATGATATTCAGCAATGCCAAGCACAAGTTCCTGCACCTGTGATGGGGAAACTCCTGATCCTGCGTGCTGGCCCATCCTCCTGCAAAAGCAGCCTGCGTGCACAGTGCCTCCCATCGCCAGCACCCTCAGTGTGACCGTGCACATGCAGCTCAGCCTGGTCTTGCCCAAAGTGGGAACTGGGCAGCACTGGAGGGGAGGAGGGGAGATGTGGGCGTGCAGGAAGGGGAGAGGAGAGGAGGGCAGTGCCCAGCAAGGTGGAGGGAGGGCGCCTGAGCACACGGGGATGGGGATTGAGGAGGACATCTAAGGGCGCCTGCAGGGAAAGAAGGCACTCTGAGCCTGCCAGGAGGGCAAGGGAGGGCACCTGAATGCCGCGGGTGGGACTGAAGGGGATGTGTGCATGAACCAAAGGGCCAGGGGAGTCTCAGAACCTGCAGCCAGGGTCACAGAGGAGATGCAAATGGGCACTGTGGGGAATGGAGGGGCTCTCAGTGCTCTCCAGTGCAAGGTCCTGCTGCTGGGAGGTCGTCAGACAGAGCTGTCTCTGGTGCACACCACCTTCATTTTTACATCCGCACCGCTCAACAAAAGCTTGTCAGGGGACAAGTCACAAGGCCCATGGCCTCACCGGCTCAGAGGATGGACCCATCAGATTTTACAAGCCTGACTTGCTGTTCTTTTTCTTGTCCTGCTCCAACTGTTCTCTCATTCCTTCCTCTTCTCAAGGCTCAAGGGTGGTCCTTCCCTCTGGGGGCTCTACTTGGCTCGCTCTTTTAAGGCTTTCGCTTTGAATAGAAGCACTTTTCTAGTGCTCCTGCGCCTTTCCAGCTTATCCATGCTGACCATGGAAGCATGTTGCTTGCAATATCTTGGGTGGTGCTTTCCACGTGTGACTTAACAATTGCCAAACTTCTTTTCAACACAGCCTTTCTAAACAGGCCATGGACTAGGCCCCCGACACCTGCACCGCTTGTTGCAGCAAGGCTGTTGCTGGCTGGGCTCTGTATTCATGGCCAAGCACAGGTCCCCATGATTTTAAACCACCCCCGTTTTGGTGTGGTTTCTTGACATATCAGAGGCTTCCTGGGCTGAAGATGAAGCTTCACAATCTCATATCCCAAAGCTAAATGAGACGTGCCTGTTCCGGTCAGTCTTTATTTCAATGCTGATCCTGTCAATGTGCTGGCAGTTTACCAGCAAGTAGCGTTGGCTTATCACTGTCAGGATCTTCTTATCGCCACCAGTCGGAACATAGCACAAGAGGAGAACCGCAGAGTCCCCAGAAACCTGGTGCTACACCCCGCACGTGTGTAGAGGTACAGTTAAACCCTCCAGAGAACCCTGCTAATGATGTGCCACATCCCCAGCCATAGCACAAGCGTAGGGCTCTTCAGCCTTTTTGAGCTCTCTTTTGCCCTGCCACTGCTGCCGAGTTGACAGCTGAAGCTTTGTTGTGGGAGTTAAGAAGATGATTCCGATATTCCATCAACGTGGAGAGGGACGGATAATAGCCCTTCTGCAAAGCAGACTGCCATGTCTGTCCCTGCAGTGCCATTTCAGACATGGTGTCTTTGCTGATGCCATGTGCTGATGCTGTGTGCTCCTCTTTTCCCACCAGCTCCACCTATCTCTACTCAGAGCTCCAGGGGCCTCCCCTGGGCAAGTGTGGTCAAGTTCAAGCACCCTGACTTTGGCTTTTTTTCCTATGGAATTCCCTGGAGTGCACAGAAAGGCACACCCGGGGGGGTTGTGGGTGCAGCAGAAGGAACATGGAGCGGTCCAGGCTGCCCACGGGACTTGCAACATGCCAAAATGTACAAGAGTGGGGGCTGGGCTGGCCCTCTGACAGATAAGCAGGGGGCTGCAGGGTGCACAAAAGGGCACACCGAGGGGTTTTGGGTGCACTGAAAGGCACATGGAGGGGTGCGAGGAGACCCCACAGGCACACCCAGGGGTCCAGGGTGCGCCCAGAGGCACGCTCAGGGGGGCCGGCCACAGCAGAAAGCAAAGCAAGGGGAAGTGGCCAGTCCCAAAATGGACACCGGTGCCCTCAAAGGGACGCTCAGGGCTCCAGGGATGCAGAGAGGGGCACACTGACGGGCCCAGAGTACCCCCACAGCTCACACCGAGAGCCCAGGAAGCACAAAAAGGCACATGGCGACGTGTCCAGCCACTCACTGTCTCTTGTGCTTCCCGGGAGCCTTGATGGCGAGAGCCTGCCATGGTGAGCCCATCCATCTCCCACACAGGTGGGTGCTGTGGGGAGCTGGGAGATGAGGACGGTGGGTGTGCAGAGCGTGCGGGGAGGTGGGTGCCTTGGAGAGGTGGCCTTGGGCAACCCTGTACCCCTGGACACAGCACACCTGGGGCTGTTTCCCTTGGCCACGTGGCCTGTGTGCACGCAGAGAGGTTCTGAGCACACGGGGCCCCTCTGCCCCTGGCCCCGCCCAGCCCCCAGCACCTTATGATGTCACTGAGCTGTTCGTGATGTCAGCACACACGTTCACTAGACCTGAGGTGCTGGCGCAGGCCCTGCACACACAGTACCGGGTGGTGCTGCTGGTGCTGGCGGTGCTGGTGCTAGTGGCTGCTGCTGCTGCTGGTGGTGCTGGTGGTGCTGCTGGCAGTGGCGGTTGCTGGAGGTGGTGCGTTGCTGCTGGCACTGCTGGTGGTGTCAGTGCTGCTGGTGGTGCTGCTGCTGCTGGTGGAGCTGGTGGTGCTGGTGCTGCTGGTGCTGGCTCAGCCCGTAGGCAGCTGCCCAGGCTCTGCCGCTCCTTGGGGCTCGGCTCCTCAGTTCGCAGCTGGCACCCGGCAGCGCCTGCCAAGTCCTGCTGGCCACCGCTCCCCAGGGAGAGGCGAGGCAAGGCAAGGCAGAGCACTGCCCGTTCCCGCTGGGCCATGAAGAGGTGGTGGTTCCTGCGGAGGAGGAGGGCGCGGGAGGGGCCCCCCGTGTCCTCCGGGAGTGGCGGTGGTGACCAGCTCCAGACGGAGGGCCGGGATGAGCTGCGTCCAGAAGCCGTCAGGGAGAGCAAAAGCTCTGGAGGGCAGGTATGTAAAAACATCAATTTAATTTAGAGTCTTCGTTATAAGATTATCTTGCACGTTAATGCCAAGTAAGATTTTTCCACAAATAACGTCTAATGCAGTTGTTGAAAACTCTTTTATACCCTGACGTCACGTTGGTGACAGTCCTCATCTGGTTATATGCAATGCTGCCACTATCTCCTGTTTTGTGCTGGTTTCCTAAGTTCTGTCAACCTGTGGTCTTGAGCAGGCAGAAGATGTCAGAGCCCAAATGCTGAAGACGGCAGGGTTGGATTCATCCCTTTCCCACCTGAGCCCTGGAAGTCATCAGACATCAGAAAATGTCGATGTGCAAATGTGTCTGAGAGCATATGAGCAATGGCTTCGAGTGCAAGAAAAGGTCAATGAGGACATTGTTGAGATGCAAGAAACCAACAAGAGCTTGTCTCAGCAGTTGAGCAAGGCTGAAAGAAAAGCTCGCAGGCTGGAGAAGGAAGTGGAGCAACTGAAGAAAGCCCTCTGGGAAAAGGCATTGGCTTTAGACATGACGGAAAGAGAATTACGTCAGGCCCAGAAGCAGGCAAAGGAGCGGCATGCTCTACACCTTGAGAAAGATCAAGAGAGAAAAGATGCCGTCAAGAAGGCAGAAGGGCTGCAGGAACAACTGGCCCAGCTCCAAAGTGAAAACCATTTACTCCGGCAGCAGCTGGGAGTTGTAAACAAGAGCACCCAACTACGAATGGTGAGTGATGCCTTTACACGCAAGGCCGACAGAGTAGGAAAAGAGGTGAGGTGGGCCCTGGCCCAAGAGTGACTCAAAGCAGACCACTTCCCAAGGCTCTCTGGTGCTTCTAAAAGGCGGCAGGTATAAGCTATGTGCCTGGCAGTCCATCACTCGGGTTGCTTCTGGTTTGTCCTGGTTTGTGGGAACTGTGGAAGGTTCTTTCTCAAGGACATGCTTATAGGCACATACGTATCTAGAACGGCTTCGGCATGCGTTGGTTTTCATGTGTGTAGCAGAAGAAGAGCCAAAAGGATGATACACAGAGTTGGCTATAGGAAGCCTCGCTCTGATCACTGGAGAAAGGGCTGCAGCCCACCCCACAGCGCTTGCACTGGCATCCCGTCACATTTGAGCATTGTCTTAAGACACAAGCAATACCCAACAAAGGCACAGTCTCAGCAGGTATAGGAAATTGAAAGTAAAACTACACGTTTGGGCTTCTTAACTCTTTCTTCGTACTCCTGTGTCATTGTTTCCCTAGAGAACAGTGGGACAGCTGCACAGAGAGATCGCTGAGGCTTGCCAGAAGCAGTGGATAGCAGAAACGTCACTGAAAGCGGCTACACGCCAATGTGATTACCTGAAGCAAGAAAACTCCCACTTGCAAGAGGACTTGCACAAGGCTAAAGCCGAGGTATACAAAGTCTGTAAACATGTCAGCATGAACGATGCTCTTCCTTTCCTTCAGTGGCCACACGAGAAGAAACAAATCTGGGAGCAAATCCAGGACAGATTTCTCCGGGGACCTTTTGAGCTTCAACAGGATTAACAATTGTTTTCCAGGCTAGAGGGGGTGCTTTTAGCTCCTTTCTCCTCCCGCCTCCTCCCATCTCACCTTGAAAATCTTCAGGGAGCTCGTTTCAAGGCCGAGGGGCAGAGCAGTGGGTTGCGGGCAGCACCTGGGTGGGGAAGAACGAAGCAGCTCTGCTCTTTTGAGACTTGCTTCTGTTCCGACACCATCCAAAAGTTGTGGCCGTGCTGCGGTATCAGAAGCCACACGCTCCCAAATGTCTCTAGGCTTGGTTGGTTTGTTTGCAAGGTTTTTCTTCTCTTGGTCTCTGCACAAAGATGTTGCCTAGTTCCCTGGCGGTGGTGTTTTTGGGGAAGGAAAGCAACCTTTTGTTTGCCCTTGTCTTGTAAGCCAGGCTTCACCCTTCCTCTAAGTGAGGCCTTGAACCTCTTGCCTCTTCCCTCTGCACCGTCCGCCGCAGGCATTAGCACAGGGGGGGTGCCCATGAGGGGGAACGGGGCAGAAAAGGAGCACGATGAAGCCAAATGAAACGCTGTGAATGCGATGAAATGCAAAAGAGCCCCTTCACAGGCATGGGAGCTGTACGGTGCTGTAGAAGGAGCTGAGTGCCTTTGCCATGGTGCCTGTTGGACAGGAGGGGTGGATGGGAGCTGGAGCAGCCTTGTCAGCAAGGGCTTGAAAGGCAAACTTAGTTCCAAAAAAAGCCAAGCGGCTTTTCCCTGGCTTGAGATACAATCTTGGTGGATTACAGCTCTGAGCTCCGTCCCTACATTTGATTGAGTTTCACAGAGATTTTAGACCCCTCTGCTTAAGGCAGCTTGTTTTCTCTCCGCATACAGCTGTGCGACCTCTCCGCGCGGCTGGAACTGGAGTCCCAAAATGCTCTGCACCTCAAAGCTGCAAACCAGGAGCTGCAAGGGCTGGTGGCTCTTCTGCCACATCGCTTGGCGACTCCAGGGGTGGATCATCCCCCAACAGCGCTTCATGGAGGAGAGCGTGAGCAGCGAGCGCAAGAAGAAACGAGAGAGAAGCAACATCTCGGGGAGCTTTTGCAGGTCAGTTTAGGTACCATTTGTCTCTGTAGTGGGCGCTGCATTCATTTGTGGTTGTGGTCGCGGCTTTTAGGTGTTTTGCCTGGAGCACCTGGCTCTCTTTGTTAGTGTTGTGGGATTGGCTTTCCTATAGGGAAGCTGGGGAGCTGCAAAAGGCTGCATCAAAGGGCTTCTGTGTGCGTCAGGGGAGCCATGTGCAGGAAAAATATGCAGCCTTTCCCTCATCCTCATTCGTACAGCCTTGTGGGCTGCTTTACACTAGCTTTCGTATGAAAATGGCAGAAGGAGCAGGTTGTTTGAGGTGGGTGGGCATTGTCTTTTTCTTCCCGTTCCCCGAAGTTGCATCTTCTGCTTTAGACTCAGGCAGCCGCTCAAGCCAAAACAGAAGAGGCCAACACCACTGACGCTTCTTGGAGAAAGCTGCTGGAGCAGAGAATGAAAGCGCAGGAATTGGACCTGGAGAGAGCACGGAGCCTGCAGGAGGCGAAAGCACTGCAACTGGCATGGGCGCAGGCAGAACCAAAAAGCTCCGAAAAGCGTTATTTGGCGGGCCGCAAAATTAGAAGCTGCCTCTCAAAGAAACTAAAAAAGTAAGTCCAAAGGTTTTCTTTGTTTCCCCATGTCATACAATATGACCCCTTTCGTCGTGGCTTTTCCATCCCACATCCCTTTCTTGCACCTGCTCAGCATGGTGTGTGCACCTTCAAGACAGCGTTCTTCTCCAAAGAGTACACCTTGGGCTCTGCCATTCCGGGGGCCTGTTTCCCTTTCTCTTTACTGGCCCTGAGGTAAGAAAACCGATGAGGCCTGTCTGGAGGATGGTTTCGTTAGTTTTCTTGTAAGAGTTTTCTGTAGCCACCTCCTCTTCTTGCAGGTAGGGTGGAAAGGAGGAGCTTCACTTCTGCTGCTCTTATCCTCCCACTTAGGAGAGGCACACTTGAAAAGGCAGAGGGGCCAGAACAGGAGCCCGTGAGGCAAAACTACTCCATTCAGCTGCCGTTATGATGGCGCACCTTCAGTTTGCGTTTATGCTGGGAGGAGGGGAAGAGCCCGAGTCCTTACTACCTCCTCGGAAAGGTCCTACAAAGCCCTAACACAGATTGCTTGGAAGCCTGAGAAGCAGTACATTTGGATGGCTCAGAAGTCTACGTGCATAAGTCCACCAGCGTACTGTCACACGTGGCGAACCACTTGGTGCCGATACAAGCAACAGTCGTCCTTACATGCTCCTGCCTTTTTTGCAGGGCTAATGAGACGCTGGCGGAAGCCAGTGCTGAGAGCCGTCAAGAGCAGCAGCGCAGACTCGTCAGTCGCAAGGCCAAGAGCCTGAGCCAGAGCAGGGGACAGAGCGGAAACCCATCGGGCTCAGGTAAGCAGCTCCAGATGCGATTCCAAAGAAGATGCCATTTGCGGGTTCTGCTGGGGTTTAGTAGTGGTGCGCCGCCTCTGGAGGTTCCTTCACGGGCTTTAGAAAGCCAGTTGCCTGATGGTCAAACGTGCAACATCTGGTTTCTTCCTTTGCGCAGGTCCCTTTCATCCTTTCTTTCCTCTGGCGGGCTTGCATCTTTGCAGTGTCCTCTCACACTTGATTAGAGGCCATTATGGCCTTGGGTTAGGTCTGCTGTAGCACTAACCCTGGATCTCGCTTTTTCTCTCCCAGTCACTGGTGAACATGAAACCGGATCTGCTGGGGATTCTCTCTGGACGTCTCCTGCTCTTCCGCCAAATTGAAACAAAGTCCAGGCTATCCCCTTGCAGGGCAACACCGCCCGATCGTGATGCTCTGAGAACAAGTATTAAACTGGTAGAACACACGCATGAACCTCTGTGAAAAACCTTTCCCTACGCCCGCCTCCCGTGCTTTCCCATCGCCGTCCCTCATGAGCTACCTCAGCATCGGGCTGAGCAAGGTTTTGTGGCTGGGACAGCAAAGCCCTTGGACACCTGCCCTTCCCCGGCTCCCCACCGAGGCGGGCCTCAGGGCACCTGGAGGGGCTGCAGGTGCCATCCCGGCTCTTGGGACCGTGGCCAGGCCTGTGGGACTCTTCTCAGCCCAGCAGCGGTGCTGGGGGCCGGGCCGCCGGGGCAGCCAGGGCCGTTCCCTGCGCCCGCAGCCTGCACCCGGGCAGGGTGTTGGGGGAGGCCCCCAGTCCCGGTCGGGGCGGGATGGGGGTCTCCAGGGGATCTCCCTGGGGCTGGAGCAGCGCGGCCCTGCCTGGAGCTGCTCCCTCCTGCTGGGCTGGGGGCTTCGGGCCCGGGCAGGGTGGGGGTTCCATGGACACCAGCCGGGAAGGGGACCCAGCCTGCCCTGGGTGCGCCCGGGGCTCAGTGCGGGTGTGCAGGCCCCAGGGCACGCTGGGCGCTCTGGTCCCTCCCTTGCCACGTGGCGTGCTGGGAGCTGTGGCTTGGAGACGGACACGGCGTCTCCTGAGCTGTGCTCACCGGCGCCTCTGGGCTGCTTGGGAAGAGCTGGAGCTCAGGGGAAGGACGGACACGGCCTTGGCAAGGACTCGGCCCTCAGTGGCGCCAAATTCTCCCCAACACCCAGGCAGACAGGGCTAACGCCAGGCTGTGCAGAGACGGTCACCCGCTTCACTGAGCTGGGGTTTTTCTTCCCCTAAGAACACTGCAGGAGCAGAAAATATTCTGGGAGGAAATACAGGAGAGACGTGCCCAAGGACTTTGCAAGCGGCAACGTCATTCACGATCCTTTTGCCAAATAGATTGTGCTTTTATCGGAAACGTGCAAAACCCAACGAGTTTGAGTTGCAAGTAAGGAAGCAACCCAGCAGCCAGCAGGAAACAAGGCTGCCTGGGTCTGTTACGGGCTGTCATCAGCTCTAGGAGTAAAGCACGCTTCAGGGTTTCTGCAGGGAAACCAAGCATGCTTTCCCCGAGCCTCATCCCTCCTCGGAGCCTTGGTTGGAGGAAGCGCTTGCTGGTCAATTGTAGCACAGAGATGGCCAGGCCCAAAGACTTGTGGTGAATGCAGTTAAACCCAGTTGGCGGCCGGTCACAAGCGGTGTCCCCAGGGCTCAGTGCTGGGGCCAGTTCTCTTTAATATCTTTACCAATGACCTGGATGAGGGGATCGAGTGCAGCCTCAGTAAGTTTGCAGAAGACACTAAATTGGGCAGGAGTGTTGGTATGCTGGAGGGTAGGAAGGTGCTGCAGAGGGACCTGGACGGGCTGGATCATTCGGCGAAGGCCAAGTGTATGCGATTCAACAAGGCCCAGTGCCGGGTCCTGCCCTTGGGTGACACCAACCCCAGGCAACGCCACAGATTTGGGGCAGAGGGGCTGGAAAGTGCCTGGCGGAGAAGCCCTGGGGGTGCTGGCTGACAGCCGGCTGGGCATGAGCCAGCAGTGCCCAGGTGGCCAAGGAGGCCACCAGCCCCCGGGCTTGTGTCAGCACTGGTGTGGCCAGCAGGAGCCGGGCAGGGATGGGGCCCCTGTGCTCGGCCCTGGGGAGGCCCCACCTCGAATGCTGGGCTCAGGTTTGGGCCCCTCGGGACAAGAAGGGCCTTGAGGGGCTGGAGCGTGTCCAGAGAAGGGCAGCGGGGCTGGGGCAGGGTCTGGAGCACAAGTGTGCTGGGGGGCGGCTGGGGGAGGTGGGGGGGTTTAGCCTGGAGAAGAGGGGGCTGAGGGCAGCCCTTCTCGCTCTCTGCAGCTGCCTGAGAGGGGCTGGAGTGAGGGGGGGGTTTGGTCTCTTCTCCCAAGGAACAGGTGATAGCACAAGAGGAAATGGCCTCAGGCTGCATCAGGGGAGGTTTAGGTTGGATATCAGGGAACATGCCTTCACTGCAAGAGTGGTCAGGCCCTGGCACAGGCTGCCCAGAGAGGTGGGGGAGTCACCATCCCTGGTGGTGTTCAAAAAAACGTGTAGACGTGGCACCTGGGAACATGGTTTTCGAGAACTGGGGGTTGGACTTGATGATTTTAGAGGTCTTTTGCAGCCTTAATGATTCTATGATTCGATGAAAGTGCCGTTTGGCACCTGGCAGAAAGAGCCGTTTGTGCGTTCCACTGTGTTTTATTTCATAGAACCATTGCTTTCTGTTTGTTTCAGCTGGGCTAGTTAGGGGTTATTATTGTTTAGTTTAAATTCAGACCCAAAGGACAGACCTATGATTAGCACGTCTGTGTGGCCGGAGTTCTCGGGGAGATCCGTCAGTGGAGCTGGGGGCATTTTGAAGGCCAAGACTCTGGTGGTTGAAATTCCGGGCCTGACGTGCACCTCCTCCTTTGGAAGTTGTTGGGGAGCAGCGTAGGATTTCCAGACCAGCTTGGTGCCCAGGGGTTTTGGAGGAGCATCTTCACACGAGGTTATGAGGCTTAGAGGGCCACGGCTGCCCGGAGCTCTATGACCCGTGTCCCAGGCTATGCGGCAGGAGGGAGCGTGAGCTCTTTCTCCACCTGTGCAGCCAGGAGCACCCTGATCTGTGCCAAAATGGGCCAGCGGGAGGCAGAGAGACCCTGCAACTCTGGTCTCTGCTTGCTGGAGCCCCAGCACAACGGGCTGCTTACAGCCTTCAGGTGCTAGGGAGGCTGACGGACAGTCTGTCCCAAGTCAGAGGAGGTTCTGGGGTCGATGGGGGCTGTCAGCTACTTGGCTTGAGGAAGAGTATCGGAGCCTTAGTCCAAGTGAAAGGTGTTGCCCGTAGCCCTGCACTGCCTGGCAGAGATGTTGGGAGGGGCGCTGGGGCTGTGCAGGTGGCAGAGGGTCAGACAGAGTTTGCAGAATGACTTAAGAGAGGAAATTTGTTTTCAGCTTCCCACCGCGAGAAGCGCCAGACTCTCTCAGCACCCTGAAGGCCACGCAGGACGCAAAGCCTGGAGGAGAAGCTGAAAGCCAAGACTCACCCTTTTGCTTATCCCCCTCTCAACCTTCGGAGATCGGCTACTTAAATGTAGCTTCCCCTGGAGACACCACAGCCTCCCAGCTGCAGGGGCAGAGTCAGAGCATCAGCTCTGAGAACTTCTAAACGGGGAAAGAGGTTTGTAAAATATTAGCCGGACTGCAAGGCTTTGGGCTCCTCTGGCTGTGAGATAACAAGGACCGACCGCAGCGGGAGAATTGCCAAATGGACGGACCTGGTGATCTCTGTCATGTATTTCAACTAAATCAGTCAACAGCTTTTTTCCAACTTGCCCAACTCGGTGTGTGTGATCCCAGATCCAGCTCTCTGCACGTGTGGAGAAGAAAGGAGGGGATCTAAGCACCCAGAGAAGGAAAGAGGGTACACCTTAATGCTTACTAACAGTGGTGGAGGGTCTACGAGGATGCTTGGGTGGGAGTAGAAGGAACCGGATCATGCAGAACAGGGGTGTAGAGGGAACAGGTGTGTTTGCAAGAGGGAAGCAGAAAGGATCAGAGTGTGAGCTATGGGGAAGAGAAGGGATCGGTACATATTCAGGAGAGCATGGGATGACTCGGAATCACCGTTTGCATGAAGAGGAACCATGCATGGAAGCCTGAGATCTCGCAGGAGGAAGGGGAGAGGTCCTCCAAAATAGCGGATCAGCCTGGAGGGCATCTGAGCACGCCTGGAGGGGAGCAAAGGGGACCTGAACTGGCACAGAGGGCCACGGTGGGGATAAGAGCGGTCCCCAATGGGCAGAGAGCAGCGCTCTTCTCCCGAGGGAGGGAACAGAGGGTCTTTAGGGAGAAGGAAGAGGATCTGAGCACACATCAGTTGACATTTATTCAAAGCTGACTTGGCTCCAAGCACAATTCCAAAATAACGGGGTTTTTACCCAATCTGCCATGCTCGCTTGTATCCGCACTGAAATCCAACGTTAAAAATATTTCCTTGGAATTTGTCCTCTTGCTCTCTACACTCAGGCTTCTTTTCATACCCACCTCAAAACAATTTTGAGCAACCTTTCCCAAAAGCATGTGGTCCCCGGCACCTAGACGTTCTCTGCTTGGGCTACCTGGGGACAAGGACGCCTGGGAATTTGGGGGAATTTTTAGTTTCAACTTGATTTTGTTCACCCTTCAAGTCTCCTAATCTTGTCTCTCTGGCACGGTCTTGGTGTCCTTGTTCAGCAGCCCTTGCAGGCGACCCTTTGGGTCTGCCTGTGGAGAGGGCAGCGGGTGGGTGGGGACAGCTGCCCCAGATGCCCTCTGTGGCAGGGGCTGTGCTCACCTGCAGCCCCTCTGACACGGGTCGTGGTCACAATGGGGCACACCCCCTCACCGGGACACCTTGCCTCTCCCCACGGCACCCAGCCCGCACTTCCCTGCCAGTCAGGGAGGAGCTCAGGTGTGGGGGGCTGCTTTGGCCACTGCTCTGCTCTTGGGAGCTGCTTTGCAGCCCGCAGGGGGAGGCGGAGGCAGGTAGTGCCACAGCGCCGGTGCTGTGTGGACAGGAGGAGCGGAGGGGCTCGGCCAGGAGGAGCTGCAGCCATGGAGTGGTTCTCCTCTGCCTTCCTCCATGCGCTGTCTCCTCACCTGGCGGATTTCACAAAGGAGGGTAGGTGCTGCCAGAAGGTCCCGTGCTCGAGGCTCGGAACTCGGAGACACCTTCGTGGCGTGGATCGGAGCCCGTCCTTGTGCCAAGCCTTCTCCCCTCTTTCTTTCAAGTACAGAGCTGTGTCCCCAGCACGGGACGCCTTCTCATGGGGACACAGCTAAAACTCGGCTCTGCAGGGCAGTTCCTGCATGGGTGGTGTGAGGGGGGAGGTGGTGGTGTAGGACGACGCCTGCACCTGCTGCCTTGGCAAGGCGCTGAGCTTATTGACGTCACGCGTGCCCTGTCTCGCTCTTCTTCCCCAGAGATGGCCAGCATTTGGGATAGCGTGTCGGAGTGCTATCGCCAAAAGCTGCTGCTGAACAAGGTGGGCTGCTTTCCTTGCTGTCCTCCAGACCCTGCTGTGTCCTGGCCCCTCCCCGGCCTTTAATTCCTCCCCCCAACGGCTTAGGAAGCAGAAAACATGCCCCAGAAGGATCCTGCTGAGGACAGCTTTGCCACAGAGCAACTTCTGAGTGGACGGAGAGAAAAAGCAAAGCCCCGCTTTGGACAAAGAAGAACGTGGGCTTTCTTCTTTGGAGGCTTCCCTAGGCCTGCTGGCAGGGTGTAATGAGCGGGCAGAGAGCCGGGGGCAGTGTCCAGGGCTTGGCCCTCCTCGGGCCCTCTCAGGCTCCGGGTGGTGTGTCCTGCTTGTCCTTCACCTTGCGTGGCCTGGGCAGAGGGTGGGAGGGTAAAGCGGAGGGAGAGGGGAACAAGGTGGAGGGCAAGGCTCTTCCCCAAAGCTTTCCAATGGGGCCCCACCTTGTCCCTGGCGACCACCGGGGTGGGCAGGCCAACAGAGAAGCCTTAGTGTGCCTCGACGCTCTTCTCCCACCGGAACAATTCCAACGGCTGTTTCTTTCTCACTCTCGTTGGCAGGCTGTCAGGCTAATGGGCATGGCCACCGTCTACATCAGGGAGGAGGACTTTTGTCATGGGAACAAGGCGAGTGTCAAGGTCCAGAAACCCATGTTCCACCTGGACAAGCCAGTTCTGCTGGAGAAGAAGCTCCGCTATGAGACCAGATCACGGCCCGGTAAGAAGAGACCTCCAGGGCTGGGCTTCCGAAGCCTTGAGTCAGAGCTGGCGTTTCCCTCCCGCTCCCCCTTGACAGGAGCAGCGGTCTGCGTGGGGACAGGGTGCTGGCCCCCAAAGGCAGGCCGGGCCGCTTGCTGCTGCGTGGGGAGTCGGTGGGGTGGGAGGAGGCTCGGTGGGCTCTTGATGGGTCGCGGTGCTGAGAGCTGATGTGAGTCTGCTGAAGGCTGAGCAAGTGACTTTGTTGCCGGGCGGTTTCTTTGCAGAGGACTTAGAAGTTGCAGAGCTGATCTACGCCGAGGTCGCCTTCTACCTCTCCATCCCCAAGAAAAAGGTCTTGAAGTGCGTCAAGGCTACCACAAATGTCATCGCATGGGCCTTGACCGAAGGCAAGGACTTTGACTTTGTCTTCAAGAACTTTGGCATCCTGGTGTGCCGGGGAAGGAGAGTGGTCATGCGGTTCTTCGAAGACCTGCTGCGAGACGTGGACAAGACCGGCATCCTGGCAAACACTGCCCTCCGAGTGAGTCTGTTGTCTCTTCAGTGCTCCCTCTACCTCTCTTGCAGCCAGGTCGAAGCCATGACCTCGGGCACATTCACTCCCCTGCCTCTCTCCTCCTTGCAGAAGTCAAGCCTGAGGCCCTTGGTCATAGCCCGCAATGAGACAGCTGTTTTCCAGATGCCTCCTGGGGGGATCTTTGTGTTCCCACAGTGAGTATGTTTGCTTCTGTCGCCCCGGGCTGACCAAGCGAGCACCTTCTCAGCCCCTCTTTGGTGCAGCCGCCCAGAGGTGCCAAAGGCCGAGTTCCTGGGGCTGCTCTCCTCGGGAAGCTGCTGTGGAGTAGCTGTGCCCAAGGGGTGCTTCTCCGTGAATTGCATGGCCACCCCTCGTCCTTTGGGAAGCGGGGTGTCGTCAAGTGGAGCACCAGGGGAGAGGGCCTGCTTACCTTCCCGCCCGTGTGGGGCGTGGAGAGGCAGTGAGGGACCCTTTCCCATAAAGCTTCCTCTGGTCCTCCCCTCTCCTTTGGGTGAGAATGAAATAGAGAAGCACCCAAACAAAACAAGCCCAAGGTGTCAGCATTTTCACGCGGAGTTTGCTGACGCTCCTTTCCTAATGTCTATTGCCACCTTGTTGTATGTTGTGCTCTGCAAACCTGGGGACTTGAGAGTAGCTCAGCTCTCGAGCAGCTCTGGCAGCAGCTTCTTAGTGGGGGCTGCAGGGGACTCCATTGCCCCTTATTGAAACCACCGGCACCTTCTTATTTGCAGGCTTGTGTACAAAAGTGCCACGTCTGAAAAAGAACTGGCTGACAAGGCGGCCCAACGAGGTACCGTAACAACGCACCCACGCCATGTAGAGACGCAAGCGTGTCTTCCCCACATGTGATGCCACCTCCCCGGGGCGAGAGGTTCTCCAAAGTGACCAGCACGTCCCAGCTCACCCCCTTTTCCAAATGGGGCCCCAAGGAAGGAAGCAGTGGGGCAGGAAGTGCTCAGGGAGCAGCGTGGCCCCGTGGGAAGGGAGGGCTGGGAAATAGTGGTCGTCGGGAAAGGGCCAAGACCGCCCTAGGAAGCCCGACGGCAAGGCCTGGGGGTCCAGGCCTGGCACTAGTAGCAGTCGCGTGCACAGATGGCATGTCCGTCTTGCGGGAAGCGACCCAGAGGTGCAGCTGTGAAGAGCTTCCTGGTCTTGTGCTTCCAGGGGCTCGTCCTGCTGAGCGCCTGCTCTCCCGAGGGCGTCTTTCTCCCGTCCGGACAGGGGGCCTTGGTGTGACGGGAGAGAAGAGGGGCAAGGCGGGGACTGCAGCAGGTAGCGTAAGGTGAGACTCTTCAGCCACCCCTGAGCGGCCACAGCTCATGGCCGTCTCGTCCTGGCTTTGACTTGACTCCTGGCCTAGGCATAGCTCCCGTGCAGAGCTGCCTTGTGCTGCCTGCACGGGGCTGCTCCCTGAGCACCAGCTGAAGAACAGGCGCCTGCTGTTCTCGTCCAAGCCCCGTGTGCGGTGTGTTTGCAGCGTGCTGCCGCCAATAGAGGGGACCCGTGCAGAGAAACGCAAGGAAGCCAGAGCGACGGACCGTCCTCAAGTCTGGCTGCCTCCTCTGGACAGTCGGCTGGGAGCAGCAGAGGTACGTGGTACAGGTGGACGTAACGATGGTGTCACGTGTAGGAAAACATGGCTCTGTGGAGAGGGTGTCCTCAAAGACAGCCGCGACACTGCGGACGTGTTCATCCCGTCACTCCTCCTGCCTCTGCCTTTCGGCCTGGCCAATGACTCCATCTCTTGACACCACGCTTGGCTTCCACGTGGACCCCACCTCCCGGTTCCCCCATCTCCTGCACCGGGGTCCCCGCCGGGGGCTTGCAGTCCCTGGCGTCTCTAGTGCTGCCCTGTCCAGGGGCGGGAGAGAGGTGTGACCTGGGCTCTAACGTTCCTCTTCGTCCCACCCAGGCCAAGAGTCAGTCCGAAATACTCCAAGTGAAGTGGCCTGACTTGAGGGTGCGCTTGCCCTGGCCCAAAAGTAGCACGCAGGAGAGGGCCGAAGTACAGGCAGGACAGGAGGAAGTCATCTCCTGGGCCAAAAGGGATGGGGAGGAGATTTCTTACTGCCATCCCCGGGCAGAGAAGGGGAAGATACCGGCCCCTCCGCTGGAGACGCCACAGCCAGAGTAAGCGTGCGGCAGCTCCCGGCAAGGCTGGGGAGAGTCGAGCGGCAGAGACCGCCCGTCTGCGGGGTCAGGGGCCCGGTTTCCCCTGACACGGGCATGCCTGGGGTCAGCCCCGATGCCTGGGGTCCCTGGGCAGCCCCAGCCTGTGAGCAGGGGCCAGGGCAGGGTGTGAGAGGGAATTTGTCCCTACTGTTGCAGCATCAGGTCACCACGAGCAAGGCAGGTCTTGGCAAACCTGGAGCCATACAGGTACCGCCAGGAGGAGCGCCGGAGGACTGTAGACTTCAACAAGTTTCTGGCAATGTTCCCTAAGCCGCCTCTCTGGTAAATATCTCCAGGCATGGGAGGCATATTCCTGGTGCACATTTTCCTCCCTTCCCCGGGCAGCGGCAGCTGGGAAGGACTGTCTGTACTGACAGCCGGGTGGCAGGAGAGCAGCGAGGTCCTGAGGCTGTGCCCCTGAGTTAGAGCTGCCTTCCAGCCCCAGGGAGATGTCCGCAGGCAGAACAGGGGCAGACGGGGACATGGCTTTCTTCCTCTGGGATTGGCTCTGCCTTTCCACCCCACAGACACTGTCCCTCCTCTGCCACGGCACCCACAGCCGGACACCTTGCCCGGAGGGCCCTACCTGTCCGCTGCCAGGTCTCAGCCCTGAGCTGATGGGCCTGGTCCAGTGGAGCAGGGGGTGTCTCAGAGACCACAGCAAGCCTCCAGGACCAGGCCTGGCAGGCAGGAGGTCTCTGCCCTCCTCTCTCTACTTCCAACTGATGTCAACACGCTTTTGGTTCCCCCTCAGCGTCGGGAAGAAGATGGAGCTGCACGGCCTCAGAGAAAAGCACGAGGCCAGCGCGACAGCATACGGGACGTGTGCGCAGTACGGCCAAGTCGCACCACGCAGACCTGCAGCCTGGCATTGAGGAGCAGAGCCTGAGGGGCCCAGCAAGCCCCAAGCTTGTCCATCGTGTCAGACTCGAGCGAATGCGTGTTGGTGCTGGAGCTCCCGCTCTTAATAGCAGATACTTTAATATATTTTCACTACGTGTTGCAGTTGAATAGCAAGTGCTTCCTCCAACCAAGGCTCCGAGGAGGGACGAGGCTCGGGGAAAGCATGCTTGGTTTCCCTGCAGAAACCCTGAAGCGTGCTTTACTCCTAGAGCTGATGACAGCCCGTAACAGACCCAGGCAGCCTTGTTTCCTGCTGGCTGCTGGGTTGCTTCCTTACTTGCGACTCAAACTCGTTGGGTTTTGCACGTTTCCGATAAAAGCACAATCTCTTTGGCAAAAGGATCGTGAATGATGTTGCCGCTTGCAAAGTCCTTGGGCACGACTCTCCTGTATTTCCTCCCAGAATATTTTCTGCTCCTGCAGTGTTCTTAGGGGAAGAAAAACCCCAGCTCAGTGAAGCGGGTGACCGTCTCTGCACAGCCTGGCATTAGCCCTGTCTGCCTGGGTGTTGGGGAGAATTTGGCGCCACTGAGGGCCGAGTCCTTGCCAAGGCATGTCCGTCCTTCCCCTGAGCTCCAGCTCTTCCCAAGCAGCTCAGAGGCGCCGGTGAGCACGGCTCAGGAGACGCCGTGTCCGTCTCCAAGCCACAGCTCCCAGCACGCCACGTGGCAAGGGAGGGACCAGAGCGCCCAGCGTGCCCTGGGGCCTGCACACCCGCACTGAGCCCCGGGCGCACCCAGGGCAGGCCGGGTCCCCTTCCCGGCTGGTGTCCATGGAACCCCCACCCTGCCCGGGCCCGAAGCCCCCAGCCCAGCAGGAGGGAGCAGCTCCAGGCAGGGCCGCGCTGCTCCAGCCCCAGGGAGATCCCCTGGAGACCCCCATCCCGCCCCGACTGGGACTGGGGGCCTCCCCCAACACCCTGCCCGGGTGCAGGCTGCGGGCGCAGGGAACGGCCCTGGCTGCCCCGGCGGCCCGGCCCCCAGCACCGCTGCTGGGCTGAGAAGAGTCCCACAGGCCTGGCCATGGTCCCCAGAGCCGGGATGGCACCTGCAGCCCCTCCAGGTGCCCTGAGACCCGCCTCGGTGGGGAGCCGGGGAAGGGCAGGTGTCCAAGGGCTTTGCTGTCCCAGCCACAAAACCTTGCTCAGCCCGATGCTGAGGTAGCTCGTGAGGGACGGCGATGGGAAAGCACGGGAGGCGGGCGTAGGGAAAGGTTTTTCACAGAGGTTCATGCGTGTGTTCTACCAGTTTAATACTTGTTCTCAGAGCATCACGATCGGGCGGTGTTGCCCTGCAAGGGGATAGCCTGGACTTTGTTTCAATTTGGCGGAAGAGCAGGAGACGTCCAGAGAGAATCCCCAGCAGATCCGGTTTCATGTTCACCAGTGACTGGGAGAGAAAAAGCGAGATCCAGGGTTAGTGCTACAGCAGACCTAACCCAAGGCCATAATGGCCTCTAATCAAGTGTGAGAGGACACTGCAAAGATGCAAGCCCGCCAGAGGAAAGAAAGGATGAAAGGGACCTGCGCAAAGGAAGAAACCAGATTTTGCACGTTTGACCATCAGGCAACTGGCTTTCTAAAGCCCGTGAAGGAACCTCCAGAGGCTGCCCAAGGCCACCTCTCCAAGGCACCCACCTTCCCGCACGCTCTGCACACCCACCGTCCTCATCTCCCAGCTCCCCACAGCACCCACCTGTGTGGGAGATGGATGGGCTCACCATGGCAGGCTCTCGCCATCAAGGCTCCCGGGAAGCACAAGAGACAGTGAGTGGCTGGACACGTCGCCATGTGCCTTTTTGTGCTTCCTGGGCTCTCGGTGTGAGCTGTGGGGGTACTCTGGGCCCGTCAGTGTGCCCCTCTCTGCATCCCTGGAGCCCTAAGCATCCCTTTGAGGGCACCGGTGTCCATTTTGGGACTGGCCACTTCCCCTTGCTTTGCTTTCTGCTGTGGCCGGCCCCCCTGAGCGTGCCTCTGGGCGCACCCTGGACCCCTGGGTGTGCCTGTGGGGTCTCCTCGCACCCCTCCATGTGCCTTTCAGTGCACCCAAAACCCCTCGGTGTGCCCTTTTGTGCACCCTGCAGCCCCTTGCTTATCTGTCAGAGGGCCAGCCCAGCCCACTCTTGTACATTCTGGCATGTTGCAAGTCCCATGGGCAGCCTGGACCGCTCCATGTTCCTTCTGCTGCACTCACAACCCCCCCGGGTGTGCCTTTCAGTGCACCCCAGGGCATTCTGTGGGCTCTGGGGGCATCCTAGAATCACAGAATCATAGAATAGCTTGGGTTGGAGGGGACCTATAAAGGTCATCTGGTACAACCCCCCTGCCATGAGGAGGGACATCTGCAACTACATCGGGTTGCTCAGAGCCCTGTCCAACATTTGCAGGGATGGGGCATCCACAACCTCTCTGGGCAACCTGTTCCTGAGCTTCACCGTCCTCACCATAAAAAAATTTTTCCTTATCTCTAGTCTAAAGCTACCTCTTTTACTTTATAACCCTTACCCGTTGTGCTATCGCAAGAGGCCCTGCTCAGAAGTTTGTCCCCATATTGGGCCCAATGTTGTTCAACATCTTTATAATGATCTGGATAACGGCATCAAGTGTAGCCTGATGAAGCTTGCTGATGACACCAGTTGAGTGGGGAAGTAGATAGTCCAGAAGGGAGAGCTGCTCTGCAGGGAGATCTGGATAGGCTGGAGGATTGGGCCAGCAAGATCCTTATGAAGTTCAGCAAGGAGAAGTGTAAGATCATGCACCTGGGAAAACATAATCCAGGGTTGCAGCACAGACTGGGATCCACCTGGCTGGAGAGCAGCTCTGTGGGAAGGGACCTGGGGGTCCTGGTGGACAGAAAGCTCAACGTGAGCGAACAGTGGCTGCTGCGGCCAAGAAGGCCAACAGGATGCTGGGCTGCATCAAAAAGGGCATCGCCAGCAGAGAGAAAGAAGTCATCATCCCTCTCTACTCAGCGCTTGTCAGGCCACCCCTGGAGTGCTGTGTGCAGTTCTGGTCCCCACTATACAAAAAGGATGTGGCCAGGCTGGAAGGGGTCCAGAGAAGGGCCACCAAGATGATAAAGGATTGGGAAGTCTGCCATATGAGGATAGGCTGGGAGAGCTGGGTTTGGTCAGCTTTGAGAAAAGGAGGCTCAGAGGGGATCTCGTCACCGTGTACCAGTACTTAAGGGGTAGCTACAAAGAAGATGGAGCCTCCCTTTTTACACGGAGTCACATGGAGGGGACAAGGGGGATGGACACAGGTTGCTCTTGGGGAGATTCCGATTGGACACGAGAGGGAAATTTTTCACAGTGAGGACAGTCATCATTGGAATAATCTCCCCAGGGAAGGGGTTGACTCGGCCACGTTGGACACCCTCAAGAGTCATCTGGAGAGGGTGCTCTTCCTAGAAAGGTTGGACTAGATGATCCCTGAGGTCCCTTCCAACCTGTGATTCTGTGATTCTGTGATCTTTCCTATAAGCCCCCATTAAGCACTGAACGGCCACAGTAAGGTCTCCCCGCAGCCTTCTCTTTTCCAAGCTGAACAACCCCAGGTCTCTGAGCCTGTCCTCAGAGGAGAGGTGTTCCAGCCCTCGGATCATTTTTGTGGCCTCCTCTGGACCCGCTCCAACAGGTCCATGCCTGTCCTGTGTCGAGGGCTGCAGAGCAGGACGCAGCACTTCAGGGAGGTCTCACCAGAGCGGAATAGAGGGGCAGAATCCCCTCCCTCGACGTGCTGGCCACACTTAGCGTCCTTAAGGTTGGAAAAGACCTGTAGGGTCGTTGAGTCCAACCGTCAAACCGTGCACATCTTTAGATGCATCCCAGGGGACTCTTGGCTTCCCGGGCTGCGCGCGCACATTGTCACCTCATGCCCAGCTTTTCGTCTACCAGTACCCCCAGGTCCTTCTCTGCAGGGCTGCTCTCAATCCCTTCAGCCCCCAGGCTGTATTGATACTGGGGGTTGCCTCGGCCCAGGTGCAAGACCATGCACTTGGCCTTGTTGAACCCCTTGAGATTCACATGTGTGCACTTCTCCAGCATGACTGGTCCCAGTACAGACCCCTGAGGGATGCCACTCGTCACTGATCGCCATCTGGACATTGAGCTCTTGACCACTACCCTCTAGAGGCGAGCACCCAGTCAGTTCCTTATCCAGAAGAAGGGTAGCAGCTGTGGGTTTCTACATCACACTGCCCAGCAATGCCGGGAGCATTCCACAGGAAAAAAAGCCAAAGTCAGGGTGCTTGAACTTGACCACACTTGCCCAGGGGAGGCCCCTGGAGCTCTGAGTAGAGATAGGTGGAGCTGGTGGGAAAAGAGGAGCACACAGCATCAGCACTTGGCATCAGCAAAGACACCATGTCTGAAATGACACTGCAGGGACAGACATGGCAGTCTGCTTTGCAGAAGGGCTATTATCCGTCCCTCTCCACGTTGATGGAATATCGGAATCATCTTCTTAACTCCCACAACAAAGCTTCAGCTGTCAACTCGGCAGCAGTGGCAGGGCAAAAGAGAGCTCAAAAAGGCTGAAGAGCCCTACGCTTGTGCTATGGCTGGGGATGTGGCACATCATTAGCAGGGTTCTCTGGAGGGTTTAACTGTACCTCTACACACGTGCGGGGTGTAGCACCAGGTTTCTGGGGACTCTGCGGTTCTCCTCTTGTGCTATGTTCCGACTGGTGGCGATAAGAAGATCCTGACAGTGATAAGCCAACGCTACTTGCTGGTAAACTGCCAGCACATTGACAGGATCAGCATTGAAATAAAGACTGACCGGAACAGGCACGTCTCATTTAGCTTTGGGATATGAGATTGTGAAGCTTCATCTTCAGCCCAGGAAGCCTCTGATATGTCAAGAAACCACACCAAAACGGGGGTGGTTTAAAATCATGGGGACCTGTGCTTGGCCATGAATACAGAGCCCAGCCAGCAACAGCCTTGCTGCAACAAGCGGTGCAGGTGTCGGGGGCCTAGTCCATGGCCTGTTTAGAAAGGCTGTGTTGAAAAGAAGTTTGGCAATTGTTAAGTCACACGTGGAAAGCACCACCCAAGATATTGCAAGCAACATGCTTCCATGGTCAGCATGGATAAGCTGGAAAGGCGCAGGAGCACTAGAAAAGTGCTTCTATTCAAAGCGAAAGCCTTAAAAGAGCGAGCCAAGTAGAGCCCCCAGAGGGAAGGACCACCCTTGAGCCTTGAGAAGAGGAAGGAATGAGAGAACAGTTGGAGCAGGACAAGAAAAAGAACAGCAAGTCAGGCTTGTAAAATCTGATGGGTCCATCCTCTGAGCCGGTGAGGCCATGGGCCTTGTGACTTGTCCCCTGACAAGCTTTTGTTGAACGGTGCGGATGTAAAAATGAAGGTGGTGTGCACCAGAGACAGCTCTGTCTGACGACCTCCCAGCAGCAGGACCTTGCACTGGAGAGCACTGAGAGCCCCTCCATTCCCCACAGTGCCCATTTGCATCTCCTCTGTGACCCTGGCTGCAGGTTCTGAGACTCCCCTGGCCCTTTGGTTCATGCACACATCCCCTTCAGTCCCACCCGCGGCATTCGGGTGCCCTCCCTTGCCCTCCTGGCAGGCTCAGAGTGCCTTCTTTCCCTGCAGGCGCCCTTAGATGTCCTCCTCAATCCCCATCCCCGTGTGCTCAGGCGCCCTCCCTCCACCTTGCTGGGCACTGCCCTCCTCTCCTCTCCCCTTCCTGCACGCCCACATCTCCCCTCCTCCCCTCCAGTGCTGCCCAGTTCCCACTTTGGGCAAGACCAGGCTGAGCTGCATGTGCACGGTCACACCGAGGGTGCTGGCGACGGGAGGCACTGTGCACGCAGGCTGCTTTTGCAGGAGGATGGGCCAGCACGCGGGATCAGGAGCTGCCCGTCCTTTCCAAAGCCCTGCCAATGAATGTCCTTCCGGGCAGGGCTTGGTGACCCTGGCGTCTTTATTTGGCATCTCCAGGAGGAATGCAATGTTTGGAAAGGTCCCACTCTGCTGAGGGCTCTGCTGCTGCAGAGCAGGCAGCGCTGGCAGCAGGAGCGGGAGCTCCAGCACCAACACGCATTCGCTCGAGTCTGACACGATGGACAAGCTTGGGGCTTGCTGGGCCCCTCAGGCTCTGCTCCTCAACGCCGGGCTGCAGGTCTGCGTGGTGCGACTTGGCCGTACTGCGCACACGTCCCGTATGCTGTCGCGCTGGCCTCGTGCTTTTCTCTGAGGCCGTGCAGCTCCATCTTCTTCCCGACGCTGAGGGGGAACCAAAAGCGTGTTGACATCAGTTGGAAGTAGAGAGAGGAGGGCAGAGACCTCCTGCCTGCCAGGCCTGGTCCTGGAGGCTTGCTGTGGTCTCTGAGACACCCCCTGCTCCACTGGACCAGGCCCATCAGCTCAGGGCTGAGACCTGGCAGCGGACAGGTAGGGCCCTCCGGGCAAGGTGTCCGGCTGTGGGTGCCGTGGCAGAGGAGGGACAGTGTCTGTGGGGTGGAAAGGCAGAGCCAATCCCAGAGGAAGAAAGCCATGTCCCCGTCTGCCCCTGTTCTGCCTGCGGACATCTCCCTGGGGCTGGAAGGCAGCTCTAACTCAGGGGCACAGCCTCAGGACCTCGCTGCTCTCCTGCCACCCAGCTGTCAGTACAGACAGTCCTTCCCAGCTGCCGCTGCCCGGGCAAGGGAGGAAAATGTGCACCAGGGAAATGCCTCCCATGCCTGGAGATATTTACCAGTGGACCTCCTTCGGGACTGTTGCCTGCAGCCGGTTGAGCTCTGTCTTCCTCTTCCACACCTGCTGGCTGGATCTGTACCGCTCCAGTTTTGCCAAGACCTGCCTTGCTCGTGGTGACCTGATGCTGCAACAGTAGGGACAAATTCCCTCTCACACCCTGCCCTGGCCCCTGCTCACAGGCTGGGGCTGCCCAGGGACCCCAGGCATCGGGGCTGACCCCAGGCATGCCCGTGTCAGGGGAAACTGGGCCCCTGACCCCGCAGACGGGCGGTCTCTGCCGCTCGACTCTCCCCAGCCTTGCCGGGAGCTGCCGCACGCTTACTCTGGCTGTGGCGTCTCCAGCAGAGGGGCCGGTATCTTCCCCTTCTCTGCCCGGGGATGGCAGTAAGAAATCTCCTCCCCATCCCTTTTGGCCCAGGAGATGACTTCCTCCTGTCCTGCCTGTACTTCGGCCCTCTCCTGCGTGCTACTTTTGGGCCAGGGCAAGCGCACCCTCAAGTCAGGCCACTTCACTTGGAGTATTTCGGACTGACTCTTGGCCTGGGTGGGACGAAGAGGAACGTTAGAGCCCAGGTCACACCTCTCTCCCGCCCCTGGACAGGGCAGCACTAGAGACGCCAGGGACTGCAAGCCCCCGGCGGGGACCCCGGTGCAGGAGATGGGGGAACCGGGAGGTGGGGTCCACGTGGAAGCCAAGCGTGGTGTCAAGAGATGGAGTCATTGGCCAGGCCGAAAGGCAGAGGCAGGAGGAGTGACGGGATGAACACGTCCGCAGTGTCGCGGCTGTCTTTGAGGACACCCTCTCCACAGAGCCATGTTTTCCTACACGTGACACCATCGTTACGTCCACCTGTACCACGTACCTCTGCTGCTCCCAGCCGACTGTCCAGAGGAGGCAGCCAGACTTGAGGACGGTCCGTCGCTCTGGCTTCCTTGCGTTTCTCTGCACGGGTCCCCTCTATTGGCGGCAGCACGCTGCAAACACACCGCACACGGGGCTTGGACGAGAACAGCAGGCGCCTGTTCTTCAGCTGGTGCTCAGGGAGCAGCCCCGTGCAGGCAGCACAAGGCAGCTCTGCACGGGAGCTATGCCTAGGCCAGGAGTCAAGTCAAAGCCAGGACGAGACGGCCATGAGCTGTGGCCGCTCAGGGGTGGCTGAAGAGTCTCACCTTACGCTACCTGCTGCAGTCCCCGCCTTGCCCCTCTTCTCTCCCGTCACACCAAGGCCCCCTGTCCGGACGGGAGAAAGACGCCCTCGGGAGAGCAGGCGCTCAGCAGGACGAGCCCCTGGAAGCACAAGACCAGGAAGCTCTTCACAGCTGCACCTCTGGGTCGCTTCCCGCAAGACGGACATGCCATCTGTGCACGCGACTGCTACTAGTGCCAGGCCTGGACCCCCAGGCCTTGCCGTCGGGCTTCCTAGGGCGGTCTTGGCCCTTTCCCGACGACCACTATTTCCCAGCCCTCCCTTCCCACGGGGCCACGCTGCTCCCTGAGCACTTCCTGCCCCACTGCTTCCTTCCTTGGGGCCCCATTTGGAAAAGGGGGTGAGCTGGGACGTGCTGGTCACTTTGGAGAACCTCTCGCCCCGGGGAGGTGGCATCACATGTGGGGAAGACACGCTTGCGTCTCTACATGGCGTGGGTGCGTTGTTACGGTACCTCGTTGGGCCGCCTTGTCAGCCAGTTCTTTTTCAGACGTGGCACTTTTGTACACAAGCCTGCAAATAAGAAGGTGCCGGTGGTTTCAATAAGGGGCAATGGAGTCCCCTGCAGCCCCCACTAAGAAGCTGCTGCCAGAGCTGCTCGAGAGCTGAGCTACTCTCAAGTCCCCAGGTTTGCAGAGCACAACATACAACAAGGTGGCAATAGACATTAGGAAAGGAGCGTCAGCAAACTCCGCGTGAAAATGCTGACACCTTGGGCTTGTTTTGTTTGGGTGCTTCTCTATTTCATTCTCACCCAAAGGAGAGGGGAGGACCAGAGGAAGCTTTATGGGAAAGGGTCCCTCACTGCCTCTCCACGCCCCACACGGGTGGGAAGGTAAGCAGGCCCTCTCCCCTGGTGCTCCACTTGACGACACCCCACTTCCCAAAGGACGAGGGGCGGCCATGCACTTCACGGAGAAGCACCCCTTGGGCACAGCTACTCCACAGCAGCTTCCCGAGGAGAGCAGCCCCAGGAACTCGGCCTTTGGCACCTCTGGGCGGCTGCACCAAAGAGGGGCTGAGAAGGTGCTCGCTTGGTCAGCCCGGGGCGACAGAAGCAAACATACTCACTGTGGGAACACAAAGATCCCCCCAGGAGGCATCTGGAAAACAGCTGTCTCATTGCGGGCTATGACCAAGGGCCTCAGGCTTGACTTCTGCAAGGAGGAGAGAGGCAGGGGAGTGAATGTGCCCGAGGTCATGGCTTCGACCTGGCTGCAAGAGAGGTAGAGGGAGCACTGAAGAGACAACAGACTCACTCGGAGGGCAGTGTTTGCCAGGATGCCGGTCTTGTCCACGTCTCGCAGCAGGTCTTCGAAGAACCGCATGACCACTCTCCTTCCCCGGCACACCAGGATGCCAAAGTTCTTGAAGACAAAGTCAAAGTCCTTGCCTTCGGTCAAGGCCCACGCGATGACATTTGTGGTAGCCTTGACGCACTTCAAGACCTTTTTCTTGGGGATGGAGAGGTAGAAGGCAACCTCGGCGTAGATCAGCTCTGCAACTTCTAAGTCCTCTGCAAAGAAACCGCCCGGCAACAAAGTCACTTGCTCAGCCTTCAGCAGACTCACATCAGCTCTCAGCACCGTGACCCATCAAGAGCCCACCGAGCCTCCTCCCACCCCACCGACTCCCCACGCAGCAGCAAGCGGCCCGGCCTGCCTTTGGGGGCCAGCACCCTGTCCCCACGCAGACCGCTGCTCCTGTCAAGGGGGAGCAGGAGGGAAACGCCAGCTCTGACTCAAGGCTTCAGAAGCCCAGCCCTGGAGGTCTCTTCTTACCGGGCCGTGATCTGGTCTCATAGCGGAGCTTCTTCTCCAGCAGAACTGGCTTGTCCAGGTGGAACATGGGTTTCTGGACCTTGACACTCGCCTTGTTCCCATGACAAAAGTCCTCCTCCCTGATGTAGACGGTGGCCATGCCCATTAGCCTGACAGCCTGCCAACGAGAGTGAGAAAGAAACAGCCGTTGGAATTGTTCCGGTGGGAGAAGAGCGTCGAGGCACACTAAGGCTTCTCTGTTGGCCTGCCCACCCCGGTGGTCGCCAGGGACAAGGTGGGGCCCCATTGGAAAGCTTTAGGGAAGAGCCTTGCCCTCCACCTTGTTCCCCTCTCCCTCCGCTTTACCCTCCCACCCTCTGCCCAGGCCACGCAAGGTGAAGGACAAGCAGGACACACCACCCGGAGCCTGAGAGGGCCCGAGGAGGGCCAAGCCCTGGACACTGCCCCCGGCTCTCTGCCCGCTCATTACACCCTGCCAGCAGGCCTAGGGAAGCCTCCAAAGAAGAAAGCCCACGTTCTTCTTTGTCCAAAGCGGGGCTTTGCTTTTTCTCTCCGTCCACTCAGAAGTTGCTCTGTGGCAAAGCTGTCCTCAGCAGGATCCTTCTGGGGCATGTTTTCTGCTTCCTAAGCCGTTGGGGGGAGGAATTAAAGGCCGGGGAGGGGCCAGGACACAGCAGGGTCTGGAGGACAGCAAGGAAAGCAGCCCACCTTGTTCAGCAGCAGCTTTTGCCGATAGCACTCCGACACGCTATCCCAAATGCTGGCCATCTCTGGGGAAGAAGAGCGAGACAGGGCACGCGTGACGTCAATAAGCTCAGCGCCTTGCCAAGGCAGCAGGTGCAGGCGTCGTCCTACACCACCGCCTCCCCCCTCACACCACCCATGCAGGAACTGCCCTGCAGAGCCGAGTTTTAGCTGTGTCCCCATGAGAAGGCGTCCCGTGCTGGGGACACAGCTCTGTACTTGAAAGAAAGAGGGGAGAAGGCTTGGCACAAGGACGGGCTCCGATCCACGCCACGAAGGTGTCTCCGAGTTCCGAGCCTCGAGCACGGGACCTTCTGGCAGCACCTACCCTCCTTTGTGAAATCCGCCAGGTGAGGAGACAGTGCATGGAGGAAGGCAGAGGAGAACCACTCCATGGCTGCAGCTCCTCCTGGCCGAGCCCCTCCGCTCCTCCTGTCCACACAGCACCGGCGCTGTGGCACTGCCTGCCTCCGCCTCCCTCTGCGGGCTGCAAAGCAGCTCCCAAGAGCAGAGCAGTGGCCAAAGCAGCCCCCCACACCTGAGCTCCTCCCTGACTGGCAGGGAAGTGCGGGCTGGGTGCCGTGGGGAGAGGCAAGGTGTCCCGGTGAGGGGGTGTGCCCCATTGTGACCACGACCCGTGTCAGAGGGGCTGCAGGTGAGCACAGCCCCTGCCACAGAGGGCATCTGGGGCAGCTGTCCTCACCCACCCGCTGCCCTCTCCACAGGCAGACCCAAAGGGTCGCCTACAAGGGCTGCTGAACAAGGACACCAAGACCGTGCCAGAGAGACAAGATTAGGAGACTTGAAGGGTGAACAAAATCAAGTTGAAACTAAAAATTCCCCCAAATTCCCAGGCGTCCTTGTCCCCAGGTAGCCCAAGCAGAGAACGTCTAGGTGCCGGGGACCACATGCTTTTGGGAAAGGTTGCTCAAAATTGTTTTGAGGTGGATATGAAAAGAAGCCTGAGTGTAGAGAGCAAGAGGACAAATTCCAAGGAAATATTTTTAACGTTGGATTTCAGTGCGGATACAAGCGAGCATGGCAGATTGGGTAAAAACCCCGTTATTTTGGAATTGTGCTTGGAGCCAAGTCAGCTTTGAATAAATGTCAACTGATGTGTGCTCAGATCCTCTTCCTTCTCCTTAAAGACCCTCTGTTCCCTCCCTTGGGAGAAGAGAGCTGCTCTCTGCCCATTGGGGACCGCTCTTATCCCCACCGTGGCCCTCTGTACCAGTTCAGGTCCCCTTTGCTCCCCTCCAGGCGTGCTCAGATGCCCTCCAGGCTGATTCGCTATTTTGGAGGACCTCTCCCCTTCCTCCTGCGAGATCTCAGGCTTCCGTGGTTCCTCTTCATGCAAACGGTGATTCCGAGTCATCCCATGCTCTCCTGAATATGTACGGATCCCTTCTCTTCCCCATAGCTCACACTCTGATCCTTTCCGCTTCCCTCTTGCAAGCACACCTGTTCCCTCTACACCCCTGTTCTGCATGATCCGGTTCCTTCTACTCCCACCCAAGCATCCTCGTAGACCCTCCACCACTGTTAGTAAGCATTAAGGTGTACCCTCTTTCCTTCTCTGGGTGCTCAGATCCCCTCCTTTCTTCTCCACACGTGCAGAGAGCTGGATCTGGGATCACACACACAGAGTTGGGCAAGTTGGAAAAAAGCTGTTGACTGATTTAGTTGAAATACATGACAGAGATCACCAGGTCCGTCCATTTGGCAATTCTCCCGCTGCGGTCGGTCCTTGTTATCTCACAGCCAGAGGAGCCCAAAGCCTTGCAGTCCGGCTAATATTTTACAAACCTCTTTCCCCGTTTAGAAGTTCTCAGAGCTGATGCTCTGACTCTGCCCCTGCAGCTGGGAGGCTGTGGTGTCTCCAGGGGAAGCTACATTTAAGTAGCCGATCTCCGAAGGTTGAGAGGGGGATAAGCAAAAGGGTGAGTCTTGGCTTTCAGCTTCTCCTCCAGGCTTTGCGTCCTGCGTGGCCTTCAGGGTGCTGAGAGAGTCTGGCGCTTCTCGCGGTGGGAAGCTGAAAACAAATTTCCTCTCTTAAGTCATTCTGCAAACTCTGTCTGACCCTCTGCCACCTGCACAGCCCCAGCGCCCCTCCCAACATCTCTGCCAGGCAGTGCAGGGCTACGGGCAACACCTTTCACTTGGACTAAGGCTCCGATACTCTTCCTCAAGCCAAGTAGCTGACAGCCCCCATCGACCCCAGAACCTCCTCTGACTTGGGACAGACTGTCCGTCAGCCTCCCTAGCACCTGAAAGCTGTAAGCAGCCCGTTGTGCTGGGGCTCCAGCAAGCAGAGACCAGAGTTGCAGGGTCTCTCTGCCTCCCGCTGGCCCATTTTGGCACAGATCAGGGTGCTCCTGGCTGCACAGGTGGAGAAAGAGCTCACGCTCCCTCCTGCCGCATAGCCTGGGACACGGGTCATAGAGCTCCGGGCAGCCGTGGCCCTCTAAGCCTCATAACCTCGTGTGAAGATGCTCCTCCAAAACCCCTGGGCACCAAGCTGGTCTGGAAATCCTACGCTGCTCCCCAACAACTTCCAAAGGAGGAGGTGCACGTCAGGCCCGGAATTTCAACCACCAGAGTCTTGGCCTTCAGAATGCCCCCAGCTCCACTGACGGATCTCCCCGAGAACTCCGGCCACACAGAGGTGCTAATCATAGGTCTGTCCTTTGGGTCTGAATTTAAACTAAACAATAATAACCCCTAACTAGCCCAGCTGAAACAAACAGAAAGCAATGGTTCTATGAAATAAAACACAGTGGAACGCACAAACGGCTCTTTCTGCCAGGTGCCAAACGGCACTTTCATCGAATCATAGAATCCTTAAGGCTGCAAAAGACCTCTAAAATCATCAAGTCCAACCCCCAGTTCTCGAAAACCATGTTCCCAGGTGCCACGTCTACACGTTTTTTTGAACACCACCAGGGATGGTGACTCCCCCACCTCTCTGGGCAGCCTGTGCCAGGGCCTGACCACTCTTGCAGTGAAGGCATGTTCCCTGATATCCAACCTAAACCTCCCCTGATGCAGCCTGAGGCCATTTCCTCTTGTGCTATCACCTGTTCCCTGGGAGCAGAGACCAGCCCCCCCCTCACTCCAGCCCCTCTCAGGCAGCTGCAGAGAGCGAGAAGGGCTGCCCTCAGCCCCCTCTTCTCCAGGCTAAAGCCCCCCACCTCCCCCAGCCGCCCCCCAGCACACTTGTGCTCCAGACCCTGCCCCAGCCCCGCTGCCCTTCTCTGGACACGCTCCAGCCCCTCAAGGACCTTCTTGTCCCGAGGGGCCCAAACCTGAGCCCAGCATTCGAGGTGGGGCCTCCCCAGGGCCGAGCACAGGGGCCCCATCCCTGCCCGGCTCCTGCTGGCCACACCAGTGCTGACACAAGCCCGGGGGCTGGTGGCCTCCTTGGCCACCTGGGCACTGCTGGCTCATGCCCAGCCGGCTGTCAGCCAGCATCCCCAGGGCCTTCTCCGCCGGGCACTTTCCAGCCCCTCTGCCCCAAATCTGTGGCGTTGCCTGGGGTTGGTGTCACCCAAGGGCAGGACCCGGCACTGGGCCTTGTTGAATCGCATACACTTGGCCTTCGCCGAATGATCCAGCCCGTCCAGGTCCCTCTGCAGCACCTTCCTACCCTCCAGCATACCAACACTCCTGCCCAATTTAGTGTCTTCTGCAAACTTACTGAGGCTGCACTCGATCCCCTCATCCAGGTCATTGGTAAAGATATTAAAGAGAACTGGCCCCAGCACTGAGCCCTGGGGACACCGCTTGTGACCGGCCGCCAACTGGGTTTAACTGCATTCACCACAAGTCTTTGGGCCTGGCCATCTCTGTGCTACAATTGACCAGCAAGCGCTTCCTCCAACCAAGGCTCCGAGGAGGGATGAGGCTCGGGGAAAGCATGCTTGGTTTCCCTGCAGAAACCCTGAAGCGTGCTTTACTCCTAGAGCTGATGACAGCCCGTAACAGACCCAGGCAGCCTTGTTTCCTGCTGGCTGCTGGGTTGCTTCCTTACTTGCGACTCAAACTCGTTGGGTTTTGCACGTTTCCGATAAAAGCACAATCTCTTTGGCAAAAGGATCGTGAATGACGTTGCCGCTTGCAAAGTCCTTGGGCACGTCTCTCCTGTATTTCCTCCCAGAATATTTTCTGCTCCTGCAGTGTTCTTAGGGGAAGAAAAATCCCAGCTCAGTGAAGCAGGTGACCGTCTCTGCACAGCCTGGCGTTAGCCCTGTCTGCCTGGGTGTTGGGGAGAATTTGGTGCCACTGAGGGCCGAGTCCTTGCCAAGGCATGTCCGTCCTTCCCCTGAGCTCCAGCTCTTCCCAAGCAGCCCAGAGGCGCCGGTGAGCACGGCTCAGGAGACGCCGTGTCCGTCTCCAAGCCACAGCTCCCAGCACGCCACGTGGCAAGGGAGGGACCAGAGCGCCCAGCGTGCCCTGGGGCCTGCACACCCGCACTGAGCCCCGGGCGCACCCAGGGCAGGCCGGGTCCCCTTCCCGGCTGGTGTCCATGGAACCCCCACCCTGCCCGGGCCCGAAGCCCCCAGCCCAGCAGGAGGGAGCAGCTCCAGGCAGGGCCGCGCTGCTCCAGCCCCAGGGAGATCCCCTGGAGACCCCCATCCCGCCCCGACTGGGACTGGGGGCCTCCCCCAACACCCTGCCCGGGTGCAGGCTGCGGGCGCAGGGAACGGCCCTGGCTGCCCCGGCGGCCCGGCCCCCAGCACCGCTGCTGGGCTGAGAAGAGTCCCACAGGCCTGGCCATGGTCCCCAGAGCCGGGATGGCACCTGCAGCCCCTCCAGGTGCCCTGAGACCCGCCTCGGTGGGGAGCCGGGGAAGGGCAGGGGTCCAAGGGCTTTGCTGTCCCAGCCACAAAACCTTGCTCAGCCCGATGCTGAGGTAGCTCGTGAGGGACGGCGATGGGAAAGCACGGGAGGCGGGCGTAGGGAAAGGTTTTTCACAGAGGTTCATGCGTGTGTTCTACCAGTTTAATACTTGTTCTCAGAGCATCACGATCGGGCGGTGTTGCCCTGCAAGGGGATAGCCTGGACTTTGTTTCAATTTGGCGGAAGAGCAGGAGACGTCCAGAGAGAATCCCCAGCAGATCCGGTTTCATGTTCACCAGTGACTGGGAGAGAAAAAGCGAGATCCAGGGTTAGTGCTACAGCAGACCTAACCCAAGGCCATAATGGCCTCTAATCAAGTGTGAGAGGACACTGCAAAGATGCAAGCCCGCCAGAGGAAGGAAAGGATGAAAGGGACCTGCGCAAAGGAAGAAACCAGATTTTGCACGTTTGACCATCAGGCAACTGGCTTTCTAAAGCCCGTGAAGGAACCTCCAGAGGCTGCCCAAGGCCACCTCTCCAAGGCACCCACCTTCCTGCATGCTCTGCACACCCACCGTCCTCATCTCCCAGCTCCCCACAGCACCCACCTGTGTGGGAGATGGATGGGCTCACCATGGCAGGCTCTCGCCATCAAGGCTCCCGGGAAGCACAAGAGACAGTGAGTGGCTGGACACGTCGCCATGTGCCTTTTTGTGCTTCCTGGGCTCTCGGTGTGAGCTGTGGGGGTACTCTGGGCCCGTCAGTGTGCCCCTCTCTGCATCCCTGGAGCCCTAAGCATCCCTTTGAGGGCACCGGTGTCCATTTTGGGACTGGCCACTTCCCCTTGCTTTGCTTTCTGCTGTGGCCGGCCCCCCTGAGCGTGCCTCTGGGCGCACCCTGGACCCCTGGGTGTGCCTGTGGGGTCTCCTCGCACCCCTCCATGTGCCTTTCAGTGCACCCAAAACCCCTCGGTGTGCCCTTTTGTGCACCCTGCAGCCCCCTGCTTATCTGTCAGAGGGCCAGCCCAGCCCACTCTTGTACATTCTGGCATGTTGCAAGTCCCATGGGCAGCCTGGACCGCTCCATGTTCCTTCTGCTGCACCCACAACCCCCCCGGGTGTGCCTTTCAGTGCACCCCAGGGCATTCTGTGGGCTCTGGGGGCATCCTAGAATCACAGAATCATAGAATAGCTTGGGTTGGAGGGGACCTATAAAGGTCATCTGGTACAACCCCCCTGCCATGAGGAGGGACATCTGCAACTACATCGGGTTGCTCAGAGCCCTGTCCAACATTTGCAGGGATGGGGCATCCACAACCTCTCTGGGCAACCTGTTCCTGAGCTTCACCGTCCTCACCATAAAAAAATTTTTCCTTATCTCTAGTCTAAAGCTACCTCTTTTACTTTATAACCCTTACCCGTTGTGCTATCGCAAGAGGCCCTGCTCAGAAGTTTGTCCCCATATTGGGCCCAATGTTGTTCAACATCTTTATAATGATCTGGATAACGGCATCAAGTGTAGCCTGATGAAGCTTGCTGATGACACCAGTTGAGTGGGGAAGTAGATAGTCCAGAAGGGAGAGCTGCTCTGCAGGGAGATCTGGATAGGCTGGAGGATTGGGCCAGCAAGATCCTTATGAAGTTCAGCAAGGAGAAGTGTAAGATCATGCACCTGGGAAAACATAATCCAGGATTGCAGCACAGACTGGGATCCACCTGGCTGGAGAGCAGCTCTGTGGGAAGGGACCTGGGGGTCCTGGTGGACAGAAAGCTCAACGTGAGCGAACAGTGGCTGCTGCGGCCAAGAAGGCCAACAGGATGCTGGGCTGCATCAAAAAGGGCATCGCCAGCAGAGAGAAAGAAGTCATCATCCCTCTCTACTCAGCGCTTGTCAGGCCACCCCTGGAGTGCTGTGTGCAGTTCTGGTCCCCGCTGTACAAAAAGGATGTGGCCAGGCTGGAAGGGGTCCAGAGAAGGGCCACCAAGATGATAAAGGATTGGGAAGTCTGCCATATGAGGATAGGCTGGGAGAGCTGGGTTTGGTCAGCTTTGAGAAAAGGAGGCTCAGAGGGGATCTCGTCACCATGTACCAGTACTTAAGGGGTAGCTACAAAGAAGATGGAGCCTCCCTTTTTACACGGAGTCACATGGAGGGGACAAGGGGGATGGACACAGGTTGCTCTTGGGGAGATTCCGATTGGACACGAGAGGGAAATTTTTCACAGTGAGGACAGTCATCATTGGAATAATCTCCCCAGGGAAGGGGTTGACTCGGCCACGTTGGACACCCTCAAGAGTCATCTGGAGAGGGTGCTCTTCCTAGAAAGGTTGGACTAGATGATCCCTGAGGTCCCTTCCAACCTGTGATTCTGTGATTCTGTGATCTTTCCTATAAGCCCCCATTAAGCACTGAACGGCCACAGTAAGGTCTCCCCGCAGCCTTCTCTTTTCCAGGCTGAACAACCCCAGGTCTCTGAGCCTGTCCTCAGAGGAGAGGTGTTCCAGCCCTCGGATCATTTTTGTGGCCTCCTCTGGACCCGCTCCAACAGGTCCATGCCTGTCCTGTGCCGAGGGCTGCAGAGCAGGACGCAGCACTTCAGGGAGGTCTCACCAGAGCGGAATAGAGGGGCAGAATCCCCTCCCTCGACGTGCTGGCCACACTTAGCGTCCTTAAGGTTGGAAAAGACCTGTAGGGTCGTTGAGTCCAACCGTCAAACCGTGCACATCTTTAGATGCATCCCAGGGGACTCTTGGCTTCCCGGGCTGCGCGCGCACATTGTCACCTCATGCCCAGCTTTTCGTCTACCAGTACCCCCAGGTCCTTCTCTGCAGGGCTGCTCTCAATCCCTTCAGCCCCCAGGCTGTATTGATACTGGGGGTTGCCTCGGCCCAGGTGCAAGACCATGCACTTGGCCTTGTTGAACCCCTTGAGATTCACATGTGTGCACTTCTCCAGCATGACTGGTCCCAGTACAGACCCCTGAGGGATGCCACTCGTCACTGATCGCCATCTGGACATTGAGCTCTTGACCACTACCCTCTAGAGGCGAGCACCCAGTCAGTTCCTTATCCAGAAGAAGGGTAGCAGCTGTGGGTTTCTACATCACACTGCCCAGCAATGCCGGGAGCATTCCACAGGAAAAAAAGCCAAAGTCAGGGTGCTTGAACTTGACCACACTTGCCCAGGGGAGGCCCCTGGAGCTCTGAGTAGAGATAGGTGGAGCTGGTGGGAAAAGAGGAGCACACAGCATCAGCACATGGCATCAGCAAAGACACCATGTCTGAAATGGCACTGCAGGGACAGACATGGCAGTCTGCTTTGCAGAAGGGCTATTATCCGTCCCTCTCCACGTTGATGGAATATCGGAATCATCTTCTTAACTCCCACAACAAAGCTTCAGCTGTCAACTCGGCAGCAGTGGCAGGGCAAAAGAGAGCTCAAAAAGGCTGAAGAGCCCTACACTTGTGCTATGGCTGGGGATGTGGCACATCATTAGCAGGGTTCTCTGGAGGGTTTAACTGTACCTCTACACACGTGCGGGGTGTAGCACCAGGTTTCTGGGGACTCTGCGGTTCTCCTCTTGTGCTATGTTCCGACTGGTGGCGATAAGAAGATCCTGACAGTGATAAGCCAACGCTACTTGCTGGTAAACTGCCAGCACATTGACAGGATCAGCATTGAAATAAAGACTGACCGGAACAGGCACGTCTCATTTAGCTTTGGGATATGAGATTGTGAAGCTTCATCTTCAGCCCAGGAAGCCTCTGATATGTCAAGAAACCACACCAAAACGGGGGTGGTTTAAAATCATGGGGACCTGTGCTTGGCCATGAATACAGAGCCCAGCCAGCAACAGCCTTGCTGCAACAAGCGGTGCAGGTGTCGGGGGCCTAGTCCATGGCCTGTTTAGAAAGGCTGTGTTGAAAAGAAGTTTGGCAATTGTTAAGTCACACGTGGAAAGCACCACCCAAGATATTGCAAGCAACATGCTTCCATGGTCAGCATGGATAAGCTGGAAAGGCGCAGGAGCACTAGAAAAGTGCTTCTATTCAAAGCGAAAGCCTTAAAAGAGCGAGCCAAGTAGAGCCCCCAGAGGGAAGGACCACCCTTGAGCCTTGAGAAGAGGAAGGAATGAGAGAACAGTTGGAGCAGGACAAGAAAAAGAACAGCAAGTCAGGCTTGTAAAATCTGATGGGTCCATCCTCTGAGCCGGTGAGGCCATGGGCCTTGTGACTTGTCCCCTGACAAGCTTTTGTTGAACGGTGCGGCTGTAAAAATGAAGGTGGTGTGCACCAGAGACAGCTCTGTCTGACGACCTCCCAGCAGCAGGACCTTGCACTGGAGAGCACTGAGAGCCCCTCCATTCCCCACAGTGCCCATTTGCATCTCCTCTGTGACCCTGGCTGCAGGTTCTGAGACTCCCCTGGCCCTTTGGTTCATGCACACATCCCCTTCAGTCCCACCCGCGGCATTCGGGTGCCCTCCCTTGCCCTCCTGGCAGGCTCAGAGTGCCTTCTTTCCCTGCAGGCGCCCTTAGATGTCCTCCTCAATCCCCATCCCCGTGTGCTCAGGCGCCCTCCCTCCACCTTGCTGGGCACTGCCCTCCTCTCCTCTCCCCTTCCTGCACGCCCACATCTCCCCTCCTCCCCTCCAGTGCTGCCCAGTTCCCACTTTGGGCAAGACCAGGCTGAGCTGCATGTGCACGGTCACACCGAGGGTGCTGGCGACGGGAGGCACTGTGCACGCAGGCTGCTTTTGCAGGAGGATGGGCCAGCACGCGGGATCAGGAGCTGCCCGTCCTTTCCAAAGCCCTGCCAATGAATGTCCTTCCGGGCAGGGCTTGGTGACCCTGGCGTCTTTATTTGGCATCTCCAGGAGGAATGCAATGTTTGGAAAGGTCCCACTCTGCTGAGGGCTCTGCTGCTGCAGAGCAGGCAGCGCTGGCAGCAGGAGCGGGAGCTCCAGCACCAACACGCATTCGCTCGAGTCTGACACGATGGACAAGCTTGGGGCTTGCTGGGCCCCTCAGGCTCTGCTCCTCAACGCCGGGCTGCAGGTCTGCGTGGTGCAACTTGGCCGTACTGCGCACACGTCCCGTATGCTGTCGCGCTGGCCTCGTGCTTTTCTCTGAGGCCGTGCAGCTCCATCTTCTTCCCGACGCTGAGGGGGAACCAAAAGCGTGTTGACATCAGTTGGAAGTAGAGAGAGGAGGGCAGAGACCTCCTGCCTGCCAGGCCTGGTCCTGGAGGCTTGCTGTGGTCTCTGAGACACCCCCTGCTCCACTGGACCAGGCCCATCAGCTCAGGGCTGAGACCTGGCAGCGGACAGGTAGGGCCCTCCGGGCAAGGTGTCCGGCTGTGGGTGCCGTGGCAGAGGAGGGACAGTGTCTGTGGGGTGGAAAGGCAGAGCCAATCCCAGAGGAAGAAAGCCATGTCCCCGTCTGCCCCTGTTCTGCCTGTGGACATCTCCCTGGGGCTGGAAGGCAGCTCTAACTCAGGGGCACAGCCTCAGGACCTCGCTGCTCTCCTGCCACCCGGCTGTCAGTACAGACAGTCCTTCCCAGCTGCCGCTGCCCGGGCAAGGGAGGAAAATGTGCACCAGGGAAATGCCTCCCATGCCTGGAGATATTTACCAGTGGACCTCCTTCGGGACTGTTGCCTGCAGCCGGTTGAGCTCTGTCTTCCTCTTCCACACCTGCTGGCTGGATCTGTACCGCTCCAGTTTTGCCAAGACCTGCCTTGCTCGTGGTGACCTGATGCTGCAACAGTAGGGACAAATTCCCTCTCACACCCTGCCCTGGCCCCTGCTCACAGGCTGGGGCTGCCCAGGGACCCCAGGCATCGGGGCTGACCCCAGGCATGCCCGTGTCAGGGGAAACCGGGCCCCTGACCCCGCAGACGGGCGGTCTCTGCCGCTCGACTCTCCCCAGCCTTGCCGGGAGCTGCCGCACGCTTACTCTGGCTGTGGCGTCTCCAGCGGAGGGGCCGGTATCTTCCCCTTCTCTGCCCGGGGATGGCAGTAAGAAATCTCCTCCCCATCCCTTTTGGCCCAGGAGATGACTTCCTCCTGTCCTGCCTGTACTTCGGCCCTCTCCTGCGTGCTACTTTTGGGCCAGGGCAAGCGCGCGTACAAGTCAGACCACTTCACTTGGAGTATTTCGGACTGACTCTTGGCCTGGGTGGGACGAAGAGGAACGTTAGAGCCCAGGTCACACCTCTCTCCTGCCCCTGGACAGGGCAGCACTAGAGACGCCAGGGACTGCAAGCCCCCGGCGGGGACCCCGGTGCAGGAGATGGGGGAACCGGGAGGTGGGGTCCACGTGGAAGCCAAGCGTGGTGTCAAGAGATGGAGTCATTGGCCAGGCCGAAAGGCAGAGGCAGGAGGAGTGACGGGATGAACACGTCCGCAGTGTCGCGGCTGTCTTTGAGGACACCCTCTCCACAGAGCCATGTTTTCCTACACGTGACACCATCGTTACGTCCACCTGTACCACGTACCTCTGCTGCTCCCAGCCGACTGTCCAGAGGAGGCAGCCAGACTTGAGGACGGTCCGTCGCTCTGGCTTCCTTGCGTTTCTCTGCACGGGTCCCCTCTATTGGCGGCAGCACGCTGCAAACACACCGCACACGGGGCTTGGACGAGAACAGCAGGCGCCTGTTCTTCAGCTGGTGCTCAGGGAGCAGCCCCGTGCAGGCAGCACAAGGCAGCTCTGCACGGGAGCTATGCCTAGGCCAGGAGTCAAGTCAAAGCCAGGACGAGACGGCCATGAGCTGTGGCCGCTCAGGGGTGGCTGAAGAGTCTCACCTTACGCTACCTGCTGCAGTCCCCGCCTTGCCCCTCTTCTCTCCCGTCACACCAAGGCCCCCTGTCCGGACGGGAGAAAGACGCCCTCGGGAGAGCAGGCGCTCAGCAGGACGAGCCCCTGGAAGCACAAGACCAGGAAGCTCTTCACAGCTGCACCTCTGGGTCGCTTCCCGCAAGACGGACATGCCATCTGTGCACGCGACTGCTACTAGTGCCAGGCCTGGACCCCCAGGCCTTGCCGTCGGGCTTCCTAGGGCGGTCTTGGCCCTTTCCCGACGACCACTATTTCCCAGCCCTCCCTTCCCACGGGGCCACGCTGCTCCCTGAGCACTTCCTGCCCCACTGCTTCCTTCCTTGGGGCCCCATTTGGAAAAGGGGGTGAGCTGGGACGTGCTGGTCACTTTGGAGAACCTCTCGCCCCGGGGAGGTGGCATCACATGTGGGGAAGACACGCTTGCGTCTCTACATGGCGTGGGTGCGTTGTTACGGTACCTCGTTGGGCCGCCTTGTCAGCCAGTTCTTTTTCAGACGTGGCACTTTTGTACACAAGCCTGCAAATAAGAAGGTGCCGGTGGTTTCAATAAGGGGCAATGGAGTCCCCTGCAGCCCCCACTAAGAAGCTGCTGCCAGAGCTGCTCGAGAGCTGAGCTACTCTCAAGTCCCCAGGTTTGCAGAGCACAACATACAACAAGGTGGCAATAGACATTAGGAAAGGAGCGTCAGCAAACTCCGCGTGAAAATGCTGACACCTTGGGCTTGTTTTGTTTGGGTGCTTCTCTATTTCATTCTCACCCAAAGGAGAGGGGAGGACCAGAGGAAGCTTTATGGGAAAGGGTCCCTCACTGCCTCTCCACGCCCCACACGGGCGGGAAGGTAAGCAGGCCCTCTCCCCTGGTGCTCCACTTGACGACACCCCGCTTCCCAAAGGACGAGGGGTGGCCATGCAATTCACGGAGAAGCACCCCTTGGGCACAGCTACTCCACAGCAGCTTCCCGAGGAGAGCAGCCCCAGGAACTCGGCCTTTGGCACCTCTGGGCGGCTGCACCAAAGAGGGGCTGAGAAGGTGCTCGCTTGGTCAGCCCGGGGCGACAGAAGCAAACATACTCACTGTGGGAACACAAAGATCCCCCCAGGAGGCATCTGGAAAACAGCTGTCTCATTGCGGGCTATGACCAAGGGCCTCAGGCTTGACTTCTGCAAGGAGGAGAGAGGCAGGGGAGTGAATGTGCCCGAGGTCATGGCTTCGACCTGGCTGCAAGAGAGGTAGAGGGAGCACTGAAGAGACAACAGACTCACTCGGAGGGCAGTGTTTGCCAGGATGCCGGTCTTGTCCACGTCTCGCAGCAGGTCTTCGAAGAACCGCATGACCACTCTCCTTCCCCGGCACACCAGGATGCCAAAGTTCTTGAAGACAAAGTCAAAGTCCTTGCCTTCGGTCAAGGCCCATGCGATGACATTTGTGGTAGCCTTGACGCACTTCAAGACCTTTTTCTTGGGGATGGAGAGGTAGAAGGCGACCTCGGCGTAGATCAGCTCTGCAACTTCTAAGTCCTCTGCAAAGAAACCGCCCGGCAACAAAGTCACTTGCTCAGCCTTCAGCAGACTCACATCAGCTCTCAGCACCGCGACCCATCAAGAGCCCACCGAGCCTCCTCCCACCCCACCGACTCCCCACGCAGCAGCAAGCGGCCCGGCCTGCCTTTGGGGGCCAGCACCCTGTCCCCACGCAGACCGCTGCTCCTGTCAAGGGGGAGCGGGAGGGAAACGCCAGCTCTGACTCAAGGCTTCGGAAGCCCAGCCCTGGAGGTCTCTTCTTACCGGGCCGTGATCTGGTCTCATAGCGGAGCTTCTTCTCCAGCAGAACTGGCTTGTCCAGGTGGAACATGGGTTTCTGGACCTTGACACTCGCCTTGTTCCCATGACAAAAGTCCTCCTCCCTGATGTAGACGGTGGCCATGCCCATTAGCCTGACAGCCTGCCAACGAGAGTGAGAAAGAAACAGCCGTTGGAATTGTTCCGGTGGGAGAAGAGCGTCGAGGCACACTAAGGCTTCTCTGTTGGCCTGCCCACCCCGGTGGTCGCCAGGGACAAGGTGGGGCCCCATTGGAAAGCTTTGGGGAAGAGCCTTGCCCTCCACCTTGTTCCCCTCTCCCTCCGCTTTACCCTCCCACCCTCTGCCCAGGCCACGCAAGGTGAAGGACAAGCAGGACACACCACCCGGAGCCTGAGAGGGCCCGAGGAGGGCCAAGCCCTGGACACTGCCCCCGGCTCTCTGCCCGCTCATTACACCCTGCCAGCAGGCCTAGGGAAGCCTCCAAAGAAGAAAGCCCACGTTCTTCTTTGTCCAAAGCGGGGCTTTGCTTTTTCTCTCCGTCCACTCAGAAGTTGCTCTGTGGCAAAGCTGTCCTCAGCAGGATCCTTCTGGGGCATGTTTTCTGCTTCCTAAGCCGTTGGGGGGAGGAATTAAAGGCCGGGGAGGGGCCAGGACACAGCAGGGTCTGGAGGACAGCAAGGAAAGCAGCCCACCTTGTTCAGCAGCAGCTTTTGCCGATAGCACTCCGACACGCTATCCCAAATGCTGGCCATCTCTGGGGAAGAAGAGCGAGACAGGGCACGCGTGACGTCAATAAGCTCAGCGCCTTGCCAAGGCAGCAGGTGCAGGCGTCGTCCTACACCACCACCTCCCCCCTCACACCACCCATGCAGGAACTGCCCTGCAGAGCCGAGTTTTAGCTGTGTCCCCATGAGAAGGCGTCCCGTGCTGGGGACACAGCTCTGTACTTGAAAGAAAGAGGGGAGAAGGCTTGGCACAAGGACGGGCTCCGATCCACGCCACGAAGGTGTCTCCGAGTTCCGAGCCTCGAGCACGGGACCTTCTGGCAGCACCTACCCTCCTTTGTGAAATCCGCCAGGTGAGGAGACAGCGCATGGAGGAAGGCAGAGGAGAACCACTCCATGGCTGCAGCTCCTCCTGGCCGAGCCCCTCCGCTCCTCCTGTCCACACAGCACCGGCGCTGTGGCACTGCCTGCCTCCGCCTCCCTCTGCGGGCTGCAAAGCAGCTCCCAAGAGCAGAGCAGTGGCCAAAGCAGCCCCCCACACCTGAGCTCCTCCCTGACTGGCAGGGAAGTGCGGGCTGGGTGCCGTGGGGAGAGGCAAGGTGTCCCGGTGAGGGGGTGTGCCCCATTGTGACCACGACCCGTGTCAGAGGGGCTGCAGGTGAGCACAGCCCCTGCCACAGAGGGCATCTGGGGCAGCTGTCCCCACCCACCCGCTGCCCTCTCCACAGGCAGACCCAAAGGGTCGCCTGCAAGGGCTGCTGAACAAGGACACCAAGACCGTGCCAGAGAGACAAGATTAGGAGACTTGAAGGGTGAACAAAATCAAGTTGAAACTAAAAATTCCCCCAAATTCCCAGGCGTCCTTGTCCCCAGGTAGCCCAAGCAGAGAACGTCTAGGTGCCGGGGACCACATGCTTTTGGGAAAGGTTGCTCAAAATTGTTTTGAGGTGGGTATGAAAAGAAGCCTGAGTGTAGAGAGCAAGAGGACAAATTCCAAGGAAATATTTTTAACGTTGGATTTCAGTGCGGATACAAGCGAGCATGGCAGATTGGGTAAAAACCCCGTTATTTTGGAATTGTGGTTGGAGCCAAGTCAGCTTTGAATAAATGTCAACTGATGTGTGCTCAGATCCTCTTCCTTCTCCTTAAAGACCCTCTGTTCCCTCCCTTGGGAGAAGAGAGCTGCTCTCTGCCCATTGGGGACCGCTCTTATCCCCACCGTGGCCCTCTGTACCGGTTCAGGTCCCCTTTGCTCCCCTCCAGGCGTGCTCAGATGCCCTCCAGGCTGATTCGCTATTTTGGAGGACCTCTCCCCTTCCTCCTGCGAGATCTCAGGCTTCCGTGGTTCCTCTTCATGCAAACGGTGATTCCGAGTCATCCCATGCTCTCCTGAATATGTACCGATCCCTTCTCTTCCCCATAGCTCACACTCTGATCCTTTCTGCTTCCCTCTTGCAAGCACACCTGTTCCCTCTACACCCCTGTTCTGCATGATCCGGTTCCTTCTACTCCCACCCAAGCATCCTCGTAGACCCTCCACCACTGTTAGTAAGCATTAAGGTGTACCCTCTTTCCTTCTCTGGGTGCTCAGATCCCCTCCTTTCTTCTCCACGCGTGCAGAGAGCTGGATCTGGGATCACACACACAGAGTTGGGCAAGTTGGAAAAAAGCTGTTGACTGATTTAGTTGAAATACATGACAGAGATCACCAGGTCCGTCCATTTGGCAATTCTCCCGCTGCGGTCGGTCCTTGTTATCTCACAGCCAGAGGAGCCCAAAGCCTTGCAGTCCGGCTAATATTTTACAAACCTCTTTCCCCGTTTAGAAGTTCTCAGAGCTGATGCTCTGACTCTGCCCCTGCAGCTGGGAGGCTGTGGTGTCTCCAGGGGAAGCTACATTTAAGTAGCCGATCTCCGAAGGTTGAGAGGGGGATAAGCAAAAGGGTGAGTCTTGGCTTTCAGCTTCTCCTCCAGGCTTTGCGTCCTGCGTGGCCTTCAGGGTGCTGAGAGAGTCTGGCGCTTCTCGCGGTGGGAAGCTGAAAACAAATTTCCTCTCTTAAGTCATTCTGCAAACTCTGTCTGACCCTCTGCCACCTGCACAGCCCCAGCGCCCCTCCCAACATCTCTGCCAGGCAGTGCAGGGCTACGGGCAACACCTTTCACTTGGACTAAGGCTCCGATACTCTTCCTCAAGCCAAGTAGCTGACAGCCCCCATCGACCCCAGAACCTCCTCTGACTTGGGACAGACTGTCCGTCAGCCTCCCTAGCACCTGAAAGCTGTAAGCAGCCCGTTGTGCTGGGGCTCCAGCAAGCAGAGACCAGAGTTGCAGGGTCTCTCTGCCTCCCGCTGGCCCATTTTGGCACAGATCAGGGTGCTCCTGGCTGCACAGGTGGAGAAAGAGCTCACGCTCCCTCCTGCCGCATAGCCTGGGACACGGGTCATAGAGCTCCGGGCAGCCGTGGCCCTCTAAGCCTCATAACCTCGTGTGAAGATGCTCCTCCAAAACCCCTGGGCACCAAGCTGGTCTGGAAATCCTACGCTGCTCCCCAACAACTTCCAAAGGAGGAGGTGCACGTCAGGCCCGGAATTTCAACCACCAGAGTCTTGGCCTTCAGAATGCCCCCAGCTCCACTGACGGATCTCCCCGAGAACTCCGGCCACACAGAGGTGCTAATCATAGGTCTGTCCTTTGGGTCTGAATTTAAACTAAACAATAATAACCCCTAACTAGCCCAGCTGAAACAAACAGAAAGCAATGGTTCTATGAAATAAAACACAGTGGAACGCACAAACGGCTCTTTCTGCCAGGTGCCAAACGGCACTTTCATCGAATCATAGAATCCTTAAGGCTGCAAAAGACCTCTAAAATCATCAAGTCCAACCCCCAGTTCTCGAAAACCATGTTCCCAGGTGCCACGTCTACACGTTTTTTTGAACACCACCAGGGATGGTGACTCCCCCACCTCTCTGGGCAGCCTGTGCCAGGGCCTGACCACTCTTGCAGTGAAGGCATGTTCCCTGATATCCAACCTAAACCTCCCCTGATGCAGCCTGAGGCCATTTCCTCTTGTGCTATCACCTGTTCCCTGGGAGCAGAGACCAGCCCCCCCCTCACTCCAGCCCCTCTCAGGCAGCTGCAGAGAGCGAGAAGGGCTGCCCTCAGCCCCCTCTTCTCCAGGCTAAAGCCCCCCACCTCCCCCAGCCGCCCCCCAGCACACTTGTGCTCCAGACCCTGCCCCAGCCCCGCTGCCCTTCTCTGGACACGCTCCAGCCCCTCAAGGACCTTCTTGTCCCGAGGGGCCCAAACCTGAGCCCAGCATTCGAGGTGGGGCCTCCCCAGGGCCGAGCACAGGGGCCCCATCCCTGCCCGGCTCCTGCTGGCCACACCAGTGCTGACACAAGCCCGGGGGCTGGTGGCCTCCTTGGCCACCTGGGCACTGCTGGCTCATGCCCAGCCGGCTGTCAGCCAGCATCCCCAGGGCCTTCTCCGCCGGGCACTTTCCAGCCCCTCTGCCCCAAATCTGTGGCGTTGCCTGGGGTTGGTGTCACCCAAGGGCAGGACCCGGCACTGGGCCTTGTTGAATCGCATACACTTGGCCTTCGCCGAATGATCCAGCCCGTCCAGGTCCCTCTGCAGCACCTTCCTACCCTCCAGCATACCAACACTCCTGCCCAATTTAGTGTCTTCTGCAAACTTACTGAGGCTGCACTCGATCCCCTCATCCAGGTCATTGGTAAAGATATTAAAGAGAACTGGCCCCAGCACTGAGCCCTGGGGACACCGCTTGTGACCGGCCGCCAACTGGGTTTAACTGCATTCACCACAAGTCTTTGGGCCTGGCCATCTCTGTGCTACAATTGACCAGCAAGCGCTTCCTCCAACCAAGGCTCCGAGGAGGGATGAGGCTCGGGGAAAGCATGCTTGGTTTCCCTGCAGAAACCCTGAAGCGTGCTTTACTCCTAGAGCTGATGACAGCCCGTAACAGACCCAGGCAGCCTTGTTTCCTGCTGGCTGCTGGGTTGCTTCCTTACTTGCGACTCAAACTCGTTGGGTTTTGCACGTTTCCGATAAAAGCACAATCTCTTTGGCAAAAGGATCGTGAATGACGTTGCCGCTTGCAAAGTCCTTGGGCACGTCTCTCCTGTATTTCCTCCCAGAATATTTTCTGCTCCTGCAGTGTTCTTAGGGGAAGAAAAATCCCAGCTCAGTGAAGCAGGTGACCGTCTCTGCACAGCCTGGCGTTAGCCCTGTCTGCCTGGGTGTTGGGGAGAATTTGGTGCCACTGAGGGCCGAGTCCTTGCCAAGGCATGTCCGTCCTTCCCCTGAGCTCCAGCTCTTCCCAAGCAGCCCAGAGGCGCCGGTGAGCACGGCTCAGGAGACGCCGTGTCCGTCTCCAAGCCACAGCTCCCAGCACGCCACGTGGCAAGGGAGGGACCAGAGCGCCCAGCGTGCCCTGGGGCCTGCACACCCGCACTGAGCCCCGGGCGCACCCAGGGCAGGCCGGGTCCCCTTCCCGGCTGGTGTCCATGGAACCCCCACCCTGCCCGGGCCCGAAGCCCCCAGCCCAGCAGGAGGGAGCAGCTCCAGGCAGGGCCGCGCTGCTCCAGCCCCAGGGAGATCCCCTGGAGACCCCCATCCCGCCCCGACTGGGACTGGGGGCCTCCCCCAACACCCTGCCCGGGTGCAGGCTGCGGGCGCAGGGAACGGCCCTGGCTGCCCCGGCGGCCCGGCCCCCAGCACCGCTGCTGGGCTGAGAAGAGTCCCACAGGCCTGGCCATGGTCCCCAGAGCCGGGATGGCACCTGCAGCCCCTCCAGGTGCCCTGAGACCCGCCTCGGTGGGGAGCCGGGGAAGGGCAGGGGTCCAAGGGCTTTGCTGTCCCAGCCACAAAACCTTGCTCAGCCCGATGCTGAGGTAGCTCGTGAGGGACGGCGATGGGAAAGCACGGGAGGCGGGCGTAGGGAAAGGTTTTTCACAGAGGTTCATGCGTGTGTTCTACCAGTTTAATACTTGTTCTCAGAGCATCACGATCGGGCGGTGTTGCCCTGCAAGGGGATAGCCTGGACTTTGTTTCAATTTGGCGGAAGAGCAGGAGACGTCCAGAGAGAATCCCCAGCAGATCCGGTTTCATGTTCACCAGTGACTGGGAGAGAAAAAGCGAGATCCAGGGTTAGTGCTACAGCAGACCTAACCCAAGGCCATAATGGCCTCTAATCAAGTGTGAGAGGACACTGCAAAGATGCAAGCCCGCCAGAGGAAGGAAAGGATGAAAGGGACCTGCGCAAAGGAAGAAACCAGATTTTGCACGTTTGACCATCAGGCAACTGGCTTTCTAAAGCCCGTGAAGGAACCTCCAGAGGCTGCCCAAGGCCACCTCTCCAAGGCACCCACCTTCCTGCATGCTCTGCACACCCACCGTCCTCATCTCCCAGCTCCCCACAGCACCCACCTGTGTGGGAGATGGATGGGCTCACCATGGCAGGCTCTCGCCATCAAGGCTCCCGGGAAGCACAAGAGACAGTGAGTGGCTGGACACGTCGCCATGTGCCTTTTTGTGCTTCCTGGGCTCTCGGTGTGAGCTGTGGGGGTACTCTGGGCCCGTCAGTGTGCCCCTCTCTGCATCCCTGGAGCCCTAAGCATCCCTTTGAGGGCACCGGTGTCCATTTTGGGACTGGCCACTTCCCCTTGCTTTGCTTTCTGCTGTGGCCGGCCCCCCTGAGCGTGCCTCTGGGCGCACCCTGGACCCCTGGGTGTGCCTGTGGGGTCTCCTCGCACCCCTCCATGTGCCTTTCAGTGCACCCAAAACCCCTCGGTGTGCCCTTTTGTGCACCCTGCAGCCCCCTGCTTATCTGTCAGAGGGCCAGCCCAGCCCACTCTTGTACATTCTGGCATGTTGCAAGTCCCATGGGCAGCCTGGACCGCTCCATGTTCCTTCTGCTGCACCCACAACCCCCCCGGGTGTGCCTTTCAGTGCACCCCAGGGCATTCTGTGGGCTCTGGGGGCATCCTAGAATCACAGAATCATAGAATAGCTTGGGTTGGAGGGGACCTATAAAGGTCATCTGGTACAACCCCCCTGCCATGAGGAGGGACATCTGCAACTACATCGGGTTGCTCAGAGCCCTGTCCAACATTTGCAGGGATGGGGCATCCACAACCTCTCTGGGCAACCTGTTCCTGAGCTTCACCGTCCTCACCATAAAAAAATTTTTCCTTATCTCTAGTCTAAAGCTACCTCTTTTACTTTATAACCCTTACCCGTTGTGCTATCGCAAGAGGCCCTGCTCAGAAGTTTGTCCCCATATTGGGCCCAATGTTGTTCAACATCTTTATAATGATCTGGATAACGGCATCAAGTGTAGCCTGATGAAGCTTGCTGATGACACCAGTTGAGTGGGGAAGTAGATAGTCCAGAAGGGAGAGCTGCTCTGCAGGGAGATCTGGATAGGCTGGAGGATTGGGCCAGCAAGATCCTTATGAAGTTCAGCAAGGAGAAGTGTAAGATCATGCACCTGGGAAAACATAATCCAGGATTGCAGCACAGACTGGGATCCACCTGGCTGGAGAGCAGCTCTGTGGGAAGGGACCTGGGGGTCCTGGTGGACAGAAAGCTCAACGTGAGCGAACAGTGGCTGCTGCGGCCAAGAAGGCCAACAGGATGCTGGGCTGCATCAAAAAGGGCATCGCCAGCAGAGAGAAAGAAGTCATCATCCCTCTCTACTCAGCGCTTGTCAGGCCACCCCTGGAGTGCTGTGTGCAGTTCTGGTCCCCGCTGTACAAAAAGGATGTGGCCAGGCTGGAAGGGGTCCAGAGAAGGGCCACCAAGATGATAAAGGATTGGGAAGTCTGCCATATGAGGATAGGCTGGGAGAGCTGGGTTTGGTCAGCTTTGAGAAAAGGAGGCTCAGAGGGGATCTCGTCACCATGTACCAGTACTTAAGGGGTAGCTACAAAGAAGATGGAGCCTCCCTTTTTACACGGAGTCACATGGAGGGGACAAGGGGGATGGACACAGGTTGCTCTTGGGGAGATTCCGATTGGACACGAGAGGGAAATTTTTCACAGTGAGGACAGTCATCATTGGAATAATCTCCCCAGGGAAGGGGTTGACTCGGCCACGTTGGACACCCTCAAGAGTCATCTGGAGAGGGTGCTCTTCCTAGAAAGGTTGGACTAGATGATCCCTGAGGTCCCTTCCAACCTGTGATTCTGTGATTCTGTGATCTTTCCTATAAGCCCCCATTAAGCACTGAACGGCCACAGTAAGGTCTCCCCGCAGCCTTCTCTTTTCCAGGCTGAACAACCCCAGGTCTCTGAGCCTGTCCTCAGAGGAGAGGTGTTCCAGCCCTCGGATCATTTTTGTGGCCTCCTCTGGACCCGCTCCAACAGGTCCATGCCTGTCCTGTGCCGAGGGCTGCAGAGCAGGACGCAGCACTTCAGGGAGGTCTCACCAGAGCGGAATAGAGGGGCAGAATCCCCTCCCTCGACGTGCTGGCCACACTTAGCGTCCTTAAGGTTGGAAAAGACCTGTAGGGTCGTTGAGTCCAACCGTCAAACCGTGCACATCTTTAGATGCATCCCAGGGGACTCTTGGCTTCCCGGGCTGCGCGCGCACATTGTCACCTCATGCCCAGCTTTTCGTCTACCAGTACCCCCAGGTCCTTCTCTGCAGGGCTGCTCTCAATCCCTTCAGCCCCCAGGCTGTATTGATACTGGGGGTTGCCTCGGCCCAGGTGCAAGACCATGCACTTGGCCTTGTTGAACCCCTTGAGATTCACATGTGTGCACTTCTCCAGCATGACTGGTCCCAGTACAGACCCCTGAGGGATGCCACTCGTCACTGATCGCCATCTGGACATTGAGCTCTTGACCACTACCCTCTAGAGGCGAGCACCCAGTCAGTTCCTTATCCAGAAGAAGGGTAGCAGCTGTGGGTTTCTACATCACACTGCCCAGCAATGCCGGGAGCATTCCACAGGAAAAAAAGCCAAAGTCAGGGTGCTTGAACTTGACCACACTTGCCCAGGGGAGGCCCCTGGAGCTCTGAGTAGAGATAGGTGGAGCTGGTGGGAAAAGAGGAGCACACAGCATCAGCACATGGCATCAGCAAAGACACCATGTCTGAAATGGCACTGCAGGGACAGACATGGCAGTCTGCTTTGCAGAAGGGCTATTATCCGTCCCTCTCCACGTTGATGGAATATCGGAATCATCTTCTTAACTCCCACAACAAAGCTTCAGCTGTCAACTCGGCAGCAGTGGCAGGGCAAAAGAGAGCTCAAAAAGGCTGAAGAGCCCTACGCTTGTGCTATGGCTGGGGATGTGGCACATCATTAGCAGGGTTCTCTGGAGGGTTTAACTGTACCTCTACACACGTGCGGGGTGTAGCACCAGGTTTCTGGGGACTCTGCGGTTCTCCTCTTGTGCTATGTTCCGACTGGTGGCGATAAGAAGATCCTGACAGTGATAAGCCAACGCTACTTGCTGGTAAACTGCCAGCACATTGACAGGATCAGCATTGAAATAAAGACTGACCGGAACAGGCACGTCTCATTTAGCTTTGGGATATGAGATTGTGAAGCTTCATCTTCAGCCCAGGAAGCCTCTGATATGTCAAGAAACCACACCAAAACGGGGGTGGTTTAAAATCATGGGGACCTGTGCTTGGCCATGAATACAGAGCCCAGCCAGCAACAGCCTTGCTGCAACAAGCGGTGCAGGTGTCGGGGGCCTAGTCCATGGCCTGTTTAGAAAGGCTGTGTTGAAAAGAAGTTTGGCAATTGTTAAGTCACACGTGGAAAGCACCACCCAAGATATTGCAAGCAACATGCTTCCATGGTCAGCATGGATAAGCTGGAAAGGCGCAGGAGCACTAGAAAAGTGCTTCTATTCAAAGCGAAAGCCTTAAAAGAGCGAGCCAAGTAGAGCCCCCAGAGGGAAGGACCACCCTTGAGCCTTGAGAAGAGGAAGGAATGAGAGAACAGTTGGAGCAGGACAAGAAAAAGAACAGCAAGTCAGGCTTGTAAAATCTGATGGGTCCATCCTCTGAGCCGGTGAGGCCATGGGCCTTGTGACTTGTCCCCTGACAAGCTTTTGTTGAACGGTGCGGATGTAAAAATGAAGGTGGTGTGCACCAGAGACAGCTCTGTCTGACGACCTCCCAGCAGCAGGACCTTGCACTGGAGAGCACTGAGAGCCCCTCCATTCCCCACAGTGCCCATTTGCATCTCCTCTGTGACCCTGGCTGCAGGTTCTGAGACTCCCCTGGCCCTTTGGTTCATGCACACATCCCCTTCAGTCCCACCCGCGGCATTCGGGTGCCCTCCCTTGCCCTCCTGGCAGGCTCAGAGTGCCTTCTTTCCCTGCAGGCGCCCTTAGATGTCCTCCTCAATCCCCATCCCCGTGTGCTCAGGCGCCCTCCCTCCACCTTGCTGGGCACTGCCCTCCTCTCCTCTCCCCTTCCTGCACGCCCACATCTCCCCTCCTCCCCTCCAGTGCTGCCCAGTTCCCACTTTGGGCAAGACCAGGCTGAGCTGCATGTGCACGGTCACACCGAGGGTGCTGGCGACGGGAGGCACTGTGCACGCAGGCTGCTTTTGCAGGAGGATGGGCCAGCACGCGGGATCAGGAGCTGCCCGTCCTTTCCAAAGCCCTGCCAATGAATGTCCTTCCGGGCAGGGCTTGGTGACCCTGGCGTCTTTATTTGGCATCTCCAGGAGGAATGCAATGTTTGGAAAGGTCCCACTCTGCTGAGGGCTCTGCTGCTGCAGAGCAGGCAGCGCTGGCAGCAGGAGCGGGAGCTCCAGCACCAACACGCATTCGCTCGAGTCTGACACGATGGACAAGCTTGGGGCTTGCTGGGCCCCTCAGGCTCTGCTCCTCAACGCCGGGCTGCAGGTCTGCGTGGTGCAACTTGGCCGTACTGCGCACACGTCCCGTATGCTGTCGCGCTGGCCTCGTGCTTTTCTCTGAGGCCGTGCAGCTCCATCTTCTTCCCGACGCTGAGGGGGAACCAAAAGCGTGTTGACATCAGTTGGAAGTAGAGAGAGGAGGGCAGAGACCTCCTGCCTGCCAGGCCTGGTCCTGGAGGCTTGCTGTGGTCTCTGAGACACCCCCTGCTCCACTGGACCAGGCCCATCAGCTCAGGGCTGAGACCTGGCAGCGGACAGGTAGGGCCCTCCGGGCAAGGTGTCCGGCTGTGGGTGCCGTGGCAGAGGAGGGACAGTGTCTGTGGGGTGGAAAGGCAGAGCCAATCCCAGAGGAAGAAAGCCATGTCCCCGTCTGCCCCTGTTCTGCCTGTGGACATCTCCCTGGGGCTGGAAGGCAGCTCTAACTCAGGGGCACAGCCTCAGGACCTCGCTGCTCTCCTGCCACCCGGCTGTCAGTACAGACAGTCCTTCCCAGCTGCCGCTGCCCGGGCAAGGGAGGAAAATGTGCACCAGGGAAATGCCTCCCATGCCTGGAGATATTTACCAGTGGACCTCCTTCGGGACTGTTGCCTGCAGCCGGTTGAGCTCTGTCTTCCTCTTCCACACCTGCTGGCTGGATCTGTACCGCTCCAGTTTTGCCAAGACCTGCCTTGCTCGTGGTGACCTGATGCTGCAACAGTAGGGACAAATTCCCTCTCACACCCTGCCCTGGCCCCTGCTCACAGGCTGGGGCTGCCCAGGGACCCCAGGCATCGGGGCTGACCCCAGGCATGCCCGTGTCAGGGGAAACCGGGCCCCTGACCCCGCAGACGGGCGGTCTCTGCCGCTCGACTCTCCCCAGCCTTGCCGGGAGCTGCCGCACGCTTACTCTGGCTGTGGCGTCTCCAGCGGAGGGGCCGGTATCTTCCCCTTCTCTGCCCGGGGATGGCAGTAAGAAATCTCCTCCCCATCCCTTTTGGCCCAGGAGATGACTTCCTCCTGTCCTGCCTGTACTTCGGCCCTCTCCTGCGTGCTACTTTTGGGCCAGGGCAAGCGCGCGTACAAGTCAGACCACTTCACTTGGAGTATTTCGGACTGACTCTTGGCCTGGGTGGGACGAAGAGGAACGTTAGAGCCCAGGTCACACCTCTCTCCTGCCCCTGGACAGGGCAGCACTAGAGACGCCAGGGACTGCAAGCCCCCGGCGGGGACCCCGGTGCAGGAGATGGGGGAACCGGGAGGTGGGGTCCACGTGGAAGCCAAGCGTGGTGTCAAGAGATGGAGTCATTGGCCAGGCCGAAAGGCAGAGGCAGGAGGAGTGACGGGATGAACACGTCCGCAGTGTCGCGGCTGTCTTTGAGGACACCCTCTCCACAGAGCCATGTTTTCCTACACGTGACACCATCGTTACGTCCACCTGTACCACGTACCTCTGCTGCTCCCAGCCGACTGTCCAGAGGAGGCAGCCAGACTTGAGGACGGTCCGTCGCTCTGGCTTCCTTGCGTTTCTCTGCACGGGTCCCCTCTATTGGCGGCAGCACGCTGCAAACACACCGCACACGGGGCTTGGACGAGAACAGCAGGCGCCTGTTCTTCAGCTGGTGCTCAGGGAGCAGCCCCGTGCAGGCAGCACAAGGCAGCTCTGCACGGGAGCTATGCCTAGGCCAGGAGTCAAGTCAAAGCCAGGACGAGACGGCCATGAGCTGTGGCCGCTCAGGGGTGGCTGAAGAGTCTCACCTTACGCTACCTGCTGCAGTCCCCGCCTTGCCCCTCTTCTCTCCCGTCACACCAAGGCCCCCTGTCCGGACGGGAGAAAGACGCCCTCGGGAGAGCAGGCGCTCAGCAGGACGAGCCCCTGGAAGCACAAGACCAGGAAGCTCTTCACAGCTACACCTCTGGGTCGCTTCCCGCAAGACGGACATGCCATCTGTGCACGCGACTGCTACTAGTGCCAGGCCTGGACCCCCAGGCCTTGCCGTCGGGCTTCCTAGGGCGGTCTTGGCCCTTTCCCGACGACCACTATTTCCCAGCCCTCCCTTCCCACGGGGCCACGCTGCTCCCTGAGCACTTCCTGCCCCACTGCTTCCTTCCTTGGGGCCCCATTTGGAAAAGGGGGTGAGCTGGGACATGCTGGTCACTTTGGAGAACCTCTCGCCCCGGGGAGGTGGCATCATATGTGGGGAAGACACGCTTGCGTCTCTACATGGCGTGGGTGCGTTGTTACGGTACCTCGTTGGGCCGCCTTGTCAGCCAGTTCTTTTTCAGACGTGGCACTTTTGTACACAAGCCTGCAAATAAGAAGGTGCCGGTGGTTTCAATAAGGGGCAATGGAGTCCCCTGCAGCCCCCACTAAGAAGCTGCTGCCAGAGCTGCTCGAGAGCTGAGCTACTCTCAAGTCCCCAGGTTTGCAGAGCACAACATACAACAAGGTGGCAATAGACATTAGGAAAGGAGCGTCAGCAAACTCCGCGTGAACATGCTGACACCTTGGGCTTGTTTTGTTTGGGTGCTTCTCTATTTCATTCTCACCCAAAGGAGAGGGGAGGACCAGAGGAAGCTTTATGGGAAAGGGTCCCTCACTGCCTCTCCACGCCCCACACGGGCGGGAAGGTAAGCAGGCCCTCTCCCCTGGTGCTCCACTTGACGACACCCCACTTCCCAAAGGACGAGGGGCGGCCATGCACTTCACGGAGAAGCACCCCTTGGGCACAGCTACTCCACAGCAGCTTCCCGAGGAGAGCAGCCCCAGGAACTCGGCCTTTGGCACCTCTGGGCGGCTGCACCAAAGAGGGGCTGAGAAGGTGCTCGCTTGGTCAGCCCGGGGCGACAGAAGCAAACATACTCACTGTGGGAACACAAAGATCCCCCCAGGAGGCATCTGGAAAACAGCTGTCTCATTGCGGGCTATGACCAAGGGCCTCAGGCTTGACTTCTGCAAGGAGGAGAGAGGCAGGGGAGTGAATGTGCCCGAGGTCATGGCTTCGACCTGGCTGCAAGAGAGGTAGAGGGAGCACTGAAGAGACAACAGACTCACTCGGAGGGCAGTGTTTGCCAGGATGCCGGTCTTGTCCACGTCTCGCAGCAGGTCTTCGAAGAACCGCATGACCACTCTCCTTCCCCGGCACACCAGGATGCCAAAGTTCTTGAAGACAAAGTCAAAGTCCTTGCCTTCGGTCAAGGCCCACGCGATGACATTTGTGGTAGCCTTGACGCACTTCAAGACCTTTTTCTTGGGGATGGAGAGGTAGAAGGCGACCTCGGCGTAGATCAGCTCTGCAACTTCTAAGTCCTCTGCAAAGAAACCGCCCGGCAACAAAGTCACTTGCTCAGCCTTCAGCAGACTCACATCAGCTCTCAGCACCGCGACCCATCAAGAGCCCACCGAGCCTCCTCCCACCCCACCGACTCCCCACGCAGCAGCAAGCGTCCCGGCCTGCCTTTGGGGGCCAGCACCCTGTCCCCACGCAGACCGCTGCTCCTGTCAAGGGGGAGCAGGAGGGAAACGCCAGCTCTGACTCAAGGCTTCGGAAGCCCAGCCCTGGAGGTCTCTTCTTACCGGGCCGTGATCTGGTCTCATAGCGGAGCTTCTTCTCCAGCAGAACTGGCTTGTCCAGGTGGAACATGGGTTTCTGGACCTTGACACTCGCCTTGTTCCCATGACAAAAGTCCTCCTCCCTGATGTAGACGGTGGCCATGCCCATTAGCCTGACAGCCTGCCAACGAGAGTGAGAAAGAAACAGCCGTTGGAATTGTTCCGGTGGGAGAAGAGCGTCGAGGCACACTAAGGCTTCTCTGTTGGCCTGCCCACCCCGGTGGTCGCCAGGGACAAGGTGGGGCCCCATTGGAAAGCTTTAGGGAAGAGCCTTGCCCTCCACCTTGTTCCCCTCTCCCTCCGCTTTACCCTCCCACCCTCTGCCCAGGCCACGCAAGGTGAAGGACAAGCAGGACACACCACCCGGAGCCTGAGAGGGCCCGAGGAGGGCCAAGCCCTGGACACTGCCCCCGGCTCTCTGCCCGCTCATTACACCTGGCCAGCAGGCCTAGGGAAGCCTCCAAAGAAGAAAGCCCACGTTCTTCTTTGTCCAAAGCGGGGCTTTGCTTTTTCTCTCCGTCCACTCAGAAGTTGCTCTGTGGCAAAGCTGTCCTCAGCAGGATCCTTCTGGGGCATGTTTTCTGCTTCCTAAGCCGTTGGGGGGAGGAATTAAAGGCCGGGGAGGGGCCAGGACACAGCAGGGTCTGGAGGACAGCAAGGAAAGCAGCCCACCTTGTTCAGCAGCAGCTTTTGCCGATAGCACTCCGACACGCTATCCCAAATGCTGGCCATCTCTGGGGAAGAAGAGCGAGACAGGGCACGCGTGACGTCAATAAGCTCAGCGCCTTGCCAAGGCAGCAGGTGCAGGCGTCGTCCTACACCACCACCTCCCCCCTCACACCACCCATGCAGGAACTGCCCTGCAGAGCTGAGTTTTAGCTGTGTCCCCATGAGAAGGCGTCCCGTGCTGGGGACACAGCTCTGTACTTGAAAGAAAGAGGGGAGAAGGCTTGGCACAAGGACGGGCTCCGATCCACGCCACGAAGGTGTCTCCGAGTTCCGAGCCTCGAGCACGGGACCTTCTGGCAGCACCTACCCTCCTTTGTGAAATCCGCCAGGTGAGGAGACAGCGCATGGAGGAAGGCAGAGGAGAACCACTCCATGGCTGCAGCTCCTCCTGGCCGAGCCCCTCCGCTCCTCCTGTCCACACAGCACCGGCGCTGTGGCACTGCCTGCCTCCGCCTCCCCCTGCGGGCTGCAAAGCAGCTCCCAAGAGCAGAGCAGTGGCCAAAGCAGCCCCCCACACCTGAGCTCCTCCCTGACTGGCAGGGAAGTGCGGGCTGGGTGCCGTGGGAGAGGCAAGGTGTCCCGGTGAGGGGGTGTGCCCCATTGTGACCACGGCCCGTGTCAGAGGGGCTGCAGGTGAGCACAGCCCCTGCCACAGAGGGCATCTGGGGCAGCTGTCCCCACCCACCCGCTGCCCTCTCCACAGGCAGACCCAAAGGGTCGCCTGCAAGGGCTGCTGAACAAGGACACCAAGACCGTGCCAGAGAGACAAGATTAGGAGACTTGAAGGGTGAACAAAATCAAGTTGAAACTAAAAATTCCCCCAAATTCCCAGGCGTCCTTGTCCCCAGGTAGCCCAAGCAGAGAACGTCTAGGTGCCGGGGACCACATGCTTTTGGGAAAGGTTGCTCAAAATTGTTTTGAGGTGGGTATGAAAAGAAGCCTGAGTGTAGAGAGCAAGAGGACAAATTCCAAGGAAATATTTTTAACGTTGGATTTCAGTGCGGATACAAGCGAGCATGGCAGATTGTGTAAAAACCCCGTTATTTTGGAATTGTGGTTGGAGCCAAGTCAGCTTTGAATAAATGTCAACTGATGTGTGCTCAGATCCTCTTCCTTCTCCTTAAAGACCCTCTGTTCCCTCCCTTGGGAGAAGAGAGCTGCTCTCTGCCCATTGGGGACCGCTCTTATCCCCACCGTGGCCCTCTGTACCGGTTCAGGTCCCCTTTGCTCCCCTCCAGGCGTGCTCAGATGCCCTCCAGGCTGATTCGCTATTTTGGAGGACCTCTCCCCTTCCTCCTGCGAGATCTCAGGCTTCCGTGGTTCCTCTTCATGCAAACGGTGATTCCGAGTCATCCCATGCTCTCCTGAATATGTACGGATCCCTTCTCTTCCCCATAGCTCACACTCTGATCCTTTCTGCTTCCCTCTTGCAAGCACACCTGTTCCCTCTACACCCCTGTTCTGCATGATCCGGTTCCTTCTACTCCCACCCAAGCATCCTCGTAGACCCTCCACCACTGTTAGTAAGCATTAAGGTGTACCCTCTTTCCTTCTCTGGGTGCTCAGATCCCCTCCTTTCTTCTCCACGCGTGCAGAGAGCTGGATCTGGGATCACACACACAGAGTTGGGCAAGTTGGAAAAAAGCTGTTGACTGATTTAGTTGAAATACATGACAGAGATCACCAGGTCCGTCCATTTGGCAATTCTCCCGCTGCGGTCGGTCCTTGTTATCTCACAGCCAGAGGAGCCCAAAGCCTTGCAGTCCGGCTAATATTTTACAAACCTCTTTCCCCGTTTAGAAGTTCTCAGAGCTGATGCTCTGACTCTGCCCCTGCAGCTGGGAGGCTGTGGTGTCTCCAGGGGAAGCTACATTTAAGTAGCCGATCTCCGAAGGTTGAGAGGGGGATAAGCAAAAGGGTGAGTCTTGGCTTTCAGCTTCTCCTCCAGGCTTTGCATCCTGCGTGGCCTTCAGGGTGCTGAGAGAGTCTGGCGCTTCTCGCGGTGGGAAGCTGAAAACAAATTTCCTCTCTTAAGTCATTCTGCAAACTCTGTCTGACCCTCTGCCACCTGCACAGCCCCAGCGCCCCTCCCAACATCTCTGCCAGGCAGTGCAGGGCTACGGGCAACACCTTTCACTTGGACTAAGGCTCCGATACTCTTCCTCAAGCCAAGTAGCTGACAGCCCCCATCGACCCCAGAACCTCCTCTGACTTGGGACAGACTGTCCGTCAGCCTCCCTAGCACCTGAAAGCTGTAAGCAGCCCGTTGTGCTGGGGCTCCAGCAAGCAGAGACCAGAGTTGCAGGGTCTCTCTGCCTCCCGCTGGCCCATTTTGGCACAGATCAGGGTGCTCCTGGCTGCACAGGTGGAGAAAGAGCTCACGCTCCCTCCTGCCGCATAGCCTGGGACACGGGTCATAGAGCTCCGGGCAGCCGTGGCCCTCTAAGCCTCATAACCTCGTGTGAAGATGCTCCTCCAAAACCCCTGGGCACCAAGCTGGTCTGGAAATCCTACGCTGCTCCCCAACAACTTCCAAAGGAGGAGGTGCACGTCAGGCCCGGAATTTCAACCACCAGAGTCTTGGCCTTCAAAATGCCCCCAGCTCCACTGACGGATCTCCCCGAGAACTCCGGCCACACAGACGTGCTAATCATAGGTCTGTCCTTTGGGTCTGAATTTAAACTAAACAATAATAACCCCTAACTAGCCCAGCTGAAACAAACAGAAAGCAATGGTTCTATGAAATAAAACACAGTGGAACGCACAAACGGCTCTTTCTGCCAGGTGCCAAACGGCACTTTCATCGAATCATAGAATCCTTAAGGCTGCAAAAGACCTCTAAAATCATCAAGTCCAACCCCCAGTTCTTGAAAACCATGTTCCCAGGTGCCACGTCTACACGTTTTTTTGAACACCACCAGGGATGGTGACTCCCCCACCTCTCTGGGCAGCCTGTGCCAGGGCCTGACCACTCTTGCAGTGAAGGCATGTTCCCTGATATCCAACCTAAACCTCCCCTGACGCAGCCTGAGGCCATTTCCTCTTGTGCTATCACCTGTTCCCTGGGAGCAGAGACCAGCCCCCCCCTCACTCCAGCCCCTCTCAGGCAGCTGCAGAGAGCGAGAAGGGCTGCCCTCAGCCTCCTCTTCTCCAGGCTAAAGCCCCCCACCTCCCCCAGCCGCCCCCCAGCACACTTGTGCTCCAGACCCTGCCCCAGCCCCGCTGCCCTTCTCTGGACACGCTCCAGCCCCTCAAGGACCTTCTTGTCCCGAGGGGCCCAAACCTGAGCCCAGCATTCGAGGTGGGGCCTCCCCAGTGCCGAGCACAGGGGCCCCATCCCTGCCCGGCTCCTGCTGGCCACACCAGTGCTGACACAAGCCCGGGGGCTGGTGGCCTCCTTGGCCACCTGGGCACTGCTGGCTCATGCCCAGCCGGCTGTCAGCCAGCACCCCCAGGGCTTCTCGCCAGGCACTTTCCAGCCCCTCTGCCCCAAATCTGTGGCGTTGCCTGGGGTTGGTGTGACCCAAGGGCAGGACCTGGCACTGGGCCTTGTTGAATCGCATACACTTGGCCTCCGCCGAATGATCCAGCCCGTCCAGGTCCCTCTGCAGCACCTTCCTACCCTCCAGCATACCAACACTCCTGCCCAATTTAGTGTCTTCTGCAAACTTACTGAGGCTGCACTCGATCCCCTCATCCAGGTCATTGGTAAAGATATTAAAGAGAACTGGCCCCAGCACTGAGCCCTGGGGACACCGCTTGTGACCGGCCGCCAACTGGGTTTAACTGCATTCACCACAAGTCTTTGGGCCTGGCCATCTCTGTGCTACAATTGACCAGCAAGCGCTTCCTCCAACCAAGGCTCCGAGGAGGGACGAGGCTCGGGGAAAGCATGCTTGGTTTCCCTGCAGAAACCCTGAAGCGTGCTTTACTCCTAGAGCTGATGACAGCCCGTAACAGACCCAGGCAGCCTTGTTTCCTGCTGGCTGCTGGGTTGCTTCCTTACTTGCGACTCAAACTCGTTGGGTTTTGCACGTTTCCGATAAAAGCACAATCTCTTTGGCAAAAGGATCGTGAATGACGTTGCCGCTTGCAAAGTCCTTGGGCACGACTCTCCTGTATTTCCTCCCAGAATATTTTCTGCTCCTGCAGTGTTCTTAGGGGAAGAAAAACCCCAGCTCAGTGAAGCGGGTGACCGTCTCTGCACAGCCTGGCGTTAGCCCTGTCTGCCTGGGTGTTGGGGAGAATTTGGCGCCACTGAGGGCCGAGTCCTTGCCAAGGCATGTCCGTCCTTCCCCTGAGCTCCAGCTCTTCCCAAGCAGCCCAGAGGCGCCGGTGAGCACGGCTCAGGAGACGCCGTGTCCGTCTCCAAGCCACAGCTCCCAGCACGCCACGTGGCAAGGGAGGGACCAGAGCGCCCAGCGTGCCCTGGGGCCTGCACACCCGCACTGAGCCCCGGGCGCACCCAGGGCAGGCTGGGTCCCCTTCCCGGCTGGTGTCCATGGAACCCCCACCCTGCCCGGGCCCGAAGCCCCCAGCCCAGCAGGAGGGAGCAGCTCCAGGCAGGGCCGCGCTGCTCCAGCCCCAGGGAGATCCCCTGGAGACCCCCATCCCGCCCCGACTGGGACTGGGGGCCTCCCCCAACACCCTGCCCGGGTGCAGGCTGCGGGCGCAGGGAACGGCCCTGGCTGCCCCGGCGGCCCGGCCCCCAGCACCGCTGCTGGGCTGAGAAGAGTCCCACAGGCCTGGCCACGGTCCCCAGAGCCGGGATGGCACCTGCAGCCCCTCCAGGTGCCCTGAGGCCCGCCTCGGTGGGGAGCCGGGGAAGGGCAGGTGTCCAAGGGCTTTGCTGTCCCAGCCACAAAACCTTGCTCAGCCCGATGCTGAGGTAGCCCGTGAGGGACGGCGATGGGAAAGCACGGGAGGCGGGCGTAGGGAAAGGTTTTTCACAGAGGTTCATGCGTGTGTTCTACCAGTTTAATACTTGTTCTCAGAGCATCACGATCGGGCGGTGTTGCCCTGCAAGGGGATAGCCTGGACTTTGTTTCAATTTGGCGGAAGAGCAGGAGACGTCCAGAGAGAATCCCCAGCAGATCCGGTTTCATGTTCACCAGTGACTGGGAGAGAAAAAGCGAGATCCAGGGTTAGTGCTACAGCAGACCTAACCCAAGGCCATAATGGCCTCTAATCAAGTGTGAGAGGACACTGCAAAGATGCAAGCCCGCCAGAGGAAAGAAAGGATGAAAGGGACCTGCGCAAAGGAAGAAACCAGATTTTGCACGTTTGACCATCAGGCAACTGGCTTTCTAAAGCCCGTGAAGGAACCTCCAGAGGCGGCGCACCACTACTAAACCCCAGCAGAACCCGCAAATGGCATCTTCTTTGGAATCGCATCTGGAGCTGCTTACCTGAGCCCGATGGGTTTCCGCTCTGTCCCCTGCTCTGGCTCAGGCTCTTGGCCTTGCGACTGACGAGTCTGCGCTGCTGCTCTTGACGGCTCTCAGCGCTGGCTTCCGCCAGCGTCTCATTAGCCCTGCAAAAAAGGCAGGAGCATGTAAGGACGACTGTTGCTTGTATCGGCACCAAGTGGTTCGCCACGTGTGACAGTACGCTGGTGGACTTATGCACGTAGACTTCTGAGCCATCCAAATGTACTGCTTCTCAGGCTTCCAAGCAATCTGTGTTAGGGCTTTGTAGGACCTTTCCGAGGAGGTAGTAAGGACTCGGGCTCTTCCCCTCCTCCCAGCATAAACGCAAACTGAAGGTGCGCCATCATAACGGCAGCTGAATGGAGTAGTTTTGCCTCACGGGCTCCTGTTCTGGCCCCTCTGCCTTTTCAAGTGTGCCTCTCCTAAGTGGGAGGATAAGAGCAGCAGAAGTGAAGCTCCTCCTTTCCACCCTACCTGCAGGAAGAGGAGGTGGCTACAGAAAACTCTTACAAGAAAACTAACGAAACCATCCTCCAGACAGGCCTCATCGGTTTTCTTACCTCAGGGCCAGTAAAGAGAAAGGGAAACAGGCCCCCGGAATGGCAGAGCCCAAGGTGTACTCTTTGGAGAAGAACGCTGTCTTGAAGGTGCACACACCATGCTGAGCAGGTGCAAGAAAGGGATGTGGGATGGAAAAGCCACGACGAAAGGGGTCATATTGTATGACATGGGGAAACAAAGAAAACCTTTGGACTTACTTTTTTAGTTTCTTTGAGAGGCAGCTTCTAATTTTGCGGCCCGCCAAATAACGCTTTTCGGAGCTTTTTGGTTCTGCCTGCGCCCATGCCAGTTGCAGTGCGTTCGCCTCCTGCAGGCTCCGTGCTCTCTCCAGGTCCAATTCCTGCGCTTTCATTCTCTGCTCCAGCAGCTTTCTCCAAGAAGCGTCAGTGGTGTTGGCCTCTTCTGTTTTGGCTTGAGCGGCTGCCTGAGTCTAAAGCAGAAGATGCAACTTCGGGGAACGGGAAGAAAAAGACAATGCCCACCCACCTCAAACAACCTGCTCCTTCTGCCATTTTCATACGAAAGCTAGTGTAAAGCAGCCCACAAGGCTGTACGAATGAGGATGAGGGAAAGGCTGCATATTTTTCCTGCACATGGCTCCCCTGACGCACACAGAAGCCCTTTGATGCAGCCTTTTGCAGCTCCCCAGCTTCCCTATAGGAAAGCCAATCCCACAACACTAACAAAGAGAGCCAGGTGCTCCAGGCAAAACACCTAAAAGCCGCGACCACAACCACAAATGAATGCAGCGCCCACTACAGAGACAAATGGTACCTAAACTGACCTGCAAAAGCTCCCCGAGATGTTGCTTCTCTCTCGTTTCTTCTTGCGCTCGCTGCTCACGCTCTCCTCCATGAAGCGCTGTTGGGGGATGATCCACCCCTGGAGTCGCCAAGCGATGTGGCAGAAGAGCCACCAGCCCTTGCAGCTCCTGGTTTGCAGCTTTGAGGTGCAGAGCATTTTGGGACTCCAGTTCCAGCCGCGCGGAGAGGTCGCACAGCTGTATGCGGAGAGAAAACAAGCTGCCTTAAGCAGAGGGGTCTAAAATCTCTGTGAAACTCAATCAAATGTAGGGACGGAGCTCAGAGCTGTAATCCACCAAGATTGTATCTCAAGCCAGGGAAAAGCCGCTTGGCTTTTTTTGGAACTAAGTTTGCCTTTCAAGCCCTTGCTGACAAGGCTGCTCCAGCTCCCATCCACCCCTCCTGTCCAACAGGCACCATGGCAAAGGCACTCAGCTCCTTCTACAGCACCGTACAGCTCCCATGCCTGTGAAGGGGCTCTTTTGCATTTCATCGCATTCACAGCGTTTCATTTGGCTTCATCGTGCTCCTTTTCTGCCCCGTTCCCCCTCATGGGCACCCCCCCTGTGCTAATGCCTGCGGCGGACGGTGCAGAGGGAAGAGGCAAGAGGTTCAAGGCCTCACTTAGAGGAAGGGTGAAGCCTGGCTTACAAGACAAGGGCAAACAAAAGGTTGCTTTCCTTCCCCAAAAACACCACCGCCAGGGAACTAGGCAACATCTTTGTGCAGAGACCAAGAGAAGAAAAACCTTGCAAACAAACCAACCAAGCCTAGAGACATTTGGGAGCGTGTGGCTTCTGATACCGCAGCACGGCCACAACTTTTGGATGGTGTCGGAACAGAAGCAAGTCTCAAAAGAGCAGAGCTGCTTCGTTCTTCCCCACCCAGGTGCTGCCTGCAACCCACTGCTCTGCCCCTCGGCCTTGAAACGAGCTCCCTGAAGATTTTCAAGGTGAGATGGGAGGAGGCGGGAGGAGAAAGGAGCTAAAAGCACCCCCTCTAGCCTGGAAAACAATTGTTAATCCTGTTGAAGCTCAAAAGGTCCCCGGAGAAATCTGTCCTGGATTTGCTCCCAGATTTGTTTCTTCTCGTGTGGCCACTGAAGGAAAGGAAGAGCATCGTTCATGCTGACATGTTTACAGACTTTGTATACCTCGGCTTTAGCCTTGTGCAAGTCCTCTTGCAAGTGGGAGTTTTCTTGCTTCAGGTAATCACATTGGCGTGTAGCCGCTTTCAGTGACGTTTCTGCTATCCACTGCTTCTGGCAAGCCTCAGCGATCTCTCTGTGCAGCTGTCCCACTGTTCTCTAGGGAAACAATGACACAGGAGTACGAAGAAAGAGTTAAGAAGCCCAAACGTGTAGTTTTACTTTCAATTTCCTATACCTGCTGAGACTGTGCCTTTGTTGGGTATTGCTTGTGTCTTAAGATAATGCTCAAATGTGACGGGATGCCAGTGCAAGCGCTGTGGGGTGGGCTGCAGCCCTTTCTCCAGTGATCAGAGCGAGGCTTCCTATAGCCAACTCTGTGTATCATCCTTTTGGCTCTTCTTCTGCTACACACATGAAAACCAACGCATGCCGAAGCCGTTCTAGATACGTATGTGCCTATAAGCATGTCCTTGAGAAAGAACCTTCCACAGTTCCCACAAACCAGGACAAACCAGAAGCAACCCGAGTGATGGACTGCCAGGCACATAGCTTATACCTGCCGCCTTTTAGAAGCACCAGAGAGCCTTGGGAAGTGTTCTGCTTTGAGTCACTCTTGGGCCAGGGCCCACCTCACCTCTTTTCCTACTCTGTCGGCCTTGCGTGTAAAGGCATCACTCACCATTCGTAGTTGGGTGCTCTTGTTTACATCTCCCAGCTGCTGCCGGAGTAAATGGTTTTCACTTTGGAGCTGGGCCAGTTGTTCCTGCAGCCCTTCTGCCTTCTTGACGGCATCTTTTCTCTCTTGATCTTTCTCAAGGTGTAGAGCATGCCGCTCCTTTGCCTGCTTCTGGGCCTGACGTAATTCTCTTTCTGTCATGTCTAAAGCCAATGCCTTTTCCCAGAGGGCTTTCTTCAGTTGCTCCACTTCCTTCTCCAGCCTGCGAGCTTTTCTTTCAGCCTTGCTCAACTGCTGAGACAAGCTCTTGTTGGTTTCTTGCATCTCAACAATGTCCTCATTGACCTTTTCTTGCACTCGAAGCCATTGCTCATATGCTCTCAGACACATTTGCACATTGACATTTTCTGATGTCTGATGACTTCCAGGGCTCAGGTGGGAAAGGGATGAATCCAACCCTGCCGTCTTCAGCATTTGGGCTCTGACATCTTCTGCCTGCTCAAGACCACAGGTTGACAGAACTTAGGAAACCAGCACAAAACAGGAGATAGTGGCAGCATTGCATATAACCAGATGAGGACTGTCACCAACGTGACGTCAGGGTATAAAAGAGTTTTCAACAACTGCATTAGACGTTATTTGTGGAAAAATCTTACTTGGCATTAACGTGCAAGATAATCTTATAACGAAGACTCTAAATTAAATTGATGTTTTTACATACCTGCCCTCCAGAGCTTTTGCTCTCCCTGACGGCTTCTGGACGCAGCTCATCCCGGCCCTCCGTCTGGAGCTGGTCACCACCGCCACTCCCGGAGGACACGGGGGGCCCCTCCCGCGCCCTCCTCCTCCGCAGGAACCACCACCTCTTCATGGCCCAGCGGGAACGGGCAGTGCTCTGCCTTGCCTTGCCTCGCCTCTCCCTGGGGAGCGGTGGCCAGCAGGACTTGGCAGGCGCTGCCGGGTGCCAGCTGCGAACTGAGGAGCCGAGCCCCAAGGAGCGGCAGAGCCTGGGCAGCTGCCTACGGGCTGAGCCAGCACCAGCAGCACCAGCACCACCAGCTCCACCAGCAGCAGCAGCACCACCAGCAGCACTGACACCACCAGCAGTGCCAGCAGCAACACACCACCTCCAGCAACCGCCACTGCCAGCAGCACCACCAGCACCACCAGCAGCAGCAGCAGCCACTAGCACCAGCACCGCCAGCACCAGCAGCACCACCCGGTACTGTGTGTGCAGGGCCTGCGCCAGCACCTCAGGTCTAGTGAACGTGTGTGCTGACATCACGAACAGCTCAGTGACATCATAAGGTGCTGGGGGCTGGGCGGGGCCAGGGGCAGAGGGGCCCCGTGTGCTCAGAACCTCTCTGCGTGCACACAGGCCACGTGGCCAAGGGAAACAGCCCCAGGTGTGCTGTGTCCAGGGGTACAGGGTTGCCCAAGGCCACCTCTCCAAGGCACCCACCTTCCCGCACGCTCTGCACAACCACCGTCCTCATCTCCCAGCTCCCCACAGCACCCACCTGTGTGGGAGATGGATGGGCTCACCATGGCAGGCTCTTGCCATCAAGGCTCCCGGGAAGCACAAGAGACAGTGAGTGGCTGGACACGTCGCCATGTGCCTTTTTGTGCTTCCTGGGCTCTCAGTGTGAGCTGTGGGGGTACTCTGGGCCCGTCAGTGTGCCCCTCTCTGCATCCCTGGAGCCCTGAGCGTCCCTTTGAGGGCACCAGTGTCCATTTTGGGACTGGCCACTTCCCCTTGCTTTGCTTTCTGCTGTGGCCGGCCCCCCTGAGCATGCCTCTGGGCGCACCCTGGACCCCTGGGTGTGCCTGTGGGGTCTCCTCGCACCCCTCCATGTGCCTTTCAGTGCACCCAAAACCCCTCGGTGTGCCCTTTTGTGCACCCTGCAGCCCCCTGCTTATCTGTCAGAGGGCCAGCCCAGCCCCCACTCTTGTACATTTTGGCATGTTGCAAGTCCCGTGGGCAGCCTGGACCGCTCCATGTTCCTTCTGCTGCACCCACAACCCCCCCGGGTGTGCCTTTCTGTGCACTCCAGGGAATTCCATAGGAAAAAAAGCCAAAGTCAGGGTGCTTGAACTTGACCACACTTGCCCAGGGGAGGCCCCTGGAGCTCTGAGTAGAGATAGGTGGAGCTGGTGGGAAAAGAGGAGCACACAGCATCAGCACATGGCATCAGCAAAGACACCATGTCTGAAATGGCACTGCAGGGACAGACATGGCAGTCTGCTTTGCAGAAGGGCTATTATCCGTCCCTCTCCACGTTGATGGAATATCGGAATCATCTTCTTAACTCCCACAACAAAGCTTCAGCTGTCAACTCGGCAGCAGTGGCAGGGCAAAAGAGAGCTCAAAAAGGCTGAAGAGCCCTACGCTTGTGCTATGGCTGGGGATGTGGCACATCATTAGCAGGGTTCTCTGGAGGGTTTAACTGTACCTCTACACACGTGCGGGGTGTAGCACCAGGTTTCTGGGGACTCTGCGGTTCTCCTCTTGTGCTATGTTCCGACTGGTGGCGATAAGAAGATCCTGACAGTGATAAGCCAACGCTACTTGCTGGTAAACTGCCAGCACATTGACAGGATCAGCATTGAAATAAAGACTGACCGGAACAGGCACGTCTCATTTAGCTTTGGGATATGAGATTGTGAAGCTTCATCTTCAGCCCAGGAAGCCTCTGATATGTCAAGAAACCACACCAAAACGGGGGTGGTTTAAAATCATGGGGACCTGTGCTTGGCCATGAATACAGAGCCCAGCCAGCAACAGCCTTGCTGCAACAAGCGGTGCAGGTGTCGGGGGCCTAGTCCATGGCCTGTTTAGAAAGGCTGTGTTGAAAAGAAGTTTGGCAATTGTTAAGTCACACGTGGAAAGCACCACCCAAGATATTGCAAGCAACATGCTTCCATGGTCAGCATGGATAAGCTGGAAAGGCGCAGGAGCACTAGAAAAGTGCTTCTATTCAAAGCGAAAGCCTTAAAAGAGCGAGCCAAGTAGAGCCCCCAGAGGGAAGGACCACCCTTGAGCCTTGAGAAGAGGAAGGAATGAGAGAACAGTTGGAGCAGGACAAGAAAAAGAACAGCAAGTCAGGCTTGTAAAATCTGATGGGTCCATCCTCTGAGCCGGTGAGGCCATGGGCCTTGTGACTTGTCCCCTGACAAGCTTTTGTTGAGCGGTGCGGATGTAAAAATGAAGGTGGTGTGCACCAGAGACAGCTCTGTCTGACGACCTCCCAGCAGCAGGACCTTGCACTGGAGAGCACTGAGAGCCCCTCCATTCCCCACAGTGCCCATTTGCATCTCCTCTGTGACCCTGGCTGCAGGTTCTGAGACTCCCCTGGCCCTTTGGTTCATGCACACATCCCCTTCAGTCCCACCCGCGGCATTCGGGTGCCCTCCCTTGCCCTCCTGGCAGGCTCAGAGTGCCTTCTTTCCCTGCAGGCGCCCTTAGATGTCCTCCTCAATCCCCATCCCCGTGTGCTCAGGCGCCCTCCCTCCACCTTGCTGGGCACTGCCCTCCTCTCCTCTCCCCTTCCTGCACGCCCACATCTCCCCTCCTCCCCTCCAGTGCTGCCCAGTTCCCACTTTGGGCAAGACCAGGCTGAGCTGCATGTGCACGGTCACACCGAGGGTGCTGGCGACGGGAGGCACTGTGCACGCAGGCTGCTTTTGCAGGAGGATGGGCCAGCACGCGGGATCAGGAGCTGCCCGTCCTTTCCAAAGCCCTGCCAATGAATGTCCTTCCGGGCAGGGCTTGGTGACCCTGGCGTCTTTATTTGGCATCTCCAGGAGGAATGCAATGTTTGGAAAGGTCCCACTCTGCTGAGGGCTCTGCTGCTGCAGAGCAGGCAGCGCTGGCAGCAGGAGCGGGAGCTCCAGCACCAACACGCATTCGCTCGAGTCTGACACGATGGACAAGCTTGGGGCTTGCTGGGCCCCTCAGGCTCTGCTCCTCAACGCCGGGCTGCAGGTCTGCGTGGTGCGACTTGGCCGTACTGCGCACACGTCCCGTATGCTGTCGCGCTGGCCTCGTGCTTTTCTCTGAGGCCGTGCAGCTCCATCTTCTTCCCGACGCTGAGGGGGAACCAAAAGCGTGTTGACATCAGTTGGAAGTAGAGAGAGGAGGGCAGAGACCTCCTGCCTGCCAGGCCTGGTCCTGGAGGCTTGCTGTGGTCTCTGAGACACCCCCTGCTCCACTGGACCAGGCCCATCAGCTCAGGGCTGAGACCTGGCAGCGGACAGGTAGGGCCCTCCGGGCAAGGTGTCCGGCTGTGGGTGCCGTGGCAGAGGAGGGACAGTGTCTGTGGGGTGGAAAGGCAGAGCCAATCCCAGAGGAAGAAAGCCATGTCCCCGTCTGCCCCTGTTCTGCCTGCGGACATCTCCCTGGGGCTGGAAGGCAGCTCTAACTCAGGGGCACAGCCTCAGGACCTCGCTGCTCTCCTGCCACCCGGCTGTCAGTACAGACAGTCCTTCCCAGCTGCCGCTGCCCGGGCAAGGGAGGAAAATGTGCACCAGGGAAATGCCTCCCATGCCTGGAGATATTTACCAGTGGACCTCCTTCGGGACTGTTGCCTGCAGCCGGTTGAGCTCTGTCTTCCTCTTCCACACCTGCTGGCTGGATCTGTACCGCTCCAGTTTTGCCAAGACCTGCCTTGCTCGTGGTGACCTGATGCTGCAACAGTAGGGACAAATTCCCTCTCACACCCTGCCCTGGCCCCTGCTCACAGGCTGGGGCTGCCCAGGGACCCCAGGCATCGGGGCTGACCCCAGGCATGCCCGTGTCAGGGGAAACCGGGCCCCTGACGCCGCAGACGGGCGGTCTCTGCCGCTCGACTCTCCCCAGCCTTGCCGGGAGCTGCCGCACGCTTACTCTGGCTGTGGCGTCTCCAGCGGAGGGGCCGGTATCTTCCCCTTCTCTGCCCGGGGATGGCAGTAAGAAATCTCCTCCCCATCCCTTTTGGCCCAGGAGATGACTTCCTCCTGTCCTGCCTGTACTTCGGCCCTCTCCTGCGTGCTACTTTTGGGCCAGGGCAAGCGCGCGTACAAGTCAGACCACTTCACTTGGAGTATTTCGGACTGACTCTTGGCCTGGGTGGGACGAAGAGGAACGTTAGAGCCCAGGTCACACCTCTCTCCCGCCCCTGGACAGGGCAGCACTAGAGACGCCAGGGACTGCAAGCCCCCGGCGGGGACCCCGGTGCAGGAGATGGGGGAACCGGGAGGTGGGGTCCACGTGGAAGCCAAGCGTGGTGTCAAGAGATGGAGTCATTGGCCAGGCCGAAAGGCAGAGGCAGGAGGAGTGACGGGATGAACACGTCCGCAGTGTCGCGGCTGTCTTTGAGGACACCCTCTCCACAGAGCCATGTTTTCCTACACGTGACACCATCGTTACGTCCACCTGTACCACGTACCTCTGCTGCTCCCAGCCGACTGTCCAGAGGAGGCAGCCAGACTTGAGGACGGTCCGTCGCTCTGGCTTCCTTGCGTTTCTCTGCACGGGTCCCCTCTATTGGCGGCAGCACGCTGCAAACACACCGCACACGGGGCTTGGACGAGAACAGCAGGCGCCTGTTCTTCAGCTGGTGCTCAGGGAGCAGCCCCGTGCAGGCAGCACAAGGCAGCTCTGCACGGGAGCTATGCCTAGGCCAGGAGTCAAGTCAAAGCCAGGACGAGACGGCCATGAGCTGTGGCCGCTCAGGGGTGGCTGAAGAGTCTCACCTTACGCTACCTGCTGCAGTCCCCGCCTTGCCCCTCTTCTCTCCCGTCACACCAAGGCCCCCTGTCCGGATGGGAGAAAGACGCCCTCGGGAGAGCAGGCGCTCAGCAGGACGAGCCCCTGGAAGCACAAGACCAGGAAGCTCTTCACAGCTGCACCTCTGGGTCGCTTCCCGCAAGACGGACATGCCATCTGTGCACGCGACTGCTACTAGTGCCAGGCCTGGACCCCCAGGCCTTGCCGTCGGGCTTCCTAGGGTGGTCTTGGCCCTTTCCCGACGACCACTATTTCCCAGCCCTCCCTTCCCACGGGGCCACGCTGCTCCCTGAGCACTTCCTGCCCCACTGCTTCCTTCCTTGGGGCCCCATTTGGAAAAGGGGGTGAGCTGGGACGTGCTGGTCACTTTGGAGAACCTCTCGCCCCGGGGAGGTGGCATCACATGTGGGGAAGACACGCTTGCGTCTCTACATGGCGTGGGTGCGTTGTTACGGTACCTCGTTGGGCCGCCTTGTCAGCCAGTTCTTTTTCAGACGTGGCACTTTTGTACACAAGCCTGCAAATAAGAAGGTGCCGGTGGTTTCAATAAGGGGCAATGGAGTCCCCTGCAGCCCCCACTAAGAAGCTGCTGCCAGAGCTGCTCGAGAGCTGAGCTACTCTCAAGTCCCCAGGTTTGCAGAGCACAACATACAACAAGGTGGCAATAGACATTAGGAAAGGAGCGTCAGCAAACTCCGCGTGAACATGCTGACACCTTGGGCTTGTTTTGTTTGGGTGCTTCTCTATTTCATTCTCACCCAAAGGAGAGGGGAGGACCAGAGGAAGCTTTATGGGAAAGGGTCCCTCACTGCCTCTCCACGCCCCACACGGGCGGGAAGGTAAGCAGGCCCTCTCCCCTGGTGCTCCACTTGACGACACCCCGCTTCCCAAAGGACGAGGGGTGGCCATGCAATTCACGGAGAAGCACCCCTTGGGCACAGCTACTCCACAGCAGCTTCCCGAGGAGAGCAGCCCCAGGAACTCGGCCTTTGGCACCTCTGGGCGGCTGCACCAAAGAGGGGCTGAGAAGGTGCTCGCTTGGTCAGCCCGGGGCGACAGAAGCAAACATACTCACTGTGGGAACACAAAGATCCCCCCAGGAGGCATCTGGAAAACAGCTGTCTCATTGCGGGCTATGACCAAGGGCCTCAGGCTTGACTTCTGCAAGGAGGAGAGAGGCAGGGGAGTGAATGTGCCCGAGGTCATGGCTTCGACCTGGCTGCAAGAGAGGTAGAGGGAGCACTGAAGAGACAACAGACTCACTCGGAGGGCAGTGTTTGCCAGGATGCCGGTCTTGTCCACGTCTCGCAGCAGGTCTTCGAAGAACCGCATGACCACTCTCCTTCCCCGGCACACCAGGATGCCAAAGTTCTTGAAGACAAAGTCAAAGTCCTTGCCTTCGGTCAAGGCCCACGCGATGACATTTGTGGTAGCCTTGACGCACTTCAAGACCTTTTTCTTGGGGATGGAGAGGTAGAAGGCGACCTCGGCGTAGATCAGCTCTGCAACTTCTAAGTCCTCTGCAAAGAAACCGCCCGGCAACAAAGTCACTTGCTCAGCCTTCAGCAGACTCACATCAGCTCTCAGCACCGCGACCCATCAAGAGCCCACCGAGCCTCCTCCCACCCCACCGACTCCCCACGCAGCAGCAAGCGTCCCGGCCTGCCTTTGGGGGCCAGCACCCTGTCCCCACGCAGACCGCTGCTCCTGTCAAGGGGGAGCAGGAGGGAAACGCCAGCTCTGACTCAAGGCTTCGGAAGCCCAGCCCTGGAGGTCTCTTCTTACCGGGCCGTGATCTGGTCTCATAGCGGAGCTTCTTCTCCAGCAGAACTGGCTTGTCCAGGTGGAACATGGGTTTCTGGACCTTGACACTCGCCTTGTTCCCATGACAAAAGTCCTCCTCCCTGATGTAGACGGTGGCCATGCCCATTAGCCTGACAGCCTGCCAACGAGAGTGAGAAAGAAACAGCCGTTGGAATTGTTCCGGTGGGAGAAGAGCGTCGAGGCACACTAAGGCTTCTCTGTTGGCCTGCCCACCCCGGTGGTCACCAGGGACAAGGTGGGGCCCCATTGGAAAGCTTTGGGGAAGAGCCTTGCCCTCCACCTTGTTCCCCTCTCCCTCCGCTTTACCCTCCCACCCTCTGCCCAGGCCACGCAAGGTGAAGGACAAGCAGAACACACCACCCAGAGCCTGAGAGGGCCCGAGGAGGGCCAAGCCCTGGACACTGCCCCTGGCTCTCTGCCCGCTCATTACACCCTGCCAGCAGGCCTAGGGAAGCCTCCAAAGAAGAAAGCCCACGTTCTTCTTTGTCCAAAGCGGGGCTTTGCTTTTTCTCTCCGTCCACTCAGAAGTTGCTCTGTGGCAAAGCTGTCCTCAGCAGGATCCTTCTGGGGCATGTTTTCTGCTTCCTAAGCCGTTGGGGGGAGGAATTAAAGGCCGGGGAGGGGCCAGGACACAGCAGGGTCTGGAGGACAGCAAGGAAAGCAGCCCACCTTGTTCAGCAGCAGCTTTTGGCGATAGCACTCCGACACGCTATCCCAAATGCTGGCCATCTCTGGGGAAGAAGAGCGAGACAGGGCACGCGTGACGTCAATAAGCTCAGCGCCTTGCCAAGGCAGCAGGTGCAGGCGTCGTCCTACACCACCGCCTCCCCCCTCACACCACCCATGCAGGAACTGCCCTGCAGAGCCGAGTTTTAGCTGTGTCCCCATGAGAAGGCGTCCCGTGCTGGGGACACAGCTCTGTACTTGAAAGAAAGAGGGGAGAAGGCTTGGCACAAGGACGGGCTCCGATCCACGCCACGAAGGTGTCTCCGAGTTCCGAGCCTCGAGCACGGGACCTTCTGGCAGCACCTACCCTCCTTTGTGAAATCCGCCAGGTGAGGAGACAGCGCATGGAGGAAGGCAGAGGAGAACCACTCCATGGCTGCAGCTCCTCCTGGCCGAGCCCCTCCGCTCCTCCTGTCCACACAGCACCGGCGCTGTGGCACTGCCTGCCTCCGCCTCCCCCTGCGGGCTGCAAAGCAGCTCCCAAGAGCAGAGCAGTGGCCAAAGCAGCCCCCCACACCTGAGCTCCTCCCTGACTGGCAGGGAAGTGCGGGCTGGGTGCCGTGGGGAGAGGCAAGGTGTCCCGGTGAGGGGGTGTGCCCCATTGTGACCACGGCCCGTGTCAGAGGGGCTGCAGGTGAGCACAGCCCCTGCCACAGAGGGCATCTGGGGCAGCTGTCCCCACCCACCCGCTGCCCTCTCCACAGGCAGACCCAAAGGGTCGCCTGCAAGGGCTGCTGAACAAGGACACCAAGACCGTGCCAGAGAGACAAGATTAGGAGACTTGAAGGGTGAACAAAATCAAGTTGAAACTAAAAATTCCCCCAAATTCCCAGGCGTCCTTGTCCCCAGGTAGCCCAAGCAGAGAACGTCTAGGTGCCGGGGACCACATGCTTTTGGGAAAGGTTGCTCAAAATTGTTTTGAGGTGGGTATGAAAAGAAGCCTGAGTGTAGAGAGCAAGAGGACAAATTCCAAGGAAATATTTTTAACGTTGGATTTCAGTGCGGATACAAGCGAGCATGGCAGATTGGGTAAAAACCCCGTTATTTTGGAATTGTGGTTGGAGCCAAGTCAGCTTTGAATAAATGTCAACTGATGTGTGCTCAGATCCTCCTCCTTCTCCTTAAAGACCCTCTGTTCCCTCCCTTGGGAGAAGAGAGCTGCTCTCTGCCCATTGGGGACCGCTCTTATCCCCACCGTGGCCCTCTGTGCCAGTTCAGGTCCCCTTTGCTCCCCTCCAGGCGTGCTCAGATGCCCTCCAGGCTGATCCGCTATTTTGGAGGACCTCTCCCCTTCCTCCTGCGAGATCTCAGGCTTCCATGGTTCCTCTTCATGCAAACGGTGATTCCGAGTCATCCCATGCTCTCCTGAATATGTACCGATCCCTTCTCTTCCCCATAGCTCACACTCTGATCCTTTCTGCTTCCCTCTTGCAAGCACACCTGTTCCCTCTACACCCCTGTTCTGCATGATCCGGTTCCTTCTACTCCCACCCAAGCATCCTCGTAGACCCTCCACCACTGTTAGTAAGCATTAAGGTGTACCCTCTTTCCTTCTCTGGGTGCTCAGATCCCCTCCTTTCTCCTCCACGCATGCTCTTATTCCATTTCCCTCCTCCCCTCCATCTTCCTTCATGTGCACAGACCAAGGGGAACAGAGAAACATGGACACATGGCAGGGACTGGTTAGGATCAGAGAGTGCAGACATGAACTTTGCTGAGTTTTATTTACAAAGCTTGTAGTTTTTGACTGGACAAGAAATTAGGATTCAGGTGAAGATAGGCTTCACCCCACCCCTCTTCCACTTCACTGAGTTTATCTAAAATTTCCAGCCACCAGGTGGATCTGGGATCACACACACAGAGTTGGGCAAGTTGGAAAAAAGCTGTTGACTGATTTAGTTGAAATACATGACAGAGATCACCAGGTCCGTCCATTTGGCAATTCTCCCGCTGCGGTCGGTCCTTGTTATCTCACAGCCAGAGGAGCCCAAAGCCTTGCAGTCCGGCTAATATTTTACAAACCTCTTTCCCCGTTTAGAAGTTCTCAGAGCTGATGCTCTGACTCTGCCCCTGCAGCTGGGAGGCTGTGGTGTCTCCAGGGGAAGCTACATTTAAGTAGCCGATCTCCGAAGGTTGAGAGGGGGATAAGCAAAAGGGTGAGTCTTGGCTTTCAGCTTCTCCTCCAGGCTTTGCGTCCTGCGTGGCCTTCAGGGTGCTGAGAGAGTCTGGCGCTTCTCGCGGTGGGAAGCTGAAAACAAATTTCCTCTCTTAAGTCATTCTGCAAACTCTGTCTGACCCTCTGCCACCTGCACAGCCCCAGCGCCCCTCCCAACATCTCTGCCAGGCAGTGCAGGGCTACGGGCAACACCTTTCACTTGGACTAAGGCTCCGATACTCTTCCTCAAGCCAAGTAGCTGACAGCCCCCATCGACCCCAGAACCTCCTCTGACTTGGGACAGACTGTCCGTCAGCCTCCCTAGCACCTGAAGGCTGTAAGCAGCCCGTTGTGCTGGGGCTCCAGCAAGCAGAGACCAGAGTTGCAGGGTCTCTCTGCCTCCCGCTGGCCCATTTTGGCACAGATCAGGGTGCTCCTGGCTGCACAGGTGGAGAAAGAGCTCACGCTCCCTCCTGCCGCATAGCCTGGGACACGGGTCATAGAGCTCCGGGCAGCCGTGGCCCTCTAAGCCTCATAACCTCGTGTGAAGATGCTCCTCCAAAACCCCTGGGCACCAAGCTGGTCTGGAAATCCTACGCTGCTTCCCAACATATTTTGAGAAATTAACTTCTCCATCCCACCAGTTTCATAGAGTCTTTTAATACCATTTTCCCTCATAGACAATAACAAAAAAAAAAAGGGCCCTTGGAGGTGAAATCACAGGGTGGAGAAGGCAAAACACTCAGTATCTCCCTCACCACATGCAGAGAGGCATTTTGTGCCTCTTCCTTTTACCCCACGGTACCTGGTACAGGGAGATGGCAACACCTTACTCTGTAGTTGGCGTTCAGAGAAGTTAGCACTCTTCGAGTCCTGGAAGGAGGAAGAGAGACTTTCAAAGGAGGAGGTGCACGTCAGGCCCGGAATTTCAACCACCAGAGTCTTGGCCTTCAAAATGCCCCCAGCTCCACTGACGGATCTCCCCGAGAACTCCGGCCACACAGACATGCTAATCATAGGTCTGTCCTTTGGGTCTGAATTTAAACTAAACAATAATAACCCCTAACTAGCCCAGCTGAAACAAACAGAAAGCAATGGTTCTATGAAATAAAACACAGTGGAACGCACAAACGGCTCTTTCTGCCAGGTGCCAAACGGCACTTTCATCGAATCATAGAATCATTAAGGCTGCAAAAGACCTCTAAAATCACCAAGTCCAACCCCCAGTTCTCGAAAACCATGTTCCCAGGTGCCACGTCTACACGTTTTTTTGAACACCACCAGGGATGGTGACTCCCCCACCTCTCTGGGCAGCCTGTGCCAGGGCCTGACCACTCTTGCAGTGAAGGCATGTTCCCTGATATCCAACCTAAACCTCCCCTGACGCAGCCTGAGGCCATTTCCTCTTGTGCTATCACCTGTTCCCTGGGAGCAGAGACCAGCCCCCCCCTCACTCCAGCCCCTCTCAGGCAGCTGCAGAGAGCGAGAAGGGCTCCCCTCAGCCCCCTCTTCTCCAGGCTAAACCCCCCCACCTCCCCCAGCCGCCCCCCAGCACACTTGTGCTCCAGACCCTGCCCCAGCCCCGCTGCCCTTCTCTGGACACGCTCCAGCCCCTCAAGGGCCTTCTTGTCCCGAGGGGCCCAAACCTGAGCCCAGCATTCGAGGTGGGGCCTCCCCAGGGCCGAGCACAGGGGCCCCATCCCTGCCCGGCTCCTGCTGGCCACACCAGTGCTGACACAAAATTTTCATCCTTAACAGCTCATTTCCAACCAAACTGGGTTCCCCCCAAATTTCAAAGTGTATCAATACACTTCCACATCCACCGGTTTTATTTGAAGAGTTTTTGAAACACCGATTTTTACTTTCCTGGATTTCTCTCCATTTCTCCCCAATGTTCTCCATTAATTTGGTCAATCTGAAACTGAGCTTTTAGGTAAGGCGCATCTTCATTCAGTTCCATGTAGTCAATAGTATCAGTCAGCTTGTTCTGAAGCTTTTTGCTTTTCAGGAGTAACATTCCCAGCCGCAGTGCTTTGGGTCATTTCTCCTAATTTTAGAGCTAACTTTAAAACTAAGGTCTTTTTACAACCCTAAATCTGCAAAAGAGCCAAAGTGAAATTTCTGTCCTTGTGAAAAAGGATCTCATTGCGCAGCAGCACGGAGATGGAGCGGTATGGCAAGTGCATTGAGCTTTCAGCTCCCCACGAAGTCCCTCCTCACCAACAAAGCCATTTCAATCCACTGTGTGTTTGGTGTCCCATTCCATCCCAACCAAAGGATCGATTCAGCTCTTCTCCAGCACCCTCAACTGCAACAAACTCAACCCGCGCTTGCAGGAGATGTCAGCTCCTACAATCTGTCTGCTGAGACCAAGCCCTGTCAGAGTCTCACCTCCGTGTTGGGAGCGTGGATGCTCTTCGGCGTGCGCTGCAAGGTGGGCACGTGTCCGGAGAGCTGGAGTTTTCTCTCGTGCAGCTGCACGTTCTCCTCATCCAGGATCTTCATTCTGAGCACATCACACATACAAGGCACAAGTTATTTCCCTTCTGGCCATGCAATGTTTTCAAAGGGGCATTTTCTTTTTCATCCTCAGACCCTTTGGCCTCCACAACCTTCAGCTGTATGATGAGGGCTTTGATGGGGAAAGGAGCTAGTTTTATCCCACAGCAATTAAAAGCCACAGCACTAGTGCCTGGGGCACAGTTCAGGCTTTCCTCTGGATTTCTTAAGAGAAATAGGCATAAAACCAGAGAAGCACTGGGAAGAAGCAGGCTCCCAGAGGTGTGGACATCATTAACTGCCTACCTGCTCTGCAGGGTGGCAGTCGTAGACCGGTTGCTCCAAGGGGTCTCCTCTTGGTCAGTTATCTTCTGGAGGAGCCGTCTTCTTTCCTGGAGTAATTTCTCATTCTCAGCAGTGATCTGTGCAATCAGCACCTTCCCCTGAGCAGTGGTGCAGAAGGAAATTATAACCAGCAGTTACGCTTCGCTCTTCCCTGTCCTTTGTAAACCTTAGAGCACTTTACCAAAGCAGTCACCATCAAGCATGTTCACTCCTAGAAGTGATATGCTGTTTCATGTAACACACCCCAAAAAGAGGCTTTTGAGCCACTTCCCAGCAGCAATATTTCTGAGGCAAAAGAAGATGGAGCTTAGGCAGTTTCTGAATGGGATCTGAGGACGTGGGTTCCCCGCTGAGGGCAAACCTGAGCCAGGAATTCCCTTTTGGCTTTTTGTTCCTACAAGGATGGGCTGGAGCCCTTTGGCACTGCTGGTTGTTTCCCAGGGCAGCATCAATCCTGCACACAGAGCAGGAGCAGCACATCAGGCAGAGCTCCCCATGCTGCAACTGTCTGGCTGTTCAACAGTGCAACCCTGTTGCCTGAAAACCAGCTGCTCCTAAGCCTCATTCCTTTTTTTCCTAAACTGCATTTCTTTCTGGAAAAAGAGATGCTCCTGCAGGCACACTGTAGCCTGCTCCGCTGCCTTCACAGAATCACAGCATGGTGGCAGTTGGAAGGGACCTCTGGAGATCACCCTGATCCCCCTGTGTGAGCAGGCACCCCCAGAGCACGGTCACAGGACCGCGTCCAGGCGGGGGGTGAATGTCTCCAGGGAAGGGACCCCATAGCCCCTCTGGGCAGCCTGTGCCCCTGCTCTGGCACCCGCACAGGGAAGGGGTTTGTCCTCATGTTCAGGTGGAACTTCCCGTGTCCCAGCTTGTACCCGTTGCCCCTTGGCCTGGCGTTGGGCACCACTGAAAAGAGCCCGGCCCCATCCTCCTGACACCCACCCTTCAGGTATTTATAAGCACTGATGAGATCCCCCCTCAGCCTTCTCTTCTCCAGGCTGGACAAGCCCAGGTCTCTCAGCCTTTCCTCACGAGGGAGATGCTCCAGCCCCTGATCCCCTTGGCAGCTCTGCGCTGGCCTTGTTCCAGCAGTTCCCTGCCCTTCTTGAACTGGGGGGCCCAGAACTGGACGCAGCACTCCAGGTGTGGCCTCACTGGGGCAGAGCAGAGGGGGAGGAGAACCTCCCTCGCCCTGCTGTCCACACTCCTTTCCATGCCCCCCAGGACACCGCTGGCCCCCTTGGCCCCAAGGGCCCGGTGCTGGCTCAGGGTCACCCCGCTGCCCCCCAGCACCCCCAGGGCCTCTCAGCAGAGCCGCTCCCCAGCAGGTCCCCCCCAGCCTGTGCTGGTGCGGGGGACTGTTCCTCCCAAAGGGGCAGGACCCTGCACTGGCTCTTGCTGAATCCCATGAGGTTCCCCTGGGCCCAGCTCTCCAGCCTGCCCAGCCCTCGCTGGACGGCAGCACAGCTTCTGGTGCATCAGCCGCTCCTCCCCGCTCGGTATCGTCAGCGAACTTGCGGAGGGGACACTGTCCCTTCGTCCAGGTCATTGATGAATATGTGGAACAGGACAGGACCCAGCACAGACCCCTGGGGAACACCGCTAGTTACGGGCCTCCAACCAGACTCTGCTCTGTTGATCACAACCCTCTGAGCTCTGCCATCCAGTTCCCAATCCACCTCACTGTCCTCTCATCCAACCCACACTCCCTAAGCTCACCTGTGAGGGTGTTATGGGAGACAGTGTCAAAAGCCCTGCTGAAATAGAGGTAGACATCATCCACTGCCTTCCCTCATGGGAGAAACCCTCTCACCTTTTCCACCTGAAGCTTTGACTCGCTGAGCTCATTTTCAAGCTGCTTAATTCTGCTGTCCCTTTGTTTCACCTCGTGGATAAAGGTCTCTTTGGCTCTGCGGATCTTGTCTTTGTGGCGGAGCTGCATTTCGTTATATTTCCTGAGGCAGAGAGACAAGCATCAGGCTGTGAAGTGCTTTTGTGTTCTGGGTCAAGAGCAAGGCAGGAGATGGCAGGGGATTCAGGCTCTTCAAAGCCTGAACTGGGAGCCTCAGCCACCTACCCAGCTCCTTTTGGCTGCGCTGCTAAAGGCAGAATGAGCACACTGACTTTCTGGACTATATCTCTCATCGATCAGTTTGGGGGGAGTTTTTTTATTGCAACGGTTATATTGTTAAGTGTCAACCAAATGGAAATTGATTGAGGGAAAAAGACCCAAAGCATTCCTAAAACTGACTCCAAGCTTTACAAATCCTTGTGCTCGCCTCCTCAGCCCTTTATACAAAACAGGGTTATAAAGTCACCAAAACTGGAAGTAACAGGGAAAGGGTAAGTGGGGGCAAGCTGTTTGTTTGGGTGGGGATGTGGGTGGTTAAGGGGAAGTACTTGTGTCTGGGGGAAAAAGGCAGACAAAGAAGAATCCTAAACAGCAAGGGTCAGGCAAAGGAGGTTGCAGAAAGAGCTGCTTCAGTGGGTGCTTCTTAAAGCTGCAACACTGGGGTTAAATACTTGTGGCTGCTGAGACTTGTGATCATTGCTCTTCCCTTCAAACTTGTCCCATTTAGGCAGTGCTCTTGTTTATTTTTATCCAGCCAGGATAGAAGGGAAAATAATGTCACAAAAAAGATAAATCTCTACCATATAAGGGACATTTGCCCAAGTTTTAAAAAAACTTATGACAAAAAGGCTACCGTGCTTCAAATTAGATCAAAAGTACTCTGGGGAGAAATAAGCAGTTCCATGGAGCATCTCTGCCAATGCCAGACCCTAAACAGCCGCACCCGCAGCCCTCCCTAGGCAGCCCCTTGTTTTCTGCACTGCCTCTAGCTGCCAAGGAGAACAGACAGCAGGCATGCGATGGACAGCATAACCTGACTCCCCCCAATGCAGTTAAGGCAGGTCTAAATGCCTTGAACAGGAGAGACAAGAAAGGCTGCAGAACAGTAAAATCCAAGCACATAAACAGCAATTCCTGGGTAGGTTTTTTTGTGTCTACATATCCCCGGCTGCTTCAGTCATTACCTGACAAATAGATCCTTCTGGTTCAGGAGACGGACTCCTTCCTCATAAAGGGCCTTGTTTTCCTCCTTCAGCAGCGAAAGTTGCTCTGAAAGCTTCTGGTTCTCCTTCTGACACTGGAGGTGCTGGAAAACAACTATTTTTCATTTGTGTGTGTGTCCTCAGCTGTAGGAGTCCCTCTGCCTCCTTTCAGTCTGGTCAACAAAGCTTCTCTGTCATCCTAGTGGTTCCCACTACAGATAATATCCATCCATTCTACATGCCAAGGCCACTGCCTCCTCCCCTTAAAGAAGGGGAGCATGAATGTCTGTGCTGCTGGGGGGCTCTAGGCTTCAAGAGGGCAGAGAGAGGTAGTGCATCCTCCCAGACAATGGACTCTGCTAAAATTTTCCTGCAAAAAGCTCCCTGCTCTGCAAGAAAAGGGAAAGGGAGGAGGGGAGAAGCCATCAAGCCCTCCTCCTGCGCCCTCAGTGCTGCATCCACAGGAAGCCTACATAAGGCTCAGCACCTGACTGGATTTGACCCTATTTCAGCAGTTCCCAGGACAGATTTCACACTTAGATGGTACCGTTTCCCTCTAGAGCTCAGTGGTCTGCTCTGGCGTCACCCACCAGCACAGCATCCCCTTGGGTGATGAGGATCCATCCATGCTGCAGCTCACCTCACTTGAGTCAGTTTTCCGCTCATCTTCTAGGACATGCAGAGTCTTGGCCTGCAGCTCTACGTGCATCTTGGCCAGCGACGCCTCCGTCTCCCGCGAATGCCGGAGCTGCTGCCGCAGCTCCTCCACCTGCTGCTCCAGGAGCTTCCTAAAAGCATGTTGGCGTGACAGTGAGACACTGATGTGGAGGCCAGCCCGTGATCATAGAATCACAGAATCGTTAAGGCTGGAAAAGACCTCTATAATCATCAAGTCCAACCTCCAACCCAATGCCCCCAGGCCTCCTAAACCATGTCCCCAAGTGCCACGTCTACATGTTTTTTGAACACGCCAGGGATGGTGACTCCCCCACCTCTCTGGGCAGCCTGTGCCAGGGCCTGACCACTCTGGCAGTGAAGACATTTTCCCTCATATCCAACCTAAACCTCCCCTGGCACATCCTGAGGCCACTTCCTCTCATCCTATTGCTTGTTTCTTGGGAGAAGAGACCAACCCCCACCTCACTCCAGCCCCCTTTCAGGGAGTTGCAGAGAGCGATAAGGTCTCCCTTCAGCCTCCTCTTCTCCAGGCTAAACGTGATGTGCCACCATGAATTCAAGGCTGGCTGCAATCTAAACACATCACCACACTGCTATGCACCTTCCCTGGGCAGCACTGAAAAAATTCAGTACTGAAAGTACTGGACAACTGTACTGAAAGAAATCCCTACCTCCTGCTTGTCCCCGTGTCGCAATGGCACGTGCAAGGGTGCATGAAGTATCGGGGATCATCGATCCCAGCTGCACAAGGAAGGGGACTGCTGGCATGTAGAGGGTAAACCAAATCCCTGGGCTGGCCGGAGCAGCCACACACCTTCTGACACAGCTGAAGTCCCCAAAAATCTTTTAAATCTCATAAAGAAGGGACCCTGTGGAGCTCTGCCAGGGACACCAGCAGGTTGAAAGGAGAGATAGGAAGCAAAACCACTGGTGCAGTGCCTGTGAGCCCACCTTGGGCTAGGCATGGAGCGGCAGGAGGTTGCTGACAGGCTGGCACAGCAGCATTTGCTGGCACACACCTGCCTGCCACACGCAGAACAGGTCTTACCCAGCTCTGGGTACCTTTTCAGCTGCTCCTCGTGAAGTTCCTGCTGCACACGAGCTTCATTTTCTCGGGCCTCCTTCAGTTCCTCCTCCAGGAGTTTCTTGTCTGAAACATGAGCCTCTGCCAGCAGGAGTTGGTGTTGGGAATCTTTTAGCTTTTGCTGGAGTTTTGAAATCTCGGATTAAAATTGGACACGGATTAAACTTTCTGTATTTATAGGCCAGTATCTGAATCCAAAGGATTCAGATCCCTTTGATCCCTCAATATCTGAGTCATGGGAATGAAAGATTTGCTTGCTTCTACTCAAAAGTACTTCGGCATCTGACTTGCAACAAAGTCCATTAAAAGTAAACCCTTTCCAAGGGCTACCAGATCTCGGATCAGATACTGTGTCACGAATTAGCAGCAATCCTTTTTGCACCTGACATGACCCTGCACACTTCAAAAGTAAATCCAACGGTTAGTGCAGGAACGCAGCAGAATCGATGCCATGGAAAACACAAGCTTTCACAGTATACCAGATAGCAAACAGCAGCACATCTCCTCAGGAAGAACATGATCTGGGCTCCCGGTGCCTGCCAGCCCTACCGCCAGTGTTCTCAGAGCTTTAGAGACAGGACCTGAGCCACCAGATTTGGCTTCTATTGTCTTGATTATGCTCCCACTAATAACAGACATTTTTCCTAATATATTTATCCAAGTGATCTCAAAATGGACTTGAGGAAACCAATTCATGAGGTGCTGGTGCTCATGCTTTTTTCTGAACTACAGCTGCATGAAATGGCTAAGAACATACCTCCCGTTAACTTAGTTCACACTGATGAGTTACCTTTTTTTGTGCTTCACATACTTTGGATTTCTCCTGTGCAAGTTTTTCTTGCAGACTGCTCTGCAGTTTATCAGCCTGGGAACACTTCAAGAGCTCTTGTTCGAGTTCTTTGACCTTCTGCTGGCTTTTTTCCCACTGTGCTGAGAGAGAGGAGCATGTTTCAGTTGCGTCCGAAAGTTTTGACCGGGCTTGCTTCAGCTCAGCTTTGACCTGAGTTTCAAAAGAAGAAATCAAGTTTGCACTTCAACGTACACCATCTCAAGTTCCCTGGTTAGGAAAGGGGCAACAGGATTACCAGAGAGTGAACAAGAAAAAGAGAGAAATACAGGGAGCAAGTGCAACACACACAAAGTTTTATGTGGAGGCAGTGCCATTTCGGTGAACCTGAGACAGAGCAGCTTGAGAGCCCCAGGTACTGCGCAGTCAAATGTAAATGAGGTTCAGCCTGTCGAAATCAGCACCTCAGACCTCCCATAGCTTGTAAAACAACGTGATGCTGTCTTCAAACAGACCTCCCTGCTCTGCTCCTACCTTGGTGCATTCCTGTTGCAGCAAGAGGTTTTGCTTTTGTAAGTCGATGTTCTTCTCCCTTTCGTACCTCAGCTCCCTCTCGGCTGAGCTGCACAAGTTCTGAACGCGACGCAAGTCCTGCCGCAGTTGCTGCATTTTTTCCTCCTGCTGCTGGAATCTCTCGTCGGACAGACTCTGCAGGAACAGCAGAACAACAAAGGTTACATGGAAATTAACTTCAAGGAAGGATAAAGACTGGTAAGTAAGAAAGGTACAGGTACGCCAGTAGGATTTAAGGGCATTTAAGTAGGATGATGAGTGAAGGCAAGCATTTCTTCTGCCCCGCACTAGGTCCTGCTCCCTACCCTGTCCATCCCCTCAGAGAAGCCGATACAATCCTTGAGGTCGAGGGAGAAGATGCAATAACCCAGATGAGGGAACAAAACCCTGTTAAAACTGACCTGTCAAGCAAAAGCAAAACCACCCGGGTTACTCTTAACTCTTGTGCCAGAGTCTCACTATGGCAACTAAGCAGGAGGGCCACATCCAGCCCCAACTCCCACAGGCAGCAGGAACAAAGCGAGTCCTGGCAGGGGTACAGGAAAGGACATGCTGGCACAAGGCAACAGCAGCCTGGACACCACGAGGTGATCACCGACAGCTTTCAGAAGATAATCGAGCTCTTTGGTTCATCCAAGTGCCTTGTACACAGACTAAAAGTCCTTCCCATATTTGGTGTACCAAAACCCTTCTGCCCAGCGTCACTTCAGCCATCTGTTGATCTGCATTCCCACTTTGCATCTTCACCCTCTGTTCTTGGGACCAGATGAAATCCACTGAAGAGGAAGCTTCCCTTCTCAGGTAAATCCCCAGATAAATTCCCAAGCTGGGAAATCTTGATCCAGCACTGTGTGATCTGATAATGTCACTTGTCCTTGAGATCAGTTAGGTTTTGTAGGTTTTTTTCTTTCCCCCACCTGCTTCTATCAGGATCCTTTTCAGCATCCCCTCTGCTCCTCATATCTTGCTTTGGTCTGCTCTAACTGTACAGATTTGCTTCTTCTTGGTATCAGCACAACTTTGATCCTCTCCTTTCCACTCCCACTCCTGCCTACAGTCCACCATGTCCTCTCTTCTCCTCCAAACCCTTGCTTGCATATAAACCTTGCTCCTCCTCAGACCCCCCATCCTGGGTACCTTCATCATTTCTTCCCCTTTTGGTAGTGCTAGCTGCTCTTCTTTTTTATGTCACGCAGTAAGAAAGTTGAAGAAATTGCATTTAAAGCACAGCTAAACGTAGTGACTAACAGGGGTCTTGCCTGCCAGCTGGGAGAGCAATCAGAGAGCAGTAACTGAGACACAGGGACAGGGCTGCAGCAAAACCCAGCTGCCTGTGAGCTGCCACTGCGGGGCAGCGGCTGTGGAAGGGGTTCAAGCACTGTAAGAGCAGAATATCACAAGGAGCAGCAGGGAAGCGGAACAGCTTCTGCCTACAGCAAAAGCACGACCATTGTGGGAACAGCAAGCCAGCTCTATCGCTCACACTCCAAAAAGGAGCTGAGAAAGAGCTCCAAAAGTTTTTAAAATGTCATTTTAAGGACTGTATAACTTATTTCTTTCACATGTATTAAGGGGGCCGTTCAGTTTATCCAAGTTCCCTCTATGTCCAAAAACATGACGGAATGAAATTATGACATTCCTAATTTCCAAACATTTTCCCCAAGCAAATCAGTCAGCCTCTCATCTCCCCCAGCATACTAACACCACAGTACTGCAAGGACTGGCTTCCAGTACACTTTAATTAGGTTTTGCCACTAAATAAGTGAAAAAAAAAAAAAGTACGGTGCAGATGGCAAAGCTGCCCATACCTGTTCAATGCTCCCATCTAAACTGCCTGCAGAGCTCCGCAACACGAGAAACCTGTTCTCTCTATGCGCCATGCCTTGATTCATCCCCAAAGTCTCTTCAAGCGTGCTGTTGCCCTGCTCCTGGGTAGTCAGGATATCTTGTTTTAGCTGAGCAATTTCCTCCAGTAACAACCGTTTTTCTTCATTGCTCTCTTTTAGCTGCTTTTCTAGCTCCTCCCGCTTCTTGTTGCTTTCTAGTAATTCAGAACTTGAAGGAGAAATAGTAAAGGAGAAAGATAACTACGCACATCCAAGGGAAACAACCCTCTGAAGGGAAAAAATTTGGAATACGAGAGTCCAGTGAAACACTCAAGGCAACACTCGACTGTCTCAGGAGGCTCCAAAGGGGATTTAGCCCTGCATCTAGCAGTTCTGGGCAAGGGTCAGTCTCCCCTGGACACTGACCCACAAAAAAAAAACAAACCCATGTGTCCAGAAGGTCAGCTCTCGGTCATTCATGAGCAGGTTAACTGCTGGCTAAGGAAACGCTCGGAAGGGCCGCGTGAGCTGTCTGCGCTCACAAGCGGCACAGAAGCACTCGCGCAACGCCTCGCTGTATGGAAGCACGGGCTCAGGTCTCCCGACCGAGCTGTCTCACTTATCTCAATCCAAACTACACGTCCCTGTAAGCCAACCTACCTGTCTTATCCTGGTTTTACTTTATCTCAGTAGGTAGGTATCCAGGTAGTTGAGCTGAATATACTGGACTTAATCCAAGCTTTTACTTACTACTAAGAGCCTGAGCACGGATGCTCCCACTCCAAATTTGTATTGCTCTGCTGACAAAGGGGAGTTGGGACCCATGAGAGCTCTATCTCCAGCCCTGACGCCTGATGACACCTGCCCTCCAAGGACAACCAAAATCCACAGCAGGGTGCATATCATTGGCAGCTGGCAGCAGTTAGCCCCAAGGAGCCCAAGCCCAGGATGGGAGCTTTTTGGGACCGTCTTAGTCCGAATACTACCTCTCTCCAAGAGCAGAACCTCCTCCCTAAGGGCAGCTCTCATTTATGCTGTTCAGAATCTGGAATAGCTGAAAAAACCAAAAAGGTTTACTCCTAACTGATCATGATGGCATTGAGGGAAATGCTTATTCACCAAAATCTCTACAGAGAGACAACTACCTGATAAGGAAGACACAAAGCTGCTGTGCCCATTTTTGCCAGAAGCAGCACAACAGGGATTTTTAAAAGACTAAACAATTAGTCAGCAAAGATAATGAGCAGAAAGTACCACAGGCCTTGTTAAGGTTTACCAGAGCAGTTCTTGTTCATCCCTCAAGTTTTTGATCTGTTCTTCCAAAAATACTACTTTAGCCATCTGTTCTTCATACATCCTTTCATCTGTACATAGTTCTTCATGTTTCTGCTCGAGTTTGTTAATCTGTTCTCTTTCTTGTAGGAGTTCAGAGACCTGTAAGGTCAGAAAACACCACGACTTTGATTTTCTTTGGTCTCGTGGAAACCTTTCGAGCAGTACAAGGCAATCTGGGAACTTCATCCAGACAGGTCTTGTGATTCTGTAGCTAAATTATTGTAGTTCTTCACCCCCGAAGATACACATGCAAGTCCTTTTTTCTGCATGGGAAGTAGCTGCATGTAAACTATGATCAAATCACATTTCTGTATTTGATTTCTTCTGTTGTTCTCAGGGGTTTATATCATGTGCCATATTTCTTTACAAAACTAGCAATTCTTGGAAAAAACAGGAAGAGTGTAAGGTACGTACTCGCTGTCTCTCACAGACAGCATCCTCCATCCAAGTCAGCCCAAAACAACTTTCTACAGACAGCTGCTCTCTGCTGTCAATGTCACCTAATTCCTTAGCGCCAGGCAACTCCCAGACAGGACTGGAACCAGAATCTGCCTAGACTAATATCCCCTTCTAAGCAGTGGTGAAACAAAATCCTACAAAGAAAAATGCTATTAAGTCCACGCTAGCAATGACTTTGATTCCTAAAGCTTTTTAATCAATAGCTCCTCCTGAGCGTATGCTACCACAAATATTTCAATTCCAGGTCTTCTTATCTACACCAAGATAAATTTATTTGTATTTGAGCAATACACTAGCAGTTCCCATCTGCACCAGGCACCAGAGCAGCGGGGATTTCTTTACATTTCTCACCTCTGTATCTAACAAAGCATTATCTTTTTGTAGCTTCTCGTGGGGTACAATAATGAGATCCCTGCTTGCTGGTGTTCTTTGGAGACTCGGGAAGTTATTACAATGGTTTGCAAACTCTGATTTTGAGTCAGGCAAAGTTTGTTCCTGGTGAGGAAACAAGAGGAGTTAGCAGATGTAATACACCACTGACTACAAGCTCAGAAAAAGCTTTCTCCTCTCAAATGCCCAAAAACCTCTTAAAAACAAGAAGAGACCTCCAAGCAAATGCAAAGAGCCCTGTGCAGAGCATCAGTTCATAGTGCATCATTAAAATTTACAAGAAAAAAATACTATCCAATTTACTTGCCCGTTCTGTGTGTTGCATGTACTGACAAACACAACGTTGAACAAGCTCAGATCGGGTCCTCCAGGTGAGTATCACCCATGAGAACCCGATGACTTCACACCAAGCTAACTTCCAGCTCTCAGTAAATGATTCGTCCCAATACAGATACTCTAGCAAAAGGAAATGAAGCCATTTGTGAAGTCAGGAATCCCACCATGCACATGCAAAGTTCTCTTTTTTTTTTTTAAAGACCGATACAGCTGTCCGGTCTAAAACAGGTCCTTGGATTTCATCTCATGATCCTCTTGATTGCAAAACAGTCCCCTCCTTAGGCAAAACCACCTTAAGCAACTTTAGGCAACTGGTGGCTGGATTCTAACCAAACTTACAGGGATGCATGACTTTGATTAAAAGGTCCCTGGACCATGAGTAGATTTAACCTTTGCATCTCAGAAGTTCAAGAGTGACTGTTGCCGTTTTCCCCATCATCCCCCAAATCAGACAATTCCTTTTCATAAGTACATTCACAGACCGACCTCGTCCCTTCCTAATCCGCTCTTTGGCAAGGCTTGGTCTGCGTCCCGAGCTTTCACAATGTGAATGTGTTGCCTAACAGCACTACAAAAGTCCTGTCCTCTAGATGCCACTGTTCCTCCAGTAAAATTCTTACGTATGTGCAGTTGCGCCTACAGTTCAGGACTTAACGTTCAAGGAGTGATATGGTTTAAGGCCTCTCAGAGAGCTAAAAACTGGGATTTGTAATAGATGTAAACCCTGCCTCTGCCAGTCTCCCTCAGGTCCCCCTTGTCTGCCTGATCCAGGCCACAGATCTGCAGCTTTCCTAAATTTTTAGCCTACTTTTCAGCCCCTATCCTGCCTGTGTCTGTGCCAGCCCTTGTGTAATTTTGCTGGCATCACACGCTCTGTCTCCTCTATGGCCTAACTGGAGGGCGAGAGCACCAGCAGCTCTCCCGGCAGAGATAAACCCGCCAGCAGTCTACCTAGCAGTTACATCGCTTTGTGCAAAGTGTGCTTTGTGTGCAAAGTGCACATGAGCCTTACGGTCACAAATAACTCTGCAACCTGAGTCTGAAAACTTCCACTTTGCCCTCTAGAGAAGGGGGCTTTGGCTACAAACTTTGAATCACTGTTTTGTTGTTATATTCACTGAAAGGAAATATGAATTAGGGAGTTAGAGACAGTTCTATTAAGCCAGATGGATTTAAAACCATCTACAAAAGCAGCTTTGAAATTGGCTGGACTAGAGAAACACATCAAGAGAAGTTAAGCAACACTCTTAGGGGGCAACTGGGGATGTTTTATGGAGTCACAAAAGGCAACTGCCTCCTGCAGGGAGTCCCACCATAGGAGCTGTATGTACCTGGCTGCCCAATACCACCTTCTCAGCCTTCAGATCTTCTCGTAACAGTTCAAGCTCAGATGCAAGTTGCTTCCTCCGTTCTCTCCGCTCTCCCAGCTGACTTCCCAACTTTTCTATTGTTTCCTGACAGCTTTCCAGCATCTGGAACAACCAAAATTAGGAGTCACTTTTACAGTATCATTTATTCTCGCAAAAAAGAAACAAATTGTAGAAAACATGTCTTCTAGAAAAAGGATAGGAAAAACTATCCTCAAAAGTTGCCAGCAAGATTCCTGCACCTTATACCCAGGCCTAGCTGGACATCTCTGAAGGCCTGGAGCCTCCATGTGACCCAAGATACCTTGGGAAGGTGTTCCCCCACATGTAACAAGCTCTGTCTGGCTTAGACACCTGGCAGATCCAATTGTCTGGCTGGCAAGTAACAAATCAACAGCAGTCAGTCCAAAACCAGCTGGGAAACAGCCTTGTAAATGTACCTACACACTGCCTAGGTTTCACTAAACAAGAGTCAAGCACCTTTACACGTGTAAACCCTTCGCCCCCAGGCCGGGAAGTCAGCAAGCTCCGCGGCGCTGAAGGCAAGACAACTTCATAAGAGATGAGTTAGCAGGGGGACAATGTTGGCATGTTAGCTACTTTCCTCCACAGGCATCCACCTGTCTTGCATGAGCTGATGGGCTACAAACCCTCAGAAGATGGTGACAAAGAGCATTCACAGGAGATGCTCATTTAATATGTTTCTAAACAAAACACTTTCCCAAGGAAAGCCTCTTACCTCTTGCATCTCTTGTGTTCCAGACGATGCCTGCTCTTCCCCACTCATGTCAGCTTTGCTCTTCTGCACTTCAAGTAACTCTGTTTCTAAACTTGTGATCTTAACATAGACAAACCACACGTTAAAACCAAACCAGTACTCACCACTAGTACTAAATGCACAACTACTACTAAATTGCTCCTTGCGCTGCTATTACAGAATGAGCCCCATGTTTGGAAGCGAGGAGTAGGAGGGGACGTGGAGAGCCGCCAGCATGGGCTAACTCCTGCTCACATCTTTCATCCTGCTGCTTCAAAGAGTGAAGAGGCCATCCAAGGTCAAGTCAGAAAATGAAAAATCCCTGCTCCACAAAAGGAGAGAAACAACCCAGACATATGGTGAAAATTGAAGGCCTCCACAGCTTGTGGGCTGTCTGCATGCTGCTCTCCCAACACAGAGGACCCCACGAGACCCTGGTTTATATCATGGGCCATCCTCCTTGCCCATGCTTTTGCAGCACTCACTTCCCTGCAGCTGATCTCATCCAAGCAGATGCTGGACCCGGTCCACCAGCACAAGTCCTGGTCTCTCCACCTCCCAAAGGGGGCCGTAACTCCCTCCTGCAATGCTACAAGGACTCTTCGACTTGAGCCAGCAAAACACTGACCTCTGTACTTCTCCTGGCAGAAAAGAGTTTGTCTAGACAAGTGCTCACTCTGCATTTACACCATCCCCCCTGAGGCCTCTACCCTTGTGGGGGATCTCATGGGAATGATTATTAGTCCTGCAGTTTTAAAGGGCTTAAAGGAGCTAGGAGCAGTCCAACTTTTCCTCCCAGTTACAGTTCCTGCAGCCCCTTTTGCAAAATCCAAGTCTTGGCGCTCACAGCCACTCTGCTCCGCCGCCAGCCAGCACGGCATTCAGCAGCCTTTCCTTTCAGCTCCTTATGCTCAGAAGAAAGTTTGTGCTGGTTTTCTTATTTCTAAACCACCAAGCTGGCCTCCCCCCTGCCCGAGCTGGGCTTTCACTGAACGAGGCAGCAGAGCAAGCGGGGACACTGGAAGGAGATGAAGTCCAGCTGCTGATGGAGCTCAGCTTCATCTGTACACAGCATACCCTGCACCCATACAAACACCACCCACCGTCCCGCTCATACAGATGAGTGCATGGTGAAGCGTGTAAGATGCCTTTCTCACACTCCTTTCTTTGCACTTATTCAGAGATCATTTTTCATTCCTTTCCAACGGCAAGCCAAAGCCGAAGAAGTGCCAAGTCTCCGCCAATCCCAGTCCATTTAAAGTGATTACAAAGCAGCATGTCAAAGCCCGGGAGCTTTGCTTTCACTAACAGGCTTCAGGCACGAGATGGCTCTCTTGAAGCTCCTAGCAGGGAATCACCTCTAAGAGGAAAGCTGCTGCGATACTGCTTTTTAAAGACAGATGATGTTATCCAACCTAGGTGTTAAAAGGCAATCGGTGGGGTGAAACAACCAGCCCTCTTACAAAAGAGCTAGGGGGCAATAAACCCCTCTCCTCTTGCATGACTACATGATAGTTTCAGGTTCAACAGGACATTAGAGCTGTGGAAGGGATCTCAAAAGCACAATAAACCTCCTCTCCCCAGCCCCCAGCCAACAGAAAGGTCAAAGTTGATACCCAGCTATGCATTTCCATCATTTTGCTAATTTCTCCTCCAAGCCCCTAACTTCTAACCATTTAAGTTGTGTACATAAGTTTCATGCCAACAGCAGAACAATACTCACATTGTATCCTGGTGTCCTCGTTCTGAGCCAGTGGCCTAATCAGCCAAGATTTTTGTAGGCGTGCCAAAACAGAAACGACTTCCAAGTCCTCCTCGCATGGGGCTGCCTGGCAAACACCCAGCAGCACTCCTTTCTCCAGGCGCCAGCGCACCTGCCTTCGTGCAGCCCTTCCCTCAGTACCTCCAGGGCACCCGAAAGCCCCTTGGAGTGGAAGGGTGCAGCTCTGCAGCCCTCCATCCGAGCAGATGCTGGATTTAGCTGAGGTTTAACCCTCCTCCTCTTCCATCCCACAATCTGCCCATCTCTCCTCCACTGCCCTGTGTGCCTCTTTTCTGTCTCTTTTTCAGCTACAGCGGCTGCCAAGCCCATGCCAGCCAAAATGCTTTGTATCTCCTTGGCTACCTGGCGCTCCCTGTCCCCCAGAGCAGTGTTCCCAGGGATCTGTTTAACAAGGCACTGAGCGAAGAAGGGATTTCTCCAAACTGAAAATGCATCTTGTTTGATGTGCGGAGGGTTGTGTTTATTCTACTTCAGTGAGAAAGTGGGAAACATTTTAGTGTGTGCTGAAAAAACCCTCATTTAAACAGAAGCACAATCGCAGTGCACAGACCTTTTGCCATTCCCATCAGAGAGCCTGCCCTTGGCTCCTCAGCTACACGCTTGGAAACATGATGCCTGCTGGCATCCTCCAATTAAGATATCTGAACGTGCCTTCAGTCTGTTTCACTGTATTGAGAGACTTTTTCCTCACAACCAGAGGCTACTGATAAATAATTCATCTTTTCTTCCTTTGAACAATTCACCTTGGAAATGTGTGGCTTCAACATTCACTTGTACAACCTCCTGCGTCGTGTTTTAACACAACAGCAAGCATACGGACACATCCGAGCACTGCTCACTCCTCCTTGAAAACCTGCGTGTGCCCTTCCTTCTCACCTCAGAAATCCAAGGTCCTGTACGGACTGGTCCTGCTGCCTGGCAATCCAGGACCATGACCACTACAGAGAGCATCTCTAACCACAGACAGAGGGGAGAGGGCAACTCCGCCCAAGGAAGAGCTCTTGGCCAAGCAGCAGGGCTTTGGCCAAAGGAAAAGACGCCCTCAGCCAGCCTTTGGAGGGAAAAGCCCACCTACCCATCTAGCAAGACCAACTTCTGGCTTCCTCTGTTCTCTCTGGCTATAAATTCTTCAGCTGCCCTGTCTGTAAGGGATCTCATATTCTGGTAGTGATGCTGCAGACGGTATTTTCCCTGAGAGCCAGCAGTCACAAGCCACCCAGAGGAATGGAGAATCCACCCAGGAAATCGAGGCTAAAGACCACTCTGACAAAGGCAGCATCAGGCTAAGAAGCTTCAGCTCAAAACCTGGATGGAGATGGCTCTGCAGGTGTTGCAAGGAGACCTCTAATGTTGCCATGGTTCTGGTAAACCAGATAATCAACGTGGTGCTTCATCTCTGCCATTTCCCAGAGGTTCCCTGACTGTCACATGCAAATGAGTGGAAATAACAGACTTCCTATCAGCCTCCTGAAGTCAAAGGATGATCTGAATGTTCTTGTCCTATTAACAGGAAAAGATCCAGACTGCCCTGGGTTGAGGGTGCCCAAAAATCAAGACAGACACGGGAGAGAGAGACAAACTGCTGAGATCACATCTTCATCAAGATTGAGCAGAGCTTCTCCAGATGACTCAGCTTACCACAGCCCTTCAGACAGGTGTGTCCAGCCAAGCCTGCCCCACTCAACAGCAGATGCTGCAGCAAGAGATAGCAGGTGATGAGGAACTCGCTGTCCCCTCAAATTTGTCATTTCCAGCAGGGATGTCCCCAGGCAGTGCAGATCCTGGTCCCCCACGCCCAGAAGAGCTTCAGCGTTTGTCACACAGGCTGACAGGTCTCCAAGATGCTGTGCTTGGGGAAAAGCCAAAATTGCAATCTTTTGTCATCAGCATGCTTAACTGGTGACCTTTCCTGGGATTAAGGACCATCAGTGTCCCACACTGGCAATTTTCATCTGTCAGACAGGTCTGGAAAGGGGTCAGACATTCAAGTCAAAGCCTGGGCTTCTGTCACGGGTGCCAAGTTACTGGACAGCTCATGGGCTTCAGAACAACCTCTTGCCTCTCTTCTGAGCCTCCAGAGGACTTGGGGCTTCCTGGAACTTGCTCCTCACTGGGAACTGCAGGCAGAAGAAACAACTGTCCAATGTGGAAAAGCAGTTCCTGCAGGAGACAGAGGCTGACGTCCGTCAGGAGCACTGATGCCATCTAGGACAGCCTCTCAAGGGAAATAAGAGCTACAAGAAGTTCAGAAGAAATAGCTCCAGGGAAAAAAAGATGCAACTTGAATTTGAAACAAAGAGGCTTTGCTTCAGCTCAGCCAAGAAACCGAAGGGTGCACAGCCTACGCATACATAAAGGCTGTACAGGAAGGGGGCGTTGCCTGATCTCACTCCTGTGGATGCAGGAGGTATGTTAGCGAGTTATCTCTGCTTGCCCAAGCACCAAGGAGAGGGGCCAGGAGCTGCAAAAACAACGCTGCTGCAACACTGGGGGAATCTGCACCTCCAAGCAAGCGTCATTTACTCACTGCTGGAATTTTTTCCTTCTTTTCCCCTCTTTTCTGAAACCAGCAGATTTTGTTAGTTGCGTTTCTTGTCAAACTAAACAAAGGAGCATGCAGGTTTAGGTCAAACAATTTTATTTTACTAATCAATATGCAGAGAGAAAAACAACTAGAATTAAACAAAACCACATCGTATTTCTTCCATTTCTTACTTACTTTCCGGTGAAGTCCCTCCATCTCACTCTCAAACTGTTCCTTCTCCTGCTTGGTTTGGATCTGTGTCTCTCCCAGAATTGATTCCAGCTCTTCATTGCGCTCAACCAAATCCTCGTGCTCCTGCTCCAGTTTCTGCAGCTTGTGAAGGAGCTGTGAGTTCTGGCCCTCGATGTTTTCAATCACCTCTCGGCACCTACGCACCAAAGACCAACATCACCAAGGCTAGAATTGCTACGTGAAAGCATTGACACACATCCCAACGGCTCACCACTGGCGAGGAAGAGCCAATGTGTTTTTCACTATGGAATATTGCTGTCCTGCTAATGTTGAGTTTTGCATCCAGCATAACCTGTGCCTGCTCTGATTTAGGTGGCGACCATGGGAATTATTGGTGATGGGCTCTACACAGGTAACAATGAAGGTCCGGGGAGAAAACTGGTGAGGTGCTAGGATGCTAAGGGCTGAGAGGCAACGGCATATTCAACTGCTTTAGGTGGAAGAACAGGCTTGGGCATTTGAAGGGGAAAAAAACCAGACAGAGGGATGGGATCACACCCCTCTTCCTCCTCGAACCTGCCAGGAGAGGCTCAGCAGCAGCTTCCTGAGCAGGCCACAGGAGAACGAAGCTTTGACTTCCCTTAAATATCCCAGTTTACATATTTAAGCCTGAAAGCCAAGTTGTCTCTGTACACCCTAGACAGGAACCAAATCCAGAGAAATCTTCCCAGCAGCAAAACAATTTCAAAAACAACACTTTTGTCTGCAGAGAGCCACAAAAGCCCAAGCCTATTCTTTCAGAAAAACAAGCTGGAGAAAGTACCAGAAATCAGCCCGCATTCTTGATACCAAAGGCTACAGACCCCCTCAGGACTGCATTACCTCCGAACTTTCTGATCTGGGAGCAGAGGAACAAAGCTGGTGCCCAAGAGTGTTCTAAAGAACCCAATATTTAAATGCACTCTGCAAGACAGGATACCAGCAACCAGAGCGCCAGATAACCACCATGAAAATACAACAGGCAAAGGAGGATTTCTAGATTGCTCACCTTTTATGAAGTGTTTCACTACTCTGATATCTGTCTTCTTCATCGGAGCCAACCTTGCCTGAAACGTGGTCTCCTTCAACCCTCCCTTCACCCTTTGTGCCCTGTGGCTGAAGAGAAAATTAAGAGTTAGCACATAATTAAGACCGAAAGCTTAGCACAACATGATTGCAAAGCTACCCGAGTCTCTCATAAATGAACGGCAGAGCTAGAAAAGATGAGCTATATCTGCTTCATCTCCCTGCATTAGATAATCCAATAGCCATAGGAGCAAAACCGCCCAAGACCCATAATAATAAGAAGGCACTAGTGGGTATTAGCTTACGCCGACAGACATGCTCTACACATCAGTGTATTTGTTATGGCCAGCATAAATCCTATGCCATGCCTGCACAGGATGCACTCACATATACTTAGAAAGGAAAACACAAATGTTTCTGCACCACAGGCCGTGCGTCTTCATTTACAGCATGGGGCTGAAGTGCAGGGTGGGGCCCGTTTGCTCAATTCGCTTTCTAGAACAGCAAACAAAAAGCCCTTGAGAATACCTGCAGCAAGGACCCTGCTATTTCTTCAGTCTCGGTTGGTCCAGGCAATGGAAGACCTTGCTTTTCGCTCTTCTGATACTCAGAGATCTCCTCTTTGAGCTGTTCAACCTTCAAAAAGAAACCATTTGCTTTTATTTTTGGTGAACACTCATCTTGCTGTCTTAGAGAATTAAGATTCCCCTCAAATCTGCTGTAGATAAACTGCAGATATATTAATATTAACCACTCAGCTCAAGGGATTGGTTGAGATCACGTGGGTGCTCCAGCTGGGAGGCCTCAGACTATTTAAAGAGGTAAAGAGCAGTAAAAGGGGGAATGCTGCGCTGCATCAAAGGGTAAGTGATTTTTCTTCATTTACTTCAACTACTGACCATGCGCATGTCATACGTTCCTTTTTACCGAACGGGACTGAGTGCAGAGGGGTAGAGAGATGACAACCGCTATTTCTGAGGGCACCTTTTAGCCTTTGCTGTTGTCGATAGCAGGGAACCGCTCACATCGCACGGTCGCTCACCGCACACTCACTCTTGGCTCGGGATGGGTGTTCCTGAAGTCCTGCAGACAGTGCTCACCTTCGCCAGGTGCAGATATGATCCCCAACTCTTCAAGCGTGCCCAGCAGCACGTGTGGATGCCACCTGAGCCTCACGCAGTCGATGCCAGGGACCTTGCGCAGGTTCAGCGAACCACTGGCTTGCCATTTTTTACAGATCTAACAGCGCTGCTGGTCTCTGGAGCTATCAGCCATTGCAAAGCTTTCACACACCACCCTCTCAGCATGCATTTTTCCTTCCTTCAGCCTCATGCTCACCTCCATCCACACCCACACACCTGCAGAGCCCACCCAGACTCACGTCTGCCACACAGACACTGGACCCTGCACGGTGAAGGCTCAGTACTCCAACTGGCGGAGCACACGGCAGGGACAAGGTCAGTGTCCCACAGACCACCAAAGCAGAGCCAAGTGGCAAGCCCACTCCTCACCCGGCTGTCCATAACACACAGGCAGAAAAAAGGAAGACTTCAGAGTGCAGAATTCCTGTGGCTCATAATAAAGTACACTTTCAGCTTCTACAAATGAAAAATCAGGGTTTTCTAACTTCTATGCCAACAGTTCAGCCTCATTCCTAAGGAATAAAGGTGATTTGCTTTTAGCTTTACAGCACAGATGGTTGGAAGTGATCTCAGTCTGGCTACATTTTTCTTCCATACAGAGAAAACAATACCTTACATGGGTCTGAATATTTTTTGTGTATATATATTTCTTTTTTAATATATATATTAAAAATATATATACACACACGTACGTGTATGTATACATAGTGACTGAAAGAATCGATGTCCTAAAGCAAAGAAAATGTTATTTGGAATTTAAAAAAATGTAAAGCAAGGAACACGAATGAAACCTCCTTTTGCAGACCCAGGAACAGGCTGTCCTGTAAATACAAGGTTTGAGATCACAAATATGCTTAGACACTACGCTAAGGAAGAACCAGCAACTTCTTTTAAGCACAAGGAACAGAACTACATAGTAAAATTTTTAAATCCTCAAATGTGAATAAATTATATTCAAGCAAGTAAGTCTTCAATATTATCATGAAGAGATGGGCATGGTGTTCTCAGAGATTCTTACATTAATTTAAAAATACTCATTTTAATCCAAGAGACCCACAAGACAGCTGCTGAGCTATCTGTGCTGGGATGGCATAAGTAATTATCGACTGGCTGGCAACCACTTATAGGCTGCTGATGGACTGATATAGAGAGTTTGAGAGTTACGAACAGAAACAGTGTTTGTGCTAAATGACACATTTTAATGGAAAACAGATTGTTATATTAATTCAGTATTGGCAATCTCAGTAAGGAACTATCTTGTTGATAAAGATTATTGTATTTAGAGAATCCTAAACTTATTATGTCACACATTGAACTAATAGTAATGGCATCCACTTAAGAAAGCCCATGCAAAATGAAAAGGAATAAGTTTATCTTCTACTGAGCAAATCAACGTAGCCACATTAAAACGCCAAAGAAGCTGAGAGGTATCAAAACACGAGCATAAATTTAAAATTCTTTAAAAGATAGCTAGCATTGGGTTTTAGACTAAACTTATTCGCTGTCTTTAACAACGGTCCCCAAGAAAAGGTAGAAATATTTATTGCTTACTCCATTTACCCTCTTGATTTGTGCAAGCGCTGACCAGGAACAGAAAGCATCAAGCTGATCCTGTACCCTGGGCACAGGGAAACGTGGCCCAGGGCTCTAAGCTGCCAGCCCCGCAGCACGTACTCAGCGAGCGGGCACAGCCCCTCCGCGTTCAGCGAAGCACCGAATCTTCCTGCGCTGAAGGATGCTAGGAGAGCTGAAATTTTTTTTTCAGGGCTGCAGCAACAGCAGCTGCTTTAAAACACTCTTTGGTTATTTATTCTGCCTGTTTCCCCGAAGTTTGTTACTCCATGAGCCCTGAAACATCAGAACCACAGTTCTAGAAAGACTCGCTATAGAAAAGTGAGGGGAAAGAGAGAGGTGGGGGGGGGTTAAGGAGTAGGGCTGAATGTCAGGAGCCAGCCCAGGAGTGCTGGCCACGCAGAGGCTCCTTGGTGCCATGGCAGAGCAGGAGACCCAGCAGCAGGAGACGGGTACTCACCAGATCGAGGAACGCTTTTCTTTCCAAGTCAAGCGTTTGGACCCGTGCTCGCAGCGCCAGGATTTCCTTGTCCAGTCTGCTGTTGTGCTCCATGGCCTTCTGTAGCTCAGTCCTGTCTGTACAGAACGACAAAATCTGGTCACCAACACCAGTTTGGACCTTGGCCAAGCTCAGAGGGGAGCCACCACACAAACAGTGTTTCTGGAATTGCATTGCCCTTATGCACAGGTGAACGCGTGCGACAATAGAGAGGGGAGCGAGTTCCCCATACATATGGGAACACATTCTCTTCCTCAGATAACAGAGGTTTATGTTTCTGGAGATCCAAGCTCAATAGCAGCACTATGTTTATTACAAGAGCACAGCAGTCTCTCCACAGTTATTCCAGGGAGTCAGTTTACCTCTACATCACAGAAAATGCCTCAGGTATTTAGGTATGGGTTTCACAACCAACTAGGGTGAGCCTTTAAAAACCCAGACAGCCGTATTTCTTATTTTCATCATAAAATTCATAACTTGCCGCAAGCAGAAACACGATCACAGTTAACACATCAGTGCTCTGCTAGCATTAATGTTTATGAAATGGCCAGTACTGCAAAACTTCGGGTCATATGCCAACCCTTCAAGCCTGAGTTAATAAACATACACAACCATCACACTGATGAATGCAGACTATCTTTATTTCAAGTGCAAGAAGTAGGAAAAGCTATTTGTGTTAGGAGCACCCTGACAGAAATGTGTCCACATATACACTGGTATCCTAATCCCAAGTAAAACTAGTGAGAAAACAGTTTTCCTTACAGAAAAGGTGAACGAAGATTTTTCCCTTTTCAGCTTAACGCCGGGCACAGGAAATTTCCGCTTAAATTTGACTTTTATTCAGGCAAAAATAAAAACATACCTTCTTTCTTGGTCCCAATCTCGGGGCGGGCGGGGGGGGGAACACCAAACCCAAACCCCACAAAGCCCAAACCCATTTCAAACAAGAATTTCTATGTTGGATTTTCAGTTTCGTAAATTAAAATAAGAGGCAAGGAACACCTTCTACCAAAGTGCTCATTTTGCTGAAAAGCCTGTTTACCGCTACAGAAAGCCTTGATAGAACTCGGGATCTTCTCTGCTCGTACATAGCATGACTTACCACTCTCTCTGCATGCGTTCACCCCTTCCTCCCGGCTCTCGGGTGCTTGCAGGGCTGACCACGAGTCCGATTCTACAAGGATAATGGCGAAAGTTGTGCTGTGGCAGTCTCTTTGGATGCTTCTGAGCACAAAACTCAGCAACATTTTTAATGCGCTTTGTTAAATACAGTTGAAGGAAAACGAAAGAAAAATAAATTAATGCAGCAGACCACTAGACACACAGTTTAAAATCTCTGCTCACCGTCACCAAAGACCCAATAACTGGGCTACAAATTGGCCAGGAACAATTTCATATTTTCTCTTCAACCCAAGCAAGCAGCTGCAAGTTATCATTGAGCCAAAATACACTGTTTAAGTGGAGTTTTACTAAAGATCAGAGATTTCATTTTAGGTTTTTATTATACAAGCAATTTATTTATAGAACAGTTGGCTCAGAAGCTCATCGGGAGGAAAAGGCACGCAGATATACATCATCAGGGAAGCTGCTAAGATGTTATAACACTAATTTTGCACACTAATACTCACAGCATAATAAACTGCGCCAACGTAACAAGCATTAAACCCTTACTCACAGTTTGGAAGGCCTTATGTTCACTTGACGGTTACGAGAACCATAAAGCACAGATTTCCCCATGCAGACTACGATCCATTGAGAGCAGTCGCACGCTGCAGCCCATCCGTGATCCAGAGAAGCAGCACTGTTTGGAGGCTGCAACACCACGCTCGCTCCATCCCCAGGGCTCGCTCCATCCCCAGGGGCGTACGCAGATCAATCGATACACAGAGCAGACGCCTGCAGAGCGCTCATTTCCCTGCCTTTGATTAAAAGGCTGTAAACGATGGTTTTGGAGGCTGGCTAGAAGGTTTAGCTAGGTCTAGGTTTAGCTAGGTCTGAGTGTTGTGCGTGAGCTGCGAGGTCAGCATCAGGACCTGTGATTCACACATAAACCGTACCGAGGTGGTACCAGCCTCCTTAAGTGTATCAGTCTCTGCAAAGGCACATGGGGCAGGAGCGTGTTATCACATTTTGGGGTTCTCCACTGAAACTCTGCATCACAGATTTTGGGACAATGTAAATAACCCAGAGAAAAAGCATCCAGAAAACAGTGTTTTGCTCAGGAAATCTCTTGTAGGAAGTAGCAGTGAAGCACCTGGCTTGAGGAACTACTCTGATAGGAGCTTTACCAAGTAGTTTGATTTCCCTCCAGAAAACCCTTTAACTTTTATAGTCAGTATTTTACAAAAATGTTAACACTTAAGGGCTGGTCAACAACAGTTATTTCAATAAGGAGGTTAAGCAAATATTAGCAGTGATAAGAATCTAACCAGTCACTTGAAGACTGCTGATAAGCTCTGGTTATGAGCGCTTGTTAACGGCTCCTATGGAGGCAACATCTGAAGAACCTAGAGAAGAGCGGCCCAGCTGTCCTAACACTATGTACATGCTGTTTTAGCTACTCTGATTTTGGACCAAGTCGTCATTTCCTCTCCATCCCCTCCTGGGGCATGAATTTCTCTCTGTATGTGAGCCAGGGAGAGGAAGCCAGTCAAGACCCTGCTGCTGTAATCAGGGATCAGATAACCCCATGTCTCAGCTTTCCCCACTCAGAATTAATTGATCTGTGACTATTAATGACGGCATTCGGATCTCCTAGGTACCAGGCTAACATCTGACACTGATTTTTCCAAATTACAAGCAGAGAGGGCACAGGACAGCCTGCCTCCCACTCCCCTGGGTGAGAAGTGCAAGGCTTACACTAACCAGGAGTGGGCTAAGTGCAGGCCAGTAATGAGGAGTGGCCACAAGAGAAGCACTTACCTATTTTGCTCTGCTCCTTTCTTTGTGCATCCAGCTCGTCTGTCAACCTCCGGATCTCTTCCTGGGCCACCATCAGCTTCTGTGTGGCCTCATCCAGATCTCGTTCAACTCTTGCACGTGATGCTTGTTCCCTCTCCAGCTCTTCCCTGTAGGACTGAAACACAAGGGCTAACGCTCCAACGGAAACGAGACAACGCTCCCGGTGATGTGACCAAGGCAGGTCCCCCCTCCACACTGCTCCTGACCCGCCAGAACAAGGGTGGCAACACAAACAGAAAGCAGGTGAGCTTGGGGAAGCCACTGCAGAGGCAGGAGACAGACACACAGCCAATAACCCTCTTCACCATGGACATGTGCAAAAACACAGGTGTGGAACTGCGTGGTGTGCCTGTTGCCCTACACAAGGCTCTGTTTTTCCCTCCCTGAGACAATGCCATTAATTACGATGCATTTTCAAACACAAAATATATGAGGTTTTCCAAGGGGAGGGCTCCACCACACCCCGTGAAAGGCTGCTCCACAGACAAGCCCACTCCACACGTTTGCGGTCCCGTGGCCATTGTGAGAGCTAGCCCCAAGCCAGCCCAGCACTGCTAACCTCCTCTTCCAGTCTCCACTTGCTCCTAGAGCGCAGGAGCCAGAGACTGGTCCTAGTGACCCGTGATTCTGCAGAAAAGTCATTTCAGCTGATATAAAAAGAGCTATTTCTCCACCCCTCAACTTTGGTCCACTCATCTCCAATGACACTTCTTTGTGGCTACCATCAAAGGCACATGAGTGCTTACATGGCCAGCCCTGACCCAAAGCTGGTGAGATGTTAACCCTGGCTCTCAGCAGAAGCAATTCACTCATGCATCGCCCCCAGGCTGATGTGGTTGCGCAGCCCGAAGTTCAGAGCTCACTCACATCCCATCAGCTAAAAACAATTAAAAAACTCACAGCGTGCTTAGGAACAGACCAACTGCTTGAAATCTCGACTACACGCCACGTCATCAGCAAGAAAACGTGCAAATGTTTTACCTTATTAATTGTCTCTCCAGCAGGCCGCGTGGATTCATGCTGTGGTGGGAGTTCGTCTTCTAACGTCTGACAAATGTGATCAAACTCATCCTTGCACAGAGAGAGAGTTAACAAGTCAGCACCACCAGAAAGCATGCTGCCATGTATCCTGACACCAGCGTGTAGGATTTTCAGTTTCAACCTATCTTGACACGTGGGGGGTTGTAATCATACCTTATATTTGAAGAGAACGTTTTAACCAGAGTTACCCCAAATCCTTGTGAAAATCCCTGTTTTCTCCATTAGTACTGGGAACTCTGGGGGTTCACTAATGGTTTTTCTAAAACCTGTGACCTCCTTGGCTTTTTCCTTTTTGAGCCTGTGGGCTCGGCTTTGCCCAAAGAAATGTGTTGGTGCCAAGTATGCTTGACTCACTTCATCAGAGTAACACTGGGTTATTTCCCCATGTCCCTCTCTTTCGAGCCACTTATCGAGTTAACAGATTCCTGCTCCCCTGCAGCCTGCGCACATGAACCAGCATCAAGGGCTTGCTAATGCTCAGGAGGTTGGTTGTCATGGATATTTTGCACCTCGGCTCCAGAGAGGTGAGCACGCTTGTGCATGCCATGCCTTCTACCAGAGCTCGGAGAGCGTTTCCCCATGTATATAATAGAGGTGACTACACAAAGACGCATGTTTGTACCCTTTTGCATTAGCGAGGATGCATCAAAAAAATCAATTATGCTTGAGCAGTCCAGCTAAAAGCTGCATTCATTTCTGTAACAGACAGGACCGTATCTGGACCTCCAGTCTAAGAGTAAAACAAGCACGTAACAGGTCATTTGAGAATAAGAAAGGCTACACGTTCCAGTAAGCAGAGTAACGACAGCAATTAACCTATTAACCTGTAACACTGCTGTGACTCTAATGATTCTGTAAGACAAGTGTGATGCCACCCCAAACAATGGAGCACTTAATCAACAGTTTCTAGTTCACAGGCATGGACAGCAATGACATCATCTGGGGAGAAAAACCAGTCTGCTTTAGAGAAACTGTTTTCCTGAAAAATGTGTCTTTCACCTGGTTTTAAAAACAGAGAAAGGTGCCATGTATATGAACCGCGCAGAAGTTGTGTTCGATTAGCAACAAGGAGCATTAAGCTTATAATGTATTTTGATCATGCAAGAATACCTTTTCCTTTAATAAGCCTCACTCCTCTAAACATCTGCATGAAAATTGGGTAAAAGTCAGGTAGTTACAGGCCTGTCCACCTACCAGGGGACTGTGGCACCTCGTACCAGGAGGGATTCAAGTAAACTCCACGTCATTCCTCACACACAGACAGCCTATGTTATCTCCACGTACAAGGCTTTGCCTCGGCTCTGCCCTTTGCCCAGCCCAGCTGCAACAACACACTCTCCATCTTCATCCACCATTCAAGACCAGTCTTGTTACAGAAACATGTTTATTGCAGGATCATTAGAAAGAACAATCCTGAGAGGGGACTGCTAGGACAAGTCAGCTGCATCCTCAGAAGGACGAGCTCCGCACAAGGAGGTTTGGATTCAACGCCAGACTTGCAGGATCTGCACCCTTCATTTGACCTGGCCCTACTTCCCTTGGCACTGAAGGAAGAGCAAATCCAATCACACCCGGTAAACACTCAGTAGAAGCAGTGGTTACCCGGCATTTCATTGTGAGGTTGCAGTTCTGCTTCCCCTTTTTAACTACAGTGGGGTTTCTATTAGACTGCTTTGTAGAAAAAAAAACCCGCAGCAAACATTTGTATCAAGTGACAGGCGTTCACGGGCAGATTATTCAGGATTTGCAGAGAGGCATTTTCTGTCCCAGAGTGGGAGACAGCATATCATGGAAGTTTCTCTGCCTCACTGCAAACAGATTCTTTGATTCCAAGGTGGATATTTACATCTGAAGGTGTTATTGTACCATGGATGAATCCCAAATGACACCCAACCCTACAACATTTAGGCAGACTAGGCCTCTCCAGCCAGAAAGGGATGCTCTTGAGGACAGTAAAATACCAAGTGGCACAGAAAAGGCAGACAAAAAGGCAATTGTTCACTGCCTCCTAATACAAGAGCTAGAGAGCCTCGAACGAAGCCAGAAGATGGTAAGTTGAAACAAAGGAACCTTCATGTGACAGTAACTGAACTGCAAAAGTCCTTGCTAGGAGATGTTGAGGATGTAAGAAAACTACATGGGTTTAACAAGCAGCCAAATTCATGGAAGGGAAAAAATAATAAAAAACTAGACCCAACAACAGCACCCCTGGTTCAGACACTGCATGCCACTGGAGGCAAGGGGAGCATTTCTGATGAACTGCCACGACATATTTGCCCTCCCGTGGCGCTGCCTTCCGAGGTTTTGCATTTGGCTTCTGGTCAGATGGCACAACACAGCTCAAACCAAGCCGAGCCTCCCTCCTCCAGCGAGCTCGCCCAAAAAAGGCCAGGAAGCTCTTCAACTCCAAACCAGTTTTATCAGAATGAAAAACTAGAAACTTAAAACACTAGAAAGTTCAAGGCAGCAACAGAAGATGAGACAGAAGCGAAGCAAGAAGCTCTCCACCTACTTGTGCCCCAGCAGGCAGCCCCTGGCTTCCAGCCAAGCCCAACTTCAGAGGTCACCAAACCCTGCTGGTCCCCTCTGACCCCGGGAGGGCTTTCCTGTCAGTCCTGGCTGGCTGCTCTTTGCAGGGCCTGCAGCTCCTGGCCCTCTCACATCCGCCTTGCAGCCTGGAGCCTCCTCCCCTAAGCTCACTCACTGTTCCCCAGGCAGGAGCACCCCCGCTCCCTCCAGAGGGGCAGCCTGGCCCGGCCACTTCTGGAGTGGCAGGAGACTAGGAGAAAGAAAAAATTTAATGCTCTGTATCACAAATACCGCAGGGCTAATCAGGCTCTAGACCTGACCCAGTGCAACAATTTCTATGCTCCTGTATATCCAACAGCCATTGCTGTCAGAAAAAAGTTATGGATGAGGCCAGCAAGCACAGCAATGCCGGAGAAACAGCTACAGCAGCTCCTGGGCTCCAGTTCTGTGAAATGGCCGTATCGAGGAGCAGGTGGAGATCAGTGGCCTTGGTGGGAGGGAGATCTCCCTAACTGAGATGATCGGTCACAGACTGTCTCTCCAACATGCAGTAGCTGCTGCTCCTCCTCCAATTTGGCAGCATTCTTCACCTCAATCTTGGAAAGCAACAAACTCAAGATACGGACAGTCTTTAACCTACCAATCCATCAAGTCATGCTGTGAAATTCATTTACTGAGCTCAGTTTGTAACCAGAGGTTTGGTCAACTTCCATTCTCCAGCTCAGCAGCTAGAAGACAAGGGAATGAGTTTTAACCTCACCTGAAGTAGAGAGAAGGCTTTTTTCTTAAATTAATGCTTTTCGGGGAACTCAGCCATCTGAAATTAAATACTAGATCATCAGGAAGTCTGGATTAGTAGAAAGTCATTATTACCCAGTGCAGATCCTCAGACCAGATGTATCAAAAACTCTTCAACATTTTAAAATTAATCCTATTCACTATCGCTGCACAAGATGTGGGAGCAAATCAAGTGTAAATATGCAAGTCAAATTTCTTAATTAGCTTCAGCATTAAGAATCCACAATGTCCTCACAGACAGGAGAAACATTTTGACTTTAAAAAAATATCTCAAAGACAACCTTTTCCGCAGCATGCTTCCAGTCAGCCTGAGCAGCTAAAGCGGGAGGTACCTGAAGCTGTGCCGCACACAGCCTGTCTACGTAGCTGTGTGAATTCAACTTCTGATCCGCGATCTCCAGTTTCTCCAGGAGCGTCGTTCTTTCTACCAGTAAATAGGCAATCTGTTCGCTGGCATTACTGTGAGCTATTTCGGACAATCCTTCCTGTTCCAGCATCTCCTCGACCTCCTTCAGCTGGGCTTCTGCAAGACAAGGCTTTCTGTGAACAGAAGAACAAATGAAGCCCGACTCCTTCTAGATCTGCATCCTAGCTCCTCTAAACACTCCCCACCACAATAGCCCTGGAGCTCACCAACAGCTCACAAAACATTTGTAGTCTCTTCTGCTTCCCCCATCTGCTGCGCCTTCCTTCTGCTGCGCCTCGACTGAGTTCTCCTGCCTTGTTGTCAGTGGGAGAGTTACTACAACCATTTTCCTCGACCCAGCAGCTTGGTTATCCCCAACCCTTCCACCCCTTAATACAGTTTGGTGGAAATTAAGCAACAGATTGAGAGACACCAGACGGACCGGCAATCACATAGACCTTTTATTTGGAAGAAGAGACACAAAATACCCTATCACTTATATAAGCAGAACATCACTGTTTCCCTAAGGACTGTCTGGTGGGGAGGTGGGTCTGAATACCTTATTTTTACGCACACACAGCAGCGATGCACAGCAGCACCTGGTGCATCGTGCACAGCCCGTGGTAGAGGCCGGGCTGTTGGATCACACATGATATGGTATGATACGGCCAGGAACCAGCAAGAGCCTGAAGCAGTTGGAGAAACAGCACCCCATGGGCACAGAGGGACTCGGAGTACTTCTTAAAACATGACTCCAGAAATCACTCCCTGAAGAGCGATCCTGACCCATTCCTCCAAAACCAGCCACAAACCCAGGCCAAGGCCTGCTTCTGCTAACACAGACCTGTTGTTTGAAGGTCTCCTGTAGGATTAAAAATTCCTTTTGGAATTAAACTGTCAACTCTTCACCATTTATCCCAAAATTATAGCTAGGAAGACTGTGTACCGGGAAAAACTTCAAGATTCAATGGCCTCCAAGGCAAATAGTTTGGACTTGATCAACGGTTGGACTTGCTGATCCTAGAGGTCTTTTCCAACATTAATGATTCTATTCTATGATTCTAGACGACAACAGCACTTGCAAGAGAAGCTGATTTATGGTTAGGCACTGTTGTCTTTGTGCAACAAACAGTTGTTAAAAAAAAGCCCCTCATTTGCATGGCTGGAAATTTATCTGGCAGGAGATTATGAGGAACCTTTGGTCTCCCATGTGGTTGGGGCCGCAGCACTGGATCCAATGGCTTGCTAAGATAAGGAAGGGTTTTTCAAAACCTCCCTATGTAGTTCATATTAAAAAGAAAACCAACAAACCCTGCTTCCAATTTGTAGCCCAAACCAGATTATAAAGGTTTCCAAGCGCCGTAGGGTGGGAACTGGGGGGAGTTGTGGGTTTCATATGGAGGAAGGAGGGATATTCACACTCTTTTCGCTGCTTAGGGAGCTAGAGTTAGACACCTGAAGTTAAGCAGAGCAAATATTCCTCATACTCTTACACAGGATACACACACAGCTCTGGACAAGTCTGTTCCTCACTTCCATACACTGGATTTAACAGAGGACCCAGTGCAATCACATCCTAAGGCTCAAATCAATCGCATGTTTCCACTCTGCATTTTGCAGCCAGCTCTGTCCAGCCCTGTGGATGGAAAACACCCTGCGGTTTCCCGTTCGCCCTCCCCTCTGGTTACAAATTACACACTGTTCAATGAAGATGTCAAACATGGCTGACTTGCAGCTTTCCTCCATGAAGCAGAGCAAAATATGGCGTTTTGGAGTTTAAAAATAGCTGGCCGCTTGCTCCATATGCATTATGAAGAGTCCACAGCTCGTGCTCAACTGAAAAATCCCCCTTACCTTGCAGTTTCCTCCCAGTTTTGCCGAATCGCATCTAAAATAAGCTGAAAGCTGCTCTGCTTTATGGCCAAAAATGGGACAACCATCTCCCTTTAGGGACAATGCTCTGAACTCATATGGCAGCTCCTACGCTGACAGTTTTATTTTCAAGTACTTCCCCCTACACCTAAGCAGCACAGTTTGGGGAAGCAAGACCTAGAAATTTTCCCCAGGCTGAAGAAGAAAAGGATTTGGGAGGATGAGGGGAGTCTGCCCTCCACAGCACAGACCACCTGCTTGTAAAAGCCCACTAATTCCTTAGGAGTATCTCGAACACCTTCCCTACCACGTCCAACACGTCCCATTTGAGAAGGGCAAACACCTCATGCAAGCAACGTTGTACCACCGCACCGACGTGCCCCCCCAGCCATCTCCTGCGCCGCCTCCGCACTTGCTTCTTTGGAAGCCAGTTTTGTATTTGCAAAGGCCTCTTACCCCAGCAAGTTTCTCCAAAATAAGCAGCTCACCGGTACCCTCACACCCACGACAGAAGCTGCATCCTCTCGTCCACGCTGGGTATGTTTAAGCAATAGAGCTCTTAAAATAAACAAGCTCAGGCCACAACCATTTATTCTTTTTGTTTCACTTTTTAAACAAATCAAGGCAAGCCCCCCCACAGCGTTGTGCTCTACTGCCATTACATTTGTTTTTCAGAAAGGCTTTTGGTAACCCAGCGCGTGAGTTATCGATCTGCCCTCCAAAAACATCAAGGCGTATTCGACATGAACCATCGGAAACAGATTACGAACTGCCTCGAGGAAAGGAAAAATTTCACTCTGGGCAGAGGTACCAAATGAGGTAAAGCTCAGATCAATAGCCCAACATAAAACCAGCAGTGGCTGCTCTCCACAGTAACCCTTCAAGCGCATTCCAGGCCAGAAGAAAACGTGTAGCAGAAACTTACTTTTTATCATCAGAAACAGCTTTCAGCAGATCTAATTCCTCCCAGCGACCCTCGGGACCAAGCAGAGCTCCAGATCTGTTTGTTTGCTTTTGGAAGAGGGAGCATGGTCAGCCCTGAGAGCCCACCCAAGCAACCTCCCGCGTTTACCCAAGTCTTTGCCTCTTCCCTTCCAGACCCCTCAGCTCCCCAGAGCTGGAACTCCCAACTGTCACTACAAGCAAGATCAGGACAGATCCTGTCCACGTGCACGTCACTGTTCACAGGTCAGGCCCCTCCTTTGTACCACGGGCTCGAACCAGCCTCTGTCCTCATCTGCCCTTTCCCATCTGAAGTCATTACCATTTCAAGCCTCCCAAAAGCTCCCTACCACCACCTGTTCTTGCCTCCCCCACATTTTGTTTAACAATCCCCTTAGATTGGGGTCTGCCTTTCCACAAGGTCCTTCTCCAGCCCTGCTTCCAGCCTCATCTGCAGTATCATCTTGGTCCTACTAAAGACAACCAGCAAAATAATAAAATAACATTTTGCCCTGCAAAAATGAGAGGGGGAGCGGGACCTACTTCAAGACCTTCAGCCTGTCCTGCACCGCACAGGGCTCAGGAGGCATCTCTGGGCTGGTTTGCACAAACTCTGATGGAAAACAGAGGCCCAGGGAATAGACACAGCGATGCAGCACCAAACCCTGTGGCAGAGGTACGTTGGAGACCTGGAGCAGAAAAAGGCCTGACAGAAATCTTTGATCAAGCACAAGCACACCCATCCTCTCTGTGCCAGAGACAGCCAGTGGGTTGTTTTGTTTTGTGAAGAGGCTGACCTATGAAGCAAAAGGCTTCTCCCTCAAGAAAATGATCTACAACCATCCCAGAACACATCAGGGCTGATGTCCCTCACTGCGGAGGACGGCCTGCTGGAAGGCAGGGTTTCACCCACTGCCCAGACCACTCAATTATCAATGCACACCACAGGACCGCAGCTAATGCCACCAGTACGGTAATAACAAGTCTTAAAAACCAAAGTCTGACAGTGATATCCCAAAGCAAACTCCCCCAGAAAGCTGCTCAGAAACACCATCTGGCACCAAAGCACCACAGAACCGCAAAAACCCCTCGGGGACGGTTTGGTCGCAATTAACAACCCACGAGGGCAATGGACACAGACCTCTGCTTCCACACGAGCATTAATCCTTGCTCAACAGCCACAAGAATCCTCAAAAAAAAAAAAAAAAAAAAGGAAAAAGTCTAAAGGAGCAGAGCCACTGTGAGGAAATAAATGCAAAGCCAGCTTTTGGGACATCTCTGTCCTTCGTCTGCCACCTTGTGGGGAAGCTGAGAGAAGAACCAGTAATAAAGTTTTCCGCCACAGCAATGCTCTGGGGGGCTCATTAGTCTTCGAAGCCCCTGCTTACCAGCATTTTCAATGCTGAACGATGGCTTTAAGTGCCCAGAGGAACCATATTTTCAGGCAGTGCTTAAGCACACCCATCTTCGAGAAGTTTTGCCATTAGATGTGCTCCCTGAAACCTGCAGGCTGGCCAAAACTGAACCAGAGACTCAAAATTGCAATCAGTTTCTCCAAATTCCTGTATTTGCCTCCCCAGATAAAGTGTGCATAACAAAGAAACAGTTCAAGCTGTGCTATCACCCCCAAATTCACCTTAAGCCCAGGATAACACACACCACAAAAGGAGGAGTTAACAATAACGGTGTGCGATCAGCAGTACTCAAGGCACAATGGAAGACTAGGAAGACTGAAGAAAGTCAAGAACAGCAAAACCTATTTGCCCTTACTGGAGGTGATTCCAGGGTTTGAGAAAGTAAATCATCTGAAGTGAAAGAATTTGTTGTAAATAAAATGACTACACTAAAATAAGTGCACAGGACGGGTTTTGAATCACCATCACAAACATACCACCATCCTTCAAAGTTGTTTTCAAAAACGTGGACTTTATCTAAACCAAAGCCAACAGCAAATTCACTGGCTTCAGTGGGAGCTCAGCTCAACGCTCAGCTCCCTGAGGGGCCACTGCCAAATAATTTAGAGTTGGGAAACAAAGAGCACCATCAGTTCTATTCTTCAGACAGTCTCTGAAAAACTGCAAAAACGGGTGGGAAACTGCCTGACCGGCTAAATCAAGGCAGTTAAAGCAGACAAGAGCCTCTAAATCAATTACAAATCGGTTCTAATATTTCATTAATGCTTCTGCCAACCTCCCAAACAACACACCACGTGCGCCGATCTGGCAGAACTCACTAAGAACCGCTGCTCTGCTCTCAAAGAGGCTTTAAACCAGCTCTGCCGAAAGACCCGTACGCCGCTACCTGCTAACGCATCTCCTCGGACCGTGGTTCGGAGGGAAAGGATTACCCTGCTGCAGCCGCAGCCGCGACAGCTCAAGCCTGAGCTGTTCGTTTTCTTTTTCATACTCGGTGGTGATAGCGTCCCGCTCCTCCGTCAGGGTACGGACGTGGCCCACATAGCTCTCCACCTAGGAATAAAGAAAACACGGCTATACCCGAGCATCTGTATCAACGCCTGGCCGGCACAGATAGCTCTCGATCCCCCAGTATTTACAGAATAGCCTCAAACATTTGTAGGACGCTACTTCTTTATGCTTTTGTAACATCTGGGGGTGTTAAACACTTGACTGCAAGGCCTGGAAGGCGGGAGGGGTGGCGGTACGGCGGTGCCGGGATGCGGGGCGCTCTGTGGGAGATGCTGGGTGCTCTCCGGTGCCCCACGCGAGGCCCGGGCCGCAGGGCCGTGAGCTCCTGAGGGCGGGAGGAAAGCGGGGAGCGCCGTGAGCCCGCGGCTGCTGCACGGGGCGGGAAGGGGGCGCCTCGGCCCGGCCCGGGTGACTCCGGCCCCTTCTCCCGGCCCGCCCTTACGTCTCTCATCTCCTCGGCCCGCCGCTGCTCCAGGTCGCCGAGCCGGGCCTCGGCGCGCCGCAGCAGCCGCCAGGCCAGGCCCAGCTGCTCCTCGGCCGGGGCGGCGGGGTCGGCGCCCTCCGCCTGCAGCCAGCGGCGGACGGTCTCTGCCGGTACCGGGGTCTCCGCCTGCGGGGAACCGAGAGGAGCCATGAGCGACGGGGGCCGCGGGAGGGGGGGTGGGGGAGGCGGGACGGGGAAAGCGACGGACAGACACCCCCCTACCCCGCCTCCCGGGCACCCACCGGGGCGGCGGCGGCCGCCTCCATGCGGCGCGGGCCCGGGCCCGGCCCCTCCCGCCGCCATGGCAACCGGCGGCCGCCGGCGCCCCGCCCCTCGGACCGCCAGGAGGCCTCGCCCCCCGCGCCTAAGCCACGCCTCTTCGCCCGTTGGGACACGCCCCGTAGCCCAAGGCCCCGCCCCCCACCCGGCGGGGCCGCGACACCCACCGGCGCGGTGGCTCCGCTCCTCCGGTGACCGAGGAAGGCCCGTCCCCCTCCTGGCCATAAAACCAGGGGCATTTCGGGCTACGGCGCCTTCACCAGGCCACTGCTTCGAGTCCATTGCGCAACCAAAGGACCTGCCGAGCCATGCCCGCTAGCCCCAAAAACCCGGCAAAGAGGGCCCGTGGTTTTTCCCATTTTTCTTCTAAACCCAAGGCAAAGCTGCTTGGAGACGAAAGGCTTCCCCCAAAGCGACACAAGCACCTACACGAGGCTGACATGGAGGAACTGCAAGGTCAAGAAGGCTTCATCCTGCAGAGCTGAGTCACGGGCTGAAGGCACGGCGCAAGAGGATGGCAGAGGAAGGACAAGAGAAGAGGGACACTGCAGCACGCAGCGAGGACCCAACAAAGCAAAAGGCAAGACGGTCCCAGACCTGTAGGAGCCACCTCCTACCCACGGTACCACAACCAGCACCCCTGAAAGAGAAGGGCTGGCGCCCAAAGGCGATGTCGGTGGGACAGGAGCTCCGCGGGTCTTAGCTTAACGTTCTGCTCGAAACAGGACCAGCGCCGGCACCGGAACGGGATGGCTGTGGCTAAGTTTGAGCTTTGGAAGTCTCCCCGACCTGGGCTTCACCACTCTCCCGAAGGAGGGGCAGACATTGCGCAGGGAAGTCCAGAGCCATGCTCCCGAGTCGAACGATGCAGCCCCCCAAGCCTCCCACAGGGCCTGAGACAGGCAATGCCTGAGTCTCCTCCTCCAACAGTTGAGATTCTCTCCTTCACAATCACCTTCCAGAGACAGGCCAGAACACTCCAGAGCCAGCGTGCGTTGTGCTTCTCCCACCCCTTGTTCCCAGATCCCTTTACAAAGGTTTTTATACCCCTGTCCCTGCCCCTGCTCATAAGCGCAAGGCTCCAAATAAGACAACTGAAAGCCCGGAACCAGCAGGACTCGACGTTCACATTGATACACACAGGAAGGTGAAGAGAGGCAGCTCTCTGAGCCCCCAAGCGCACACAACATGCACGCAGGACACACCACCATCTTCTCCTTCCCTATTTGCAAGTCTCCAGCAGGCAGGTCCCTACGGACGGTCTCCACCTATCAGTCCCGGCCGTGTAGACATTATTAGTTCCTTCTCCCGACTCAGTTACTGGCTGGATCTCAGCACTCCTGACCAAGCCGGACTGTTCCTCCCATCACTAAACACATCCTCCCTGCACACCGTAGCAGTCCTTCAGCATTCAGCGCTCCCCACTGATCCCCTGAGCTCACCCTCACGCTCTTTTCTTGCTCTCTGGGTTTCTTATCCTCATTTTATGAGCCTGATTTTCAGGTGATCGGTGTCATTACAAAAGCATTGTTGCCTTCTTGAACGCTCAGTGGTTCTAAGTAGAGCAGAGTCTCACCTCTGGCGAGGCTTCAGTGTGAGAACCGCATTCTTGTGCCTCAGTGTCTTTCTTTACAGACTTCCCATGAATTTATTCCTGGAGAAAATAAATTTCTTGCCAAAGGAAGCATGCAAATAGACACACAACGGACAGCGGGAGAGCCGCAGTTAAGTTTTCTACCACAGAATTGCACGCTCTGCTTCTTGTAAGCATGAGGAATATATGCCTAGAAATCCCTGAGGTTTAAAGAACACCAGGTTCTCCTCCCGAGACCAATCGCTGCTGCCCTGATCCACTCTCCCTCCCCGCCCCCGCTGCTGCTCCTCCTCCAACCTCTTGTCCCCAGGCCATGCTCAGACACCACCGCGTGTGCTCTGCACCATGGGTCTCCTTGCCTTCACCCCCTCCAGCAACCTCCTAACGCCCATGACGGAAGGAAAACCTCGGTGAAACAGCTGCTTTAGGGATGCTGCTACAGTACCTATTTTCTGAACCGTGTTTCTGAGCAGAGCTCTCGAAGCGTAGGTCCACCGGATCTCCCCTGGAGCAACAGACGCTCTCCAAAGTCACCCGCCGCCACCACCTCATTTCTCCTTCATCCTTCGCCACGCTTGTTTCACTGCAATACCAGCCACTTGCCGGCTCTGCTGCTCCACTCCAGTCAGAAAAACAGAACATCTTATTTTTGGCAAAGCACCATTCCTTCCACCCGGCAATTTGAAAAGAAAATTTGAAGAGGCAGATTCAAGAAAAATCTTTTATATACAGACATTTACACCATTCCTCCACCTCCCGGTCCTCCCAGCCCGTGGGACAGAAACAAAGCAATATACCCTTTCCTCCATCAGACAACAGAACAAGTATCATCCTTTGGAATGTTTTCACTTCACTGTATTTTTTTCTTTTTCAAAGCAAGCGACAATAACCATTACCAAGCTGCAGAACAGGTACACGGATTTGGACGGCAGACTTTCCCACAGCGTTTCACTGAGGATGGTTTTATTTACCTGGGCTAGAGAACCGCTCCAGTTCCACGCCCTCCCTAGTACAATTTCACTCATTTCACTCAGAGCCGATCCTCAGACTTTCTCCTCTATAAACGCTGTATGCTGGCCCTGAAGGTAGCTCACTATCTTTTCCTCTATTTCCATGCCTTGTGCTATTTCCTCGTCGGAAAGGGATAACGGAGTCTGTGAGTCTTTGGTTACTATAATAACAGAGGTTCTCCGGGACTCCAGGATATTTGCTACCACCACCTGGTGACGATACTTCTCCAGAGCCTGCCGTGATTTATCAATTAAGATCAAGGGATCCGTCTCCAGTTTAAAGGAAATAACAAATGCCTCTGGGGCCCACTCTTTGACAAGAGGAGACAGCATTTTTGGCACCATCTTCATTGTGATCTACATCAGGGAAAGACAACAGAAAAGGGTTTCAGTAAAAACATTACAAGAGACTGGGGGGGAACGACGACAACAACACTAGGGAAATTCCAGCTTCATTTTTACCCTGGAAAGTTTTCCAAGGCAGTATTTGGTCAGATCTCACCAAACAAGGTAAAATGTCACTGGCATGCACTGTAAAATTAAATTAAATTATCAGTCTGGAATTAAAAATAAGGAGGGTGTTGCTAAGTGATGAAACAGGCCCAAAGTAACTGCATAAACATTTTGTTATTTAAGAGCTAAAACCCACTCCGGGAATATAAACATAAGCAGAGGAAGATAAAAAATAGAATTATAGCTGCAGAAGTCTGAGTTTTCAGCTCTCCAAAATCCAGGCACCTTATCGAATCTTAATCCTTCTTTCCAGCAGCTCTTTAAGGCACATGAAGCATAAATACACCAAAGCACAGGGAAAAAAGTAGGAGTCTCTGTTCTCCAGCTCTGCCACTGGGAATCAGGCAGGGTCTCATTTCTCCTACGCTAAGGATAAAAAATTAAGCCCAGCAACTTGTTAAAAGCTAATTAAACTACAGAAATTTGGTATCTGTTATATACAGAGCTCTAGATCCATCTGCTCCCGTAGCTGAAAGGGATCTGGACATGAGACACGTGCTACGCTTTTGGGCTGTTGTCAGTGTTAAGCAGAAAGAAGGCGACAGGAGTTCTCCAGCAGCAACTATTCTTTAGCCATCTGAGATTCACCATCTACTCATCTCGACGCCATAAGCACAGATGGCTTTAAAGGGATATTCCCATGGGATTCTGCTCCCATGGAAACACACCCTCCCATTCCCAGAGAAAACAGGCTTTTTTGGCCAGTAAGCCACTGCTTTGCAGCCTTCCCCAGGTCTTATCCGCAGCCTGTCCGCAGACAGCTGTGACCCCAGCAGGGTGCTGGGACAGTCAGGATGGCGGGACAGGGAGAGGGGGCAGCGGAGGGGGTCTGTGCCCAGGGGCGCCGCACCTGCAGCGGCCCCTCCGAGGACTGGATCTTGTGCTCGGGCATCTCCGAGGCAGGGATGTAGAAATCCGACACGGCGGCTGCCAGGTAGAACATGACGCTGGAGCCTGTGAGAAACACAACTGCAGTCAGCCGCCGCCACTGGCATGTACCAAGCAGCCCAGCCCTCTCACCACAGTGACCCCCAGGGTGGACCAGAGCCAGCTGGGCTTCCAATCCGCTCCTCACACCAACTAGGGGAGCCCAGGGCCCCCCTCAGAGATCCCCCCCGACACCTACTGGCACTGTCCTGAGCAGGGCAGTGCTGATCCCCCACACTGGGGTCCCTCAGACACACTGTCACCCCACCAGGCCACCTTGTCCGCTCACACCAAGCCCCCATGGATGACCCAGATCCTCATGCCAGGGTGCTGGAGCCCCCATGGGCCCCCTTGTCCCCTCATACCGTGGTCCCTGGGGCACCTCATCCCATCACACCTGGGGTCCCCCAGCACCACCTTGTCCCCTCAAGCCTGGGCCATGGGGCCACCTTGTCCTCTTGCACTTGGTCCCTGGGGCCACCCCATCCCCCCACATCTGGGCTCTCCCATGGTCACCCCATCCCTTGCACCTGGGTCATGGGGCCACCTTGTCTCCTCACACCTGAGTCCCCCCCAGGCCACCTTGTCCCTGGGCACATCCGGAGCCCAGGCTCCCCTGGGACCACCCCAGCCCCTCCTGCCCGGGCTCCCCTGGGGCACATTGTCCCCTCACACCTGATCCTCATGGTCACCCCATCCCCTCACGCCTGGGCTCCCCCGGAGCCACCTTGTCCCCCTCACACCTGGGCCCCCGGGGCCTCCTTGCCTCATGCCTAAGGACCTCCCCGGGACCACCTTGTCCCCTCATGCCTGGGTCCCCCCAGGGCCACCTGGTCCCCTCATACCGGGGCTACCCCGGCTCCTCATGCCTGGAGTCCCCCCAGGTCCACCTGGTCGCCTCACACCTGAGCCCTGGGGCCGCCCCATCCCCTCAAGCCCAGGCCTCCGTGGTTGTCTCGTCCCGTCCCCACGAGGGCCCCTCCCCCCCGGGGCCGCCCCGTACCGAAGGGCGCCAGGGCGCGGGCAGCGGCTCGCAGCAGCGCCAGGTACTCAGCGAGCCCGGTGAACTCGATGGCCAGCAGCGCCCCGGCCTCGGTAGCGCGGCGGTAGTCGCGGAGGGCGGGCAGCAAGGCGGGGAGAGCGGCGGGGTCGGCGGCCACGCCGGGCGGCGGCCCGGGGGTGAGGCGGAGGGCGTCGAGCAGGGCGGGCCCGGGTGGCGGGAGGGCCCTGGCCCAGGGGAAGGCGGAGCGGGCCCGGTGCAGGAAGCAGACGCCGTAGCCCAGCCCCACCAGCCGCTCGGCCGAGGCGGCGCCGCGCCTCCCGCTGCTGAAGTTCTCCAGGAACCGGACGGCGCGCGCCTCCAGCGGCACCTGCGTCCCGCCCGACGTCACCAGCGCCACGCGCCGCCCGCGCGCCGCCTGCCCCGCCGCCCAGGCCCGCACACGCGCCTCCGCCGCCGCCGCCGCCTCGTCCGCGCCGCCCGCCGCCGCCGCCGCCGCCATCCCCGCCCCACCCCTTCCGCCGGAAGTGCGGCGAGCCACGCCCCCTCGCCGGAAGCGTCGCCTTGGAAACGCGGCCGCGGCTCTGAAGGGGATTCGGCGTGGAGGGTTGTGCGAGGCGGCGGGGCCGGGCGCGGTGTCGGGGTCTCTACCGTCTCCCCTCCAGTCCTGCTCCTCCCCCCCCCCCCCCCCTGCTGGTGGTGGTGGTGGTGGTGGTGGTGGTGGTGGTGGTGGTGGTGGTGGTGGTGGTGGTGGTGGTGAAAGCGTCGCTGGCAGCGGCGGGCGGCGGACCCCGGGCCGGGCCCGGGAGGCGGCCCCGGAGGCGGGGACGAGGCTGAGGGCGCGGGGAAAAGGTCCCGGGCGAGGTCCAGGAGGCAGGAGCGGTCCCGAGGCGCAGGGACGGGGCACGAGGTAGGGACCAGCTCCGGGGCGAGGCTCACGGCACGCAGAGAGAGCCCCGGGCGACGCCCAGGAGGCAGCGCTGGGCCTAGGACACAGGGATGGGCCTAGAGTAGGGGCTGAGAGATGGGGACAAGGCCTGGGATGTGGTCTGGGTCAGGGACAGGGCAGAGAGGCCCTGCAGAGGGCTCTGGGCAGACTGGAGAGCTGGGCAGTCACCAACTGTATGGATTTTAACAAGGACAAGCACTGGATTTTGCACCTGAGGCACAGTAACCCTGGCTGTACAGACAGCCTGGGGAATGAGGGGCTGGAGAGCAGCTCTGCAGAGAGACCTGGGGGTTCTGGCTGACGGAAAGTTGAACACGAGCCAAGAGTGTGCCCTGGTGTGCATCAAGCCCTGCATTGCAGCAGGGTGAGGGAGGGGATTGTCCCACCCTGCTCCGCGCTGGTGTGGCCTCCCCTCGAGTGCTGTGGGCAGTGTTGGGCACCACAGGACATTAAGGGTATAAAGCTACTGGAGAGTGTCCAGAGAAGGGCCATGGAGATGGTGAAGGTGAAACCATACGAGGAGCAGCTAAAGTCCCTTGGTTTGTTCAGCTGGAGCAGAGGAGGCCGAGGGCAGCCCTCATGGCGCTCTGCAGCTCCCTCCCAAGGGGAGGAGGAGGGGCAGGGCTGGTCTCTGCTCTCTGGTGACCAATGCCAGGACCCAAGGGAATGGCAGGGAGATGTGCCCGGGGAGGGTTAGGCTGGGCATTAGGGAAAGGTCCTTCCCCCAGAGGGTGGTGGAGCCCTGGCACAGGCTCCCCAGGGAGGCATCACGGCACCAGCCTGGCGATGTTCCAGAAGCACTTGGACAAGGCCCTCAGAGACACGGTGTGAATTTGGGGTGTCCTGAGCAGGGACAGGAGCTGGACTCGGTGGTCCTTGTGGGTCCCTCCCAGCTCAGGACATTCTATGATTCTATGAGTATATGACTAGCCCTGGGGCGAGGCTTACGGCACACAGAGAGGGCCCCGGGCAAGGCCCAGTAGGCAGGGACAGGCCTAGGACACAGGGACAGGTCTAGGGCATGGGCTGAGAGATGGGGACAAAGCCTGGGATGTGGTATGGGACATAGGGACAAGGCAAGAGGCAGGGACTAGCCCTGGGATGAGGCTCAGATAACAGGGACAAGCCCCAGGACAAGATATTGGACACAGGGATGAAGCCTGGGTGGCAGGGACAAGGCCTAGGACAAAGCTCAGCAGGCAGGGACGAGGCCCAGGATGGAGACAGGGAGAAGGCCCAGGATGAAGCTCAACAGGCAGGGTAGCAGGAACTGGAGCATGCTCACCAATTGCTCAGCTGGAGCATTCCTCCTCGCTTCCAACAGTGCCCGCATCAAACAGAGAGCAGCGCAGTGAGCTTTCTGGATGTTTACACAAACATCTTCACTTACACAGGGCCCTCAGTGACGTCATATCTTTACTACACATTTCATCGGTTTCACAATGACTTGGGGTTGGTTTGGCTTTGAGGTTTTTTATGTACCTCAGTGTTGAAGGCCAGGCATTTGCTCAAACTGAACTGTATGAGGAGTTTTGTGAGTGATTTAAATAAGGTTTCAGCATACAGAATCACGATCACTGGGCAAGACAGTGCTGTGGTCCCGTTTGGGAATAGCAAGTATAATCGTACGCTGTGAGGAGGCTGAGGGCTGGTGGCTGTTGTGGGCAGTTCTTGTGGTGAAAGTCCAGAAGATATAACAGGCAATAATCTTCCCTTTACATCATTTCCAAGCAGACAAAAGTACCATTCTTCCCTTATTTTGTTAGTGATGTAGATCATCAAAAAGCCGGGGGGGTTAGTATCCAGGAGCGAATGTGCCAGCTGCTGATTTCAGTCCGTACATCCCTCCCTTTTCTCCTTTCTGAAAAAGAAAGAAAACATGGCGTGGAACAAACAGCTGGTGAAGCAGCAGGTATGTACAAGAGAAACTAGTGCCACTTCAAAGTGCTGCCAGTGAAATTTTATTAGATCTCTTCTTCTGATATTTTGATGTACGTAGCGTTGGGAGGGCACCTCATTGGTTGATTGGGACTTAGCTGCAGAGTTTTAATTTTTTTTTTAAACAAAAACTCTACAATAAGGGGGGGTTGGGAGCATCCTCTCTCCGATTCTACGAGCCTCTGGCCTTTTTCGCAGCCCTTACTCAAAGTCCTGAGCTTCCTTAGGCAGCGGCAATCTTGGATCCCCTGCCGTTCCAGGCAGTTAGTCCATCTCCCCAGTTAGTCGGGGATCCAGCTGCGTTTTGCCTCTTACAGGGTGTCCGCATCCTTTGCTGAGGAAGGGGATTCCCCTTCCTCCAAGCAGGGGAGCAAAGAAATCAAGTCCCCTCCCTTTGTTTACCTGGCCAAAAATCAAGTCCCCTCCCTTTGTTTACCTGGCCAATTTTAAACGCTGTTTCCCACTATGTACAGTCTTTTATCTCTGCTTTTTGGCCTCGTGGGCGGTGCAGATGTGCAGCTCCTTTCCAGCCCAAGTGGGTTTGAACTCTTTTTTGTTTGTTTGTTTGTTTATGGGGTGGCAGGATCTGCTTTTCCACTATGTTGATAAAATAAAATAACCCGCCCAAATACATCTGCTACTTAAAATCTTGCCCGTAAAAATAAATTATCCTTCTATCATTGTGTAACTCCTGACTGCAGAGTAATAGGATGACAGAACAGCTGAAAGTGAGCTGGTAGCGATCAAACAGTGCCACCGAGAAGAACATTAATTGTATGGGTTTTACATCATGTATTATTTTTAAGGTTGTTTCTGGGCCAGGTGCTAGTACTTTGGTGACCGGCTCCTTGCCATGGTCTTTCCTGGGAGCATCCAGAAAGACAAAGTCTAAAAGGGGTGGAACCTGCATAGACAAAAGTCCTGCTTGGTGAAAGCTCATGACAGTCTTTAGGCAGCAGATTCCTTTAGGCTTTGTAGGAATTAGGCACTGAAATCCCACCTGTTTGAAAAGCGCTGGTGAGATTGTTGACCGAAGTCCAGAAAAGGTGTGTTAGAACAGCACGTCCCAGAAGTGTCAGGAAAAATGCATAAGCTCCTTTTTTCCAGGTTACGTTTAAGTTGAGCTTTTATGAAGTCTGCAAAGAAGCAAAGTTAAAATTGTTCTTATTGCAGGTGGTGGTGGGGTTGTTTTGCATCCTGAACTGCTTAAACCTTGTCCAAGATGCTTTACCTACATACTGAATGCTGATGTTGAAAGCACGTGCTATTACATCATCGATTTTATAGCAACTAAAATTGTGCTATAAATGTTACAAAAGACCATGAGACTTCCAGATCAGGGAAGTACTCCTTGATTAGCTGGAAGCTAATCATTTGTTTTTATTAGGTTCCAGGGGAAGACAGCAGGAAGATGGGGCTGGTGGAGGAGTGAGAGTCACTCCCCTTGACTGCAGCACACACCTAGGTTAGCAGGTGGCAACTGCAAACCTGCAGCTTGAGCCGAGGCTTGGAATGATTTCGTGGGAAAAGTCATAGAGAGCAGACTCCGATTTTTTTTTCGAAGTAGAGGATTTTTAACAACCCTTTTACATTTGTTCTTTGACCTTTGTCTCCAGACTATTTAAATAAAATAGATTCTGGGAACGGAATGTGCAGGGGTACTTTCTCTTCATTCTCTCCTAAGAAAGGAGTGAAAATGTGGAGACATCTTGTTTGTTACCTGCTTGCTTTCACAGCAAGACTGCAGCCCCCAGCCCACAAACAAAGCCTGCCTTTATGTGCAGCAAGCTATAGGGTAGACAGCGTCGGGCCTAGTTGGGCTGACAAGCGTTGGAAGAGCAGCGTGGAGAGGGTGAGGTTCTCTACTGCCGCGTCTTGGTGGCTTCATCGTTTTCCCAGAGCCAACAAAAATACTTTAAAGAAGGCCTTGGTGCTCAGGGAGCGGCTACATGGTCTCATGACGATCAGAGAAAAAGCCTTCTGCCCAAAGCTTGCCCATAGGTTTATTATTTTTTGAACATTTCTGCTGTACTTCACAAACTCCTGCACGGTGTTTGTTTAGAAAACACGCGGCTCAAGCCTCAGTCGGGACACAGGGAAGGTTGTGAACATCAAAATGCCCTGTGGTTGAAGGGAAGGTGCACAGCGCTGAGAGCCAGGAGGTGAGGAGTGTCGTGGTCTGTACTCCAAAGCTTTGTTGATAGAAATCTGCTTTTGTCAACATAGCCGGGGGTGTGCCTGCAGACAGTACCTCCACACTGACAAACCTCCAAGTTTCTGTTTGTAGAATAGCCTCGCTTGCCCACGTGATGTCAGCTTACCGCAGCCCCTGGGCACGGGAAAAGGTCTGTGCCTCAGCTGGCTGCGGCAGTCCTCCAGCACCGACACTAGCCCTGCCGACAGCTGGTTTCAGCTCAAACTGACTGGAAGCCTGCTTTTCTCTTTAAATCGTCATTTCTTCAAGCATGCCGTCGTTTTTGGTGCCTGCAAGGGATCAAATGAATGTGGAACTGAACCCCAAGCATGTTCCCAACCCCCTGCATCCACCTGGAGCGGAGCTGGGGTCCTCAGCCTCCCCAAACCCCAACCAGGGGAAAACTGCGTGGGGGCATCTTCAGAGAAACCTCTGTAATTGCAACACACATGAAAAGAGCCCAAAGTGTGCGGTTCCGGGGGCGTGAGGCAACGGGCAAGATATAAAACTGTGCAGGGCCAAAGCTAATGATCCCCCCAAGGCTTGTAACTGCGCAGCCTTAAATATTCAGCGCTGCAGGGCTTTTGTTGTCTTCTGCCCTTTCTTCTCCTGGGAGCTGTGCAAGAGTCTAGCCCTTAGCTTGTCGTCACTGCAGATGTTTCAAGACCGCTTACGTCATGGGAAGCAGCGATGATCTGACTGACAAGGAGTAACAAAAGAATGATCCCGGTCTCCAGCACCTCCCCAGATGGCAAATGGCTTGGTACACACGCACCAAGGCGGGTGCCGGTTGCAGAGTGGCATGGGCAGAGGAGGCAGCCTGATAAATAACAGCTTTCAGTGTTTCTTGCCCTGGGCATGTGCTGACTTTCTCCTGGGCGCCACACGCTCCCCCTGCGTGGCTTGGCTTTGGTGCGTGCCTTCTTTGCTCTCGACGTGCTTGTAGCTCGCGGGCTAGAGAGGGGGTGACTGCTGTGTTTTCTAGCTCTTGGCTCCCCTTGCTGTGGCAGGGTGCTATCGCTCTGAGGTGTGTTCTTCAAAGCTCTCATTTACCCAGAAAGGACATCCCTGTATCTCAGCCAGGATCTCCAGGAAATACTCGCAGACTGTCCTTGAGGTTCCCTATCCCTGAGCTGTTCCTTCACACATGGCACGACGCTCTCTGCCTCTGCCTCTGTCCAAGCACTTAAAGCTCAGCAAAACGCCAAAGCCTGGCCTCCAAAAGCACTCTGCTCAGCCACAGCTGTAAAGCAGAAGGCAACAAAGAGGTAAAACTATGTTCTGCCGGCACTCGCTGCACAGGCCTGCCCGGGCCTCGCAGCAAGAGGAGAGCGAGTGCCTTGCTGGCTCACCGTGGCAGCACTGCTAGGCACACCAGCAACAGGATTTGTTTCCAGGCAGCTTTCCCGTTGCACTGCTTGTGGGAAAAGCCAATGCAGAACTGTTGGGAGTTGGCAATAATTACACTGAAAGCAAAGAGAAATAGATACATAAGCATCCTGGCTCTTTCTCGCTGGCATCCCTCGGCATGTTGTAAGGGCACAACATCTATAATTGCTGTAGAGCTCCTGGCAGGGAACAGGCATTCAAGCAGAGATGCGTTTCTGGAGCTGGTGGATAGAACTGGTGCTGCAAAGGTGAAAAGACCAAATGCAGCATGGGCTTCTGGATGCAGCAAGAGGCAGGAAGCAATTCTATGTACAGGAAACGTGGATTCTGACAACAAACAAATGCTGCAGGAGCTGCTTGACCACCAAACCTGGCTTAGGTGATGGATACACAGGAGTGCAAGTACCTTCAGGTGTTCTGATTTTGACTGGCTTTGCAGACTCTGTGCCCAAAACACTGGGCCCAGAACTGGCCGGGGTAGGGTGGGGGGAAGCTGCAGCACCATGTGAGGAGCTCTCTCCTCACTTCCAGACCACGTCTCCTGCAGCTGGAGCTGTGCCATGCTGGCACCGGCTTGGCAAGCCATCCGTTCCGCTGCCTGCTATGAGTCACCGTTATTACCGTCAGCAAAACCTCGCCGTAGCCCCTTTGCCTAATCTTTTCTATGGTCTTGTGATGATCATTTACCGTGCTTCACAGCTTTTATTGCTGCAGCCTTATTAGCCCTTTTTTATAGGCATAAAGGATTCTTCATCTCGTAAGACACCGCATGACCTACAAGGATGTCCAAAGCTGTTCCTGCTAGGAGTAGGAGTGAAAGCCAGGCTCTAATATGACAGCTTTAATTTCCATCTGTTAATTACTGACACAAAAAAGTTACAGTCGCTCTTTTAGAGTTTGCGAACTTGAATGTAAATAGAGGCCATGCATTTTATTTCTCCTTCTCCTTTCTCGCTCTGTCCCATTGCTATGTTTCCCTGCAGAAATCTGCCATCGATCTCGCGTACAGCACAGCCCGGGAGTTTGTTTTGGATGGAAAGCATAAAGAAGCGGTGCCCGCAGCTTTGCGTGCGCTGCGTCTCAGCGCTGAAGCGTACGGCTCAAATTCTGTGCAATTGGTGCCCGTTTATCTCCTCTTGGCTGAGGCCTCCACTGGTAAGTATTGTCTAAATAGTAACGTTGGCAAGGGCAAGACCTCCCCTGGGTCAGGTTTCTGGTTTCCTTTCACCATTTATCAGGGAAGGACCAGCTCTGTGTTTCAATGTTGTGCCGTGCTTCTGCCCAGCCCTGCCTCAAGGGCATTTCAGAGAGATTTGAGAAGTCACACACCACCACCCTCTGGCCTTTTCTGTGTCCGTCTGGGGAAAAGAATCACTCATCAGTGATAAAAGGTCAATGAAAGCAAATGAAATGTTTTCTCCATCTCTACCAATTCCCACAAGAAAAGCAGTATGAAAATCCATTCATTACCTCTGTGACTTCGTATGACTTTCCAGAGCATTAAATTCCCAAGGGTGGTTGCCTGCTCTCTTATCTCAGGGAACCAGCAAACATTTCTGAGGGCATTGCATCAGAGGAATGCCTCCGTTCATTCACAAAAGTGCACTCTGCCTGAAGCGGGGCTTTTTCTTATTGACTGTATGCTTTACAAAAAAAGTCAGGCTAGGACTTTGCAGGTACAGCCACTCTCCTCAGCTGCCGGCGTAAAGGGCTGAGAAATTCCTGTAAACAATTGCCACACAATGCTCTGCTGGCAGAACTGAGCGATCTCAAGGGTTGTCGTAAATGGTGTGGCGAGAGAAGGGCAAAAAAAATCCCATGAGTAATTCTAGTGTGATAATACCTGAGTCATTAGCGGCCACCTGTAGCTAACCTGTTTTGAACTTATGCTTCAGCGATATTGAATGCAATACAGAGTTCCTGGCTTCTGTTGGAGCTCCAGACGCTCAGCCAGTCTGTAAATTATTTTCTGAATGGCTGCTGGACTAAGGAGCACTCAGAAGTGGGGAACCCACGAGCTAGGTCTCCACAGCAAACTCCTGCAAAGGATTAATGGGCAGTATTCTCTGATCTACATTTTTAAAATGCTCTTTATCCTGCTTATTTCTGTGGGTCATTTCAGGTGTTGGCCATCTTCCAGAGGCGTCCAAGTATCTCTCCCAAGCCGAGTGGATTGTCCTCAGTACTCCAGGCTGCAGTGTTGCCGTTCAGTATAAGTTACAGCGTAGTCTGGGACTTTTCTGTGCTGCCAAAGGAAACTTTGAACAGGCTTTATATCACCTGGCGAACGATGTAAGCCCACTCAAATACAGAAACGTTTCCGTTTTACCTCTTTCTCCGACACTTCCAGGTCAATAGGAAAATGCCGGCAGCCAGATTTGTAACCCTGATTTTTTCAGTACCAAGAGGATCCACATTATGAACACCTAAACTCTCTAGACCTAAAACACCTGCGCAGCCCCGTGTTGCCAAAGTTGTGTTTTACCAGTTATCCTTATTCCCTTGGAGCAACATCATCCTTGTCTTTACTGCATCTGCTTATAGATTTATCGGTCAGCTCAGTTACGGTCCTGAGATGAACAGCCATTCCTCCCCCAGACTGGTACAGCTGCCTTTTATTCAATGGATAAGTTACTTCCTATTTTGGCTGTCATTTTTCCTCTATACTTTTCTGTTAGAGAGCAGTTCTCTGTCAGGGTTATTTAACAAATTTAACTACCTAAAAGTCTGGTTCAATAGCGTTTTCCCCCATTCAATCTTTTCAGCCCCGCGAGCAGTTTGTCAGATTTGAAACAGCTATGGAGGATGCTTTGCCTGTCATTTGATCCCCCAAAGGCAGATGAACTCCACGACATCCTATTTATGTCCCGTGTAGACTAAATTTATCCAGTGCAGAGTGATGTGTACCCACTACTGTTGAATGTGATAGTAGCTTTGTGTGGGTGTTAATGATGACATACGATTGAGGAGAATTAGATCCTTTCTGCTATACTATATAGAACCCTGCCTTTGCTTAGTCTGTAAACCTTTTGGGAGAGGTTCCCCACTGTGCCATTGTTTTTTGAGGTACCCCAAATCCGCTGCCTGAAAGGGCATCAGGTAATAATTTCTTGCTATTAGCAAACCCCTGGTCTACGTCACAGCGGCCCAAGACCTGCCTGAACTTTGGCTGCGTGTCTGAGATCTGCTGAGAGTCACACGCCAGCTCAGAATAGCTGGAATGCACCACTGCCTCCCCGCTCCCCTGGCTTTGGCCGGGGCTTCGGGGGGGAGAAACAGGCGCCGCGGGCAGGACTGGTGAGCTGAAAGGCGGCAGCAGGTTGTGCATTTGAAGGCATGAGGGTTGTACAGGGAGAGGAGGAGGTGTGGGGAACCTGCCCCATGCTTCAGCAGGGTAACACGCTGTGATAAGGTTGCTCTGCCCCAGCGAGCCGGGGGTTTGGGGCCGCCACATTCCTTTGTGTAAAACCCCAAATATGGCTTTTTTTAGTACCACATTTTACAGTCAAAATCAGGTATAACTAACACTATAGTTACACAGAAAAAACCTGAATGCTTGCAATATTATTAATCCATAATGAAACATTTTCTAGGTTTGATAGGAACACTAAACTTCTGCATTTTTTTTTTAAATACTGATCTATTTCAGGTTTACCTTGCTAGTTCTGCGTTTGGACTAAAATCTGTTGAGACCTCTGGAGGGTATTTCCACATGGCTAATGTTTTCTTTCGCCAGAACAAAATGGACGTAGCAAACTCACTCTATGCTGAGGTTGGTAAAAGCAAAGGTCATCCTCTATATATTTCTTGGGTTTTTTCTGTGCTTTTTCCAATGTTTCTCCTGTTTCTGACTGCTTTTAATATGACGGCAACCATATCAAGTGCCAGCATTGCCTTTTAGGATCAATCTCAGAAACCCTTTTCTCATGAAATATTCCTCTGAGTTAAAACCGGAAGAGAGACATTCTGTACTCGGTTAAAAATTGTTATTCAACTTGTCTTCAATTCGGGCAGCCAAACCTTGTTAAAAACCAGCTTTGCTACCAAATACTCTGCACCGGAGGTTGAGGGGAGTCACAGGAGCAGAGGGTGGCCAAGGAGTGTCCGTGGCCAGGGAAGAGCTGCCGAGCGGTACTGGGACACAAACAAGCCACGTAAAATTTATGCAGAGAATCGATGAAAAGTCAGGCTGATAAAAGATCGTCACAACAGAGTGATAAAGCAAGGGAGGTTACAATTACCTAATCGCACTAATTGCTGAGAAAAAAATGAGCTTTCATTTGTTTAGCTTGATTTTCTGTGGAAACAAGGCTCTGGCCGCTGTGTGATCTGCCTCCGTTCCTCTGGCAAACCTCAGCCAAATTTGCATTTGTCTGAGAATTTAGTTATATTTGTTCAAGCTGGATGAAAATTAATGGTCAGGTAGAGAAGTGAGCTTCCAACTAAGGCTGCCGCTGGGAGACGAGCGGTCAGACCTCTGCGTGAAGCACCCAGCTTGGCAGCAGCCAGCTCACCGAGCAGCCGGCACGCCGGTTGTTGTGGCAGGGGCGTGCACTGCAGCACACATTGTTTATAGAACAACTAGTTGCTAAATGCCATGTATTCACACAAGCGAAATAATTCATGTGCTTCCTGATAGGTAACCGACATCTGGCACGCCTTTCTGGTGAAGTCAGTTCAAGCGCAGGAGCAAATTCTCAAGTCACGGCCGGAAATGTCTCCATTGACCGAGGACAAGGAAGGCAGCGAAGACCATCTGAGTAAGCACCGCTCTTGTGCAGAGCCCTTTGCAAGATGGGATTTTAACGAATCCGTACATCCCACCGGTCATATTTATGGCGTTGGGGCTTCGCGCGCCATTTCGTAGACCAAATTTAATCGGAATCACGGGTATTTCTGGTGTTGGTGCTCGGTGGATTGTGCTGGATGAAAGGAACGAGGCCGCTTTAGGAATGAGGGTGTTCAAGTGGAAACGCGGCTTTGCCCTTTTTGTTTACGCGCTCCTTTTTACGGGGCCCTTGGCAGGGACTGTAACAATACAAGATTTTGCCTTTCAGGATCCAATTCCACTTCAACATTCTCATTTCTCTGCAGCTCCTTTGTCTCCATTTCATTGTGTGACAGTGACCTTTCATCCCACTGAGGCAGGTTTACAGCCCTGAAGCAGCAGGACACGACCGAATGGCGTGTACTGATAATTGGATGTATTAATCTGGAGAATACTCTGGGGAGAGAAGCTGGGGATTCTCTCACTGGGCCATAAAGGTGCACAAAGCGTTAGGAAACGCGCTCGTGTGCTGCCCTACACTGCTCTGAAGCCAGGCTGGACTCTGGTCTGGACTCGTCTTCTTTCTACCATCTATGCTAATAAGAATATTGTCAGAGAAGAGAAACACTTTGGTAAATCCCTTTACCTGGCGTTGTCTCCATCCAGTGGGAACCACACCAAGACAGGGCTATGCGATACCATCATCGGTTATGACAGAAGTATGAAAGTTGCTCTTTTCATGCAGCTGTTATGACTCCACATCCTTACTAAAGGCTAATCAACACAATTACTGAGTGGATGAAAAGATATCTGTTAATGGGTATGGAATTTGCATGGAGCTGGGATACCGCGTTGATGCTTGTAGCAGAAATGCTTTGATGTCTAGAGGAGATAATTGGATGGTTTTGAATATATTATCTTGCGTGCGCACATACAGCCAACTAGATTATTTCATCCTCGATGCAGCTGAAACCTGGCAAGCAGAAGCCATCCGAGTCCTGAATGCAGTATTAGATATCAGAGAGCGGGCACCAAAGCAACAACCTGGGGAAACTGCCAGAGTTCTGCATGCTCTCGCCATGCTTTATTACCTGATCGTGGATCTATCAAAGGTACGTTTCATCTGGTGGAAGGGCCCAGGCGGGTTGCCTGACTGTGTTCCAGTGCTCGTCCCGTCTCACGAAGGCAGCTGCCTGTGTTCGCCTGGCACCTCTCCTAGGCCCGCAGCAGCCTCGCAGCGCTGACCGAAGCCTGCGGGCGATCTGCGCTCTGCCAAGGCTGCTAAAGCGCCCCGGCTCTGTTCTGGTCCCTGCCAGGCCGTCCATGGGGGATACTGTAGCTCTAGAATCACAGAATACAGAATGGGTTGGGTTGGAAGGGACCTTTAGAGGCCATCCAGTCCAACCCCCTGCCCTGAGCAGCGACATCTGCAACTACATCTGGTTGCTCAGAGCCCCATCCAGCCTGACCTTGAATGTTTGCAGCGATGGGGCATCCACAGCCTCTCTGGGCAACCCGGGCCAGAGCTTCACCACCCTCATCGTAAAAAAAAATCGTATTTCTAGTCTAAATCTGCCTCTTTTACTTTAAAACCGTCACCCCTTGTCCTGTCACAGCAGGCCTTGCTAAAGGGGTTGCCCCCACCCTTCCTATAGTCCCCCGTTAAGCACTGAACGGCCACAGTAAGGTCTCCCCACAGCCTTCTCTTTTCCAGGCTGAACAACCCCAGGTCTCTGAGCCTGTCCTCAGAGGAGAGGTGTTCCAGCCCTCGGATCATTTCTGTGGCCTCCTCTGGACCCGCTCCAACAGGTCCATGCCTGTCCTGTGCTGAGGGCTCCACGTTTTATCCACATTTTTGGGGTTCCTCCTTTATCTGGGATACCTTGGCAGCATTGCTGCCTGTCCCAGGCTGCACTTAGGCACCAGGTCGGGTCTTACAGAGCAAGCAAGACGTGGGCCTTGCATGTGCCTCTCCTTGAGCCGGGCTCCCTGGAACTCCCCTTATATTAACGTAGGCTCGCTCTGCTGGGCCCCGTAATTCAGTTTTGAATTCCCACCCTTGTTTTATTGACTAAAACTTTCAGGCGTGACTGCGCATTTCAGAGTGCCCAATTCTCCACTTTAAAAATCATTGATTGTGAGGAAGTGCTGAGCAGAAACCATCTGGAAATCAGGCCTCCTTGTTCGGGCCAAGCGCTCAGAAGCCCGAGTTTCTTCTGCCTCTGTTTTGGAGGGTGAAAATAGAGATTACTAATGGCCTCGTCATTGTATCAGAGGAAGCCGGGATGATGTGAGCCAGTGTTTGGAAGACACAAAGAAACAAATTCAAAGGAGGGGAAAAAAAAGGCACAGCTTTATAACTGTGAGAATGTCTAATCCCTGGAAGAGCCACCAAGGCAAACGAGGGATTTTGTTCAGACTGAGTCAATACAGCCAGTTTTTCCCTGAAATAGCTTTGGGAATGTTGGGATGAGCTGCTGCATCGGGCGGGAGGTGATGATCTGCGACACAGTGGGGACGGGGTTGGTAATCCCTTCTGCGGGCACCACTGGATCCTAAATATGATACCTGTTGGCAGCTTTACTCTCTCCTGTAAAGCGGCTTGTGCAGGTCACCCTCTGAAGCGGGCGGCTGAGCCTGGATCTGCTCCAGTGCAGCCACGCCAGCGAGCCTCGGCAGGTGCTTTAGCTGCCCCTTAAGAAAATCCAAATTCCTGACAATTACCTTGTCTTTTCTGTTTCACTCCAGGCGCGTGAGGCGGGGATGAAAGCCTTTGGCCTGATGAAACAACTGCCCCAACGAGAGTCTCTAGAAGCCGTTGGCCATTTGTTGGAGTTGATCAACTCCAAGCCTTCCTACGCAAAATAAAGAACTCTCTCTGCCAGAGCGGGGTCTGGCTGGGTTAGCTGTTGAAGGAGGCTGCTGAAAACAAAAAGCATTGCGAGCCACGGGTGCTTCCTGCTGCCATCACCTCTGCGGGTGTCTCACTCTGCCTCGAGGTGTTTGAAAGTTAAACTTTTTGGTATGAGTTAGCTTTCATGTGCTGCTCAACCTCAGCAGAGCGTTACAGAGGAACAGCGTGAGGGTGGGAAACAAAAGTACAACCAACACATGACGAATAAATCATGTTCTAATGATTTATTTATTTTAGATTATCCAATGATTTATGAATGAGCAAACAGCTGCTTACGCCCTCACATTGCCTGTCCAGAAGATAAAACCAGCTGAGGTGTATTTGTCACTCTTTTCCTCAATTTGCTTTTCAGTTCGATGCAGGGAGGGGACACAGGGAAGGTCTTTGCTGCACATCTAACGCAGGTGCTTGGCGCCGGCTCCTCAGGACCTGCTGGGCCCTGGCCAGGCCTTGCACAGCGCGCCGCCGCCTCCAAAGCTGCCTTCGCCCTTCCTGCTGCGCTCGTAGCTCTGGGCACGAGGGACTCACTTGTTCCACCCATGGAAGAACTTGCATCCGGGGGGAGCACGAGAGCAGCGTGACAGACTGCAGCAGTCTCGAGGGAAAGGGCTAAAACGCTGCTAGCGCCAGTCAGAGCTTCCAATCCAAAGGAGACGTGGTTTCCTCGCAGCCAAGAGCTCACCAGCACAGCGGCAGCCCGTTAGCTCCGACACCAGCCTCAAGAGGAGGCAGCCCCCGGTGTCACCATGAGCATCGGCGTGCAGACCCGCCCCACGCGCGCTCCCGACCTGCAGCTCCCGCGGGCTTCTGCCCCTCGGCGTGACGGCAAAGGCACCCCGGGAGAGCGGTACCGGGCACAGGCTGCATGGTTCGGACACCAAAGCACGTGACGGCCTCGCACAGCTGGGAAAGAGGTTACGGGAAACTCGCCCTGCTGCTGAGGGCTGAATTCAGCTGAGCTTTAAGCCTACGATTAAGTCTCATTTACTTCAGGAGGATTTATGAGTGCATTTAATTGCCTTGCTGAATTGGGATGGAGTCAAGTACGCTTTTCAAACACACTGTCAAGCTGGGACCTGAGCAATTAGAAGGGGTTGATGCTGCCAGTAAAGGGAAAGGCTCCACTTCAGCCCACAGGCACCACACAGAGGGGAACAGCGCTCGCTGGGGTGCACAAGGGGCCCAAGGGGAGACAGCCTTGGGGGGTAACGGGTGGGAGACCCCCAAATACTCCTATGGGAGACACCGGTGGATGCATCCGCCCTCACCGGGTCTCGCCACGGCCGGAGCGACCACCCCGCAGGACGGGGGACACCGGAGGGGGGATAGCGCCTGCTGGCACCGAGGATTTGGGTCACCGTGGCCAGGGGATTTGGAGCCGCGGGCTGGACGGCGGCAGTAATCCCTCAGGACGCGCTGCAGCCAGGCTGAGCCCGCCGACGTGCCAGGCCAGCGGGTCCGTGTTGCCACTCCCGGCTGTCTAACGCCATGAAAGATGGCATGAAAATTAACTTTGCGCGGAGCCGAGCACCTCTGGGAGCGGCAACGGGTGAGGGCTGGGAATGGAAACGGTGATGAGAATAGCCCTGGGCAGCTAAAGAGCATCTTTGGGAGCTCTGAAAGGTTTTAAGAGTTATTTCCTACAACATGTTGCAACAGCCATTTCCAGTGCGTGCACTTCAGGGCAAGGAGGCGTTTCAATAAATAGAAAAAAAGCCTGAAGTGACCAAAATCAGCAGGATTTTTGCCCAAAAGTGTTCAGACTTGCAGCTCTTGGCACTTTGTCTGTTCAAGGGGAAATAAAAATAACCCGCCAAGTGGCGGCGGCCTCCCTCCCTGCCCTGCGCAGGTGATCGCAGCCAGAGGCAAGACCTCTGTCCCACAGCAAATGCTCTTCACAACCCCGCGGGCAGAGCCGGGGGGGCAAGTTTTAGGGTCCAGCGAGGGGACAGAGCGGGTCGAGGCTCCCGCCTGGTACCCCCGGGACACCAGCTCCGGGGCTGCGCAGGGCAATTAAGGCCCAGTTCTCTGCCCAGGGAGGGCGTTTTGCAACTGGGAGGGTTGTTCCCATGGAGCAAAAGCTTTGCAAGGCCACGCACCCGCCCCCGAGGCGGGGGGAGCCCCTGATCCCTGCGAGCCTCGAGGCGGGGAGACCCACCGCCGAGCGAGGACCCCTCCGGGCCCCCAACCCTTGCTGCGAGGGAAGGGCAACGCCCAGCGAAGCCGAAATGAAGGCGCGGGACGCGGCGGGCCGGCGGCTGCATACATTTGCGTTTATTGCTAGCACACCACACACCGTCCTCTTGGCACTTACGTATTTTTGTGTTCTGTTTTGTGTTTTTTTTTTAAATATAAAACCACCACACACGTGCAGGCTGCGGGGATGCGGCGCCGAGAGGCGACGGGTCGAGCACGGGGCGGTTTTGTATAGGGATGCATTTTGTCCTCCCACCGCCACCTTTATTGTCTTTTCACGCGTGGTCGAGCGTGATCGCTCACAAAACGGACAAATAAATTAAAAACCAAAAAAAAAAAAAAAAAAGATACTGTTTAAAAAAATTAATAAGTGCCTGGGAATGTGGCAGGAGCTGCCAGCGTGGGCGGGGCTGCTCTTCCCAAGGGGGTCTGGGGGCTTTTTGTTTTTCAGTTTTGGTGGAAAAGGACAGTATTTCTTCTTTTTTTGTGGGTTTTTTTTAACCATACTACAGCCTGGCGTTCAGTGCAATAGATACGACTACAGTGCAGGTAATGAACTATACAAAAGTCATCCTAACCCTGTACAAGCTCTCTCCGCTATAGAAACTATACCTTTGCGTCTGTACCTTTTTGTATACATTATACAACGTGAATATACTCCGAGAATATTTACAGTACTCTGGCAAATCAGAAACGCTATAACTTAAACGTCTACTATTAACAACCATTGAACAAAAATATATATAATATAAATATCTTCCAGTCTATACAAAGAGCAGGAAACGGATGCATCCACCTGACGATGAAGGTTGGTGAGGCCGGGGCTGGGGGCGGCAGCGGTCGTGGGGCTGCCAGCGCTTCACCGGCGGGCAAATATTGCCAAGATTAAGCCAAAAAAAAAAAAGGAAAAAAGGTAAAAAAAAAAAAAAAAAAGTGATGTTTTTCCTCCCCGTTTCCTCCCCCGGCCAAAACGCAGGCAGGGAGAGGAGAAGCCGCTGGCGGAGACAACGCTCTGCAACCGGCTACGGGGTATTGACCTTTGTGACTGCTCCGTCCTCGCCACTCCCCAGGGCGGGGAAATCCCCACCTGCCAACCCACCGGGGGCTTGAAATCAGTCGGGTTGCTTTAAAAAATAACTCGTTTGGTTTAAAATTTAGTCAAATTTACGTGATTTTTTTTTCTCTCCTAAGATTAGAATATTAAAAAAAAGTTTCCAGCTTTAAAAACTTCCGCTACGTGATTTCTCGTTAAATAACCTATCGCGTCGTTAAAAAAAAGGGAGCTGCTCTCCCGCTGGCGGAGGTTTTTAAAACACCTATTGGCTTTGAAATCCTGGACGCGAAACCAGCTAAAAAAAAACATCGTTTCTAGCAGAACAAAAAAAAAACCAATAATAATAATAAAATAGGTCAGTCTGTCCCCGATAAACCAGTGGGGGAGTGTGGGAAAGGGGTGCAGGCCAAGAGCCACCCCCCCACTCCCTCCGTCCTGGTTTCTGTACAAAGCATTTTGAAAAATAAAACCCAACAAACTCGGGAGAGAAGGTGGGCGGGGCTGGGCGGGGCCGGGCGGGGCCACGGGCGGGTTAGACCTGGGAGTCGGCGCCCAAGCTGTGAAACTCGTCCGGGGTCTTGTCGCTCTGGCTCGCTCCCCCCTGACGGAAACCCGAGGCGATTTCGTCGAAGGTCCGACCCTTCGTCTCCGGCACCTTGAAGTAGGTGAAGATGAAGAAGAGGACTAGCAGCACCGTGAAGATGATGAAGACGTAGGAGCCGCAGAGTTGCTGGGAAGGAGAGAAGAGGAGGAAGGGGTGAGCGCCGGAGGTGGTGCGCCGTCACCGGTGCCAGAGCGACGGACCACGGCTGAAGGACCCCCACGCCTGCCACCAGCACCCCAGACCTGGACCCCCTCCTCCTCCTCCTCCTCCTCCTCCTCCTCCTCCTCCTCCCCCTCCGGAGGATCAGAGCCCAGCTCCCAGGGCCCAGCCCCACCCCTCCTCCCCAGGGCCCTTCGCCCAGCCGAGGCGGCTCAGGCCAGGTTTTAGGGCTCAAGGTGAGGCCTGGCAGCCCCGGCCACGCTCCCAGCCCGAGCTCCAGCAGCAGCAGGGGAGGGTTACCGTGATGTACTGGAAGCCCATGCCCACGATGAAGTTGGAGGTCCAGTTGGACAGTCCGGCCACGGCGAAGGCAGCGGGACGAGGGCCTTGGCTGAACAGCTCTGCCACGATGAACCAGGGGATGGGGCCTGGACCAATCTCAAAGAAGGCCACGAACCCAAAGATAGCCACGATGCTGAGGTAGGACATCCAGGGCATTTGGTCCTAGACCGAGGGGCAGAGAGAAGGTCAGCTCAGCGCAGGAGGATGAAGCACTGGCCTCCCCAGATGGCGAGACTCAAGCAAGAGTGGTGCTGGCAGTGGAGAGTGAGGTTTCTCCAGATCAGAGGCTGGATTTCTGGGACCTCAAGAGAGACCCGGGCAGTGGGGGCAGCTCAGCCACCACCTCCCCACAAGCCCTTCCTCCTCCCCCCTCCCCGGCACCACAGTGAGGGGCGGCATGCGGGACCCGTCACCCCAGCGCTCGCCACTCACCAGCAGCGTCACGGCAATGGTCATGAGCACGGCACAGCCCGCCATCCCTGCCAGGCCGATGAGGTGGAGGGTCCTGCGTCCGGCTCGTTCCACCACGAAGAGCTGTCAGATGGAGACAGGCGTCCGTCAGCACAGCCCCAGCCTGGAGGAAAGGCCCCTTCTCTCCACCTTCCCCGGCGAGAGCTTGATGGGCCAAAACTCACCGAAACAACCGTGAAAGCCGTATTCACCACACCAGAGCCAATGGTGGCGTAGACGGGCTGCTCCACACCTGACTTCTCAAAGATGCTGGTGGAGTAGTAGAAGACCTGCAAAGGGCAGTGACGTCAGGTCGGCACCAACCTGCCACGTGACGCTCACCTGGACCCAGCACAACCCAAGTTCAGGGGGAAACAAGCTGCACCTGCGGCACCGGGGGCCCTCTCAAAACTCACCGCATTGATCCCCGAGAGCTGCTGGGACAGCTGCAGGACAATCGCAATGATGATGGGCTGGCGATACATGGGAGAACGGAAGAGCTCCATTATGGTCACTTTCTTCTCCCTCATCATTTGCCGGCTCTCCTCCTTCATCTCCTGGAGGTCGCTGCTGACATCCGTTGTGCCCCGCAGCTTCTTGAGGACTACGGGGACGAGGTGGGGTCAGGAGCAGCTGAGGACCTTCCCGCACGGTGGGAAGAGCTCAGGGACGAGGCATGGCACTCACCACTCTTGGCTTTGTTCTCCTCGTTGCGGTTGATGAGGAGGAAGCGGGGGCTCTCGGGGGCAAAGGGCAGGATGACGCACTGCAGCAGGGCGGGGATGAAGATGAACCCCAGGAGCAGCGGCCAGAGCGACTCATTTCCCATGATCAAGTCCAAACCAAACACCTGGGAACGAGAAGGGGTTGAGCCACCCTTTCCCAGCTTGAGCTGGGCCCAGCTCTGCTGCTGATGGGTGATCGAGGCTGATGGCAGGCTCCGATGCCCATCAGAGGGGCACAGGCAGCTGTGCTGCTTCCAGGTGGCCAACAGACGTCGTGTTTTGATGCTGCCCAGCCCAAACCTTAAGCTCTCCCAGCATCCCCACTCCTGCTGAGCTCCAGGTCCCTCCCTCCAGCCCCATCTCCTTCCAAAGGACCATGCGGATGCACGGCACAGGCAACGCCCTGCACTGCTGCACAGCACCATCCCCTGCGGACCCCAACGACTGTCAGCAGGTGTGGGGAACCCCACTTCCCCCTCCCCAAGCCAGTTCTCCAGCACTTACTTGTGCGATGAGGATGCCCACGACAATGCCAAGCTGGTGGAAGGTCCCCAGCGCGCCCCGCAGCGCAGTGGGCGACACCTCGCCCACATACATGGGCACGAAACCAGTGGTGAGGCCTGAGTAGAGGCCAATGATGAAGCGGCCAAGGATGAGCATCTCAAAGGAGAAAGCCATCTTGGAGAAGCCCATGAGGATGGCGGACACAAAGGCGAGAATGTTGGACATCAGCATGGAGTTGCGTCTGGGGAGGGAAGGGAGGAGGACCACAGGGGTCAGAGAGGCTAAAGAGGTGTCGGGAGAACCCAGACACCAGCTCCTGGCCAGAGGGAGGTGACCAAAACCGCCCCCCCGGGACACCAGGGCGGGGTGAGGCTGCACAGCCCCCCTGTTGATAGGTCCCCCACACTCGGCACTCACCGTCCGAAGCGATTGACAAAAAGCCCCACGGAGAAGGATCCGATCATGCCTCCGACAGAGAAGATGGCGACGGAGAGGGACCAGAGCGTGGTGAGGGTGGCAGGGCTGATGGGCTCGTCATAGCGGTACAGCCAGGTGCGGTTATAGAAGTCCTCGATCACCTGCGAAAGAGGGGGAGGGGTGAAATGAAGCCGTGGGTTAAAACCATCCCCATTTCACCTGCGCTGATGAGCATTCACGTGTTATGAGTTGCCCGGCCTCAGCCCAGACACAGACCCTTGGCCGACGAGTGCGGCTCACAAGACGATGCGTCACTGAGCCGGGAGCCGCCCAGCCGCGGGGCCGGCGGCTTGGCTCCAACCCAAGGGAGGAACCTGATGGGACGCGGGGGGGGGAAATGCAGCCGGACAGGTTCTGCTCTTGCCTTGCCGAGAGACGCTTGGCATTGCCAAAATACCTCTTTCGCCTCGCCGGGTGGCCGCAGGGAGGTCAGGCTCCTCCCCAGGGCACAGGAGGCAAGGAGGGACACCTCCATCACAGGGGCGAGACAGCAGAGACGGTGGAGGAACGTGAGGAAAACAGCAGAGTAATCCCATCCCCCTGGACACTCCCTGGATTTTAATTTCTAGGAGGTTTTTCCTGCGATACTTCCACAGCGCAACTCTTCTGCTACAATCCTGCAACACCACAACGTCGCATCCAACACATCCAAGGCAGGCACTCCTTTTTAATTAACATCATCACAGAATACCCTTTTTAAAACTTTTATATACGTTTTTAACATACTTTTAAAGCCAGCGCACTGCTGAAAGCTTCAGGTAAGTTATTTAAGGGTCACCCACACCCAAAACACAAAGGCAAAGGCTCGATAACATGCCTGACCAAGCCCGGCTGGAAGGAGCGGAGATTTCGTGCAAGAAGCGGAAGCTGCTGCCAGACATCAGGCGGCTCAAAGACCTCGCTGCTTCGAGGGGTTTCGCAGGCGCTCAGCTCCCCTTTACACATCGGCACAATCTCGCTCTGTTTTCTAGCCTTCCCATCACTTCGAGCACAAACGAGAGCCCCTGGCAGGGGCAGCGCGAGAAACACCCCCGTGCCACGCGCCTCACTAGAGATTTCAATAATGTGAGGTTTTTTAAAGTTGTTCCTTTTACCAAGCCCCTAAACCATTAGGATTTTAAGCGATTTCAATTTGCCTCCAGCTTCGCCTGGAGGTTTTGACACTTTGGGGGCTTTTCCCATTTTTTCTAACATAACAAATAACTGGTATTATTATTATTTGGAAAACCCAGGAATGGCTCAGGCTCTCGGTGGGGGTAAGCAGGTCCCCGCACACCCCCCACCAAACCTTGCGGTGCTCTAAATTCCTCCCGATCTTCCTCAAAAGCCTCCAGCTCTCTCCCCTTGAAGCGTGGGGGGCGGGGGGGAAATCAATCCAAGCGACAGCAGATGCCCCAACGTGGGGCTGCGCTCTGGCTTACCAAAACATACCCAAATACCACCCCCTCCTGCTCCCTTTCCTCCTGCAAAAAAGGATGGATGGAAAAACCCACCACATCGGGTTGCTGGGAGGAGAGATGAAATATTACAAGTTTAAAGTGACAAGTACGAAAAAAATCATTGTATTTGCCAAAAGTCGGGGGTTTTCCCCCCACTCTCACCCTCATTTCATTTCAGCTGAGTGTTTCCTACCAGCCCTCGCTTCCTTTCGGGCCATCCCCTCCACACATCACGTCTGCACACTCCCCACAAACCAAGCCGCTGTTTCAGCAGCGGGAAGGACTACATCAAGAGGACCACAAAACTGGCGCTCAGTGTGCAAAAGGAGCCTTCGTGCGAGGCCGCGGGGCGCTGACGCCGGCAAACGCCGCTGCACTTGCGTCGCTGAGGCCAGGGGAACGGTGCGCCCCAGGCCTCCGCCCCCGTGCATCCCCGTCCCAATCCTTTGCCCCAGTGCATCCAGATGCATCCCCATCCTGCACCACAACCCCAATCCTGCGTCCCAGTTTATGCTGATACATGCCAGTCTCGATGCATCCCAACTCTGACGCATCCCCATCCTGCACCCCAGTGTGTCCCCATCCCAATCCCACACCCTGGTGCATCCCCATCCTGCATCCCAACACCAATCCTGCACCCCGATCTATCCCAATCTCGATGCATCCCCATCCTGCACCCCAACGCATCCCCATTCCAACTCTGATCCACCCCAGTCCCGCACCCCAACGTGTCCCTAGTCCCAGTCCCAAGCCCTGCTGTATCCCCCCCACCCCTAAAGGCGGGATGAACCCCTGTGCCCAGAGCATCCTGCTGCTACCCAGGACAACACCCACCTGGCCTCCCCTCATGCCCCCCATACAGAGGACCCCAAATCCTTTCCCCCATTAGTTCTGAACCCCAAACACAGCATCACTTGCCAGGTGACTCACCCCTAAAACACACAGCCCATTCCTGGCCTGAGCCCCAAGGGTTTTATCCTAAAACACATGAGGGAAACTGAGGCAGCACCCATCACAGGGGGATCTTGCTTTGCTGAGGGGCCGCCGCAGCCAGAGCTCAGTCCTGAGGGAAGAGCCCAGCTCGGGCGCGTCGCTGCCCACGCTGCCCAGAGCAGCATCTCCTGCATCAGGGGAGGATGGAAAAAAGCCCTTCAGCTGCAGGGAAGCCACATGCGTCCTTGGGACGTGGGGCCAAGCTCCAGCGCAAGGCGGTAATTACAGAGCACCTGCTCCCCACAGTGCCAGAGCTTGGGGGGAAAAAAACAGGGGCGGATGCCAGAAAGCAGCTCCTCAGCATGTTTGCAGGCATTTCCCAGCTCAATGCTGTTCCCAACGCCACTCCTGTCTCCTGTCTCTGCAGGAGGACACCCGCCGCTGGCCAGGCGTGAATGTCGGCAGCACGGATCGGTCCGGGGAAGGCGAGCAGGGCTTTCGGAGCAGGGCGACACTTCCAGCAGACAGATGTGTGCCCCGTGGCCATGGGTGCCAGCACCTAGGGTGCTGGACGGGAGTGACAGCCTCCTGCAGCGTGAAATCCCCCTCAGGCCCCTCCCCGGGATGAAATACAGCTTAACGCAATACCTCAAATAAAGGCAATTTGTGTCTTTATTGCTCTTTCCACACTGATGGGATTCTGAGAGGTTTTTGCATGGGGTCTTCTGTCCCACAAGGACGTATTCTCAGCGCTTGAGGCGAGATTTTGCAGCCCATTTGCTGGTAATGGGATTAATAACCTCGCCGCATGAATCCTGCCTTGGTGGTTTTATTTATTTCGGATGGTTCACCAGAGGCTGCGCGACGCTCAGGGACAGGCTCCGCTCTCACGCAGCAGCAGCTGGACCCGTTTGTCCTTGGACACCTGACCCCAGCAGCTGAGCACCACGTGGGATTTCCGAGCTAACATTTGCAAGCCTTTAACAGCTCAAAAAGCCACAGAATTTGGGGAAAGTCAAGTTTTTCAAGGCTCTGGCATACCTAGCAGTCACTGGAGGGTGCTGGCACCACAACGGGGACGGAACAAACGCCTCCTCTCTCCACTCCCCCTCGCGCGCAGCCTGTCCCAGCCGACCCTCTGCTCCTGGGGACATCCTGCCCCCGGCGCTCCGGGTGGCAGAGCTCTCAGCGGAGCGGTCATTCCCCCCTTTCGGAATGACTCAAACTCTAATTAGGTCCCAGACCTCCGCTAAAAGCTGAGGTTAAGAGTTAGGCCGGTCCCACCCAGAGAGCATTCTGCAGACGTTCCTGGGATTTTTCCCGGCAAAAACGCTCAGCAAGGAGGAAGCTAATTCTCCTGGGAAGGTGGGAGCTAAATAACTCCCTCGCAAATCCCATTACCAGCAGTAAGCTGCCTAGCGGGATGTACTATTTTAGCCAGGCTGGCGGCAGATGCGGGCTTGTTTTCGGGCAGGGGGCGGGGGGTGGAATTTCACTACCGCGAGGTGGCTCGGCTCACGCTCACCTTCTGTGGGGCGTTGATGACACCAGTGTTGTAGCCAAACTGCAAGGAACCCAGCACCGCTCCTCCCACAGCGAGCATCAGGCGAGCTGTCATCTACAGGAAAAGGGGGAAGATAAAAAAAGAGGGGTTAAACTTGGGGTCCCAACTATATCCCCCCCCCCCCACTCAGAGGGGTCCCCCGGTCCTACTCCACAGGGAGCAGCAAGAGGAAGAGGGCTGCCCCTAAGGTTGCAAGTGTTGAATATGCAAGATAAAACAGAAAACTTGCTTTTTTTATGGCATCCACTTAGGCAAGGGGAAGAAAATAATTTTTAAAAATACTGTTTGGGAATTTCAGGAATTTTTTGCCTCTGGAGTGGGGCAGGAGGTTTTATCTGGGCTCGCAGGGTCCCCTCCAAGGGCTCCATTGGGCAGCACGCCAGCACAAGATGCCTTCAGGGATGCCGTTGGCCAGCCAAGCATCATCCCGGCATCGGCGCAAGGACGCCCCGGCCGGCCCCGGCTAACGAAGTTTTCGTATCAGAGCCTAATTACCAGTCGCTAAGCAAAATCCCAGCTATTTGGCAAACCCTTTGCCCGCCTCCTCTTCCTCCTGCTTAAGCTAGAGCGACAATCAGAGCCTTGTTTGGGAACGGGGTCAGGGCAGGCCAGCGCTCCAGCCACCTTCTTTAACAGCCCAATTATCCCAGGCAGGAGATTTTCCCAGCACTCAGCTCCAAGAACCAGGATCCGACATTCCCAGTTAATCAGCTTTGGGATGATCCATATGAAAGTTATAAGCCCTTTAAGGGGGGGGGGGCTGGACTCTCCGCAGTTATCCCAGGTATACATCCCACCCCAACCCAGGGATGCTCCCCTGGCCTCTCAGATTAATATTCCCAAGGGATTAGGGCTGGTTAGACCCCACCTAAATGCAACTCCCAAATCAGGAGGGCAAATTACAAGGCAAACATACAAAAAGAGAAATATATTTTCCTACTTAAGAAGCATTTTCTTTTTTTTTTAATAAATAATATAAATAAATACAAACAAGTGCTGCTCTCTGGCCAAGCCACCTTCCCCCACGTTAAAGTTTGCAGGGAAAAAGCAACAGGGAATAAAGCCAGCCCCGTTAATGAAGCTCATTAATTAGGCTTGGCCCCAACGCAACTAATCAGGGAGGTTTTGGCACTTGGGTCTTGTTCGGTGCTTCTGAATAAACCCACCCTGAGAAGAAAATGCCCCGCTTGGGAGGGCAAAAGCAGGCTGGAAAGTTGCCAGCATCCCAGACAGAGGAAAAGCCCCGAAACAAAAACCTGAAATCCTGACTCCGACCTCATTCATCCACCCACTGCTCCACAAAGCTGCAGCAGGCGACACCGGGAATGCCGAAAGCAACCGGCCCGTCAATAAACATTAAAAATTGAGGGGTTATGGGGGGTTTGAGTGGTTTGGGGGCATTTTTGTTGTTGTTGTTTTGAGGTGTTTATGGGCTTTTGGGTGACTCTTCTCTGCTTTTTGGGGGCCACCCCTCACTTTCTGGGGTAGCAATTTCTCCTTGGCACGGTAAAGGCCTGCTCGCCCGCCCCAGGCAGGCCGACGGGCGATTCCCCACATAGGGTGAGTGCGCGGGTGAGTCACAGCGGCTCCGGGCCGCAGGGATGGGGATGCGTCGTGCCGGCAGAAACGCTGCTCGAGGAAGGTGGCAGGTAGCAACACCTCTGCACTCCAGTGCCAGGCCCTGCCCCACCAGGAGTTAAATAATGAAGTTACTTTCGCAATTTTAACCACTAAAAAGAATTAAATTTTTAAGCGCTAGCAAAAAGAAGTTATATTTCTAACCTTTAGTAAAAACACACTTATATTTCTATTAAGCACCAGCAGCCTGAAGAGGGGAAGGGACAGAGTCAGTAGGAAGGCTGCTGGCATTTTTGGAGGCTCTTCCCGGGCAGGGTCACAGTGAGTCAGCTCCTCCTGCTCGCTTTGGGCTTCCCAGCTCCAAACACGCTGCCCAGCCCGATCCAGGAGCCTTTCGGCTTTAGCCTTGCCATTAAAGGAAAGGCTTAAGATGTCAAGTTGGGCTGGGGGGTGGGGGGGATAAATAAAGTTGATTTCTAAGGGCAGCCTTGCATGGGAAACTCCTGCAAAACCACACAGGGTTTGTTTTTTGGGTTTGTGGTTTTTTTTTTTTTTAACTGCTTGCAGAAAACAGCAGCTTTATTTGGAGCTTAGGAAATAAAAAAGCAGCCCACCGTACCTCCCCTTCTTGCTTTTGTGCAACAAACTTTTTTACAGCCTGGAGATCCCCAGCCCCTGTGGTTTGTTTCCCTACTCACTGCTGTACCTTATCAGAAGGTAAGCGCAGCACTTGTAATTTTAAGAAATTTGGGGGGGGGGGGGGGGGGGGGGTTGCTGCTTCCTGCTTCCTTCAGCCCTCAAACACGGAAGGCAGGACGCTCAGCAGAGCTACAGACCCATGGGGCAACAGCAGCCCCCCCAAACCCCCAGCAGGCCGTGTCAGGTTTTACAACTCTTTTTACCCCTTTTTTTTTTTCTCTCTCTCTAGTGTGGAAGGATTTTGGGATGCTGCCTGCCTCATGGAACACGGAAATTAACAATCCCTTTAAAAATCATATTTTTTTTTAAAAGTGTCCCAGGAGAGAACTTCAGGAAAACCCACATTTAAAGAGCCCAGAAAAATTAGCCATGAAGCTTTAAGGAGCATCCCAGAGGCCAAGGTCCTGTCCCGGGATGGGTGCAGGGGGCTGTTGCAGGGAGGGGGTGCAGCCTTGCATTTGCACGCTCATGCACACTCACGGGAGCAAAGATAACTGGATCCAGCCACTGCCCGGGATAACAGGGCTGCACGCTGGCTCCCAGCCCAGGAAAAACTTACGCACCAACCGAGGGCCGGGTAGAACCTGCTCCTAAAGCCACGGCATGTGCCACAGCATCGGCATTTACCGATGGGGCAGGGGGAGGTTTTGCAGCTGGGGGTAACACCAGCACCGAGGTTTTGGGGGGATTATCGGCATGGGAGAACACTTGGGATGAGGGGAAGAGGAGTCAGAGCGGCAGGCTGGGGATTTTTTTTCCCTTTTTTTTTTTCCTCCCTTAAAGGTCAGCTGGGGACGGCGACACGAGCCCTCCGAGTATTGCAACCGCAGGAGCGTCTGCAACGAGCCCAGGAGATGTTTTTGCAAGCAAAGAGCCAGAGCAGCCCAGCTCCACGGGCAGAAAAGCACATCCTGCTTTAATAATATTAAACATTAAATTTAAGGGGGGCTGGGGGGGTGGGGTGTGTTGAGCTCATCCCCCACCTCCCAGCACCACCACCATCCCCACTGCCGGCTGCCTCAGTAAAAATCCCTTTTTTTATTCCCCTTGCAAAACACACTCTGGATGGAAGTGTCACCCATGAGAGCGCAGCAAATCGCTCCTGCAATTAATTACCTTAAAAAAAGAATCCTTTCTAACCCAAGTTTATCTAACGGGGCAGTTATTAAGCTGGAGAAACAGAGGGAGCACGTCTCCACCTCCGTTTCGGTAGCCGGGAGTTAAGGCCGGCTGGACGCGCATCAGATTTCTTCGTTACAAGAGCAAATTTCTTTTTAATTCCTCCCCCCATAGACGCGCTGCCGGCTGTCACGTTCCCGGCTCCCAGCCCCAAACCCGCACCTCGCCCAAGGAAAAAAAGGTGCTGGAGTAGAGCCAGCTTTAAATAAAGTAATAAAAGAGTATCATAGATATAAATTTTAATTTTAAAACCCCCAAGTACACCCTAAAGCTGGGGGGGAAGAAATAAGGTGTTTGCTGGGGAGAAAAATAAGTGGAGTCGCTCCAGTAACACCTTTAATTGTAATAAAATTACTATTTTTGTTTTTAATTACACATTGCTTTGCACTGCCACGGAGCGAATCTTTTATTCCCTTCCCTGTAAAAAAAAAAAAAAAAGAAAAGAAACCAACCCTACATACTTGAATAAATCCCAAAACAGTCCCAGGCGGGAGTGTTGGGGGGGGGGGGCAGCATCCCCAGGCGAGGCCGGGACAAGCAAACCCCGGGGTCTAACGTTAACGACCCCGCCGTAATTAACTCACCTTCCCCATTTAGGGCCTGACATCACTTCACTTCAGCCCAGCTTTATAATTATAAATCAATTTATCCGAGGCAGGTCGAGGCGCCAGGAGGACTCGGCCACTGCCGAGGGGCCGGGTGAGTTCGGGTTGTTTGATAACTCGCGTTTTGGGGGGTAAATTGATGGGAATTGGGTCAGAGCGGCGCAAAGAGCTCACGGCGCGGTGGGACCCAGTCGCACCCCAGCACGGCCGGGGGCGGGGGGGGGGGGGGTCCCCGGGTCCCCCCCCCCCCAGGGCCACCCGGGCCTGGCACCCTCCAACAGCAAACTCAGCACTTCGGGGACCACGTTGCCTCTTTCCTCACCCCCAAAATGGGCTCAAAAGTCTCTTTTTTGGCTCTTTCCCTCACGTCTTCTCACCTCGGGGGAGGAGGGGGGTGGGGGAGGTGGGCCGGCACGCGCTGTGCAGCGCCGGCGGGAAGGGGGGGGCGGTTTGGGTTTTTTTTCCCCTGGTTTCTGAGATATTTTTTTCTTAAAAAAAAAAGAAAGGTTTATTTTGCGCGGCGGCGCCCAGCGGCCCGAGGAGCCCGCAAGCGGCCCGATCCCCCCCTCACGGACACCTCAGCGCGATCGGTCGTTGTTTCCCGGTTGTGTAACGCGGCGGGGGAAAGGGCTCGGGGGGGGGGGGGGGGGGGGGGGGAAGGGGGGTGCGGGGATGTCCCCGGCCCGGCGCACGGTGGGGGGGGGGGGGGGGGGGTGCCTTACCTTGCTGCCGGTCTCCATGGCGGCCCCGAGGCGGCGGCGGGGCGCGCGGCGGCGGGGCGGGGGGGGTGGCGGAGCGGAGCGGCGCGCGGCGGAGCGGAGCGGTGGCGCGCGGCCGCGGTGGGGGCATTGAACCGGCTTAAGAGAGCGGGCGGGCAGCGGGGGCGGGGCGGCGGCGGCGGGCGGGGCGCCCATTGGGCGGGGAGGGGGAGGAGAGGGCGGGGCGAGGAGGGGCGGGGAGGGGGTGTGGGGGGGGCGGGGGGGGGTGAGCGCGTGTGGGCCCGCACGTGGGCGTGGGGGCGGGGTGCGCACGTGCCGCGGGGGGTGTGTGCACGTGGGCGCGCCTGCTTGCACGCGCGCGGGTGTGCAAGGGAGGGGCGGGGCCGCGGGTGCGCCCGCGGGTGGGCGGGCGAGTGGGTGGGTGTGGGTGCGTGTGCGTGCAAGGGCCTGCAGCTGTGTGTGGGTGTGCACACGAGTGTGCAAGGGCATGCAGCTGTGCGTGTGTGCGTGCACACGAGCATGCAAGGGCGTGGGTGATGGCCTGTGGGTGTGCCCACAGGTGGGCATGCAAGTGTGTGAGCCTGTGTTTGCACACGTGTAAGTGCAAGTGTGTGGGCCTGTATGTCTGTGCATGCATCGGTGAGTGTGCAAGCGTGTGCGTCTGTGTATGCACACGAGTGTGCAAGTGCATCGGTGTACACCTGTGGGTGCACCCACGGGTGAGCGTGCAAGTGCATGAGCCTGTGCTTGCACACGTGAGTGTGCAAGTGTGTGCATCTGTGTGTACACACAAGTGTGCAAGGGCATGGGTGATGGCCTGTGGGTGTGCACAAAGGTGAGCATGCAAGTGCATGAGCCTGTGTTTGCACACGTGTAAGTGCAAGTGTGTGGGCCTGTATGTCTGTGCATGCACGGCTGAGTGTGCAAGCGTGTGTGTCTGTGTGTGTGCGCACACGAGTGTGCAAGTACATGGGTGTTCGCCTGTGGGTGCACCCATGGGTGAGCGTGCAAGTGCATGAGCCTGTGTTTGCACATGTGAGTGTGCAAGTGTGTGTGTCTGTGTGTACACACAAGTGTGCAAGTGCATGGGTGTACCTCTGTGGGTGTGTGTGTGCAAGTGAGTGTGCACCCATGTTTGCACACGTGCGAGCACGCAAGCGTGCATGCCTCTATGTGTGTGCGTGTGCACATGCAAGTGTGCAAATGCGTGGGTGTACACCTGTGTTTGCACATGTGTGAGCATGCGAGTGTGTGGGCCTGGACCTGTATGTGTGCACACGTGAGTGTGCAAGTGTGCGCATGCCTGTATGCGCGTGCCTCTGTACGTGCACCTGTGAGCGTGCAAGTCTGTGTGCTTGTGCATGTGTATGCCTGTATGTGTGTGTGTAAACATGAGTGTGTCTGTGTGTGCACATGTCTGTACATGTGTGCGTGCCTCTGCGTCTGCACATTAGTGTGCATGTGTGTGCACCTGTACACATGTGTGTGCTTGTGCAAGCACTTTCCTGCAAGCCCCTGTGAGCTGTGTGTGGGTGCACATGCGTGTGTCTGTGTACCTGTGTGCATGTGTGCACACACACCCATGTGGTCCCGTGCGCACACACACATGTGTGTGCACACCTGTACGCGTGTGCATGTGTGCAATCCATCGGGGTGCGAGTGCATCTGCACAGGTGAATGCACTTGTGCGTGCATGTGCATGCAACTGCCTGTACGTGCTCACCGTTCCACGTGTGTGTGTGTGCGCACACACATGTGTGCATATACATGGTGTGTGCATGCAAGAGCTTCCCTGCAAAGCCCTGGCGAGCACACATGCGTGTGTCACAGTCCCTGCAAGGCCCCCAGTGCAGCGGGTGTGCGGCCCCTCCTTGCACCCATCCCCTTTGCAAAGTGCAACCCCTCGGGGTCCCGGCTCCACCGGCCTCGATCCATAAAAACTCCGTGAGTCCCACTGCTGGGCAAACCCCGACCTCCTTCCCACCAACAGCAGGGGAAGAAGGTGTCCGTAAGCAAGCCTCCTCCTCTAGCATCACCCTGGTGCAAAACCCCACGGCCAGTGCGATACCCTGCACCGGGTTCAATACCTTGGGCCTGGTGCAAAGCCCTGGTATCGCACCACAGCTAGCGCAATACCCCGCACGCAGTGCAAAGCCCTGTACATGGTGCAAAACCCCGCACATGGTGCAATACTCCTCATGCGGTGCGATACCCTATGTATGGTGCAAAACCCCATGGGCAGTGCACTACTGCAGGCCTGGTGCAAAACCCTGCACCTGGTGCAATAGCCTACACTGGTGCAAAACCCCAGGGCCGGTGCAATGCCCTGGTCATGGTGCAAAACCCTGCGTGTGCTGCAAAACCCCGTGGCCTGTGCAACACGCTGGACCCAGAGCAAAACCCTGCTCCTGGTGCAACACCCCGCACACAATGCAGCCCCCCTGCAAGGCGCAGGGCTGGGTCAGAGCAGGGCGGGTGCCCCTCTCCCCCTTTTCCTGGGTGCAACGAATTTTTGGGGTGCACACAACTGGAAACCCGGAGGGAAAACCAGCAGGGCAGGGGCTTCTGGGGTGGATGTGCCGGCGTGCACGTCCGCCAGCTCCTCCCACCCCGGCGTCCCACTGCCAGGCCACAAAAGGTGATGCCGGGGGTCCCGCGCAGAGACGCGCCTGCAGCTCTTTGTCCACCCTTGGGCCCCAAAATCTCCCCCTTTCGCCCCCGAAACCATTTTTAAAAACCATTAAAAATCATTAAAATCCTAAAAATCATGTAAAAAATTAAATTCCCTGCATTGTTTTCGCTAGAACAAAAAAGAAAGGAAAAAAAAAAAAGGCAGAAAAAATGCAAAGAAAGGAAACAAAAAGCAAAATACCCCCAAAAATGCCGAAAAAGAAAAAAATGCTGAAAAAGGGGAGGGAAACGCAAAAAAAAGAAAAAAAAAAAACCAAAGGAAAAAGCGAAAAAAAGAAAAAATCAAAATCAGAAATTGGGTAAAAATTCAAAAAAAATCAGAGTCAACAATTAATTTTCAATTAAATTGTAAAAAGCCGCAAAATTTTGCTTCATATTTGGCCATTTCGCGTGAATCCTCAACTCTAAACTCCCACAAACATAAATTTTAGCAAACCCAACCCCCTTTTTAATTCTTTTCCCTTTTTTTTTTGTTCCATCCCAAGTGGGAAACAGGGACATTTTTTGCCGATTTGGCATTTTTATGGCGCGGGAGAAATCCCCTGGTGTCGGAGCGGGAACGCTGACGGAGGGAAAGGGCCGGAGGAGGGATAATCCCGGGCGGGGAGCGGGATTTAGGGGAGGTTTTGTCTGTCCCGGCCTTTTGAACGGGGCCAAAACGGGTTAAAACAATATCCGGGGGATGGGGGGGATGCGGGAAGAGAAGGGGAAACTGGGAAATTGTTTTTAAGGGTCAAAGCGGGGTTTTGTGGTGGAGGCCGGAGGCCGCGGGGATGGGCTCAGGGATCTGGGCTGTAGTGGAGGCCGCGGGGATGGGCTGAGGGGTCTGGGTTGTGGTGGAGGCCGGAGGCCGCGGGGATGGGCTGAGCCTCTCCCAGGGATCTGAGCAGCGATGGAGGCCGGAGGCCGTGGGGATGGGCTCAGGGATCTGGGCTGTAGTGGAGGCCGCGGGGATGGGCTGAGGGGTCTGGGTTGTGGTGGAGGCCGGAGGCCACGGGGATGGGCTCAGGGATCTGGGCTGTAGTGGAGGCCGCGGGGATGGGCTGAGGGGTCTGGGTTGTGGTGGAGGCCGGAGGCCGCGGGGATGGGCTCAGGGATCTGGGCTGTAGTGGAGGCCGCGGGGATGGGCTGAGGGGTCTGGGTTGTGGTGGAGGCCGGAGGCCGCGGGGATGGGCTCAGGGATCTGGGCTGTAGTGGAGGCCGCGGGGATGGGCTGAGGGGTCTGGGTTGTGGTGGAGGCCGGAGGCCGCGGGGATGGGCTGAGCCTCTCCCAGGGATCTGAGCAGCGATGGAGGCCGGAGGCCGTGGGGATGGGCTCAGGGATCTGGGCTGTAGTGGAGGCTGCGGGGATGGGCTGAGGGGTCTGGGTTGTGGTGGAGGCCGGAGGCCGCGGGGATGGGCTCAGGGATCCAGGTTGCAGTGGAGGCTGGAGGCCGTGGGGATGGGCTGAGCCTCTCCAAGGGATCTGAGCAGTGATGGAGGCCGGAGGCTGGGGACATGGGCTGGGGGATCCAGTTTGTGGTAGAGGCTGGAGGCCATGGGGATAGTGCTTGGGGATCCGAGCAGTGATGGAGGCCGGAGGCCACAGGGATGGGCTCAACCTCTCTGTCCTCGCCCTCTTCCCCACTGAGGTGTCAGCTCTGACTCACCGGCGCAGCACAAACCTCCCCCCCGGCACGGGGCCGGCAGGACTTTGACCAAAAAACAAGGATATCCGGTCCCTTTTATACCCCGTCCCCATGTCACCTCGTGTGTCGTCCGAGGCCATCATCGCACGGCCTCTCCCGTCCCCACACGCGGCCCGGCCTTGGCGACGCTGGTGTCCCAGTGACACGCAGGATTTCGGGGGGGGGGTTGGGGCAGCGGCCCCTGTTCTTCTGGGCGAAGTCCAGGCTGGGACAGCCTGTCCGGGGACGGTCCTGGGGTGATAAAATCAGCACCACTGGATGGTGCAAGGGGAGAATTTAGCTTTACCGGGAACTTGACGCTGTTGGTGTCTCCGTAGCCAAAAATCCTAAAAAATTTAGGGAAAACTTTCGCACTTGGCCTCCGACGCCGAGCGTCCTCGGGACAGAGTTAAACTGCTCCAGGGGGAAATTTATTTCAGTATTTCCAGCATCCTTCAATGTGTTTGAGCCTCAAGAGGCTTTAAAATAAGTCCTGAACCCAAAAAGTTCAGGCAAAAATCCCCCAAAATGGCATTTCCCAAGTTCCACCATCCCCATTTGTCCCCATCCCCAAAAATCATGGAGAAAAAACTCCATTGGAGCTTGTAACTCTTACTGCCGCTCGCACACCGGCCCTGCTCCCAACAGCCGGGAGCAGCTGTCAACATCTGGCCGGCACCACAACCCAGTGACCCCGGAGCTGCGCCGGGTAATTTTGGTAAATCGGGGGGAAGGGCGGTGGTTTTGCCACCCCGAGGCTCTCAGAAGGTGCGGGTTGAGACGGGGACGGGCCAGGAAGTGGCTGAAGCCTGAAAACATCGGCCTAGGTGATGAAATTCGGGGCAAAGTCCATAAGGAAACTGGGTCTGTAATAAAATTGGGTTGGGCGATGCCGGCACAACCTTCCCCAGGGTTTTCAGCCCTAAAATACCTTGGGTTGACTCTTCCGTGGGGATTTTGTGTTGCTCCCGGAGGGGGTTTCGGCTCCGTCCTTATCCAGGGGGTGGTCCTGCCGCATCCGGGCGCCGCTCGGCCCCGCTCAAGGGATGCGCTGAAGCATCAGCCCCATCATCCCGACCCTGAAGACTTCAAAGCTCTTTAACATCCATCAGGTTTGGATTTACCAGCCATATTTCACTCTTTATCTTTAAACCAGGACTAGTTAAACCCCTCTCCTTGTTAGGCTAGGATTAAAGTGCATTAACGCCTCCAGTCCCTTGGATTAGAGTGGGACAGACAAATGCTCCGCGTCTGAGAAAGCAGGAATGCTGAACCGAATAAAAACAATTCTTGTCATTTAATTTACCCCAATTAATAAGCAGCGAGCCTCGTTTAAACTTTTCCAGGCTAGGCAGCGACTTTCCAGTCCTAAACTACACTGGGTTTAGTGGCTTTTCACCCCTTTGGGATCAAAAAGATTGGGGAAAAAAAAGGAATTTCTGGTTTATCCATTAAAGGAGGGAAATGCTCCCCTAGCCCCGGCTCTTGCAAAGGTTGATTTTGCATTTCAGCCCTTATTTCGCATTTTTAGGGCAACCCGACGTGCGTGGCAAACGTGGGGAGAAAAGAGGCCGGGGCTAAAAATAACCGGGTGAGTCACGCCGCGGCGCTGGGAGGTGTCGTGCCGACGGAGCGGGAGCCGAGAGCCACGGAGAGCGGGGGGAGGCATCCATTCTCCCTTCGGCTTCGCACATGCATGCGAGTGGATCCCTCTTCCAAGCAGAAAGAAAAGGGGTACACCCACCCCCACACACATCCCCCCCCACCCACACACACCCTCCCCACCCCCCCTCACAGACACGTCTATACGCACCTATATAAGCACACGCACAGATGCAGGTATATAATGCTGCTTTTTCCTGCCCATAAAAACCCCTTGGACTTCACAAACTACCCTCACACAGCAAAAATTGCAGAAAAAGGGGGGTTTTTTCCCCTTTCCCATTAAATCGAGATGAAATAATTCCCATTCACCAGAGCTGCCTTCTTCGGGAGCTGTTTTAGGAGCAAAAGGAGAGCAGCAGATAACAATAATAATTAATCATTAATGATAATAAGCAGATAACAGCCACTCCCGTGTCTTAATTTGCAGGGATCTTCCTTTCCGTTTAATTTTGGATGAATTGAGTTACTTTTTTCATCCCATTCCCATGGCATGGATGATGCTGTTTAGGATTTGGAGCGGGGTTGCAGGCGTTTTGGGTCTCAACCAACCGGATTTTCTCCGCCTCGGGGAGAAAAAGGGTGGAATAAGGACATTTTTGCCCATTCTCTGCCCCGAGGCTGGGCGGCCGGTGCAGCCCCAAGGCCGCCGACCTTGGCTCAAGGTCGCCACGATAAGGGATGTGCGAGCAAGAGTCATGACGGCGGTGCCCTGAAACCTGCTGCCAGCAAAACCCCCTGCACCCCACCACCCTGCAGAGAACATCCTCCCCTCCCTGGCATCACCAGCCCAGCGGGAATCCGCCCAAAACTGCTCAGGGTTTAGGAATTCTCCGGGTTTGGGGGAGTTTTTGCAGCGGTGGATCCTGCCTGACGCCAGGCATCCCGCGGTGCCCGGAGAAATTCTGGGTCTCAGTGGCTTTGGTTGCAGGCAGATTTTGGATTGCCCGTCCCTTGTTTCCAGCTGGCCTTGGTAAAGCCAAAAATGCTGATTTTTTTTTTTACCCAAAATAGCCCAGTTTGGCTAATTTAAGGCATCCTGACAGCCTGCAAGCCGGGCGAGGGGGGCTGCCGGCGCAGGGGGAGCATCCCCGTCACCATCCCCAAAATGGGCTTTCTGCAGCCGGTCACTTGTGGGGAGCCTGGAAAGAGGCTGCAGGGCAATTTTTGGGGTGATTTTCAGCGGTTTTGGGGACAAGGAGGTTGCATAAATATGGTCTTAGAAGCCGGGAGCATCGTTGCTGTTGCAATATTAAACGCAAGGGTGGGCCGGGTGCTGCCGAGCCTCTCCCCGGTGGGGTGCTGGCGAGGGTCTCCATGCATCCCACTTGAGATGGAGAAGGAAGGTCTGAAGAGCTTTAGGGACGCTCCACGGGCCGCCATACCATTTTTAATTAATTTATTTTATTAATAATTTTCCCCTCCCCCACACAATCCTGAAGCCAGTCGAGTTTTTCCCCCTCGCACCCACGGGGAGCACGTTGGACACTGGGCGCCGGTAACGGCCCAAGCTGTGAAACACCAGAAAGGGAGGAAAAAACCCTCGTCCTAGAGCTCAAAAATCCTCATTCTTGCATTAAAAATCCCTCCAGCTACAGGCAAGATGAGTTTTGTCCCCCCATCCCCTTACTGGACTGGGAAGTGCCCAGTTTCTGGACTGGGAATATGTCAGAGCAAGCTTGCATCGGCAATTACCACCCCGCAGGAAGACAGATTAATCCCCATTACCTAATTAACTCGCTGAATAATAATTAGTCAGGTATTTCTTTGCTCTTCACTCATAAAAACATTTGCAGGGGCATGTTTTAAAGCTGGTCCCGCACTTCAAACGTGTTCCTGCTAACTCAGAAGCAAAAAAGAACCATCACCCTTGCCCCGGGGCTGCGAGCATCATCCTGCTGCCCCGTACCCCCCCTGGCTCCGGCTCCACGGGGCTGGGGTCTTGGGGGGTCATCATCCTCCTACAACAACACAATTTGATTTTTGGGGGGTCACCCTCTTCCCAGGATGATGCAATTTGATTTTTTTGAGGGGGGCCAGCATCCCCCCACAACGATGTAATTTGGTTTTTTGGGGGTCAGCGTCCTCCCAAGGTGACATAATTTGATTTTTAGGGGGTCTTCATCCTCCCAGGATGATGCAATATGATTTTTGGGGGGGGGCCAGCGTCCTCCCATGATGATAATTTGATTTTTGGGGAGTCACCCTCCTCCCAGGATGATGCAATTTGATTTTTTAGGGGTCATCATCCTCCCAAGGTGACATAATTTGATTCTGGGGGGGTCGTCATCCTCCCACAATGACACAATTTGATTTTTTGGGGGTCACCCTCCTCCCACGACAATGTAATCTGATTTTCTAGAGGTGCTCCCAGCATCTCTCCATCTCACAGAGACTCACCCACCCTCCCAATAACCCCATTCCCCAAACTCATGACTCAGCATCTCCCAAAAATTCAGGAGGCGGATTGCAAAAACTCATGACTTGACCCATTCCTTTCCAAGTCGGAGAAGAAGAAAAGCCACGCCGCCGGCTCGCCTCCAAAAAAAACCTCCCCAAAACCATCTTCGTCAGCTTTGGGTTTTATTCAAATTTTTATTTAGGGTTTATAAATGCTGAAGAATAAAAAGGTTGGATAGAAATTATCTGTATTATTATTATTAGCTGCGTCAGGTTGGGAGAGGTGAAGAGTCAGCAGACACATGCCCTGAGCATTGATGGGCAAGATAAAGCAGAGCTCGCAACCTTTGCTCATAGATTTGGGGATATTCTCCCTATTTCGGGGGGTGATGCAAAGCTGTTGGACAAAATTGGTGGAAAATAGCCCCAAAAAAGCCCTCCTTAGTTGATTTTCTTGCAGCGCTGGGGCACCGGCCCCTCGCTTCTCCCAATTAAAAGAATTACAGTAAGGAAATTGGAAATGTGTCCCCCGCTGCACCTCGTCTGGAGTAATTAAAGCCTAAGGTTTTAATGAGTGGCTGATTAAATACAAAAGCAGAAGAAAAGGGAAATTCTCCGCTCATTAGAAGAAAGCGGAGGCGGCGGAGCGGGGGGCTCGGACCCCCCAAAAGTGTGGGGTGACATGGAGGGTCTTGCTGCGGCCATGGGGAAGGGGCGTCGACGACATTCACCATTAAATCTCGAAATCTGGGGGGGATCCCTGGCTGGATTCAGCCAGGCGGGATGTCAAGAGGCTTTTTGCACCTTATCTGGGCAGTTTGCAAGGTTTAGTGCTCTTGAATTCAGTTTCGAGGCTCTGATAGAGCCTGAAAGTCCCCGACAGCCAAACAGGCCCCACTATCTCCCAGCTTGGATTTCCCTTCCCCATCCCCACGGGCTGGAAACGTGATGGGACCAGTTCAAAGCCCTGAATATTTGCCAAGGGGCTGCAACAGGGCCCGAGTCCATCCCAAAGTGCACGGGTGCAAAATATCCCCCTTCGTCTTAATCCCACATCCCTCGAAATCCTTCATGCACCTGCAGAAGTGGCTCCTTCTCTGTTTTCAGGCTTTGCTTCCCATGTAATCCCATGCAACCCCATGTAATCCCATGCAACCCCATGTAATCCCATGCAACCCCATGAAATCCCATGAAATCCCATGCAATCCCATGAAATCCCATGAAATCCCATGCAACTCCATGCAACCCCATGAAATCCCATGCAGTCCCATGAAATCCCATGCAGTCCCATGAAATGCCATGCAATCCCATGAAATCCCACGCAACCCCATGCGATTATTCCATGCAATCCTATGCAATTGCCATGCAATCCCAAAAGCTGGGCCCTGCAGGCAGCATCACCGCTGCACCCCCCAGGGAGGGTGGGATTGAGCTGCAGCAAACCCCCCGGCACCGGTTTTTTAGCACAAAATTCTTTGCATAGGAGCGGAGCAAGATAGGAAAATGCTGGAAAAGCGAGTGCTTCCCAGCACGTCCCGGCATGCCAGAAAACCGGCTGGGCTGCAACTGTGCCGGTGGGTCTGGGGGATGCTGAGCCGCAGGGGATGCTCAGAGCATCCTGAAAAAGCCGGGTGTCTGAAAATACCCCCACAGCGGGGTCCTTTAGGTGCTTCAAGCCCCCACTTTGGGGCCAAGGAGGGGGTCAGCTAAGCTCGCCAGGATGGTGAGCAATGCCGGTTGCACGGAGCAGAATTTTTGGGGATGTCAAAGCAAGGTCACCTTCGGATCCTGCCAGGGCCTGCGAGGTTCCCACGCAGCCGCTTTGATCCCTCCCTGATTTTTAGCCTCCAAAATTCTTGCAGCTTTTGAATTACACCCTGCGTTCCCCTGCCCTGGATTTCTGATTTATTTTTACCTCCTTTCCACATGCCCCAGCTCGTTGTGGGGGGTCAATATTTTAGGGCTTCCCACCACCACCCCCCCATTGATCGTGGACCCCCCCCCAAAAATGACACACTCGGTTTTTGCAAGGGGAGCAAAAAAACCAAATCTCTCGCTTCCCAAAGCCAAGGTCAAGTCCTGGCAAGACCCACCCAAAAATGATCCATCCCGGCGCTGCAGGGACCTGCCCTCCCGTTGGTCCACAAAAGCCCCAAAATTTTGAGGGGGGAGGCGGGGGGGGTCAGGCCAAGGCTTGTTGCCTCCTGTTGCAATAATTGGGGCCCGCTGCTGGCTGGCGACTGGGGAGGGCGGCGGAGCTTTGCTCCGGCACGTCGGGCTGCCGGCTGGCAGCAAGCGGCGGCTGAGTCCTGGGCAGCTCATGACACCAATAGGCGCCAGCTCCTGGTGGGTTTGGTGGGGTCCCAGGGGGGCGTGAAGGGCATCGGTGGGGGGAAGGACATCTGTGACCATGGTGACCCCCAGCAGATGCTCTGGAGCACCGCTTGTGCAGGGACCCCGCCACAGGGAGGGACTGCATGGGGACATCTGGCGACAGGGCGCTGCGGGGCGGTGGGTTGAATTTTGGGGTGACACCCCAGCCAGGCTCCGGCACCCCTTCCAGGATTCAGGGAGGAGGAAGAGGAGGAGGTGAAGGACTTTCTTCCTCATACCAAGCTCTTGCACAAAGGTGGAGGGCAGCAGGGCTGGGCGTGTAGCGGCCTGACGCCGGAGTGATGGGCACCGTCTTGCCCGGGCCCAGGCAGCTGCCTCCTCCCTGCCTCTCCCGGGCTCTGCATCCCCCCGTTTCCCACTTTTTGGGGATGCTCCAGAGCTGGATTTATCCCCCTGGGTGGAGAAATTCCCCTGGGATGTGGGACCAGCATTGTAGCCAAGATAATTTCCTGGGGTAATGGTCACCTCCAGCAGCTGAAAATGCTCGCTGGTAGCAAACCACAGGGTTGGGGGGGGGCTCATGCCACTTTCCATCCGCCTGTACATGAGCCAAACTTGGACAATTTACACCCAAAATACCCCTGAAAATAACCATTTCCAGCCTTGGGTACATGGGGGACGTGGGTGCTAAAACTGGGTGCTTGCCCAGCTTGCAAGCAGCTTTTTTTTTCACATCTCTTTTTAAAGTTCACTTTCTAAAAGGCAAGGGAAAAAATAAGAAAAATTAAATATAAAACCCCCTGGTGATTTTTTGCCCCGGGGGAAGAAGTGGTGGGAGCTGCTGGCGGGCGTTTGTGCTGCGTCTGCAGGGTCAGGGCAGCGGGTCGGGCTGTGTTGGCTTTGCAAAGCCCAGCTCCCGCTGCGCTCGGCTGCGCCGCAAAGCCTGTGGCTGCGGGAGAGCCCGGAGAGCCCGGCGAGGGGCTGCTCCCCTTGCACGCTTGTCCCTTTGCACGCTTGTTCCCTTCCCATGCTTTCTGCCCTTCCATGCTTGCTCCCCTTGCACTCTTTCTCCCCTTGCACGCTCACTCCTTTAGCAAGCTTGTTCCCCTTCTATGTGTGTTCCCTTTGCATGCTTGCTCCCCTTGCACGCTTGCTCCCATGTCAAGCTTGCTCCCCTTGCACACTCACTCCCTTTGCACACATGCTCTCCTTCCATGCTTGCTCCCCTTGCACGCTCGTTCCCTCGCGCGCTCGCTCCCCTTGCACGCTTAGTGCTTGCAAAGGCCTATAAGGCTGAACAAACCTGGGGGAGGAGAAATCACCCCTTTGCCCCCTGCAATCACCCAAAATATGGGTGCTGGGGGGGGGGGGGGGGTGTTGCACGTGCGAAAACCCCCGCTGACGACAAAGCAGAGAGCGGCCCCTCGCCCCGCCGGCCTCGAGCGCGGGAAGCACGCTTCGCCCCCGTCACCGTCCCGCTCCAGCCGTACAATCCTCATTTTGGGGGGGGGGGGGAGGATTTCAGGGCACGGACGCTGCTCGCCCCCTTTCCCACGGCCCCCACCCCTCCCAGGGGGTTTATCTTCGCCGCCCCCCGCAGCGCCAGCTTTTCTCTCCCTTCCCTTCCCCTGCCCAAGATTTCCTCCCAGCTTCCTGGCCCGCCTGTTTATTCCCTTTCCCGCTCCCAAATGGCGGATTTCTTTGTTCGCCCCATGGTAATTTTCCATCGAGGCTCCGAACCCGACGCGATGCCGTAAATTCCTGCGTCGCCAGCCTGAAAAGTTAATGTCCCGCCGATAAAACAACGTATCTGCGATTTTTATAGGCACAAAACACGCATTTCTTTTCCCGCCAAATCCGTAAAATTCATTTCCAAATGAGGTTGGGAAGGTGTGAAAATCAATTTGGGAGGAAGAAACCCAACAAAAATAATGTTAATAAATGTAATTCTGCGCAGAAGATTTTGCCCAAAATAACAAATTTTCCAAAAATTTTGGAACAACTGTAGCGTTGCGTCCATCAAAAAGGAATTAACATCTGGATCTGTGATGCCAGGGAACATCTGGAAGGGTTTTTATTTTCCCAGTATAAGATCTAAGCACTTGGGTGGTGTTTGCCTTATGGAGGAAATCCCTGAGGATGCTGGTTTGGGATGAGCCGAGGCTGGTACCCGGCCGGGAGGCCGGCGTGCGGGGGCTGAGCCGGGCAGAGGTGCTCGGACACGCCAGCCGCAAAATTATAAATCATATATAAAGATATAAATAACAAATAAATGTATATGTGGAGATTTTGGGGTCTTTTTTACACCACAAAGCTGCAAAATTATGTATAAAAATATATGTGGGGGTGGAGACTTTTTTGTACTAGAAAGCTGCAAAATTATATATATGCACAACATGATATAAATATAATATTGATGTGTTTATATAATTATATATTATATATCAAATATACAATACTATACTATAATAATAATAGAATTATATTATATCAAATATTAAATAATATTGAACTGAATATTAAAATATTACAATAGCCTATAACTAGAACTAAAATAAATAGAACCTATATATATACTAAATAACTACTAATAGCAGATGACTAGCGAGACAATTTAATCTTTCAAATCCTTCCCATGGAAAAACACTTTTTTAGTCCCTTTTTCTAAGGCGACGCGGAGCGAAACGCGTCCCGGCCAAGGGCAAGGCTGAGACCGTGCAAACTCCTGACACTCGCGGCACCGGCCACCAGCCTTTGGAGCATCACTTAAATCCCACCGCGGGGGCACCTGGGGGCCTTTTTCCAAAGTCCAGGAGGGCCCGATCCATGGACTGAGGGGCTCGGGGGAAGGCCCCCCGGCGCAGCGGCGTCCCGCGTCCCACCACCCGCGCCCGGCGGGGCGGCCCCTCTAACGACCTTTAATCCGTGGTGGATTTTTTTTTTTTCCAGGCATTAACATTTTTCGGATATTATTCTCCGCCGTCACCTGACATCCGAGGAGGTTTGGGGGGATTTTTTGGGGTTGGTTTTTTTTTTTTTGATGCCTGCACGGTTTGTTTTCCTCTTCCCGGAATAGCCGGAGAACAAAATTAAAAAATAATAAAATAAACTACAGACGGGGGCATTCGCGGGGTCAGGAAAATTCCAGAAAGGTGGGGAAAAAAAACCGTGTTTATTTAATACAGGAAACCCAAAAAAGCAGCTCCTCGCGGTGTTATTGAAGGCGGGATGTGCATTGTGCCCGGCCGGTCCCCTGCTCCGCTTCCCCGCCAAGGGCGCGGGGGAACAAAGTGGCCGGGAGCCCCCCGCGGGGTGGGCTGGAGGAGGAGGAGGAGGAGGAGGAGGAGGAGGAGGAGGAAGAAGAGGTGTGAGCGCTCCTCATCTGCTCCAGCGCAAAGTCATTCCCTCCCCGGAGCTCCCGGCAGAGCAACGTCACAGGAGCACCTGGAGGGGGGGGCACAGTAAAATAATAGCTCTGATAAGGTTTATTATCGTATTGTTCTTCTTTTTGCGTTCTTTTACTTTTGTATTCTTGTATTTTCGCATTATTTTCTATTATCTTAGGTTTGCATCCTTTGAAGTGTTTGTTTACTATTTTTATTTTTGCATTTTGATTTGTGCATTAATTATCGCATTATTTTTGCCTTACCTTGGTTTTGCATTATTTAATTTTTTTATTCCTTTTTTTACTCATTTTATCTTGTTACTGTTTATCTTATTATTTTCATTTTTGCATTCTTTCATTCATTAATTTTTGCATTATTCATTTTATTATTTTCCTTTTCGCCTTCATTTATTTTTGCACTGTTTTCCTTCTGCACCATTTTACTTCTCTGTTATTTCATTTTAATGGTGTTTATTCTTTTCTTTTCATATTATTCTTCCAGCAAAACAATTAATTTTTCCCCATTTTCAGCCCTTTTTCCAGGCATCCAGCCTTAGCGGGGCACTTTCTGGCTGCCCAGGCGCATCCACCCCCAGCAGCTGATGTTCATCCTCCAACGTTCCACATTTTGCCTCCCGAATCTACTAAAAAATGAGGCTGAATCCATTCAAAACCCCATTTTAAAACACTTACATGAAACATTTCGTTTCTCAGCTGCAATAATTACAATTAAAATCATCATTATTATTATTATTGCAGAGGGCTGGTGGGGCCCTGGGCGATGGGGGATGGAAAGAAAAGGGGGCTTTGGGGGCCACATGAAGGGGCCATGTGCTCTAGGCTGGGTTTATCTTCAGGCTGGATATCTTTAGGCTGACACTAGCTGCAAAAATATCCCTCTTGGGGGCCCCTGGCTGGAGAAAATAGCTGAGGGGGATCGGATACAGGCCAGGGGGGGGTCAGGGCAGCGAGACCTGCTGGGGTTCCCTGGGGACCCCCATGCTGGGAAAATAGATTTGTTGGGGGACCCATGGTGCAAAATGGGGTCTCTTTGGGGGACCCTGCACTGCAAAAACGGGTGTCTTGGGAGACATCGTGCTGCAAAAAAAAATAGGTCCTGGGGGGGCCCTATGATGTGAAACCGGGTCTCTCTGGGGACCCCACTGCTGGAAGCATGGGCTTCCCAGGGGACCTCACGCTGTAAAAATGGATTTTGGGGGACCCCATGGTGCAAAAATGGGTTTATTGGGGGACCCCACACTAGGAAAATTAGTTTCTTGGGGGACCTCCATGCTGCAAAATGGGGTCTTTATTGGGGGATCCCGTGCTGTAAAAATAGGTCTTTTGGGACACCCCAACACTGCAAAAATGGGTTTATTGGGGGACCCCGTACTGCAGAGATGTGCCTCTTCGGAGGCCCCAAGGCTGCAAAACCGGGCCTCTCGGGGACTTCAAATGGGGGGTTTTGGTGGGTTTTTCACACTATTTTTGCTGAAATAACAGCACAAGGATCAAGTAATTAGCAGATTAGCTGGGGAAAAAAAATCTCACGGGGATGAAAAATAGCCCTTGAGCCACTCAGCGAGGGGTTGCTGCCTATTAAATCATTTCCCAAAACCAGGCTTTTTTATTTTTAATGCCTATTTGGGGGTTCAAGGGCATTTCCCGCACAGGATGGGGTGGGAAATCCTCCCGGGACACCCGCTGCTCGATGCAGACCCAAGGTGCCTTTGTGCAAACCTGGGACCACATTTTGCAAACCTGGGGCGCCTTTTCTTAAATCTGGGGGTCCTTTTTGCAAATCTGGGACACCTTTTGAAAACCTGGGACCCCGTTTTGCAAACCTGGGGTTGCCTTTTCTTAAATTTGGGGACCCTTTTTGCAGACCCGTGACCTCATTTTGCAAACCAAGACCCCTTTCTGCAAACCTTGAGCCCCGTATTGCAAACCCTGGGGTGCCCTGTCTTAAATCTGGGACACCTTTCTGCAAACCTGGGGTCCATTTCTGCAAATCCGGGCACCCTTTTTGCAAACCTGTGACCCCATTTTACAAACCAAGACCGCATTTTTCAAACCTGGGGTGCCTTTTTGCAAACCTGAGGCCCCATTTTTCAAACCTGGGATCCCTTTTCTCATACCTGGGGTCCCATTTTTGCAAACCAAGACCCCTTTGTGCAAACCTTGAGCCCCATTTTGCAAAGCTGGGGTGCCTTTCCTTAAATCTAGGACCCCTTCTGCCAACCTGGGACCCCGTTTTGCAATCTTGGGGTGCCTTTTTCCAAATATGGAGACCCTTTTTTCCAACCTGAAGCTCCGTTACCTCTTCCCCTTTGGCCAAGCATCGTTTTGCAAAGCACTTTTGCTTCCCCTCTGAAAAGCAGAAGGGCTGCAAAATTTATTGCCTCCGAGTCCCCGCACTCAGCCGGCTTCGGCACCAAATATCTTCACCGCAAGGATCACATCCGCCCCCAGAAAGGGATGCTTGCACCTCTCTCACCTTCCTGGCCTTAAAAAAAGGGGCATCTTAAAAGCAAAAAACAGGTCACAATTTATGTATAAAGCATTGCTTAGAAATAAAAAGGCTGGCGCTGCTCATTGCTTGTCTCCAGGAGCTCATATTTAGCTTGAAAAATTAAAATTTTGCTGGATTTCTAGCATCCAGTTCTACTCCCAGGCGCATTTTCCCATTTCCAGATGGGAAAAAAAAAACTTATTTCACCTTAAAAACTATAAAACCGAGCCTAAAAGCTGCAGGAGGATGTTTGAGGGCAGTGTTATGGATTGAGATTAAGATAAACCTGGGCTAAGCAGCAAACCTGGCTGTGGGATTTAGGGGCACGTGCCCCAGCAGGAAATATTTTCAAGCATCTGTAGTTTTATTTTGCTGTTTAATGAATAACGGGTCTATTCTTCGTTAGGAGCTGGTGGGGGATTAAGCTGGAGGCAGCTAAGCTTGAAGCCCCTTTCGAAGTCAGCCCCTTTGCAGGGAAAAGGGGCTATAAATTTATAACTTTATTTTATATATGAATGTATATGCATATATATAATTTTATTTATATGTGTGTGTGTGTGTGTTTAGATATGTGTGTATATATATATAATGTATAACCCCTAGGATAGCTCAGGCTGCGATAGTTAAAAGCTTCAGAAATCATAAATACAACATAAATCCCCCTTTTTTCTTCACTTCAGATACCGGGGTGGACCCAATGTGTTGGGCATCTTCCCCCTCCATGTGCACCCGCTGCTACATGGGATGCTGAGACACAAACCCGGGCTGGGTCACCTCCCAGAAAACTCTGCCGGGAAGGATTTTGGGGGGAAAAAAAAAACCCCGTCAGCTGAGATGTTTGCTCTGGATTTTCTTGCCAAGGGCTTTGCTGGAGCCGGATGGATTCGGAGCCAGGCGATGGTCTTTGCTGCAGCCCGTATTGCAGCTGGACACGCACCGTACCAAGTCTCTGCGGCTCTTCAATAGCATCAGCAAGGATGGATGTGAGGGGTTTTATTTACATTAAATTTCTCCCACTGGTGCAAAGGGCTGGAAAATAGAAAGCGACAGCTCCGGCACTACCTTGGCCTCCTTCCGACCTGTTGAGCTGAAATAACTTGCAGGGTTTTTTTGTTTGAGGTTCCCCTGGTTTCATCAGGGATTTATTGGTGCCACGTTACAAAAGGCAAAGGCGAGGGGAAGGAGGGCTGAAAGTGGAGGGTTTTCTGCAACCCCAGGGCTTGCTTTGCCCCATGTTATGGAGATGGTGTGTCAGAGCGCATTGGAATTAAGGTTATTTTAAGGTAAATTAGGATTTTCAGGCAGTTTTGGTGCCGTCCTCTTTGGGAACACCCTCCACATCGCTACGGTTGTGGTTACATCCTCCCCTCACCCTCCTCTTCATCAGCATCCCCCAGCCCAGCTCCCCCCTATCTCACAACATGCATTGGCCGGGGCGTCTTGGTGATCCCACACTGGTCCTTCTCCACTTTCTCTTGACCGAGGGGTCCCCAAACTGGTCGCATCATCCCAAGAAGGTGCCACCAACCCAAGGGACAAATGTCTTGACTGGCCGTGCTCTGAGCATCAAGAACACGTTGGAAATAACATCCTACTCCTCAAGAAGAGCGCTGTCACCTTCCCTGGTCATGGGGCTGTGAGTTCTCCTGGCCAGAGGAGAAAGGAGAAAGCCTGGTTGGTATCTTAACCTATCCTCTCTTGTCCTTCTCCCCAGAGCAGTGTGGCTCATCCAACGCTACGGTATTCACATCTTTGCCGGGAGAGCGCAGGAACTCCAGGCTGACTCAAAAGGAAGCAAAAACTCTGTTTCAAAGGGTAGGAAAAGGAAGAAGCCGGGTGGTAGACAAATAATCACGGCCAAAGGAGCAAAGCAGGAGGATGCAATGCTATGGAAACAGTGGTGGGAATGGGGTCGCATCTCACCTGGCACTGCGGATCCAACCCGCGGTGTTCTTGGTGCAAGCGAGAGATGAAGCTCTTGGTGTGAGCAAAAGATGAAGGTCTTGGTGTGAGCAAGAGATTAAGGTCTTGATGTAAACAAGAGATGAACGTCTTGGTGTAAACAAGAGATTAAGATCTTGCTGTGAGCAAGCGATGAAGGTCTTGGTGTGAGCAAGCGGTGCAACGGCTGGAGAACCAGAGCCGTGAAAGGAGGAGTTGGAGCTAACGCTGAAGATCTCAATTACTTTGGGTGGACCAACCTGCATGCAAAGCCAACAGGAACTTTGCATCCCCATTTTTGCATGCTCCCAGCTGTCGTTTGCATGCGATTCGAAGCAGTGGCCCACATGGTTTTAATATCAGCTGGAAAATGAAGCTGGAGAAGAAACTCAACCAGCAACAGCTCGGTACTCGTTGCACGCCCAGGTGCTCCCCGTTGCACCCAGAGATGATGGAGGCAGCTTTTGGCCCCCAAATCCATTAATAGAGCAACGAGGAGGACTTAAGCTGGTGGAAGGCTTTGTGTCAACGACCTCAAGGTGGCTCAAAACCACCTGGTTGGAGAGGAGCTGAGCGGGGGTGGACGGGGCTGCATGGCTCCAGCCACATCCCAGCTCTGTCCCATGCTGGAGGAGATACAGGAAGGACATCGGAGCATCATCCATGAAGGTCTTGGAGGGAAGAGCTTCAACCTTGCGTTGGTTTGGTGTCAGACGCATATGATGTGTCTGGGTAAAGTGGCTGGAGTTGACACCGTGCTTATTTTGCCCTAAAAGCAATGGGAAATCAGGCAGGATGCAGCAATGAGATACGGTCACCCACTCACAGACTCATAGACTCAATATTTATAGATGATAGACAAGAGACTTATTTCCAGCTCATTACATCCTCACCGTGCTGATGCCAGTCTTAACAACGAAGCCCATTCCACCCAAGCCCAGCTTATGTCCGAAATCCACTGTTTACCTTCCGTAATTGGAGATAAGAGCCCAGGTACAGAACCGTGCCCACCAGCCCAGGTGATACGGAGCCTGGCTCGCTGCCACGTTCAATAACCTGGAAAGAGCTCACCATGTTTATTTTTCCTCTCCAGCGTTGCCAAGATCCATGCAGTTCATTTCTGATGCGCTGTGGGACCATCCGGGAGGTGGCTGGAGGAGAAATTCCCAGTGATGAGCAACTATATGGGACTTGTATCATCTTTATGAGTGCGGGGCTTTTGGTGTGTAAAGATTTTGGAGGTGATTGCACCCAAATGTATGATGGAGGCACCCGGAGAACAAGAGTTTTGCAGCTCCCCAACACCATCCGCTAGCAGGATGGCCAAGCAACGTCATGGTGGGCTTTAAAATGTGCCCCAATCCTCTATTAACTAGCAGCAGCGCTTCATCCCTGCTCTAGAAGATGGCTTTTTTGCAAATTTGGATGGTTTCTCCAGCAAAGCATCTCCCTGGGAGATGCCCAGGAGCTGGGCAAGGGGCTGCGAAGCATCTCCAGCAGCGTCAGAGCATCATCGTGCATCCCGGGTCACGGTGGGGAATACGGGGAAGGCGTCAACTTGCTGCTCGCTGCACACACAGAGGGATAAACACCCCGTATGCACAGGACAAAACCCATTTGCTCCATTTGCTCCACCAAAATCCCATGGCTCCACCTAGCAATTGAGGGGATTTTAGCTTTACATCCGAAGCATGAGGCAGATCCACCATCGCAGCATGTTTTTCCCCGGTGATATAAATAAATCTAGGAGTGTTTTTCTGCGGGGGTGTCTATTTTTCATGCACTATCTCCTCCTTTGCTTGACTTGGGCAGTGTTTCTGGCTTGGGCGGGAAGCAAACCTGGATGAGTTCACCAGGACCTACTGGCGATAACATCTTTGCTCCTCAAAGAAAAAAATCAAAATACCAGAAGCAGGTTCTCCAGGAGGTTTCTTGAAGGGTAAAATTCCACGCAGGAGGTTCCCACGCACCCCTGGGTGACGGCACCCATGCAACTGGTTATGGGGTTGGGTGAACCACTGCATTTCGATGTGGGTGAAAACCCTCCAACCCGAACTCCTCTTCCTTTATTTTGGATATCAAGGATGAAAACAAGCAGCTGGGATGGGCTGGGAACCTCTTCAGACCAGTTGTGCAATGTCTTCTCCACGCCATCCCAAAATGAGCCCTCCTCGGTGCTTTCATCTCGGCATCTTGCTCCGGCCATAAGGATTTGGGATTGCAGATAGGGTGGCTGGGGAAATTTCCACCAAAAGGCATTTCCACCCCTGATCTGCTGCAATTTCGACCTTGATATGTGCAATATTTTCAGGGGGTGATGCTGAACATCCCCCACGGTGCAAAACGGGGACCGAGAGCACCGTCACATCCCACTGGAAATAGGGAAAAGTTCAAAAGCAGAGTGAAAACCCACTGGTAGAGCGGCCCTGTTAAGAGAAAAAAAAATTAGAAATATATAATATATAGAAAGAAACGCAGGATTTATTATAAAATATGTTGCTTGTTGCATTTTGTCCTCAATTTGGGGCAAAATGATGGGGAACAGAGGTTCAGCATCACTGGCAGGTTGGTGGTTCCCAATGCGATACCATATCAAGAGGTGGAAAAGCCATAAATTAGGGTTGGGAATAAAGCAACAAATCCTAATTAAGGGAAAATGGATTATTTTTTTTCCCAAGAGAAAGCCCCAGGAAAAGCAGGGGCACAGCAAGCACGCTTGGGTTTGGGTTGGGTCAATGCTGAGCTGGCCCCGAGGAGGGGACGCTGCAGAGCTGGGAGCTGGTTTAGAGCTCTCCCACCCAAATCTGTGTTAATTTGTTTAATTGACATGGGATGGCTCATCAGACAAGGGCCATGGTGGGATTTTATTGACTTTTGCATTGGAATAAATGCCTGGAGTGAAGCAATTTTTGCAATTAGCAGGGCTGGTTTCCTCTAGCTGCAATACAAGTCTGTAACAGAGGCTGAAAGTAGCATCAAATTCCTTCCAAAATGGTAAAAATGCAAATAATTTCCCCCATTTATGTGTGTATTTAGGTCTTCTTTCAAAATTAAAATTAAAATATATTCTTATGAATTCGATGGTTAATATTTCCTGTTATAAACAAAGGGGAATTGAAGCCAAGCAGTGCCTGGTGGCAGGTGAGAGTGAGCCCAGGATGGCCCAAGCAGGAAAACAGCATCATTTTCCAGCCCTTCCCCAAAAATCCCAACCTCAGGTGACGCTGTGGGAGAAGCGGAGACGGACCTGGCGGTCGCTGCTGATGGCAGTCGTAGATCTGCAAACCCATTTGTGGGGATTCACCTCCACTGTCTTAGCACCATCCCGGCTCAGAGGCCACGCTGGGACCCTCTGCTGGTGTCTTCCAGGAGAAATCCAAGCATTTCCCACCATAAATTGGACTTGTGGCCTCCCTTGGGGTGGAAAACAGCACGGAGCAATGCTCTTTAATTTCTGTCCCCAGCTGTCTGTTACAAGCCCCTTGCAAGCCCCTTGCATGCCCGTGCAAGCCTATTACCAGCCCATTGCAAGCCCACTGTAAGCCCCTTGCAAGTTCATTGCAATACTCGCTGCAAGCCCATTGCAAACCCCTTGCAAACCAATTGTAAGCCTATTACAAGCCCGTTGCAAGCCCGTCGCAAGCTCATTGCAAGCCCATTGCAAGCTTATTACAAGCCCACTGCACACCTCTTACAAGCTTGTTGCAAATTCATTGCAAGCCTGTTGTGAGCTTATTGTAAAGCTACAAGTGCCTTACAAGCCTGTTCTGTTGTAAGCTCATTGTAAGGCCCTCGCAAGCTCCTTGCAAACCCACTGCAAGCCTGTTGCAAGCCTGTAGCAAGCTTGTCGTAAGCCCATCACAAGCCCATTGCATCCCCACCACCGCGGGAAGGAGGAAGCCAGGAACCAATGCCCGGATCAAAGAAACCCCACTGCTCCAAGCCTCCCTGGGCTGAATTTCCCAGCCTGGGTTCCCCTCCCGTCTGCTTCCAGTTACTCAGAGGCTCCAGGGCTTCCTCAACGTTGGCCGCCCTGCCTTCCTGCACATCACCAGCTGCAGCCATCGCACCTTCGGGGACCCACTCTGCAACGCCGTGGGGATTTTCCACCCCCATTGCTTTCAGCCAACTCTTTCATCTCCCACTTTTGCAGCTGCTTTTCCTTAAATCATGGAAAGCAAAGCAAAGGGCGGGGGGCCGCCTGAAATAAAACCTCTCCCTGGATGGTCTAAAATAAGAGACAACCCTGGGAAAACTGGAAGCATCACGAGGGCGTTGGGAAACCTCAGCGCCAGCTCTGGCCAGTCTGCTTTAGGGGAGAAGGTGTAAAAATCAGGCGCTGGGATTTGGCCTCCTGAGATGTGCTCGTAGTTCTGGCTGCCTGTATGGATAGAAGCTATTGCAAACCCTTTGCAAATCCATTGCACACCTGTTGCAAGCCCCTTTCATAGAATCACAGAATCACTAAGGTTGGAAAAGACCTCTAGAATCATCAAGTCCAACCCCCAGCCCAACACCCCCAGGCCTCCTAAACCATGGCCCCAGGTGCCATGTCTACGTGTTTTTGAACCCCCCAGGGACAGTGACTCCCCCACCTCTCAGGGCAGCCTGTGCCAGGGCCTGACCGCTCTGGCAGTGAAGGCATTTTCCCAATATCCAACCTAAACCTCCCCTGGCGCAGCTTGAGGCCGTTCCCTCTCGCCCTGTCACTGGTGACTTGGGAGCAGAGACCAACCCCCCCTCACTCCAGCCCCTCTCAGGCAGCTGCAGAGAGCGAGAAGGGCTCCCCTCAGCCTCCTCTTCTCCAGGCTAAAGCCCCCCACCTCCCCCAGCCGCCCCCCAGCACACTTGTGCTCCAGACCCTGCCCCAGCCCCGCTGCCCTTCTCTGGACACGCTCCAGCCCCTCAAGGGCCTTCTTGTCCCGAGGGGCCCAAACCTGAGCCCAGCATTCGAGGTGGGGCCTCCCCAGGGCCGAGCACAGGGGCCCCATCCCTGCCCGGCCCCTGCTGGCCACACCAGTGCTGACACAAGCCCGGGGGCTGGTGGCCTCCTTGGCCACCCGGGCACTGCTGGCTCATGCCCAGCCGGCTGTCAGCCAGCACCCCCAGGGCCTTCTCCGCCGGGCACTTCCCAGCCCCTCTGCCCCAAATCTGTGGCGTTGCCTGGGGTTGGTGTCACCCAAGGGCAGGACCCGGCCCTGGGCCTTGTTGAACCTCACCCAGCTGAGCTTGGCCCATTTATGCAGCCTGTGCAGGTCCCTCTGCAGAGCCTTCCTGCCCTCCAGCAGATCGACGCTCCCGCCCAACTTGGTGTCACCTGCAAACTTACTGAGGCTGCACTCGATCCCCTCGTCCAGATCATTGATGAAGATATTAAAGAGAACTGGCCCCAGCACTGAGCCCTGGGGACACCGCTTGTGACCTGCTGCCAACTGGATTTGGCTCCATTTCAAACCACTTTCAAGTCTATTGCAAGCTCATCGACAAACCCATTGTAAACTCATTGCAAGGCCATTGCAAACCCCTTGCAAGCTCACTGCAAACTCATCACAAAGGGTTTGCAACGTAAACCCGTTGCAAGCCCACTGCAAGTCCATTGGAAACCCTCGAAGCCCTTTGCAAACCCCCTGCAAACTCATGGCAAGGCCATTTCAAACCCCTTGCAAACCTGTTGCAAGGCCGTGCAAGGTGTTGCAAGCTCATCGCAAGCTCCCTGGAAGCCTGGACTATCAGCTCTGCATCCCACCCTATTGCAGAAGCCACCCAAGCCCCCAGCTCGCCGATCCATATCTCTAGTTAAATTTTCTTTAATGAAATCTTTCCTGTTGGAAAAACGATGGATGCACGAAATCCAAAAGAGAAAAACCAAACCGCAGCCTCCCCCCGGCAAAGCCCAACGCGGCGCCGGGGCATCACCCCGTCGCGCCCAGCCCAGCCGGCTCAGCAGAACCCGCCGACGGCCTCGTCGGGCCCCTCGGCCTTGTTAGGGCTCATTAACGAAGCGTCCGTCTCGCTTTTCCAAGCTGTCAGTGCCCATTACCGTCCGGGTCTCCCTCACCCCGTCCCGCGGGCTGGGAACGGGATGGGACCAGGAGGATCAAAGGCGATGGGTGTCGAGCTCCAGCGGGGCAGAATAATTTAATAGAGAAGCTTATCATTTATTTTTACAAGGGTGGTGGGTTTTTTTGCTATCACCAGTTTTTAAAATTTTCTTTGCTATTACCAGTCTCGTTTCAGTGTGTAAATCTTTGCTGCAAGCTCCAGCTGCTCCGTTCCCCACCACCACCAGGAAAATTGGGGGGTTTTATTAATTAAGCTTAAAATTTTTGGCAAATCCTGCTTTTCTCTTTCCAGGGAAATCAAAATTTGCTGGAAAGGCCGGGATGGGCAAGGGGGAGGCAGCGGGATGCCGGCGCGTTACCACTGCTCTCTGCTGGACCCGCTGCATTTCCCGCAGCCGGAGCCGAAGCCAGACACCACCGGGCTGGAGCCGGGGAGGAGGAGAAAAAGCAACGCTGTCCTGAGCATCCCCAGCCGGTGAAAAACAGGAGGTGATGGAGATCCCACAGCCCTGCAGGCAGCGGTGCAGTGTCCAGCATGGCAACCCTCTGCCCAGTGTTGCAATCCTCCCTGCAGCATTGCAACCCTCTCTCCAGCACTGCAGTTCATGGAAGGCTGCATGTGTCCAGGCTCAAAATCCGCCGGGAAAGGTTTATTTGCTCTTGAGAAAATCGGTGCCCGCTGCAGTCTCAGCTGGAGCCACTTCTCTCCCAGGGTGCTGGAAGCACCAGGGGCACCAGATTCACAGAGTGGGAAAACCCAGGCTCGGCCCCAGCACTGGGTTTTCTCTTGGGGTCTGGGTATGAAAAATGAAAATCCCTCACACCTGTAAACTCCTCAGTGCCCGAGCTGCTGCCGGGGCCTCGCTGGTGTGCAACACAGCACCCCGGGAGCAACGCTAAGTGCTCCGGTGCCGAATGCCCCAATATTTAATGCCCCAGAGCTAAATGCCCTGCTGCTTAATGCCCCTGTGCTAAAGGCACCAACGCTCAATGCTCCGCTACTAAATGTCCTGGTGCTAAATGCAGCAACACTTAAATACAGCATCACTAAATGCACCGATGCTTAATGCCCCAGTGCTGAAATACCCGGGTGCTAGATGCCCTCATGCTAAATGCACCAACACTAACTACCCCAGAGCTAAATGCCCCAGCACACGCGAGGCTGCAGACCCACGCCAGCAGCGCTCAGCTCATTTGACATGCCAGAAAAAATAATTCACGTTGCAACCAAGAGCTCTGTTTTGGGACACTCGCCCACCCCCCACCCCCATCCCGGAGTTTAAGCTGTTTCCAAACTAACTGGCGTGATTTAATTGCCAAAGGAGATGATGCGCGGAGGACACGAGCAGGTTTAAAGCACCAAAAGGTGCTCGGTTCCTGGTGCCGATTCGGCACCTGGCAGGATTTCCAGCTGAAAAACGGGCTGAATCACTCCTGTATGGATCCTGTAGGATGTTCGTGACCTAGTAATCGTTAAAGGTGGTAAATTAAGGCTTTAATTGCAGGGAGGTGAATGCATCCCCCCAAATAAGCCAACGTGGATGGGTTTGGGATGGTTTGGGATGGTTTGGGATGGACGCACGGACGGCAGAGCCCGAGAGGGAGCTGGAGCTGACACCAAGTGGACAGAAATTGCAATTTCTGCTCGGTGAGCAGAAACCAGAGGATTTGGGGCAAAAAATGAAGGGGATTGCAAAAAACCCCACCCTGCAACCAGGCAAAATTGTACAAAAAAAAAAAAAAAAAGCAATTTGCAGCATCCAGAAGAAGCCGGGGAGGGCGGCGGGGGCGGGGGAACCACGTCAGCCTACGATTTCCTTTGGAAAAATACCCGAATCCACCACAAATAAATGAAATAAACCCCCAAAGCTGACTCGAAATATTTGTGTAACCTCGGTCATCCCTTTTTCTCGCTCTGCTGCCCTGGAATGGGGGGATGCTCGGGGTTGGGGGGGGGTCTCTGGTGGTGGTGAGGTGACGCTTCGGCCGTCACGGTGACTTTTGCACCCCAGGGTGCTTGTGCAGGGCAGGCGGGGAGGGATGGGGGTCCCTCGGCGGCCCGGGGGCGATAACGAGCTCCCAGCCTCGTCAAACTGCCCACCTTCGTTACGATGCGGTGACACCGCGCGACGGCAACTTGGGGACCACCACAGTGCGACCCCCGCACCGCGCTAGGGGTGCTCGCACGTGGTTGGGAGACTGGTGCTCATGCAAAGCCCTTTTTTTCTCCCAAAAAAAGCCATTTTTCCCTCAAAACACCCTTTTATTCCCCCCAAAAATAAGATTTTGCCTTTTTTTCAAGGGATTTAAATGAGCTGGAGGCCGCAGGTAGGCGGATATGAACCGGCTCCGGCCTCGGCTCCGCTCACATCAGAAAATATCCGGCTTCATTGTTTGGGGGGGGACGCCCCGTGTCCGTGCTTTGTTCCCTTGGGACCTTTTTGAACCACATAAATATTTGCAGAGCCCAAACGCACGGGGAGGCGGAGGAATTTTTTTCTCTATAACCCCCCCCCCCATTTTTGGGGGGCTAAATGTGGCTTTTTGTACCTTCGGAGGGAAATTTCCGGCTGGAAACCCAACCCTGAGCGTGTTTGGAGGTTGAATGGTCACCCTGCTGGGTGGAAACAATACAGATTTTTGCTTAAAAGCTTTTCCTGCCCGGTTCCCTGGAGCGATCAGGAATTACATCCCACCAGCATCACCGTGGCGCGGAGCCAGCGGGATGCACAGGGAGCATCGGGATGCCTGGATCTTGGCATCACTGGGATTTGTTCTGGGCGGGGGGGGGGGCGTTCAATGCACATATACGGAGCCAGAGACGAGGGGTGGGATGCGGGATGGGGTACCCCAAAATGAAACCGCATCTCCAGGGACAAAGGATGCCGGAGGTTTGCTTGATGGGCATCGTCTTATCCCCGTGGTGGTACCCGACAGGGACCCCTGCCCCACCTCTGCTGCGGTTGATGATGTCATCAGCCAGCCTTGCTTTTGGGTGGGGGCTAAAAAGGGCACGGTTTGGGTCATACACTGGTCTGAAGTGGCTTTGGTGCGGGCAGGGATGCTCAGGTGGTCCCAGAGCAACCTGAACCCTGGGAGGTCCTGGGGAAAACAGGAAGAAAGAAAAAGGGGGGGTAAAAAAGAGGGGGGAAAGGGGGTGAAAGGGGAAAAGGGAGAAAAAAGGCAAAGAAAGGCGGGGAGGGAAAAAGGGGATAAATCCTGCCTCGTCCAGGCCTTTTCCAGGCTCGGCGTGGGAGGGGCGGCATCGCCCCCTCGTGGCAGCAGCCGCGAAGCCCAAAGGGGGGTTCATCATTCCCCAGCCCGTGGCACGTCCCCGCCCTCAGTGACCCCAGTATCCCCCCTCAGGTCCCTCCCAGTACCCCCAGTAGGCTTCCCTGAGGTACCCCCATAGCCCACATAGACCCCCCAGCACCACCCACAGCCCCCCAGTGCCCCCCAGAGCCCTCACAGACCCCCAGAGCCCCCGAGGGCTCGCTGCCACCCCCAGCGCAGGCAGGAGAGGGCAGCCCCTGCCCTTACAAAGCCAGGCCAGAGGGTTCGGGGGGAGCCCCAAGTGCCCGCAAGCAGGATGGACCCCCCCCCGATGCAGGTTGGGGTTGGTGGCCCCATCCCCAGTCCCCCACCCCGGGAGGCTCCTGCTGCTGCTCCCCAGGGCTGCTCCCCCCAGGTGCAAACCCTCGGGTCCCACTGCAAACCCCTGAGCCCCACATGCAAATCCTGGACTCTCCCTGCGAACCTGCAAGAACCTTTTGCAAATCCTCGAGTCCCCTTTCCAAATCCCAAGCCCCACTTGCAAACCCCCAAGTACCATTTGCAAGTTCTCAAGCCTCGCTGAGGATCTTCATGGCCCCTTTGCAAACCCACGAGTGCTGTTTGCAAATACTCAAGTCCCTTTTGCAAGTCCTCAAGCCCCATGTGCAAATCCTGGTCACAAACCCTCAAGCCTCAAGTCCTGGGTGCAAACCCTCAAGCCCCACATTCAAACCCACAAGCTCCCTTTGCAAGTCCTCGAGTCTCTGCAAATCCTCAAGCCCCACACGCAGATTCTCGAGTGCCGCATGCAATTCCTCGAGTCCCCTTTGTACACCCATGAGTCCTGTTGCAAACCCATGAGTCCCCATTGCAAATCCTTGAGTCCCTTTTGCAAATTCTTGAGTTCCCTTTGTAAACCCACAAGCTCCCTTTGCAAACCCCAGCCCCATTGCAAACTCACAAGTGCCACTGCAAATCCTCGAGTCCCAGGTGAAAACCCACAAGTCCCTTTCACAAACACGCGATTCCTGTTGCAAACCCACAAATCCCTTTTGCAAATCCACGAGCCCCCTCTGCAAATCCACAAGCCCTGCATGCAAATTCTTGAGGCCTGCTGCAAACTCTCAACTCCTGTTTGCAAATCTCAAGTCCTGCATGCAAACCCACGAGTTCCCTTTGCAAACCCATGAGTCCTGCTGCAAACCCACAAGCCCCCTTTGCAAATCCTTGAGCCCTGTTTGCAAATCCTCAAGGGCCACATGCAGATGCTCAAGTGCCACATGCAACTCCTCAAGTCCCACGTGCAAATCCTCAAGTCCCCTTTGCAAATCCCACATCCTGCTTGCAAACCCCCGAGTCCTATGTGAAAACCCACGAGTCCCCTTTGGAAACCCACAAGTCCCCATTGCAACCCTGCAAGTCCCCTTTGCAAATCCTCAACTCCCTTTTGCAAATCTTTGGGTCCTGTTTACAAATCCTCAAGCCCCATGTGCAAATACTGGAGTCCCTCTTGCAAACCCTCCAGCCCTCTTTGCAAATCCTCAAGTGCCATGTGCAAACCCACAAGCCCTGTTGAAAACCCGCAACCCCGTTGCAAACCCCCAAGGCACCCTTGCAAATTCCCAAGCCCCACTGCAAACCCCCAAGGCCCTTTTGCAAACCCCCGAGGCCCCGTTGCAAACCCTCGAGGCCCTTTTGCAAACCAAGGCCCCGCTGCAAACCCTCAAGGCCCTTTTGCAAATGCCCAAGGCCCCGTTGCAAAGCCCCAAGGCCCCGTTGCAAACCCTCGAGGCCCCGTTGCAAACCCTCGAGGCCCCGTTGCAAACCCCCAAGCCCGTTTAGGAGCAGGTATTTTTATCTTTTTTTATCTTGCACCCTGGGGTGGCGTGGCCAAGCTCATGGCATGGCCTCCCTCTCTGGCCCGGCACTGCTCTTCCTCGCCAGCCTGATTTCCAACCTGCTGCCAGTCCGAAGTCCAGCTCCTGCCTCGGTCTTGGAAAAACAGGGATGAACCCACCAGCCTCCAGCTCCACCCAGCCCCAGGGAAGTTTGGGGGTGCCCTGCTGGGCTGGGGGCTGCAGGTGTCTCTGTGGTACCCCCAGTGAAGGGGTGTTAATTAGCCCCCAGCTGATGAGGTGCAATTAACTGCCCAAATTCTGGCATCGAAAATCCCTTCCGCAAATCACGTCCCCACCGGTGGCCGTTGTCCCTGCGGTGCAGTACCTCGGGCGGGACTCGGGGTGCCACCACTCAGCAGTGGGGACACGGGGGCAGGCACAGGACCCCGCCAGCACCGCGTCCTGCCGGCACCTGCCCGGCAATGACCACCCGCAGTAGCACCCTTGGGTGGCCCCGGGCAGCGCGGGGGACACAGGGACCGGTGCCACTGCCCCCCTGGTGTGGCACCCCTCCGGTACCAGACCTGAGCACCCCGGGGTGATGCTGGGTGACCCCGGGCAGCACCGGAGACCAGTGCCACTGTCTCCCCAGTGTGGCATCCCTCCGGTACCAGCCCTGAGCACCCCAGGAGCACCCTTGGGTGACCCCAGGCAGCAGCGGGGGGACACAGGGACTGGTGCCACCACCCCTCTGGTGCAGCATCCCACCGGTAACGGCCCTGAACACCCCCAGGAGCACCCTTGGGTGACGCCGGGCAGCAGTGGGGGGACCCAAGGACCGGCGCTCCCGATCCCCCCGGTGCCCACCCCGCCGGTACCCGGCCCGGCACCCCGGGGTGACGCTGGGCGACCCCGGGCAGCCCCGGGGACCGGAGACACACACACCCACCCCCCCCCGCAGCTCCCCCCCTCCAGTACCGCCCCGGGCGCATCCGCCGGGGCTCCCCCTCCCCGTTGCCATGGTGATCCCCCTCCCCTCCCTACGTTGCCATGGCGAGCGCGAGCGGCGGCCGCCGTCGCGGCGAGCGCGGGGCGCGGTGGGCGTGTCCGGCGGGGCGGGCGGGGCGGTGGTTGGCCGTCGCGCCCCACGTGACGCGCGGAGGAATGCAAATGAGTTATGGCATCGGGCCGCCGCCGCGCCGCCGCCTGAGGGAGGAGGGAGCGGCCGCGGGCCCGGCCCCGCCGGCACCGGCACCGGCACCGGCACCGGCACCCCCCCGCCCCCCGCCTGGGCCATGGCCGCGGCCGGCGGGAGCCGCTCCGCCCGGGCCGCAGGTACCGCGCTGCCGCCGCTACCGGGCCCCGCGGCTTTGTCTGGGCCGGGCCGGGGGGGGGTGGGGGTGGCGTGAGGGGGGGGGGGGGTGTGGGGGGCTGCGCCGCGCATGCGCCCCGCGACCCGCCGTGCCTCAGTTTCCCCACCCTGGTACCCAGCGCCGCCCGTCCGGCCCGGCCCCGGCCCACCGGTGGCCGTGCGTCCCCCGCCGTGTGTCCCCCTTATGCCCATATCCTCCCCCCCCGCCGTGTGTCCCCCCCTTATAGCCCCCGTTTCCCACCCCCCCACCCGTGTTTCCCCCCAATGCGTCCCCCCCTTATAGTCCCCAATTCCCGCCCCTGCCATGTTTCCCCCCTTACAGTTCCCATTTCCCACCCCCCGACCCTTGATTCCCCCCTGCCCCGTGTGTGCCCCCCTTATATCCCCCATTTCCCACCCCTCACCTGTGGTTCTCCCCTCTCCCACCATGTGTCCCCCCTTATAGCCCCCATTTCCTGCCCCCCGCCATGTGTTCCCCCTTATAGCTCCCATTTCCTTTCCCCCCACCCATGGTTTCACCCCCCACTCATGGTCCTCCCCATCCCACCCCTCCTCATTGTGCCCCCCTTCTCATTTTGCACCCCCTTATTATCCCCCCACCCATAACCCCACCACTGACCCCCATCTCTCACACCCGACCCCCCTCTACTCTCTCCCACCCCCCACCAGTGTTTCCCCACCATCCTGCACACCCCCTCTGATTTTGCACCCCCCTCATCATTATCCCCCACCCTCCACTGTCCCACCCCGCTACTCACTATTGCACCTCACCGCCCCCATCCTATCCCACCCCCCACTATGATTTCCACACACACACCTATTATATTGCACCCCCATTTTGGGCTCAGCTCAGGGGGTCCCAGCCCCATGGCTCCCCACAGCGGCTATGGGGACCCCCCTACCCCCGGCTGTCACCCAGAGGTGCCGGAATTCTTCCCCTTTTTGGGTTTTTTTTTTGGTGGATTTAATGGTTTTGGGGGGATTTGCAGGGGTGGGAAGCGCATTTCCTGCGTCACCCACAGCTCAAAAGTGAGGTGTCCCCCTGTCTGACACCCCAAAGTCCACAGGAGTTGGGTGCAGGTGAGGACAGGGGGCATCCGACCCACGGTGGGTGGGTGGGTGGTGGGAGCTGCGGGGGGCGTCCTGTGCCGTGCTTCCCCCGGGGGGATTTTGGCTCCTGGTGGGTCCTCTGTATCAGTGACCGTGGTGGCCCCGCATCACCCCGGTGCCACGAGACTCTTCTTGGGGGAGGGGGAGGAAGGTCTGTGCCCACTCAGTGGGGGAAAGTGCTTCCCAGAATTTCCCATGGCAGATGAACGTGGGGCTGGGAAGCGTCGGGGGCCACAGGAAGCAGCGCTGGGGCCACGTGCTGCCGCCCCCATGGACACGCGCGTGTGCCCCCTGGGCCGGGGCAGCGACGTCCCCAGGGGGACACACATGCAGCCCTGGGGACGCACACAGATATGGGGACACAATCCTGCGGGCCACCGCTGGAGCTGGAGGTGGCTGGCGGGGTTGGTTGGGGTCATGCCATGGTGTGACCACTGAGGCCACCCACGGTGGCCACCGGGGCCACCCGCCATGGCCGCTGTCCATGGTCTGCAGCACCCCACGCTGCTGTCCCTGGTCCTGCCACGGCGGCGGCACCCACGGCAGGGGCACCCGGCACCCGGCAGCACAGGGGCTTGGCGGGGACGGGGCTCACGGGCTGAGGACCAGAGGTCCTTCAGGGCGCCTGGAGCCACCATGGCACTTGGCCCTCTGTCTCCATCGTCCTGTCCTTCCATCCCTCCCATCCGTCCCCTTCCTTCCACCCATTCGTCCCTCTTCTTCCTTCCTTCCGTCCAGCCTTCCCTTCGACCCTTTCCTCTGTTCCCATCCTCCTGTCCTTCCATCCCTCCTGTCTGTCCCCTTCCTTCCACCCATTTGTCTCTCTTCTTCCTTCCTTCCGTCCGGCCTTCCCTTCGACCCTTTCCTCTGTCCATCCTTCCTTCCATCCCTACGTCTCCTCTCCTACTTCGTCCGGCCTTCCTTCCATCTGTCCTTCCCTCCCTCCCTTCATCTCTTTCCGTTTGTCCAACCTTCCTCCCTCGCACCCATCCATCCTTCTGTCCATCCATCCCTCAGTCCCTCCCTTCCCTCCGTCCTTGGTCCCTGTCCTTCCATCCTTCTCCCTGTCCTTCTGTCTGTCCTTTCCCTCCTCCTGTCTGTCATTCCATCTGTCCTTCCATCCTTCCCTTCATCCCTTTCCTACTTCCATCTGTCTGTCCTTTCCTACTTCCTTCCGTCCTTCCTTCCCTCCCTTGGTCTCTGTGCTTCCTTCCATCCCTTTCCTACTTCATTCTCTCCCTGTCCTCTTTCCGTCCATCCTTCTGTCCTTCCCTCCTGTCCCTCATCCCTTTCCTACAGCCTTCCTTCCCTCATTTCCTTCTGTCCATCTGTCCTTTCATCCCTTTCCTCCTGTCTGTGCCTCTCTCTGTCCCTCCCATCTGTCCCTCTGTCCGTCCCTTCATCCCTCTTTTTCTCCCATCTGTTCTTCTGCCCGTCTGTCCCTTCATCCCTCTCCTCCTCCTGTCTGTCAGTCCTTCTGTCCGTCTGTTCCTTCACCCCTCTCCTCCCATCCATCCTTCTGTCTGTCCCTGCATCCTTACCTTCATCTCTCCCTTCCTCCTGTCCATTCCTCTGTCCATCCTTCCTTCTGTCTGTCCATCCTTTCCCCACCTCCCCTGGGACTCCTCCCACCCCACTGCTCCCTCAGCACCCAGGGCAGGATGCAGCCCCTCCCCTTCCCCCTGGGGCAGGCTGTGGAGGGGACCCCTCTTTGGGGTGGGGGGGGGGGGGGGGGGAATGCACCATGGGGCTCCCGCCACCCTTCCTCCATCCCGCCATCCTCCTCCTCCTCCATCCATACCAGGGTGACAGGGGGAGGCAGGCAGGAAGCAGCAGGCAGGGGGCTGCGACCCCCTCCAGGGCTGTGGAAGTACAGCACGACCCTGGGGAGGGCTTTGGGTGCTGCAGGGTGCCCCCTCTCACCCTTTCTCCCCCTCAGCTCTAGCCTGACCCACGGCGCCCCGTGGCGCCCCGGCAAACCACCATGGAGAACGAGCAGCCGCCGGCCCCGCCGCCCCCCAGCAGCGCCGGCGGCACCCCCGCGACGCCCAGCAGCGCCGGTGGCGCCCGCCCGCCTGCTCCCCAGATCTCTGTCTACAGCGGCATCCCCGACCGCCAGACCGTCCAGGTATGAGATTTCGGGGGGAGGTTGGACGTTGGGGGGATGGCGTCTTGGGCTTGGGGTGCAGCCCGGGGATGTGTTTGCACCCCCACACCCCCCAAACCCCCCAAAAAAAAGGTGATCCAGCAAGCGCTGCACCGGCAGCCCAACACGGCGGCGCAGTACCTGCAGCAGATGTACGCGGCGCAGCAGCAGCACCTGATGCTGCAGACGGCTGCACTCCAGCAGCAGCACCTCACCAGCGCCCAGCTCCAGAGCCTGGCCGCCGTCCAGCAGGTACGGGATGCCGCCCCGGGAACACCCATGGGTGCTGCGGGCACAGGACCGCGGGTGATGCTCGGCTCTCTCCTGCCCAGGCGAGCTTGGCAGCGAACAGGCAGAGCAGCTCTTCGGGTGGTAACGGTGCCCAGCCGGCACCGGCGCAGCAACCCACGGTGAGTCCCCGGTCCCCTGCAGCACCCGCCCCACCAGCACCCACCCACCCACCAGGTGCGACGCCCCCGCCTCGCCCTCCCGCCCCGTTACAGATCAACCTGGCGACGTCGCCAGCGGCTGCGCAGCTCCTGAACCGGGCGCAGAGCGTCGCCCCTGGGGCCTCGGGCATCGCGCAGCAGGCTGTGCTGCTGGGCAACGCCGCCTCGCCCGCCCTCACCGCCAGCCAGGCCCAGATGTACCTGCGGGCCCAGATGGTAAGGAGTGCCCTGCCCCACAGCGCTGTGGGGTGGCCGGGACTCATAGGGTGCCCATTGTCCTGCTATGGGGTGCCCATTGTCGACCTGTGGGGTGCCTGGGTCCCGCAGGGTGCCCGTTGTCCCTGTCCAGGACCCACTGGGTGCCCGTCATCCCACTGTGGGGTGGCTGGGACTCATAGGGTGCCCATTGCTCTGCTGTGGGGTGCCCAGGACCTGTGGGGTGCCTGTCATCGAGCTGTGGGGCAGCTGGGACCTGTAGGGTGCCTGCCATCCAGCTGCAGGGTGCCCATGACCCATGGGGTGCCCATCGTCCCTCTGTGGGGTGTCCAGGACCCACAGGGTGCCCGTCATCTGGCTGTGGGGCAGTGAGGACCCTATAGGGTCCCTGACCCCATAGGATGTCTATTGCTCTGCTGTGGAGTGCCCAGAGCCATGGGGTGCCCCCCACCCAGCCGGGGTGCCCCCACACCTCATAGGGGATGGACACGGGTAGGGGGGACACACGCGTCACCCCGTGCCCCACGCGTGTGCCACCCCGTAGGGACATGGGGCAGGGACACACACAGGGACACCCATGGGGGCCCCCCCCACCTCTGGGGGCCATGCACCCACTGTTTGTGCCCCTCCCCCAGCTCATCTTCACGCCCACGGGCCCTGTCAGCGCCGTCCGCCCTGAGAGCCCTGCGCCGGCACCGGCCCCGCCACCTGCCGCGCCACCTGCCACCCCCCAGGTGAGACCCCTCCGCCCCGCCTCCAGCCCCCCGCAAAATCCCGGCCCCCTCCGGGGCCCCCCCTGACCCGCTGCCGTTGCAGGTGCACGGCCTGGCCCTGCGCCCTGCCGGCCCCCACCTCCCCGCCCTGGCCATGAAGCCCCCCGGTGGCCCCCCGCCCCGGGCCGGCCCCCCTCGGGGGCCCCCGCCCGACCCCCCCGCCGAGCACCTCAAAAAAGCCGAGGGTGCCGACGCCCGTGCCCACCCCCTGGCCCGTGCCGCTGCCCCTGCCGCTGCCCACCCACTCGTCACCCCAGGTAAGGCGCTGTCTGTGGTGGGATGGGGGGGCACCCATGGGTGATGGGGGAAGTCACAGGGAGGGACCGTGGCGCTCAGGTGGAGCGTTCATTCTGAAACCTAATGATGGGCCTTCTGGTTTTCTTGCCTGTGCGTGGGAACGGTGGCCCCATATACCCACCTCAGGGGCATGTCACCCTGCCTCAGGTGCTCAGAAAGTCAGAGTGAGGTGAGCAAGGGTGGGTGCCCCCCTCAGCCGAGCAGCCTGCGGCGCGTTCACTCTGAAACCTAGTGATGGTGCGTCCTGCTTGTATTTGGGACCTGTGGGCCTGCACACCTCCGCAGGGGCCCTGTGTGGGAAGGGATGCAGCACCCGTAGGGTCCTGGGGCCCTGCGGGATGAGCCTCTGCAGTGGGGTGTGGGGGCTGGAGCACTGAGGGCATGGGTCGGGGGACCCCACAGGGTGATGGAGCCTAGGGGTGCTGTGCTGGTGCAGCTCCCAAAATGGGGGGAGCCGCCCCCTGCCGCGGGACCGCCTGAGCCCAGCCTCCTATTGCAGCAGCAGCAAGTGCTGGCACACCTGGTTGTCAGTAGGCACCAGAGTGAACAGGCGCAAGGAGCAGCCTCATGGGATGGGGTGGGGGTGGGCATGCTGGGGCTGGGGTCCATTGGGGCTAAGGTGACATGGGGGGGTCCCTGTCCCCCGTCGCTGTCCCCGCAGCCTACGCCCCGCTGCAGCCCCCCCAGTTCCTGCAGCAGCCGCCGAAGCCAATGCAGCCGCAGCAGCAGTTCGTCATCCAGCAGCAGCAGCAGCAGCTGGCGCCCCGTGGGCAGCCCCCCCCAGGCCCCCCCGCCGCCCCCCAACTCCAACCCCTGCCCCCCGCCAGTCCCGGCCCGGCCCCCCAACCCAAAGTTGGGGTCCCCCAAGGAGCGGGGGGTGAGGGCGGCCCCCCCAACGGCCACCCCGGGTGCCACGCGGCCCCCCGCAAGTTCCAGCACGCCTCGGCTGTCATCCTGCAGCTGCAGCCGGCCGGTGCCACGGTGAGGGGTGGGGAGGGCCCCCGGCGTGGGGGGGGGGCGCTGGGGCGGGGAGGGGAAGGGGTGGTTGGAGGGGCCTGATCTGTGTACATGCATGGGGGGTGTGGGGAGCTGGGGGGTGTGTGGGTGCCTGATCCCTGCACGCGTGTGCACGTGTGTATCTGACATGCACGTGGATCCCTGTGTGTGTACATGTGTCCCGGATCTGCGTGTGGATCCTTGCACGTGTGTACCAGATCTGCGCAGTTCCCTGGGCGTGCGTGTACGCGCGTGTGTGCAGGCATGTACCAGATTTGTGTGTGGATCTCTACGTGTGTGTCCGCACATGTGTGTGCGCACGTGTGTACCCGATCTGCGTGCAGGGGGTGGGTGCAGAGGTGCCTGATCCCTGCGCGGGTGCTTGATCCACACATGTCTGCATGCACACAGCTGTGCACGCTCATGCCCAAGCCACGTGTGTGCATGTGTGTGACTGGTCCATGCACGTGTGTCTGTGCCAGTTGGCCAGGTTCACATGTGTGTGCGCACGTGTGCTTAATCCATGTGTCCACACGTGCATGTGTGCACACTCAAGATGCACCCGTGCGTGTGCCAGGTCCATGTGCACAGGTTTGCCACAGGTGCGTACCTGGTCCGTGCACACGTGTGGGTGCCTTTGCCTGATCCGTGCACGTGTGCACACGTGTGCAGTTGACCTGCGCATGTGGGGGGTGCACATGCCTGACCCACGCATGTGTGGGCATGTATGCATGAGCCATGTGTCTGATCCCTGCACGTGTGTGGGCATGATCCATGTGTGTCTGCTTCTTGCACGTGTGTGTACATAGGTTTGCCTGCTCCCTGCACATGCGTGTGCGTGTGCCCCTGCTCCAGGCCCGCACATGTGTGTGTTCTGTGTGTGTTCACTCGCGCTGGATCCACACACACGTGTTCATGCGTGTACCGGACCCCTGCACACGTGCGCACGCTCAAGCTGTGCCTGTGCCCACCCTGTGCATGCGTGTGTGCCCACCTGACCCCCACCCGTGTGTGTGTCATCCCCCACCACCACAGCCCCCGCTCGGGGTCCCCGAGGGTGCCCGCCGGGACCCCCCGCCTGCCCCGAGGAGCACCGAGAGCCCGCCCGCTGCCCCGCCGCAGCCCCCTGCCCTCTCGCCGCCCGCCGTCCCCCCGGGCCCCGACACCCCCGAAGGCGAGCGGCCCCCCACGCACGGTAAGCCCCACGCCCCCCACCCACCCACCCACCCAGCCACTCGTGGAGTGCAGCTGGCTCCCCCCGCCCCCCCCCGGACATACATACAGACACAAACCCCCTGGTGAGGCGCAGCGCGGGGACGCTGAGGCGCGGGTGGGCGTGCGGGGGCCCCGCATGGGTTCCCTCAGCCCACGGGTGACACGGGGCGGGAGGGGGGGTTCGGGCAGAATGCAGGGGCCCCCCCCCCTTAACTGGGGGGGGGGGGGGGGTGTCCGCCCCGGGCGCCTCAGAGGCGTGGGCACGGAGCGGGGAGGCACAGGCAGCTGGCAGGGCCGGGCCACGCCTCCCAGCGAGGCCACGCCTCCCAGCGAGGCCACGCCCGCCGGCGGCGTGGGCGCGCGCTCGGCGGCGGCCAATCGGCGCAGTGGGCGTGCCCCGCGGCAGGCCCCGCCCTCCCCGCGCAGCCGCCGCCGCCCCGGCCCGGCCCCGCCGCCGCCGCCGCCGCCTTTGTCCCCGCTCGGCCGCTGCCGCCGCCGCCCGCCCGAGCCCGCCTTTGTCCGCGCCATGGGGCCGCCGAGCCGCTGAGCGCCGCCGGTGAGTGCGGCCCGGCCCCGCCCCCGCCCGCCCCGCGGAGCCTCGGCCTGGGCCCGGCCCGGCCCGGCCCGGCGGGGCGGCGGGCGCTGACCTCACTTCCGCATCCGCCCTCCCCCCCCGCCCCCGCCCCCGTCCCGGCGCCGCGGCCCGGGCGCAGGTAGGGGCGGGGGGAGCGGGCTCCGCCGCCGGACAAAGGTGGCGGGGCCTACCGGGGCCTAGCGAGGCCTGACCGGGCCCGCCCGGCACCGGCCGGGCCCCGCGGGGGCGGGTGAGGCTGTACTGCGGGAGGTGGGAGCTTACTGGGGTGTATCGGGCCTTACCGGAATGGATAGGGCCTTACTGGGGGAGATCGGGCCTTTCCGGGGGCGATCGGGCCTTTCTGGGGCCTTACTGGGGTGTAGTGGGGTTTTACTGGGATATACTGGGGCGTTATTGAGGCGTATTGAGGTTTTACTGGGGCGCACTGGGCGAGATCGGGTCTTTCCCGGGGATATCGGGCCTTACTGGGGTGTACTGGAGCCTTAATGGGGTGTACTGGGGGGCTCACCGAGATTTATTGAGGTTTTACTGGGGCGTACTGGGGCCTTACTGGGCACATTTGGGGGCTCTTTAGGGCCTACCGGGGTATTTGGGGGCTGGCTGGGGTCCGCCGGGGTATTTGGGGGTTAATTGGAGGGTTCGGGGGCTCTCCGGGGACTCGCGAGGGTGTATCGGGGCTTACTGGAACCCACTGGGCCGCACTGGGAGCGGCAGCAGCTGCTCCCGCCCCCCCCCCCCCGCCTTCCCCAAAGCAGCCCAGCTGTATGGTAATGGGGGCCCCAGCGTCACCGCCGGCGTCACCGCAGCCCCCGTAACCCACCGCCGTGTGTGTGTGTGTGTGTGTGTCCCCCGGCACTTCGCCCCGCAGAGCCGCCCGCCGACCGCCTTCATGCTCAGCCCCAGCCCCTGCCCAGCGTTCCCGGCATGACCTCGGGCACCGGGAGCTCTGCCTCCACCGTCGCCGGCGCTGCCCCCCACAATGGTGAGAACAAACCGCCCCAGGCCATTGTGAAACCCCAAATCCTCACCCACGTTATCGAGGGCTTCGTCATCCAGGAAGGGGCAGAACCGTTCCCGGTAACGTATCCCATCCACCCACCCCAACACCCACCTGCCGCCCCCTTATTTCGCTTTGGGGGTTCTGGGGAGGGGGGTGGGGGGCACCCACTCGTGGGGTTTTTTCCCCCCCCCCTCGCAGGTGGGGCGCTCCTCGTTGCTGGTGGGGAACCTGAAGAAGAAGTATGCGCAGGAGCTGCTGGCTGAGAAACTCCCGCAGCAGGACAACACCACCACCACCGACTCCGAAATGGAGGAACCTTATTTACAAGGTAGCGCCCGGCCCCCCCGAAACGAGTCCCTCACCAAGCTGGAGGTTGCTGGAGCTGCCCCCCCTCCCCCGGGTTTTTTTGGGGGTTCCCCCACCCCACGGCTGAGCTGGTTGTGTTTCTCTCTCTGGGCGTCCCTCCGCGCCCCCCAGAATCCAAAGAGGAGGGGAACCCCCCCAAACTGAAATGCGAGCTCTGCGGCCGCGTCGACTTCGCTTACAAGTTCAAGCGCTCCAAGCGCTTCTGCTCCATGGCTTGTGCCAAGAGGTAAGACCCCTGCCCCCCAAAATCCACCCCCCGCAGCGGGATCTGGGCCCCCATCCCTCACCACCAACAACCCCCCACCCCGCAGGTACAACGTGGGCTGCACGAAGCGGGTGGGTTTGTTCCACCCCGATCGCAGCAAACTGCAAAAACCCGGCGGCCCCCCCCACGGCCGCCGCCGCACCTGCAAGGGGACGTTGCCCACCCTCAGCAAAGACGCCAAGAAGCAGGTGAGGGCAGGGGACAGGCAGGATTCGTCCCCAAATTCGGGGGGAGGGGGCGGTGACGCGCACGGGTGGGCTCTGAGGCCGGCGCCGCTCCGTCCCGCAGCCGCCGGTTTCTCTCCCGCCGGGTTCGGTGCCTCTTTCCGTGACGGCGTCGTTGCAGCTCAACCACAGCCAAGAAGATTCGAGTCGTTGTTCGGATAATTCGAGCTACGAGGAACCGCTCTCCCCCATCTCGGCCAGTTCCTCCACGTCCCGCCGGCGGCAGGGCGAGCGCGACCTGGAGCTGCGCGAGATGGAGCTGCCCGACGTCCACGTCCGCGACCTGGCGAGCATCGGCCATCGCTTCCTGCCCAGCGAGCCCAGCAAGTGGAACGTGGAGGACGTCTACGAGTTCATCCGCTCGCTGCCGGGTGAGGAATAGTCGTTCAGGGGGACGGGCTCCCCTCAAACGTGTTTTGGGGGGGTTTGCTGAGCGTGGGCTCCCCCCGCTCCCTGTAGGCTGCCAGGAGATCGCCGAGGAGTTCCGGGCGCAGGAGATCGACGGGCAGGCGCTGCTGCTGCTCAAGGAGGATCATCTCATGAGCACCATGAACATCAAACTGGGGCCGGCCCTCAAGATCTACGCCCGCATCAGCATGCTCAAGGACTCCTAGAGCCGGTTGGGCGGGGGGGTGGCAGGGGGGGCACCCGTGGGACCCCCCCAAACCCCTGCCCGGCCATGGGGAGGGGGCTGCGGGGCGGGGGAAGCCATTTGTGAGCACAACCCAGCCCCGGGGCAGCCCCCCCCGTCGCCCCCAGGGGTGTGTATATAGCCCGTAGCTATAGCGTCCCCCTGTAGGGGGGGGTCACCCCCCTTCTCCGGCAGGGAGGGGGTGTCCCCGCGTCTCCCCCACGTGTGTCCCCCCCCCTTCCCCAAAACGGCAGGGCGAAGCAGGATGATTGCCTTAACGTGTGCCCCCCCCCAGCCCCAAACCAGGACTCGGGCCATCGGCCCTGGGGGGGGCGGCAGGGGGGTGCCTGGGTGTGGAGGAGACATCACCCCCCCCCGTGATGGGGCTGGTTTGGGGGCACCTTAGTGGAGGATGGTGGTGGCGGGGGGCCCCCCCGGGCAGGTAAGGACCCCCACACACCTCCCCCTGGCCACTGCGGTCTTTTTAAGAAAAGAAAAGGAAAAGATAAAAAAAAAAGAGGAAAAAAAACCCAAACCACACGGCCTGTCCCCCACCCCCTTTTTTTCCTGGTTTTTTTTTGTTTTGTTTTGTTTTGTTTTTAATAAACACTGAGGAAAAAAACACTCGGGGCCCCCCAGGTTTCCTCCCCCCTCGCGATTCCTTCCCAGGTAAACTGAGGCGTGCTGTGGGGCCATCCCTAAGTGCTACCGAGGGCAGTGGGGACGGGGCTGGTGTCACCTCCCTGGTGCCTGTGTGACCCTGGGGGGGGTCCTGCTGTCCCCCAGGTCAGGGGTGGGGGGCTGAGGGGTGCGCCCCACCCCCCAGGAGCCCACAGTGGAGGTGGGAACCCCCCCACCTGAGGAGTGACCCTGAAACCTCAGCGCTGGGGGACGCGGGGCCCCAAGGTATGTGAGGAGGGGCCAGGGGACATGAGGGGACACCTGCTGGTGGGGCGGGGGGCTGTGGTGGGGTGTCCCCAGGGCTGGGGGCCATAGTGAGGCATCCCCAGACCCCGTTCCTGTGGTGACACATCCTGGAGCTGGTGTCCGTGGTGGTGGGGTGTCCCCAGAGGTGGGGGCCCTGGTGGCCCTGGTGGCAGGATGTCCCCAGTGCTGGTGCGCCCGGTGGCAGGATGTCCCCAGCGCTGGTGCGCCCGGTGGCAGGATGTCCCCAGCGCTGGTGCGCCCGGTGGCAGGATATCCCCAGCACTGGTGGCCCTGGTGGTGAGATGTCCCCAGCGCTGGTGGGCCTGGTGGCAGGATGTCCCCAGCGCTGGTGGGCCTGGTGGCGAGATGTCCCCAGCGCTGGTGGGCCCGGCGGCAGGATGTCCCCAGCGCTGGTGGGCCTGGTGGTGAGATGTCCCCAGCGCTGGTGGCCCTGGTGGCGAGATGTCCCCAGCGCTGGTGGGCCCGGCGGCAGGATGTCCCCAGGGCTGGTTCCTGTGGTGGTGACGCGTCCTTGGAGCTGCTGCCAGTGGCGGGGTGTCCCCAGAGCTGGTGACAGATCCCTGGAGCTGGTGCCCGGGGTGGGGAGGTGTCCCCAGGGGGGGTGGCCATGGTGGGGTGTCCCCAGAGCCAGTGCCCCGCTGGACCCCAGGGGCGGCCCCCCACCCCAGGCCGTCACCCCCAGCCACGGGGCCAGGCCCTCCTGCCCCCACCCCAGACCCTGGGGACCCCCGGCCCCCCCCCGCAGCCCCTGGCTCACCGCCACCGCTTCCATTTCTAGGCTGAATTTTGGGTGTTGGTTTTTTTTTTCCACAACAAACACAAACAAAATGTATTAATTTTTTTTTTTGTCGTTGTTCTGGTTTATTCTTCAGGTTTTTTTGTAAATTTTTTCGGGGGTTTTTTTTTTTGGGTTTGTTTTTTTTTTTTTTTTTCTGGAAACGGGCGCCGGTTTTGGGGGGGTTTCGCTCCTTTTCAACAACCGCGAACGCTCCCGGCGAGGCCGCGGTTCCCCCCCCCCGCCGGCTCCTCCATGAGCCACAATGCAAGACAGCGGGGGGGGGGGGGAAGGGCTTATTTTTTTTGTTCTTTTCTCTTCTTTTCTCTTTTTTTTTTCATTTTTTTCTCCTTTTTTAATAAGGTAAGAACTAGCTCTAGGGACGCGTGGCCTGGATTTCCATCGAGGAAAATAAAAAAAGCCCCAAAACGAGGCGGGGGGGGGGGGGCAAGGAGGGGCGTTAAGTGTATAAGAGGCGTATTTACACAGTATTAACATGCTGACAAAAAAGATTACAATATTGAGTATCGTACAACATCGAGGGGGGGGGGGCGAGGGAGCGGGGGGAAATAAAAAATAACGGGGAGGGGTTAAAAATTAATAAACAAGGTAAATAAAACACCCTGGCGAAAAAAAAAACCAAAATAAACAATGAGTTAAGGCTTAAAAAGTGTATAAAAAAATAACGCAGTTAATATCCAAAACCGGAACCAAAGAGTACAGAATATAGATGAGTTTTTCTCTCTCTCGTCGCGCTCGGCGGGGGCGCGCCCCCCCCGGCTCTATACACGGGTTTATGTACAGGCACAAGGCAAAGCGATTTAACCCCCGCCCCAGACGGATTTTTGGGGGGGGGCATCCTCGGAATTAAGGGGGGGGGTGTCGGATCCAGCCCCGGAGGGACGCGGCTCTGCCCGCCGGCTTCGCCCCCAAAAGGGACCGCCAAAAAAAATAATTAAAAAAAAAAAAAAAATCGAACAAAAAAACCAACAAACCCCGCCAAAAAATGGTTAAAAATAAACCCCAACTGTCCCCTGGGAGGTGGCGGCCGCCGCGGCCCCCAGCCCGAGTCCCGTCTGCTCCCGCCAGAGAGTCCGTGGGGGGGAGGCGGCAGCAGGACACACACCACCACCCCCCCCCCCCCCGCTTTGTTTTCTCCATCCACGGTTCGTTTTGGGTCGTATTTCTGGTTTTTAGCAGCACCAAGTTCTTGGCCAATAAATATATATATATATTTGTATCCAAAAAGTGAGGGGGGGCGGGGGCAGGGACTTGCGGGGGGAGGAAAAAGCTCCCCTCCCCCCACTGCCCCCCGCCTTCCCCCACCCCCCCAAAAAAACAAAAAAAAAACCAAACCGCAGAGATTCAAAGTGCTCTGAAACCGTCTTTGGATGTCACCAAACCTGCGGGGACCCGGAGCGGGGAGCGGGGGGGGACACGGCCCCGGGGCACGTCCCGCAGGGCTCCCGGCCAGCGCTGGGGTGCTGCGGGTGGGTTTGCTTCCTCCTCCTCCTCCTCCTCCTTTTCCTCCGTGCGGGGTTGGGGGGCGCGCGTGTGTGGTCCCCCTCCCCGTCCCAGCTCCCCGCTGCCGAAGGCGTCCCCCCGCTTAGATGAGGGAGATCCGTACGGGAATGCCGGGCGACTCCGTCCGCTGCGGCGAGTGCTGGCTGACGAGGTGCTCCACCACGGTGTGTTTGGACATGTGCTTCATCAGATAGGTCTCCTGCGGGGGCGGGGGGGGGAAGGTGAGTGGGTCCAGAGGGTGGGTTTTGGGGTGAGGGGGGTGGTTTTCGGGGTGGGGGCCCCCCCCCAGCTCACCGAGGTATAGGCGCGGCCGCACATGCTGCAGCAGTAGGCCTTGGCGTGCTTGATGGCGTGAGCCGAGAGGTGGATCTGCAGCGAGGCCGAGTCCGTGTACGCCCGGTAGCAGTTGGGGCACTTGTAGGGCTTGTCCTTGTTGTGCTGTCGCTGGTGAGACTGCGAAATGGCGGCGGGGAGACGGGGGGGTTACGGCCGGCGCCCCGCCCCGCCCCGCCCCGCCCCGCGGGGTGCGGGGCTCCTCTCCCGCCGCCCCCCGGCACCCCCCGGCGCTGACCTGGAGGTTGGAGAGTTGCGTGAAGGCCTTTTCGCAGCCGGGGTGCGGGCACTTGTAGGGTCTGTCGCCGGTGTGGATCCTGCGGAGGGCGGGCGGAGGTCAGGTCGCGGCCCGTGTCCCCACGCGGAGGGGGCGCGCGGGGAGGGGGCCGTGGCGTCGGCGCCTCGCTGGGACGGGGGCAAAGTGCCCCGGGGGGGGTGGGCGGGGGCAAGGGGGTGGCCCGGGGCCGAGACGGGGCTCAGCTCCAGGCTGGGCAGGAGGCCTGGAGGTGATGAGCCCATGGGGACGATGAAGGTGGAGATGGTGAGCGTGGGAGGATGATGAAGGTGGAGATGGTGAGTGTGGTGGGGGTGATGAGCTTGGGAGGATGATGAAGGTGGTGGAGATGATGGGCATAGTGGGGATGACGAAGGCAGTGGGGATGATTAGCGTGGTGGGATGAAGAAGGTGGTAGGAACGATGAGCGCAGTGGAGATGGATGAGCGTGGTGGGGACAATGAAGGTGGTGGAGATAAGCATAGTGGGGATGAAGAAGATGGTGGAAACCATGATTGCGGTGGGGTTTATGAAGATGGAGATGATGAGCTTGGGGGGATGATGGTGGAGATTATGGGTGTGGTGGGGATGATGGGAGATGGTGGAAATCATGATCGTTGATGAAGTTGGTGGGGACTATGAAGGTGGTGGAGATGATGGAGATGATGAAGGCAGAAGGGACTATAAGCATGGTTGGGATGAAGAAGGAGGTGGGCACAATGAGCACAGTGGAGATGGATGAGTGTGGTGGGGATGATGAAGGTGGTGGAGATGAGGGTGGTGGGGATGATGAAGGCAGCAGGTACAATAAGCATGGTGAGGACGGATGAGCACGTTGGGGACAATGAATGTGGTGGAGATGATGAAGGTGGCAGAGATGGCTTGGTGTGGTGGGGATGGATGAGCATGGTCAGGATGAAGAAAGCGGTGGGGACAATGAGCATGGTGGGGACAGAGGAGCGTGGCAGGGATGAAGGAGGTGGTGGGGACAACGAGCGTGGTGGGGACAACATGCATGGCACGAGAGATGCTGGGTGCACGCCCCACCACCCCCTAAGGGCAGACAGGGCCGAAGGGCCCCCCCAGCCTCCCGGGCCCCCCCAGCCCCGCGGGGTCGCCGCGCCCCCACCTGGTGTGCTGCTGGAGGTGGGACAGCTGGCGGAAGGACTTCTCGCAGTAGGAGCAGTGGTAGGGTTTGACGCCCAGGTGGATGCGCAGGTGCTGGGCCAGGTAGGAGGCGTTGGCGAAGGATTTGGAGCAATGGGGGCACTTGTGGGGCTTGGCCTCTGTGTGCGACTTGGAGTGGATCTGCATCTCCGACTTGGTGAAGAACGTCAAGGGGCAGACCTTACACCTGGAGGGGCGGGAGAACCCCGCAGGGACCGGGCTGGGGCGGGGGGGGCACCCCACCGTCACCCCGGCCCCCCGCACGGGCGGGTGGGTGCCTACCTGTACGTCTTCCCCTCTTTGGCGGTCTCCCCCGAGGCCAGGATGGGATAGGGGACCACCAGGACCGGCGGGCCCGAGGGATTTTCCGCCTTGATCTTCTTCCGGCCCCGTTCCGCCTTGGGTGCCCCCAGCAAGCCGTGGCCCTGGATTGTCTTTATGGAGTCGAGGAGGGGGGGGCTGGTGATTCCTGAGATTAGGGTGGGCGAGGAGGCGATGAGGCGGCTCTGGCTGGTGGAGGTGGGAGTCGAAGGGGTGGTGGTCCCCGTCCCCGTGCTGGATTCGGAGGTGCTGACTGCTGGCGCGCGGGAAGCCAGCCCCAACCCTGGCAGGCAAAGAGAGGGGGGCGTTGGTGTGCGTGGGGGTCCACCCTCCCTCCCCTCTTCTCTCACAGCAGAGTCCCAAACTGGGAGGGATCCCTTCCCAAAATCTGCTGGGAGCCGCTAACCCGTCCCCCCAGCAGTACCTGTGACGGTGCTGGTGGCCGGTCGGGCATGCAGGGCCACGTCGGGCTGGGGGACAGCTTGAGGGTGGAGACCCGGGACCTGCTGCAGTTTGGGGAGGGACATGATGGACTGGCTGCTTTCGGCGGGCGAGGGGGGCACCAGGAGGGGTTGCTGGGAGGCCACAGAGGTGGGGGGCAAGTGAGGGGGTCGGATCTTCTCCGCCATCAACTGCTCTTTGATTTTGTTGATCAGGACCAGGTTGTCCAGCTGGTGGGCAGAAGGGAGAAGAAGGCAGAGAGGAGGGTCAGTGGTGGAGGAGGCCTGGGACCCTCAGCCTTCCCCCTGGGCATCCCCCATGTCTGTCTGTCCTCCCTCCTCCCCAAAATCCCGCTGTCCTGGTGGCGGGGGGTCCTACCTGGCTGGGCATGGTGGGGGGGGGCGGCCAGAAGTAGGGGTTGTTGAAACGAGGCTCCGCCATCCTGTGGGGAGAGAGGGGGCGGGTTACGGGGTGGCACCAGCTGCCGCACGGACACCCCCCTCCCGCCTCCCCTGGGGGCTGGAACCCCACCGCCACCAACCCCACCCAAAAAGCAACACCCAGGCTCCAAAAGAGGGCAGGGAGCAGGCAGGGAGCAGGCAGGGCTAGGGACCCCCCGAGCATCTTCCCAGCTGGAAACTCCTGCAGGATCAGGGTGATGCCGAGCACCCTCCCGGCCCCTCGAAGGCCCCAAAACGCCAGTGAGCGCACAAGGACACAATCTGGCAATGGTCGGGGGGGTGAGAATTTGGGGACACACCCCCCCAAATCTCCCAATCCCCACAGGTATCTGCGCTGCTCTTCCGGTATCTCCAGGAGGGATTACAGAGGCGGACAGGATGCTGCTGCAGGAGCGAGGGCCAGCACAGCGGCGGCACATCGAACCCAAAGCCAACCCCAGCTGAATTCCATCCCCCCACTCAAAAAAAAGCCACCCCTGATCCAAAGCAAAGCAACCTGCGACATCCGCGAGCAGCTCAGCAGGAAAACCCAGCTGCAGCGGGGCTAGGAGATTTATAGAGACGCTTAAAACACGTCGAGAAAATTATTTCTAAATCCATCTTCGGGTAATAGAAAACATCTGAAAGGGGGACGGCGAGCAAACACCACCGGCGTAACGGCCCAGCGTGAACAGGCATCGCCATGCCAGCAAACCTCGATGCAGGGGGGGTTTAAGGATAAAGTGGGTAAGGGACCCTCGTGGAACGTATCGGAGAGGTCCCCAAGGAGCAACGTCTGTGATATAAACCACACCATGGCCAGGACCCCCGGAGAAACTAGGTCGGCACCTTCGGCAAAGCGGGTCCCCGAAAGCCTGCGGGGTGGCGGGATTGGGGGGCGAGGTGCCTCCAGCAGAGCACTGGCAGCTGGGGAAACTGAGCCACAGCTCACGGCTGCACGGACCAGGACGCGGCCCCGCGCCTGCCGGGGGGGCACCCCCCTGCGAACGGCGCCGGCGCCGCTGCTGTCCACGAGCATGAGCATCCCTGCTCCAGCAAAACGAGCGCCCTGGGGCTGGGACTGGGGCTGGGACGGGTGATGAGCCTTCCTCCTCCTCATCGCGCTCGCTCGCTGCCCCTCGGTGTAAATCAGAGCCCGAGCTCTCCGTAGGCAGGTGGGCAGCACCCAGCGAAAAGCGGGTCCTGGTCCCACCAGGGACTTCGCACGCATACGGCCGCCCCAGCCTGAGAAAGCCGCCGCTGGGCCCCTCCAGGCTTGTTTTTTGGAGGGAAACTGAGGCAGGGAGGAGGGAACGGCCAGACCCCCGCAGTACAGAGCAGCACAGCGTGGGACAAGGCGCATTTTGGGGCGACTCAGACCTACACGCCAGCGGCTGTCGGCAGCACCCAGGAACGGGAGCCATTTCATGTGGCAGACCCCAACGCTGCAGCCAGGCCGGGAGACCACCAGGCACCGAGCATCCCAACCGGCTTCGGAAATTCCCCTTCCCTGCCTGGAACTGCTCCATGCACCAAATTTTAGGCTTTTTCAAGTGAAAGCAGACCCGGATTCTCGCGATATCCCCAGGCAGAATTGTTTTTCCCGTTTTCTCTCAATCTGCCATATTTACCCATCTCCGTGGTGCAGGCAGGCGAAAAGCAGAGCCGGGAGCCCCGCTCTGTGCAGAAAGGGAAATCGCTGGGGCTGTTAAATGCACTTTCCCGTACACGTACACAACCGCCACCGGCTATTTTATATAGATGATGTATGTGCCCGCACGCCGCCCACGCTGCGCATTTACCCACCAGCTCCGCGTCCGGAGGATTGCTGGGGACGATGAGCGCGGGATGGGGGACAGCGGGGTGACGGCACGAGGGGCCGGCGGACGGGGAGCCGTGGCCGAAAGAGGAGGTCGCGGCAGGGAAAAGCCCTTGTGACGGAGACGGGCAGGGAAGCGAGGAGCGGGGTGGGTGGAGGGGCGCAGGCAGGAGGGCTCTGGGTCCCCCCCAACGCGGCCAAGCACCCCAGCACGAACCCCACTGTCGCGGCTCGGCCAGCAGCAGCCCCGTGGCGTGGGAAAACAGGAAGCCGGAGCTATGATTAGAAAAGGGTTTTTTGGAGCTGCTCCCCCGTCACAGCAGGTGCCCTGCGACCTCCGTCCTTCCCGTCTGTCTGTCCGTCCATCCATCCGTCCTCCCTGTCCCGACAATCTGCCAGGCTCCGCCGGAGCCATCGGTGGCACCAAGAAGGATCGAAACCGCCGGCGCAGCTCCCAAAGCATCGCGGGGACACGGCACGAAGCGCTACAGACAGTCCCAGGACCCCTCGTGCAAAGCTGGAGGTGGGGGTTGGCAAAGGCACAACGCGCATTTTGAGGAGAAAAGTGCAAACATTGCGTGTATCCCCCCCGCCTCCACTTGAGGAGGTCTTATTAAATTAAATTAATCATGAATTATTTGCAAAACCACCACACTTGGAGCTTGACGAACCTGCCTGGAATAAAGAGGGAAGAAATGGCTGGCGTGCCAAAAATGAGTGAAAAAAAAAAAAAATCCCTGTTCCTGTCCCGATTTAATGTTATAAATCATGCGGTATTTCATCAGGAGCGGAGGGAGCGGCTTCCCCCTCTCCCAGGGCTGGGATGGCTGGGGGAGGGAGCGGGAGGGGATATAAAGCAGATGGAAAAAAAAAAAAATATATATATATATAAAAACTCCCTTTTTCTATATTCTCAGCTAACTATGAAAAATGGAAGCTGACATGCAGCAAAGAAAAAAAAAAAAAAGGAAGAAAATCCATTAAAATGGAAATTATGAAGGGTGGGGAATGCTGCAGCACATCCCCCCCGGCTGCGCGGGACCCGGCTGTGCGGGACCTGGCTCTGCGGGACCCGGCTCTGGGGGCACGGGAGGCGTGTTAGGGCTCTCCGTGACCCCAGTTTTTGGCTGGGCAGGGGGAAACACCCCCGCCCCACGCGGTAAGGGCTCTCCAGCGGTGCGGGGGTCCTGCATCCAGTGGGAGAGCCCCTGGCATCCCCGACGGGCACCAGATTTGGCCAACTCCTACCGAGGGGACGCCGATGGTTGTCCCAGGGGACGCAGGTAGGTGCAAAAAGCATCGCGGCCGCCTGAGCAGGCAGAGCCGGAGGAAAGGGATGTCGGAAGAGCTAGCGGGAGGATGCACGGAGCCCCAGAAACAGGGTCCGAACCCCGAATTCCCACAGAACGGCGCAGTACCCGGCATCGCCACTCAACCGGGCGAAGGGGGGAAGTGGCAGCATCTCGGGCGACCCTAAAAAGACACAAAAATCATCACCTCCGCACCCACGGGGAAGGAAGAGAGCGTGAGAAGCCGGCAAGCTGGGGCAAGGGGGGATGCCATGGGGGAAAGGGGTGCGGCGGCGGCAGCGAGGGGGTCGGCGGTGGCGAGATATGGTCGGACGCCGGTGTTTTGGTACTCACAGGCTGGCCTCAGAAGCCAGGTGGCCGCAGCTGCCTGGGGAGACGTGTCGATGAGGCTCCAGATTGATGGGAGGTAGATGATGGCACGGGTGGGCACGAGCTCACTAGAGCCTTCCAACTTCCTACCCAACTGCCGCTAAGTCAAGCTACAGTTCTCTAGGGAACGCCTCTACCTTGGCAGCCCTCTCTGTCTCGCCTTCGCTGAAATAAAAAGAAACAAGAGATTTCTTTTCACGGCACTGCCGAGAGAAAAGGGGCAGCTCCCGGGTACCGGCAACCCTGAGGACAGCAAGCGATTACCGACCCGGTACAGCCGGCAAACAGGGGGCTGGGAGGCAAGGGGAGGGATTTGGGGTGACCGGAGCAGCGGTCGGAGTGTCTAAACATGCCCTCAGCCGAGTGAGAAGCCGAGCCCTCAGTGTCCCCAACCGCAGCATCCTGTCCCCGAGGGTCCCGGCAACAGCATTGGGGCAGAGATTCCCCCCACCAAGCGGCGAGCGCAGGAAAGCCGGCGGCGGCCCAAGACGGCGCGGCAGGTGAGAGCCAAGCGGGGTGAGGTCCCCTGTGTCTGTCCCCCCACCCCAAATCCCAGCACGCCCTCACCACTGTGGGACAGACAAGGGACTGTGATGTTGGAGTATCCATCCCCCTGCCACCTCCCATGGCTGGGCGAGGGCAGAACCCGGCTCTGCCCTCCACTGTGCCTCAGTTTCCCCCAAAACACGAGGCCACAGCCCCTCTTCCCCCCAATACGGACAGGCTTCCTACCACGTGCAAGCAGGATTTGGCCAGAGCAGGAGGATTTTCCAAGGGAAAGTGAGTGCCCCTCCGCAAAAAAAATCCATCTCAGAGCCGCCAGGGTGGGAAGCAGCATCCGGCACCGTCCCGCTTCCATCCTCGGGGAGCCCGCACCCCTGCCCGCCCGGATTGTCCCCATCCAGGAGGGGTTTACCCCAAAGCAGAGGTGGCAGAAGGCAGGCGAGGCCGGGGAAGCAGAAACGACAGGCGAGACCCGAAACCCCCATTGCTCGGGGAGGGGGGGCCGACCGCGCGCCAGAAGAATTCACCCAAGATGGAACCAATTAAACCCCACGTTTCCGCCCCCCGAAGGGCCGTTAACTGGTGTTTCTCCTTCAGATTTTCAGCAAAACCAACACAAAATGAGCCCCGTCATAAAGGCCATCCTGGTGTGGGGGTCCCTGCATGGGAAAGCGGGTGCACGGGCACAGGGACAAGGAGCCAAGCACCGGCGCGAAGCAAAAGGGGAGGCAAAGCCACACTGGGGACCACCGTGGTGTGTCCCCCACCCCCGGGTCAAAGGAGCGGGGAACCGGGGAGGCACTGCTCCCAAAAGATGGGGGCCGAGGCGGCACAACCCCAAATCCTCGGGGTGTAAACGCCGTCCGTCCATCCCATCGCTGACGGGACCCACCGAAGGGGACACGGGGACAACCCACAGGGGAACCCGGCACCCGCGGGGTGACACTCGCGCCAAACACGGGGCCCACATCCCCCCCAAAACACACCACTCCCCAGCACTGGGGGGGATTCCCTGCTTCCCCAGACCCCCAAATACATCCACCCTCCCCTAAAAGAGACCAGCCGGGCACCCGTACGGCAAAGCCGGCGCCTGCAAACCAGCCAGTTCGGGGTGGGGGGCAGCTGGCCCCACCACGGCAGCGAGTGGGGGTCTGGAGAGCACCCATGGGTGATGCTGATGGGACCACCGCAGCGGGGCGGCAGGCGCGGAAACCGAGGCACGGGCAGCTTAGCAGGGCTTCGCCCCGAGGAGGCAGCAAGAGCGCAACCGAATCCAACATGCACTTGTTGTGACACCGCACCCGCCGACCGAAAATCCACATTTTTTAAGGGAAAAAATAAAAATAACGGGGCGGGGGAGGGGGTCAAGGGAGAAAACAATTATTTCACAAATACACATACACATATCTTAAAATGGAAATTTCAAGCGGTGACACTTACACCATGAGCAGGGTCCCCTCTGCCACCGGATCTGTTCCCCTCCCCACAGGGGGGGTGGGCAGGTGGCCCCCCACACCCCCCAAAATCCCCTGGGGAGGGCCAAAACCTGCCCCCGCTTATACACAAATATATCTATGCACATGATAACACATCCATTATTATGTGCATATATATATTATTTTTAGATGCATATATATAATTACGCACATACACATTCTTATGCACATATACATTATTGTACGATGTAAATATACATATACAGGGTTATTTTTCCCCGGTCCCCTCAATAAAGCCGGCATGCCCACCTCTGCGAGTACTGGCGTTGCTTCCCCTTATCCGCGTCCATCTCCAGCTCTAGCTGAGACCGGGTGCTGCACGCGGGGCGTTTTTCTACGGGGGGACAAGGAGGACAACTTCACACACCCCGAACCCACCGCCAGCCCCCGGCACGCGAGATCCCAGAGCAGAGGAACAAAAGCGAAGCGGCTCCGACCTACCCGACCCGTGGGAACGTGGGGTTTTTCCTGAAAATAGAGAGAAAAAAAAAAAAAAAAAGAAAAAAAAAAGAAATTTTTTTTTTTTTTCTTTTTTTTTAGCTCAGCTCACCCCGAAGCTGCCTGCGAAGCTGAAGGATGGGGAGCTGGCTGGAAAATTGGGGTTGAAATCCATCCCCTCGCCCTGGACCCTCCGCCTCTCGGCAAACTGCACGCCGGGAGGGACCAAAAACTTTTTTACCTCTCCGCTAAAATATCACTTTATAATCTCAAACGGCCTCGGGCTCGAAGCCGCTATCGCCCGCTCCATCCTCCCCGGATTAAAAAACCCGGCCGATGTCCGAAGGACCGCGGGGCTGGGGGTGGGGAGGGGGGAAACCAAGGAGCATCCTCCGACCTTGCAGGGTATTTGCTGGAGAAAAAGAAATAAAATCAGCAATATAATCATCCCTGGGTTAAAACGCATCTTCGTCCGCCTTCGCCGCGGCCACGCCGGCTCTAAGCTCCCCCCCGGGCCCCCGACGTGGCCGGGAGATTATGGATGTATAAATAGTATATGGCTAAATATACGTCCAGGCAGACAGACAGACCTCTCTAAGCACCGCCACGGAAATTTGGGTCCCTCGCTAAGGCTGCCGCATTCCTGCCAAAGCGCGATGCAAAAATATTCCCCCGTTAGACCTTCCAGCCAGCGAGACCACTTTCTAGACAAAACCGGTTAATGCGGAAAGAGAGGAAAGGAAGAAAAGGGGGGGGACGGGACATGAAAAAAGGAATAAAAATTATACTGGTAATAATAATAATAATAACCAGCCCCCCCCCCGCTTCTTCCGCCACCCCCGTGTAAGAAAAAAAAAAGCCACGAATAAATAAAAAAGCAAACACCCCCCCAATCATGCAACATCCACAAAAATAGGTACGTTCAGCTGCAATTAACTTTTCCATTAGACCATCCAGAGGGAGAGAAAAAGAGAAAATCCAGCAAAATGGGTATTTTCCTGGATGTCCCCCCCTTTTTCCCCCCTTTCCTCCCCCCCTTTTCCTTCTTCTTCTTCCTTGGTGAAGGGGGGGGTAAAAATCAAATAATATTAATTAAAAAAAAAAAAAGAGGTGGAAAAAGGCGAAGTTTGGCGTTAAGTGAAGTTGAAATCCTCGACCTGGGAGGGGAGATGGGGGGGGGGGTGGCCTTTTTTTTTTTTTCTTTTTTTTTTTTTTTTTTCAGACAAAAAGGCCGGGGGATGGGGATGGAGGGGGGGGCTGGGGGGGGGGGGGGGTTGGCCCGGCCGGGAGCTTCCCCCCCCCTTCATCCGCCGCCTCTCCCACATTCTCAGACGGTTTTATTAAAATTCGCAGACAAAAGGAAAACAAAAATGGCAGCCCCGGCTTATTTTTAAAACGCTAGGACGGGGACGCCATATTCTGCAGATCTGCGAGGAGGGGAAAGAGGGGGGGGTGAGGGGAAAAAAATGTAAAAAAAAATATAATAAAAATATTTTAAATTAACAATAAAAAAAGCCAAACGCAGCGCGGGGGGGGGGGGGTGTAGGGCCGCCCCCCCCGCTCGTACCGGGGTGGGGGGGGGGGGGCTGGGGGGGAGGTGTTTGGGAGGGATGGATTGGGGGGGGAAGGGGGAGGAAGGGAAGAGGGAAGGAAAAAGAAAAAAAAAGGGGGGGGGGGAAGGAGAAAAAAAAAAGACACTTCCTATACCAACAGCCATGCTGCCCCCGCCGCGTCCCGCCGGCTCCGCCGCACGGAGGAAGATGGGCGCCCCGCGCCGCCCGCCCGCCCCCGCGCCCGCCCCCGCCACCGCCCGCCCAGCCCCGGGACGCGGCGGGCCCGGCCCGGCCCGGCGCCGCCTTCGGGCCGCGCTGCCCGCGGGGGCCGGGGCGCTGGGGCTGCCGGGCACCCCCTCATCGCCTCGGGCAGCCCCCCCCCGGATCGCCTCGGCACCCCCAGGGCCCCCGAGCCCCCACGAGTCTCCTCAGCCCCCCCCCCCCCCCCCCGGGCCCCCGGGCGCCCCTGGTTCTCCGCACCTCCCCTCAGTCCCGCAGTTCTCCTCAGACCCCCCCTGGCTCCCCTCAGACCTGCCAATTCTCAGCCCCCACCCCAAGCTCCTCAGACCCCATGGCGCCCCTCAGGCCCCCACTTCCCCTCAGACCGTCCCATTCTCCTCAGCCCCCCCCAAGCTTCTCTGACCCCCCAATTCTCCTCAGTCCTCCCCAAGTCTCCTAAGCTCCCCCCGGTTCCCCCCAGCCTCCTGGATCCCCTCAGGCCCTTCCAAAGCTCCTCAGACCCCTGGTTCCCCTCAGACCCCCCAGTCGCCCACAGACCCCCCAATTTTCCTCAGACCCCCCCAGGTCTCCTCAGCCCATCCTGGTTCCCCTCAAACCCCCCAATTCTCCTCAGTCATCCCCCAAAAGCTCCTCAGACACACACCCCCATACCCCTCAGACCCCCCAATTCTCCTCAGTTGTCCCCCAAAAGCTCCTCAGACACACACCCCCATACCCCTCAGACCCCCCAATTCTCCTCAGTTGTCCCCCAAAAGCTCCTCAGACACACACCCCCATACCCCTCAGACCCCCCAGTTCTCCTCAGCCCCCCTGGATCCCCTCAGCATCCTGGATCCCCTCAGCCCCCCCAAATTTCTTCAGCCCCCCCCACCTCATTCCCCTCAGCCCCCCCAGATCCCATCAGTCCCCTCAGCCACCCAGGTCCCCTCAGTCCCCCTGGATCCTCTCAGCCCCCCCAAATCTCTTCAGCCCCTTGGGCCTCCCCATTTGCTTTCTCCTCCCCACATCCCTTTCAGAGACCATCCTTTTTTTTTTTCAATTTACATTTATTTTCCTGCTTTTTCACCATTTTGTCTATGTGTGTTCCCCCCCATCTTGGTCCTGTGCCCCCAGTCAGCAGATATAGCCCAAAACAGGGGGCAAAGCCCACCTGGTTCCCCTTCTTCCCCAAGGTCCAGGGGATGACGGTGCTTCTGAGTTTCCAATTTAAAAATAACTAAAAAAATAAGCCAAAACCGGGTATTTTTTTCATGCTTTCCCAAAACGGTCCATCACGGATGGTGATGGAGAGGAGAAGGATGCCCTGAACAGGCGGACCCATAATTAGCAAACCTAAACAGTGCCTCCGAGAGAGAGGTGGGGAGCGGGGAAGGACCCAGGATGGGATGGGGTGGGATGGATTGGGATGGGATGGGTTGGGTTGGGATGGGGATGGGTTGGGGTGGGTTGGGCTGGACTGGGCTGGGTTGGGTTGGAATGGAATGGGTTGGGTTGGGATGGGACAGGACAGGATGGGTTGGGATGAGATGGGATGGGATGAGCTTCCAAGAGGTCTCCACTGAGGTGTGGGCATCTGTCTGCAACTGCCCTGGTAATCTCATGGTTTGGGATGAGCTTCCAAGAGGTCTCCACCAAGGTGCGGGCATCCAGCTGCAGCTGCCCTGGGTGAGTGTAGGGGCACAAAGACCCCAGGGAAGGTCCTGGCTGAGGTGCTGGTGCCGAGGCAGAGGCGCTGTCACCCCCCAGGGACCTCCCGGGTCTGGCTGTGTCCCCTCCCCATGTCCCCACCACTTCTTCAGCACAACCACCGCCTCGCCAGCCTGGGATCCCCCCGTCACCCAACATTTCCTCAACTTGGAAGGTCCCCAGATCCATTAATTATCCATGACTCAACCAAGAACCTGAGCCAGCAGCTTCAAAACTCCCTTTTTATCTGATTTTCAGATGTTGACACCTCGCAGTTGCCGCTCAACGCTGGGGTCACCCTGAAGCAGGACACCGTGAGGGACTGGGACATCTAAGAGCTTCCCTGATGTCCCTCAAGCCACTGGTGTCCATCCCCAACACCACCGGGTTCCCCCTTGTTGGGTTTATTTTCACCGGCGCTTTCGCTTCCTCCCACAGCGCCGGGGTTTTCAGCCGCCGGGATTTTTTGTTTTGCTGTGATTATGAAACTGGTGGTTTTAAACCTCTGCACCATTTTAGGTGATTTTTTACTTTTTTTTTTTTGGGGGGGTGGGGGGGTGGGGGGGGGGGTTTGTGTTGTCCAACCCCAAATCCACAGTAGGAGGACCCCTGAGTTTTGGGGGTGTCCATCAAGGGTTGGTGAACATCTCCTGGGCCCATCTTTGTTGAGACTGGCTGAGATAAGCAACGCTCCGGGCTTTTCTTCCGACCCTACGTCGTTGGGTGGATTTAATCTTGGGTGTGGAAAAGGGGCCCCTTTCCTGGGGAGGTGGTTGGTATGCAGGGATAAAAAAAAAATAAAATAGTAATAATAAACCTGTGCCCGTCTCCAAACCGGGTTGCAAAATGGAGGAAATAAGCGCTCATCTTCAAAAAAAATACGGTTCCAAGGCTGGTTTTGCCCCCGGGATAGATCCGACCGCAATTAAAAGGAGGGAAAGGCAGGAGCGAAGGTAAATCACTGCCGTAAAACACCGCTGCAGGGATTTTAGTGGAGGCACGGGGCCACTACACCTGTGCCCGGGAGAAGCGCCGGGAATGGTGGCTCCTTCCCATGTTGGCATCACGGTGATGCCGGATCTGTCCGGCACAAGCACCAGCGCCAAGTAAAAACCCCTATGGTGACTTGGTGGAGAAAGGGAGATGTTTATGGAGTGTGACCTGGGATGTCCCAGGGGGAAAATGTGCTCCCTGAGGGGCAATGCAGGGCATTTTTGGTGTCCCCAAAGCCTTCGTGCCCACCTTCGGGACACCGGGAAGGAGATCCTTTGGGAAACACCTCTCCAAAACTCCTCTGTCCCCACTGCCTGCTCATTTCCTTTGCAAGAAATCCCTCGTTTTCCATAAAAAGCCAGTGAAAACATCTGCCGCCTGCCCCAGAGGAGCTCCCCCTGCCACGAGGTGGGCATGTCGGGGATCGGTGACGCTGGCATTCCCGGTGCTGCTTGGGGGCGGATGGGTGAAAATCCTCATTCCCAGATTCCTGGGATTAGCGAACCCATAAAGTGGGTTTTTCCACCCCAGATTGGCGGTGATCGGGAGGGCTGGGCGCCGAGGAACTCACCGATGCTGGCGTGAAGCCGGCAGAGGTTTTGGGGTGTGGGTTTTTTTGGGGGGTGTGTGTGTGAAGGTGCGTGAGTTTCCCTTCTCCCCATGAACAGGGAGGGCCGTTTGGTTCTAATTAGGTAATGAGTTAATTAGGATTAATTAGTTAATGTTTGCAAAGCACTTAGGAGATGAAAAGCGCCAGTGTGGGGCGGCTTTGTGCATCCTCGTCCTCTCAGTGAAGCGGTTCCGGAGGCTTTGGCTAAAATCCCCTCCCCTTGACACCCTTAGGAGGGGACTCCTTAAGCCAAGCCTAGCAAGGCCGGGCTTAAAAACCCAGCAAGACGATGGGCTCCAAAAACAAGAGGTCTCAAATGGTGAGGGAAGCTCCCGGCGCTCCACCTTGGCTCCAGCAAGGGGAAAAGCCGTGCCGGGATAGAGGCACGCACGCTGAGAGCCAAGCGGGCACGTCCTGGCGTGCCCGTACTGCCGGCAGCGCCGTTTCATCCGGCGGCGGGGGGAAAATTCCAGCACAGCGGCTCAGGGGCCTCCCTCCCCGCCGGCATCCTGCGGGCAGAGCCGGCACACGCGGCACACGTGGGAAGGAGCTGGGTTTTCCCTGCCCAGCGGGTGCATCGCCATGCTTTGCTGCATCGCCCAGACCCTCGCTCCATCCCGGCATCCCCCATCATGCCAGAGCCAGGGCAGGAAAGGGGCCGCAGACCCCAAAAAACCCCAGAATCAAGGCATGCCAGAGCCCCCGCCAGCTCGCACCAGGGTTACTGGGAGGTAACTAAGCCAATTTACTAATTAACTGGGATTAATTTCCCTGTTTGCCCAAACACACCCGCCCCACAGTTTCCCTTCGTTGCCTATCGAGCCGCCGGGACAAGCGTCGGCTATCCCGGCTGATGGCCGCATGGTCCGGCGGGACGACGCTCGCAGTCGCCTAAATTTCCCGGGTATTTTGGCCACACGCTCAACATAAAAATGCAATAATAACCTCTTAACGACCCCGCATGGGACCCCCCCAGCTCCGAATCTGAGCGGGGCTGGATTTGGGGTGAAAAAAGGGGTTTGTATTTTTCCCTCTGGCAGAGCTGGCCCCATCTCTGCTCGCCGGCGCGGCGCTTTGATGATTTAATTTCAGCCGTTCCTCGGTCCCCGGTGGGTCCCAGAGGGGAGACGAGACCTGAATTCCTAATGCAGAAAAACAAGGAGAAAAAAAACCAAACCTAAACCCATGTGGGTTTATTTTTTGGGGGGGGAGGGGGGGTGGCTTTTTCCAAGCTTTTTGGGCCTGTCGGGAAGAGGAACAAAGCGGGCAGTTGTTCCCCAAAAGAGGGGAAGGGATACAGGGGGATCCCCAGGTTATGCTGGGGGCGCGGGATGGAGGAAAGGGGGGTGCCGGCAGCCGGAGCGGGGCGATTTGGCGGCGAAAGCCGAAGCGTTTGTTCCCTTTGGCTCCCGGCCAGGCGTTCACGCCGCCTCCGAAATATGCAGCTTCCCCCCCACCCCATGTGCCCCTGTGCAGCCCCCACCTTCCTGGCCCCAGGGTCCCTTGCCCCCCACCCCAGGGTTTTGCGGGGACCTGTCCTCTGTCTCGCCTGGCCCTTGGGGGGGAACCCAGGGTTCTCCAGGGTCTTTTTTTTTGTGGTGGGGGAACCTTGTCGTGGGACAACCGGTGCTGGCAAAGCCCTCCAGTCCCCAAAAGGTCCCCAAAATGTCCCCACAGGTCCCCAAAGGCCCCTATGGGACCCCAAAGGTCCCACCGCAGCCGAGCATCCCAGTGACACAGAGGGGACAGCGGAAGCCCGTCACCCACAACTCCTCTCAGTGTGATTTTTGGCCGAATTAGTAAAATTTGGGGAAACCCGGTGTTTTCTCAGCAATACCTGTGCCAGTGTCACCCGTGGTGGCCCCTGTCCCTTGTCCCCATGGGTGGCCTGTTGCTCTGCTGGGGCGGGGGGGACGGGGGCAGCACTGGTGGGCACAGGAAGCTGGGGAGTCGGACAGATGGATGGACGGAGGGATGGACAGAGGAACGGAGGGACAGAGGGATGGACAGATGGATGGACAGACAGAAGGATGGATGGCGGGATTAAGGGGCGGACGGGGAGAACGCAGGACGGGGGACTGAGGGACAGGCGGACGGCCGGAGGAACGGACCGAGGGCTGGGTGGGTGAACAGGGACGGCTGACAGAGAGACGGCTGGAGCTGGGGGGGACGGGACACGGGTGGGGGCGCCGCGGGAGGAGCGGGCTGCGGGGCCGAGGGTCGGCATGGAGCCTCCGGCGGAGCCCGGGGAAGGGCGCCGGGGCCGTCCCAGCGCCGCGGCCCCTTTAAGCGCCCCCCCCCCCCGCGCGGGCGGTGGTGCGCGCCGGTGGGCCGCGCCGCGCGGGGGACAATGGGGCGGGGGCGGCACCACTGTGCGCGCCGGGGGGGGGGGGGCAGGAAGTGCCGCGCGGCGCCGCCCCCTCCTCCTCGCCCACCCCCCGCCCGTCGCGGCGGGGCGCGCTGTGAGGCGGCGGCGGGATCGCTGCGCCCCCCGCCCCCGCCCCGGGCACCGGCACCGGCACCGCCTGGGTGAGGGCAGCGGCACCGGCGGCTGCGGGGGGCGGCCTCGAACCCGGGGTGGTGGCGGGGGCCGGTCTCGAACACGGGGCCACGGAGGGGCGCGGAGCGGGGAGCGGGCTCGAACCGGGGTCCTGCCGCGGGGGGTGAGGGGGTGTGTGTGGGTTGGGGGGCGGCGCCGAACCCGCGTCCCCCCGTTGCAGCCGCTTCCTGGGGTGCTCTCGGTGCAGCCCCCACCCCCGGGCTCCCCCGTGTCGGCTTCACCCCCAGCCCGCTCCATTACAGCTCTCTCATATGAGCTTCACCCTAATTCCCCCCATTGCAGCCTCCCATTGCAGCCTGGCCCCCCCAGTTCCCTCCAATTGTGACCCCCCCCAGTTCCCACCATTGCATCCCACATTGCAGCCTGACACCCCAGTTCCCCACATTGTGACCACCACAACTGCCCCCACTGCAACCCCGCCATTGCACCCTGACATTGCAGCCTGACCACCCCAATTCCCCCCATTGCACCCCCCCATTTCAGCCTGACCCCCCCAGTTCCCCCCATTGCACCCCCATTTCAGCCTGACCCCTAATTCTCCCATTGCACCCCATCATTGCAGCCTGACCCCTGCAATTACCCCACTGCAACCCCCCATTGCAGCCTGACCCCCCAATTCTCCCCATTGCACCCTGATCCCTTGATTGCACCCCCCATTTCAGCCTGACCCCTAATTCCCCCATTGCACCCCACAATTGCAGCCTGACCCCTGCAATTACCCCACTGCAACCCCCCATTACAGCCTGACCCCCCAATTCTCCCCATTGCACCCTGATCCCTTGATTGCACCCCCCATTTCAGCCTGACCCCTAATTCCCCCATTGCACCCCACAATTGCAGCCTGACCCCTGCAATTACCCCACTGCAACCCCCCATTACAGCCTGACCCCCCAATTCTCCCCATTGCACCCTGATCCCTTGATTGCACCCCCCATTTCAGCCTGACCCCTAATTCCCCCATTGCACCCCATCATTGCAGCCTGACACCCCAATTCTTCCCATTGCACCCCCCCATTTCAGCCTGACCCCCCCAATTTCCCCCATTGCACCCTGATCCCTTGATTGCACCCCCCCATTTCAGCCTGACCCCCCCAGTTCCCCCCATTGCACCCCCCCATTGCAGTCAGACCCCCCAGTTCCCCCCCATTCCCCGCCCCCCTCCATTACCAGCCTCCCATTCCCCCCCAGACCCCCCCGGCCGCCTGCCCCCCGCCGCTGCCCGGCCCCGCGCCATGGCGTGCAGCCTGAAGGACGAGCTGCTCTGCTCCATCTGCCTGAGCATCTACCAAGACCCGGTGAGCTTCGGCTGCGAGCACTACTTCTGCCGCCGGTGCATCACCGAGCACTGGGTGCGCCAGGAGCCCCAGGGCACCCGCGACTGCCCCGAGTGCCGCCGAACCTTCGCCGAACCCACCCTGGCCCCCAGCCTCAAGCTGGCCAACATCGTGGAGCGTTACAGCGCCTTCCCCTTGGACGCCATCCTGGGCGCCCAGCGCAGCCCCTTCCCCTGCAAGGACCACGAGAAGGTCAAGCTCTTCTGCCTCACCGACCGTGCCGTCGTCTGCTTCTTCTGTGACGAGCCTGCTGTGCACGAGCAGCACCAGGTCACCAACGTGGATGACGCTTTTGAGGAGCTGCAGGTGTGTCCGTCCCTCCATCCGTCCCTGGCCATGAAGCATCATCCCTCTGGGATCCCCTGCCCTGAGCTCTGAGCTCCTTTGTCCATCTGTCCCCTCTTCCCTTGGTGTTAGCTCCCATCTGCCTGTCCTCACACCCTTTCTGTCCCCATTGGGGTCAGCCCCATGGCTTCCTCCCATCCGTCTGTCCATTGATTCACATGTTCTTATCATGGAATCATTAAGGTTGGAGAAGACCTCTAGGATCATCAGGTCCAACCGCCAACCCAACGCTACCATCTACACATCCAGCTGCCCCCATGGGATTCCCCCTTGCCCATCTGTCTGTCTGTCCACCCTGGGGGTCATTTGGGACCCCCAAACCCATGGCCCCCCCAGGAGCTGCTGTGCTGCTCCCCAAGGAGGGCCCGTCCAAGCCACTTCCCACCCCCCAGCTCTGCCCCGGATGGGATCCCTGTGCCCCTGCACCCCCTTTCCCACGACCGCAGTCACCCACGAGCCGGGCTTTGGCAGGAGAGCTGCCTCCTGGCATCCCTTTTTTTCCCCAAATTCCCTATTTGATGGGTTTTTTTTCCTTCCCATCTTCCAGCGGGAGCTGAAGGAGCAGCTCCAGGGGCTGCAGGAGAGCGAGCGTGGCCACACCGAAGCCCTGCACCTCCTCAAACGGCAGCTGGCCGAGACCAAGGTACGAGCAGGGATGCGGCTGTGCCCCCAACAGCCCCCTGATATCCTCCAAGCCTCGCTGGACCCCGTTCGGCACCTCCAAACCCCCCAAACTCCCCAGTTCCGTGGGTCTGCCCCATTTTTTCCTTCTCCGGTACCCCAAAACCCACCGGCAGGTTGATGAAGCCACCTGTCAGGCTGCTCATCCCTCTTTTATTTCCTCCAGGGCTGCTTTTATTTATCTTAATTATCTAATTAATTTTTATTTTATATTTATCTTCTCCTTGCTCAGGGGTGCAGCTTTCAGCGAGGTTCAACTTTCCCTCCATCCCCAACAGTGACGGGGGGAGTTTTTTAGGTTTTCTGTCGGGATGTGGGCTCAAATATCCATCCTGGGATGGTTGGAGCATCCAGAATCATTTGAGTTCGCAGGGCTGTAGGGGTTTATGTTGGGAATTATGGATTCATGGAGGGGTCGGGGCAGGTTTGGGGGGGTCCTGACACCCCTCCCTGCACCCCAAAAGTCCTCAGCCAAGAGCCTGCGGGTGACTATTGGGGAGGCTTTTGAGCGGCTGCACCGGCTGCTGCGGGAGCGGCAGAAGGCGATGCTGGAGGAGCTGGAGGCGGACACGGCGCGGACGCTGACCGACATTGAGCAGAAGATCCAGCGTTACAGCCAGCAGCTCCGCAAGGTGCAGGAGGGCAGCCAGATCCTCCAGGAGCGCTTGGCCGAAGCCGACAAACATGTATTTTTAGCTGGCGTCGCTTCCCTTTCCGAAAGGTGGGTGACACCGGGGCGACACCGGGGTCCTTCCAAGTCATGTCCCCCCTGTTCTCCATCATCTCTCCTTCACAGGCTGAAGGGGAAGATCCATGAGACCAACCTGACCTACGAGGACTTCCCCACCTCCAAATACATGGGGCCGTTGCAGTACACCATCTGGAAATCCCTTTTCCAGGATATTCATCCCGGTGAGAGGGCCGGCTGCGGGATCCGGGGGGGGCGTTCCCTGTGAGGGCCAGGGATGGCGACGGCGCTGGTGACCTCTGCGTGGCGGGGTTTGCAAAGCGGTGGGGCAGAGCCTCTGGGTCCGGGGGCCGTGTTGACGTTTGTTACCCACTTTGTCCCCATCTTGTGTCGTCCCCCCCCTCCCCGCCAGTGCCGGCAGCCCTGACGCTGGACCCTGGCACCGCTCACCACCGCCTGATCCTCTCCGATGACTGCACCATCGTGGCGTACGGCAACCTGCACCCCCAACCGCTGCAGGACTCCCCCAAACGCTTCGACGTGGAGGTCTCGGTTTTGGGTTCGGAGGCGTTTGGCGGCGGGGTCCACTACTGGGAGGTGGTTGTCTCCGAGAAGACCCAGTGGATGATCGGTTTGGCGCACGAAGCCGTCACCCGCAAAGGCAGCATCCAAATCCAACCCAGCCGAGGGTTTTATTGCATCGTCATGCACGATGGTAACCAGTACAGCGCCTGCACCGAGCCCTGGACCAGGCTCAATGTCAAAAGCAAGTTGGAGAAGGTGGGCGTCTTCCTGGACTACGACAAGGGGCTTCTCATCTTCTACAACGCCGACGACATGTCCTGGCTCTACACCTTCCGGGAGAGGTTTCCCGGCAAGCTCTGCTCTTATTTTAGCCCCGGGCAGAGTCATGCCAATGGGAAGAACGTCCAACCCCTCCGGATCAACACTGTTCGCATCTAATGGGGGGGACAGAGGGGACGGGCGGGGGCAGGGATTTAGCCCTGGGGATGCGGCATGTCCCCCCCAACCCGGGTGTTCTCCCGCTGTTTGGTGGGGGTTTGGGCTGATGCTGCCCCTGGAACTGCCCCCAATGCTGGGCAGGATCTGGCCCCTTCGTCACCCCCCCTTCTCTCTGTCCTGTGCTTCCAGGGGGGCTGGCGCGGGCTGGGGGGGCCGGGCTGCTGCAATAAACGGATCTGGAGAGAAGGGGGTGCGGTGACACCGGCCGTGCTGTGCCGTGCCGCGCCATACTGTGCTGTGCTGTGCCACCCCATATATGCTGCACAGTATATGTGCAGTGGACCATGCCATACTGCGCCGTGCCAGGGTGTGCCGCGCCGTGCTGTGCCGTGCTGTCCCAGCCCCAGGGACGCCAGCGTGACGAGGAGGGGTCCCTGTAGGGGATGCTGCCTATGGGGCTGGGCCAAGTGTAGGGGCTGGGCTGGGGGAGGTATACGTACGGAGTGGATGTGTGTATATATGTATATATATTTATATACACACATGTCCATATAGGTATATGTATATGTGTATATGAGGTGGAGAGCAGGGCTGTAGGGCCCTGTGGGTGTGTCAGGCTGTATACGGGGTGGGCTATATATAGGGGATGGACTATATAGAGAGAGATATGCTGTATAGGGGATGGAATATCCGGGGTTAGGGCTCTATAGGGGGTGGGCTATATGGGAGTGTGACACAGAGGGGTGTGGTGGATGGTGGGTGCGATGTGATGTACAGGGCACGGCGGAAATGGCGGGTGGTCCGCCCGCCCGCCAGGCGGCGCTGTACCCATGGCCGTTCCGTTAGCTGCGCTTGGGCGCGCGGCGGCCGCTGTCCGCGCATGCGCGGTGTGTGTGGGGTGCGCGCGCGCGGCTCTGCGCAGGCGGCACGTCCGCGCGTGCGCCGCAGGCTGAGCAGCTGGGGGCGGGGCCTCGCCGCCATCTTGGCCCGGGCACGGCCCCGCCGGTACGGGGGAGCGGCGGGGGGGGGGGGGGGGGGTGTCTGTGGGGCCGGAGAGGGGTTGTGGGACAGGGTTGTCTGGGGGGCATGGAGGGCTTGCGGGGGGCTGAGGGGGGCTGTGGGGCTTGGGGGGGTTGAGGGGGGGCGATGGGGCACAGAGGAGTGGGGGGCTGACGGGGGGCTGTGGGGATGGAGAGGGGGTTGTGGGACAGGATTGTCTGGGAGGGCTATGGGGCACGGGGGGCTGTGGGGAACGGGGGGCTGAGGGGGGTGCTATGGGGCACAGAGGTCTGTGGGGTATGGGGGGACTGTGGGGATGGAGAAGGGGTGCTGGGACGGCGGTGTGTGGGACTTGGGGGGCTTGTAGGGTGTAGGGTGGTGTGGGGGGTGAGGAGGGGAATGTGGGGAGATGGGGCAGGTGAGGGCTGGGGGACGTGTGGATTGTTATGGGGAGGAGGCTGTGGGGCTTAGGGAGTCTGTGGGGGTGCGGGGGGCACCTGTGGGGCTCGGGATGTCTGGGGGTGCAGGAGGCACCGGTGGAGCTCAGTATCTCGGGGGGGGGACACTGTGGAGCCCTAGGCTGGCCCTAGGTTATGGGTTGTGGGGCAGGGCTAGAGCTGCGGGGGTGGGAGGCTGGCCGTGCGGCTCAGGGTAGCGGGGCTGGCAGAAGGGGCAGTGGGGGGCCCTGGGGTGACCCCCCCCACCGCCCCAGCCATGGAGCCGAGCGGGGGCGGGCGGAAGGAGAGGCCGAAGCCCCGGGAGCCGGCGGCCCGCCTGGAGAAGGCTAAGCAGAAATCAGCCCAGCAGGAGCTGAAGCAGAGGCAGAGGGCGGAGGTGAGCGACTGCGGGGTGACGACGACTGCGACACTGCGGCCGAATCTCCCCCTCCGCCCCCGTCACCTTCCCCCCCCACCCCGGTCACCTCTTTCTGCCCCCACCTTGCACAGATTTACGCCCTCAACCGAGTGATGACGGAGCTGGAGCAGCAGCAGTTTGACTCCTTCTGCAAGCAGATGCAGACCTCCGGCGAGTGAGGCAGCATGTGCGGCCCCCCCGAACTGACCCCAGGCACCCCCCATCTGCTGTCTGTCCCCTTTTCTAACTCCTTTGTTATTTATTACCAAATAACTGCTTTTTTTTTTTTAAATAAAATCTGTGGTGGTTCCACGTTTCCCTGGCTCCTGGTCCCTCAGCGGTGCCGGTGGCTCTGTCCCGGCCCTGTGCCGGGTGGGAATGGCGTGGGGGAGGCTGGATAGGGCCGGGTGCCAGAGCAGCTGTGACCGTGGGTCGCCAGCTCCGGCCCTCCTTGCGCCAAGCGAGACCGCGGCCTGCCGGTTCCCTGCCAAGGGGAACAGTCCTGCCCTCCTGGAGCCTGGATTTGGCCGCTCCCCGAGGCTGCCGGCGGGGATACGGCGACGGCCGTATCCAGCTCTCGCAGCTGCTTGTGCCGCAGGAGCCTCCCCGGAGACCCCAAGTGTTTCTCTCCGCCACTCGGCGAAAGGTTTGACCTTCGCTTCCTTCCTCCACCCACACGCCCTCCGCTTTCCAGCCGCTGCCATTGTCCGGCATCCTCCAGCTTTCCAGAGAGGTCGGATCGCTGGCTTCAAATCCTCCTTTCCCCGTCCACCTCCCTCCCGTGCCCCAGCGAGCCAACACCAAGGCGGGGGGGCGGAAATAAAATACATTACAGACATTATTTCCCTATAGCGATGGGTAGAATAATAAATACCAAAACGCCGCTGGTGAATCAGGTTTCAAAACCCCTCTGGTGATTTGATCAGCAGCTTTCCCCTGCGCCTGGGGAGGGGGCATCCTTGCTACAGTTGGGATTTTTGGGGGTGTAAACCTCCCCCTCATAATAAATTAACAGTGTGTGGTGGGAGCGATCCCTAAACTCCACGTTCTCCCACACAGGGAATGGTTTGGAGGTCTCCAGAGTGCAGCTGTTGTACTGGGGGTGGGGGTTTGCTCACCCCCTACAAGGGACAGGGTGTGGGGAGGGTGTTTTGGGGCTCTGCCAAAGCGGAGTCTTTCCTACTGCTCAATTATTTCCCTTTTCTTTCCTAAACGGGCTCCCGCCGCGTCTCGGATTCAGCAAGAAGAGTGAAGGGAGATCCCAATGGAGGAGATGGCACCCGAGAGCGAGGAGGAAGAGGAAGGCTTTACTAGGTGTTAGGTGAAGGCAGGGGTCAGGCTTTGCAGCTCCAGATGGCAAAGGGGAAAACGATGTAGGATGTTGACCAGGCAAGGCAATAGACGGAAGCCACCGCCGCCGGCGAGAAGAGGACAGCCACCACCCCTGCGGATTGGGAAAAGCCTTTGGGATCTGCTCCTTCCTCTTCCTCTGCTGCCATCTGGGTGGGGTCAATTACCTTGTCCCCGTCCTTACCTCCAGCATAAACCAGTTTCTTCCAGAGCTGCGACTCCAGCACCTTGTCGTGGGGGTAGAAACCCTGATCGACCATGAAGAGGGTCATGACGATGGCGGTGACGCGCAGCAGGGTGACGTTCCCCCCCGTCAGCAGGAAGGTGCCCGCCAGCAGTGAGGAGGCGTAGGGACAGGGCAGCCCCCGGTAGGTGAAGGGGATCCCTGTTGGGTGCCACATGTTCAGCCAAGGTGGGGGGGGAACATCACTCCCAAAAACCCCCTTGATGCCCCCCAAAATGCTCAGCTTACCACTGGAGAAGAAGCACAGGCGAGTGAATACGGCCATCACGTAGGTAATGGCCAGTAGCCCGTCCAGGACACCCTGTGGCTGCAGCAGCAGCGCCGTGGCCAGCCCGAAGGTGGTGAAGTCGGCGAAATCATCCAGTTTGGCACCTGGGGGTGGCGAGCGGGCAGCTGCCAGGGGGGTAACAGGGGCAGGGAGAACCCGCTGGCCAGTCCGCAGGGCGGCGGGACGGACTCACCCAGCGCCGAGCAGGCGTCGAGCTGTCGGGCGACCGCTCCGTCGGCCAGATCGAGCAGAAACCCTATGAGCAGCAGCCAGCACGAGTGCTGGTATTGCCTGGGGAAGGAGGATGGAGAGGGCAAAACTGGGGTGACCCCCCCCACCTTTTACAATCCCCCCTGTTTCACCCTGTTTCCCCCTTTTTCCCCCACCTGTTGAGGCTGCAGAGGATGGAGGAGAGCCCCGCCACCAGATTGGCCACGGAGAGCCCGTTAGCAGCGTTTTTCCGGATGAATTCCAGCGTCCGATCCCGGCCCGCCCGCTCGCTCAGGAACAGCTTCTTCGTGGACTGGAAAATACCTGCAACCCGCCGAGGCGGGCGGTGAAGGGCAGGACCGACGGCCGCTTTCCAACCGGGGGGTTACTTAAACCCTCCCCGAGGTAGCAGGTCGGTGCTGGGGAGCTTTGTCCCCCTCTCCAGCACTGGGAAGGGGCCGGAGAAGATTTTGGGGGGGGTGCTGCCGATGGCGAGAGCCTCGCTGGCTCTTCCCCTCCTCAAACCGAAGCCCCCAGCAAGTGGCTGGATGGTTTTTTGGGTTTTGGTTTTTTTTGGAAGACCTGCCTCTTTACCCTCCAGAAGTGAAAATAAAACCAAATAAACCAATAAAAGAACTGCAAAAATTTTAAAAAAAGAGAAAAAAATAAATCCAAACCCAAACTTAGACTAAAAGCCAACCCCGGTTTTAAGCTCTATTCATCTTAAATACCTATAGAGCTAAGCTTTAGAGAAAGAATTTAAGGGTCATGTCCTACTAGTGGGCTTTGCACCCTGCCTTTGCCGTGGTCCCAAAGCCAGGCAAGCTGGTGAGATCCTTCATCTGAAAGAAAACAGCACGTCAGAGCAAAACAAAAGCCACCCCCTCCCCTCGCCGCCCCCCTTTACCCGCTCCCAGCTGAGCCCGGGCCAACTCATCACCGTCCCTGCAGCAAAACACTGCTGAAAACGGCTCCCGAGGTGTAAAAAAAAAAAAACAAAAACAAACAAAATCCACCTCGGTTGCGTGGAATTAAAATGTATTCCTGGTTTTGGGAATCCCGCTGCGGTGGTTGGATCCATGTGCCGGCGGTGGGACGGATGACCTTTGGACACCGCGCCCCGAGGCGCCGGTACGGGCTGAGCCGGGCGGCTGGGGATGGAAAAATCCCGCCTCGACCCGCTGGGACGGTCGCTCCGCCACCTTGGATTTTGCCACATCTGGTGGGCTTTTTGGCGGGGCTGAGCACGTGCCCTGTGTCATCCCCCACTTCTTTTCCTTGGTTGGGGCTAATCCAGTGGGTTTTGGGGTCCCCAAAGGCAAAAAAGGGGCAAAACCAGACAGTTTTGGGGCTCACCGTCAGCATCCCCACCCTCCTCGGCACTGGGCAGGATCAGGCCCCTGGGGGGAGTTACCCGTGGCGCTGGTGAGCATCACAATACCCAGGCATCGCCGTGGTGCCCGAACTTGCCCATTTGTGGTGTTTCTAGCCCCAAAAGCAAAGGGCTGCGGCAGGAGGGACTTCCTCAGCCCTGTGCCGCTGCCAGTGCTTTTTATGACTATTTCTGGGGGAATAAAAGGTGCTTTTGGCTCTTCCCGGGTGACCCCATGTGCGTTACAGGTGTCTTGTGCCCCCCAGGGCGTCTCACCCTGCCCAGGGTCGAGGGAAGAAGGACATTCAGCTGGAGGAGGTGCCGAATTAACCTATTTTTGGGGGACTGCCTCATTGTTTTTACGCTTTTCTGCCCCAATTCACAGAGCCGAGTGAGCAGCACTCGGCCAACGACCCTTATTTTTCCATTAAACCCCACAAAATGGCAATTTTTTTGGGGGTAGGAAGACACCTGGCGAAGGGGCTGAGCGGTGTTGGGGGCATCGAGGTGACACTTACCGACCGGCGGTGACACCATCCACATGGCTGCGGCGGTGGTGGCAGCGGTGGTGACGCCCCGGCAAAGGGGAAACTGAGGCAGGGGAGGCTCGACGGGCGCTCGCCCGGCACGGCGGCGACGCCGCGTTATATAAGGAAAGGCTTCGCCGGCTGAGTCACCCCGCCGGGGGTGGGTCTGGCCAGAGGACACGGGGGTTTTCGGAGGCGGCTGGCACTGCCGGCGAGGGAGGAGCTGCCCTGGGGGGGGGGCCAGGCGGCCATGCCAGCCTCAAAGGCCCCCTGCCAGGTTCACAGCACCCGTGCCAGGCTCGAAGTACCCGCGCCAGCCTCGCAGCACGCGTGCCAGGCTCACAGCACCCCTACCAGGCTTGCAGCGCCCGCGCTATGTGAGGACCAGCTGTGCCACACTCGCAGCGCCCTTGCCAGCCTTGTAGCACCCTTAGCAGGCTCTCAGCACCCGTGTCGCACTCGCAGCACCCATGCCAGGTTGGAATCACCCGTGCCAGGCTCACAGCACCCATGCCAGGCTTGTACCACCCATATCAGGCTGACAGCACCCGTGCCACAATGGTAGCACTCGTAACAGGTTTATAGCGTCCGTGCTGCACCTTGCAGCACCCCTGCCATGCTTTGGAGCACCCGTACAAGGCTTGCGCCCACCTGTGCCAGGCTCCCAGCACCCACAACAGACCTGCACCACACATGCCAGGCTCGCAGCACCAATACCATGCTTATAGCACCTGTGCCAGGCTTGTAGCACCCACGCCATGCTCACAGCATCCATCCCATGCTTGTAGCACCATTCCCATGCTCACAGCACCCACGCCATACTCGTAGCACCCACAGCAAGCCCACAGTGCCCATGCTATGCTCACAGCACCCATGCCATGCCCACAGCACCGTGGCACCACCGCGTCCCACCCTCTTTGCGCCTGCTGCCACCCGCGGGCACGACACCGTCACACCCAACCCTGTGCCATATCCCCGCCGATTCACGCCGCCGGCGCCGGGGGCAGGTGTCACAGCCGGTGTCCCCCCCCCGCAATGCTGACAAGAAACCGATGGCTCAGCCGGGTGCTGCCGTGTGAGGCCCCCCCCCATCACCCCTCAGGGCCTCCGGCAGGCGGCACCCACTTGTGCAAGGGTGTCACGAGTTGGGGCAGCCTCAGCACGACCCCCCCCCCCCCCCATCCCCGACCAAAGGGCCTGTGATAGCAGCGGGGCCGCAGCATGCTGGGGCGGCACTGGTGGACACCGGCGGTGATGCTGGGCCCCCGCGGGGAGAGCAAAGGTCCCCAGGGACATGGTGACACGGGGCCAAGAAAACTTCCCCCGGCAGGAATTTTCCACCGGAATCCTCAGGGGAATTGAGGGTGAATGTAGCACCCATCCCCGCGGGGCGCCTGGGTGGGGCTGGGGGGACCTGAGGTGCCTCAGCTGAGGGGTCCCAGGGGTGCTGGCCATGGTGGGGTGGCTGGTGAAAGGGCTCTTTGTTTGCCGGTCACGCACTGGTGGCAGCGGCTGCAAAGCGACGGCCGGGCTGGGAGGGCAGGAGGCGGCCAGGGGAGAGCCAGGGCCGCGGCCGTCCAGCCCTGGGGCGCCTGGAGGGGGCCATCCCCGTGGCCTCGGGGCACCTTGGGGTGGGGGCCGTCCCTGTGGTGGCAGGATGTCACTGGGTGCCCATCACCGTGGCATCAGGGCACGTGGCTGAGGCCACCCCTCTGTCCTCAGGGCACCTCAGGGGGCCCATCCCTGTGGCATCAGGGTGTCTTAGGGTGCCTGTCCCTTTGGCATCACGGTGCCTCATGGTGCCCATCCCCATGGCTTTAGGGCACCTCGGGGGTGCTAGTCCTGGTGGCACTTGCGTGTCTTTGGGTGCTCACCCCCATGGTATCTGGGCACCCTTGGGTGCTCCCTGCACCCCATGCTGGCAACCGAGCCGTCCCTGCCCGCTGGCCACCCCGCATGCGTGCCCACACCCCAGCTCAGGGACACGAGTGCTGCCACAGCTGTGGGTTTATTTGCCTGATGCCACGACAGGACGTTGCCGCCGCCGCCGCTGGGCTCAGTTCTGGCTCATGATCTGGAAGGGAGAAGCCGATCAGGGAGAAGTCTGGCACCCCAGCACCCTGGTATCCTGGCATCCTGGTACCCCAGCACCCCAGCATCCTGGCCTTTTGGCACCTCAGCCCCTTGGCACCCCAGCCCCCCGGCACCCTGGTACCCCAGCACCCTGGTACACTGGCAGCATGGCAACCCAGCGCCCCAGCATTCTGGTGTCTGGCACCCCAGCACCCTGACACCCTGGCACCCCATTTCTGCAGCACCCCAGCACCCTGTCCCCCGGTCCCGCACCTCGGCAATCCAGTCCTCGAAGGCAGAGACGCGAGTGAAGACCGTCGGCTTCTTGGGCGCGTTGCAGCCCAGCCCCGAGACGAAGCTGGCGATGCCGTGCACCTCCCAGCGCCCATCGGCCGCCTGGCAGTTCAGGGGACCCCCGGAGTCGCCCTGGGGTACAGGATGGGGAAGGGCGTCAGCACCGGGGGGGCCCAGCGTGTCTCCCTGCCCCGGCCCAGCGCGACACTCACGTTGCAGCCAGCCTTCTCGTCGCCGCCAGCGCAGATCATGGTTTGGCGGATGGCTAAGGCGCCCCACCAGTCGGGCTGGGTGCAGCGGTCGTAGGCCACCACAGGCAGCAGCGCCTGCTGCAGCCGCTCCGGCAGCGGCCCCCCCGCTGCCAACGGGGAGTTAGGGGGGCCGGGGGGGCTGCACTGTCCTGCCTGCTGGCCCTGACCATCCATGGCCAGCTGCCCGCACATCCATCCATCCATCCATCCATCCATCCATCCATCCATCCATCCATCCATCCGTCCCTTCTCCATCCATGTGTCTGTCCACTCCACATCATCCATCTGTCCAGTGCACATCCAGCCCACCTCCCTCCCTCCCTCCCTTCCTCCCTCCCTCTGTGTCCTTCAAGCCCTCCAGCTCTCCGTCCTTCCCTCCATCCCCATCCATCCATCTCTCCCTCCATTCTTTCCTCCATCATTCCCTCCAGCCCTTCTCCATCCCTCCATCTCCACATCCATCCTTCCATCCCTTCCTCCATCTCCCCATTCCTCCCTCATCCATCCCTCCATCCATCCCCACCCATTCATCCCTCCATTCTTTCCTCCACCCTTCCCTCAGCCCTTCTCCATCCCTCCATCTCCCCATCCATCCTTCCACCCCACATCCATCTCCCCATCCATCCCTCCATCCATCTCCCATTCCGTTCTTCCATCCATGTCCCCATCTCTCCATCCCTCCAGCCATCTCCCCATCCATCCTTCCACCCCCCACCCATCTCCCATTCCATTCCCTCTTCCCTCTCCCCACCCACCCTCCCCCCGCGCCCCCCAGGCCCCTCACGCACTGGCCAGCCGCCCCCAGCCGCTCAGGAAGCAGGGGTACCCGTCGGGCAGGACGGAGCCTGGGGGCGGCAGCTGCCCCACCTGCACCTGGGTGCTGAGCACCGCCGGGTGCTGCAGCTTCATCAGGGCGATGTCATTGCTGCCGCATGGGGACACGTGTCACGGGGGGGATGGTCCTGGGTGGGACCCCACCCCCGGCCCGGGACACCCCCCCCCCCCCACAGGGACCCCACTCACCCACAGGCCACGCAAGAGCTTCGCCATTTGGGATGGACGAAGATGTCGGCGGAGGCCACGGGGATGCGCTGCTCGGGGCCCTCCCTGGCACCCATGTCGTACTCGCCCAGCACCACCTCGTAGGTGAGCGTGGAGCTGCCCCGGGGGGGATGGGGACATCAGGGGATGCTGCAGTCCCACCCACACCCCTCCCTGCACCCAGAACCCCCTCCAGGCACCCTGCACCTTCTCCATGCACCCAGCACCCCTCCCTCCACCCAGCACACCCCCATGAACCCATCTTGCACCCAGCACCCCCTCCATGCACGCTGGACCTTCTCCGTGCACCCAGCACCCCCTCTATGCACCGATCCTGCACAATATATCACCCCTGCACCCATCCTTGCACCCGGCACCCCATCCCGGCACCCGGCACCCCATCCCTGCACCCCCCCATCCAGCACTGTGCATCAGCCCTGCACCCAGCACAACCTCTACGCACCCTGCACCCCCCTACATCCCCCTGCCCCCATCTCTGTACCCATCCTTGCACCCCCCACACCCCTCCTGCGCCCCACCCCTGCACCCCCATCCCCTCCATGCACCCACCCCTGCACCCTGCAGCCCCTCGTACCCCCCCGCACCCTGCGTCTCCTCCGTGCACCCATCCCTGCACCCTGCACAACCTCTATGCACCCCAGCACCCCCATCCCCTCCGTGCACCCATCCTGCACCCTTCCTGCGGTCCCTCCGGCACCCTGCCCCACCCACACCCGCGTGGGGCACAGGGGGTCCCTCACGAGATGCAGTGCGCGGCCGTCATCACCCAGTTGGGCGCGATGAGGGTGCCCCCGCAGGTGTGGCGGAAGGTGCCGTCCCGCTCATACTGCAGTGAGATCTGCGGGGACACCGGTGGGTGCCACAGCACCCACGGGTGCCGCCCCCCACCCTCTCCCTCTGCCCGCTCACCTGCCAGGGCCAGCTATAGGGCGCCGCATCCTCCCCATTGACCACCCGTGGGTCGAGCAGCACCGCGGCGCGGCTACCTGCGGGACGGGGCACCCGTCACCCACTGGCACCCGTCACACCTGCGGGGTGGGGGACACGGGTGGGGGCTCGGGGACACCTTACCGCCAGCCACCAGCAGCAGGAGGAGGCACAGCATCGTGGGCCCGGCTCAGTCAGGGCGGCCGGGGGCGGCCGCTGGCCTTAAATCCCCCCCGCTATCGGGAGCACCCAAGGGCGCCCCTGGGAACGGGCACCTGGCACCCACCTGGGTCCTGGGGGGGTGCTGGGGCGGAGTTAACCATTAACCTCGGCCTTGGGGGGCCACCCAGCGGGGACCCTATAGACCCCTGTGTCCCCTATAGACCCCTGTGCCCTTATAGACCCCATACCCCCCTGCCCCCATAGTCCCTATGGTCCCCATGGTCCCTGTGGTGCCCCTCATAGTCCCTATGACCCCACCGTGTCCCCTATAGACCCCCGTGTCCCCTATAGACCCCATACCCCCCCTGCCCCTGGTACCCTTTGTAGTCCCTATGATCCCCCTGTGTCCTCTATAGACCCCATACACCTCCTGATGCCCCCCATAGTCCCTATGACGCCGCCTGTGTCCCCTATAGATCCCATACCCTCCTGCCCCTGGTGCCCCTCATAGTCCCTATGACCCCCCCGTGACCCCATACTGCCCCATGCCCCTGGTGTCCCCATATGGCCCTTATTGCCCTTAGGGCCCCATGGACTCAGTGTCCCATATATCCTCCCTCCCTGACCCCATAGCCCCTGTGCTCTCTGTAGCCCCTTTCCCCCTCAGGATCCCTATAGGCTCATGGTGCACACCACGGACCCTATAACCCCTGTGCCCCACAGAGCCCTGTGTCCCCTATAGCTCCTATACTGCCTACAGCCCCTGTGTCCCCCATAGCCGCTGTGGTCCCCATAGACCCTATACCCCTCTGGCACCTGGTGCCGCCCTAGAGCCCCTGTGCACACCATACCCTCATGTCTTCCTACCCCCATAGCCCCTATACCCCCCATGCACCCCACAGCCCTGCTGTCCCAGTGTGCTCCACAGTCCCCAGTGCCCGCCACCGCCTGCATCACGCCCGTGCGCCTGGTGCCCCAGAGCCCCCCGATAAACACCTGAGCCCCCCATAGCAGCTGTGGCCCCCCATTGCCCCTATAAACGCTATGCCCCTATAGCCCCTATATGTGCCATGCTCCTTATGTCCCCCATAGGCTCCATACTGCCCCATGCCCCTGGCGCCTCAAAGGCCCTGTAGTCTCCTGTGCCCCCTATAGCCCCCATACCGCCCTGTGCCCTTGGTGCCGCCCATAGCCCCTATAACCCCATGTCCCCTATAGCCGCCATACCACTCTGTGCCCTTGGTGCCCCCTCCAGCCCTATAACCCCTGTGCCCCTATAGCTCCCATACCGGCCTGTGCCCCCGGTGCCACCCATAGCCCCTATAACCCCTGTGCCCCCTATAGCCCCCATACTGCCCCACGTGCCTGGGGGCTGTGGGTGCACTCGCGTCACCCCCGCGTCTCCGTGGGCTCCTCCCACAGCCACGACCCGGGGACATCGGTGCCCCTCCGTGTCCCCACACCCCCCCGTGTCCCCCCGCAAGTTCCCAGGGGTGCCCCCCGGTGTCCCCACGACCCCCCGTGTCCCCCCGCAAGTTCCCAGGGGTGCCCCGCCGGTGTCCCCACGCCCCCCGTGTCCCCCCGCAAGTTCCCAGGGGTGCCCCTCCGGTGTCCCCACGCCCCCCGTGTCCCCCCGCAAGTTCCCAGGGGTGCCCCCACGACCCCCCGTGTCCCCCCGCAAGTTCCCAGAGGTGCCCCCCCGGTGTCCCCACGCCCCCCCGTGTCCCCCCGCAAGTTCCCAGGGGTGCCCCCCCGGTGTCCCCACGACCCCCCGTGTCCCCCCGCAAGTTCCCAGGGGTGCCCCGCCGGTGTCCCCACGCCCCCCGTGTCCCTTCGCAAGTTCCCAGGGGTGCCCCGCCGGTGTCCCCACGCCCCCCCGTGTCCCCCCGCAAGTTCCCAGAGGTGCCCCGCCGGTGTCCCCACGCCCCCACGTGTCCCCCCGCAAATTCCCAGGGATGCTCCCCCGGTGTCCCCACGCCCCCCCGTGTCCCCCCGCAAGTTCCCAGGGGTGCCCCCCCGGTGTCCCCATGCCCCCCGTGTCCCCCCGCAAATTCCCAGAGGTGCCCCTCCGGTGTCCCCACGACCCCCCGTGTCCCCCCGCAAGTTCCCAGGGGTGCCCCGCCGGTGTCCCCACGCCCCCCCGTGTCCCCCCGAAAATTCCCAGGGGTGCCCCCCCGGTGTCCCCACGCCCCCCCGTGTCCCCCCGCAAGTTCCCAGGGGTGCCCCGCCGGTGTCCCCACGCCCCTCCGTGTCCCCCCGCAAGTTCCCAGGGATGCCCCCCCGGTGTCCCCACGCCCCCCCGTGTCCCCCCGCAAGTTCCCAGGGGTGCCCCCCCGGTGTCCCCACGCCCCCCCGTGTCCCCCCGCAAATTCCCAGGGTTGCCCCCCCCGGTGTCCCCACGCCCCCCGTGTCCCCCCGCAAGTTCCCAGGGGTGCCCCCCCGGTGTCCCCACGCCCCCCGTGTCCCCCCGCAAGTTCCCAGGGGTGCCCCCCCGGTGTCCCCACGCCCCCCCGTGTCCCCCCGCAAGTTCCCAGGGGTGCCCCCCCGGTGTCCCCACGCCCCCCGCGTCCCCCCGCAAGTTCCCAGGGGTGCCCCCCCGGTGTCCCCACGCCCCCCCGTGTCCCCCCGCAAGTTCCCAGGGGTGCCCCGCCGGTGTCCCCACGCCCCCCCGTGTCCCCCCGCAAGTTCCCAGGGGTGCCCCCCCGCTCCCCCTTCCCCCGTGCCCCCCCGTGGGCGCGCTCCCGGGCAGCCCCGCCCCGCGCGTGTATCGGGGAGGGGCGGAGCGGGCCCCGCGGCGGGCGGCGGCGCCGGGCGGGAGCGGGACGGGACCGGGACCGGGAGCGGAGCGGGACGGGAGCGGCGGGGCCGGAGCGGGGCGATGGGGCGGCGGGTTCCGGCGGCGCCGGGCGCCCTCCTGCTGCTGGGAGCCCTCCTCGGGGTGAGTGTCCGCGTCCCCCCGCCCGGACCCTCGGCAGTCGGGGTCCCCCCGGGGTGAGGGGGCGTCCCGAAACGAGTTGGGGTCCCCCGGAGGGGTTGGGGTCCCCGGAAGGAGTTGAAGTCCCCTGAAGGAGTTGGGGTCCCTCCGCGGAGTTGGGACTCCCCCTCCTTCCCACGGAGTTGGGGTCCTCTAAAGGAGTTCGGGACCCTTAAAGGAGTTGGGGTCCCCCCGCAGGCTTGGGGACCTCTGAAGGAGCTGAGGGGGTTGCAATGTCCCCGAAGGGAATTGGGGTGTCCCCCCCAAGCTATAGGGGGTCCCCAGTACCGTGCTCTGGTCCCTGAGGGAATTGGGGTCCCCCGGGCTCCAAGGAGAGGCAAGTCCACATTCCCTAAGGGATGGGGGTCCCCTCCCCCGTACCGGGGGCGTATGGGGTCCCCATCACCCTGCTCTGGTCCCTAAGGGAATTGGGGTGTTCCCCCCCCATACGGGGGGCATTTGGGATCCCCATCACCCTGCTCTGGCCCCTAAGAAAATTGGGGTCCCCCCCATGTACCGGGGGATGCAGGGACCCCAGCACCCTGCCCTACCCACTCAGGGAGTTGGGGTCCCCCCGGCACCAAGGAGGTGTGGGGTCCCCCTCCCCATGCACCAGCCCGTCTGGGAATTGGGGTCCCCCATGGAGCTGGGGTCCCCCGTGAAGCTGGGGTCCCCATGTCTTGTCCCCTTAGGGACTTGGGGTCCCCCAGGCGCCACGGGCGCATGGGGTCCCCCTGCCCTGTCCCTTTAAGGAGTTGGGGTCCCCCAGGAACCCAGGGTGTGTGGTGTCCCCAGCTCCCTCCCTGTCCCCACAGGGACTCGGGGTCAACCAGGGACCAGGGGCACGTGGGGTCACCCTGTCCCCTCCCCTCCGGGAACTGGGGTCCCCCAGGCCCTGGGGTGGGGGTGGGGGTGGGGGGTCCCCACCATCCCCCAAAGCCACCCATGGGCCCCTAACCCTGGGGGTCGAGCTGTGCACCCCGGCACCCCACTGCCCCCCTCACCCTGGGGGGGGTCACGTATAGGGACACGTCCAGCTTTTGGGGTGCTCTGCCCCCCCGCATCCCCCATCCCCCTCTCCCGCCCCAGCTAAATTTAAAGGGTGACGGGTGGCGCCGGTCTCCCTAAAAATAACTCTCCCAAAATACCCCCCCCCGGGGGGAGGGAGCCGTGTCTGGGGGTGCCCCTGGGTGTCTGTGGGTCACACCCAGCTGGGGTGTGGTGGGGAGTGGGGGGTGACACCTCTGGGTGCCCCCCAGGGGGGTGCAGGGTGGCTTTGCACCATGGGGCTGGGCACCCCTTAATTGAGGGGGGGGGTCCCCAAGCGGGGTGGGGGAGCTGGTGGTGATGTGGGGGGGGCCCCTCCTCGTGCCGAGGGGGGCAGGGGGGTGGTTTGGGGCTGGGCTGGTGCCCGGGGCTGAGAACAGAGGGGGCCTTGTTGCTCGGGGCCATGCTGGCAGGGCTGCCCCCCCCCCCCGCCGTGGGGCTCCCACCCACGTCCCGGGGGGTGGGGTGGGGGGGTTGGTGGGGACAAAGGGGGGTTCCCCCCGTTTTACTCCCCCCAAGCCTCATTCCGCTATGGGATGGGAGGATTTGGGGACCCCTGATGGGGCGGCACCCCAATATCCCTCCCTGCACCGGGATGCTGAGGAATGTGCCCCTCCCAAAATGCGCGGGGGGGTCCACCCACTCCACGGGGGGTGCTAGCGTGGGGGGTGGTGGTGATGGGGTCCCCCCCCCTCGAGGACTGCAAAGGGTTAATGTTGGGGGGGGGGGGCGAGGGCGCAGCAGGAATGTGCGATAAGATCGCCAGGCCTGGGGGGAAGGGGTGGGGAAAAGGGGCGGTGGGGGGCACACGCACACGCGTGTGCCCGCACACGCACCCACCCGGGGCGCTCCGGGCCCCCTCGTGCCCTCACGCTCGCTCTCGCACGCTCGCGTGTGCCGACGCGCGCTTGTGCACGCCGGCGCCGGCTTCGCTCGCCCCCACGCCTCGTGTCCCCCGTGGGAAGCCTTGGGGACCCTGGGGGACACTTTGTTTGGGGGGACCCCACCCCCACCCCGCAGGAGACACCCCAAGGCCCACCCAGGGCCCCCAAACGCACACGGGCCCCCGCGCGCTCCCGGCGCGCTTCGGCTCTTTCCCATCGCCAAAGATGGCCTGGCCGGGAGGAGGAGGAGGAGGAGGAAGAGCAGGAGGCCAGCCCGGACGCCTGGGTCCCCGCCAGGACGCCTGGGTCCCCTCGGCGCCCCCGGGGCGTTCCCTCCCCCCCCCCCCCCCCAAACCCGGCTCTTTTGGGATAAATTAGGCAATGCCAGCGGGGAGGAATGCAGCGGGGGGGGCACACGCATAATTTGGGGCCCCCCCTTGTGCCCCCCCGGGACTGATTTTGACCCCGCAGCTGTTTTCACCCCCCAAATCACCGGGGCTGGGCGGCAGCGGGGGGGGGGTTCGGCAGCTGCCTCTGCCCCCCATGCCCCCCGGGACTAGCATCCCGCCAGCTGTGCTGCGCCCCCCCCCCCCCCCCCCCCCCAACCTGGGGGAGACCCAGCTCCCCCTCCCCCCCCCAAACCCGGGGGTGGCTTGGCACCGCAGCGGGGTCCCCTCGGTTCTGGGGGACCCCCCAGGGAGGAAGAGGGTCCTGGGGCGGGGAAACACCTTTTAGCCACGACCTTGGGGGAACAATAAGACGGGGGGGGCTGCTATTAATAACACCCCCCCCCCCCCCCCGGTTATTATTCCTGCTGTGCGTCACCTCCTCTTCCTCACCCGGATGAAGTAACGGGGGGGGGACATCCAGATTTGGGGGGGCCCAGACAGATTTTGGGGCACCCAGGCAGATTTGGGGGGGGCACAGACAGATTTTGGGGCACCCAGGCAGATTTGGGGGGGGCACAGACAGATTTTTGACAAGAGGCCCCATACAAATGGGGGGGTGGTGTTTGAGGTCACCCCCCACCTCCCAGTTTTGGGGCACAGGGTTCGTCGAGCGAAGCTGCACGTGGGACAGGGTGGTGCTTCCTCACCCTCCTCTTCCTCGCGCCCCCCCCCCCCCCCCCCCCCTTTCCCCAGGGTGCGGGGCAGGATTTGGGCCGGCGAGTGGAAAATGTGAGCGGCGGCGGCAGCGTCCGGCCGGGCGCGGTGCCCCGGCGGCGGGGGGAACCCAGGCGTCCGGGTGCGGGGCCGCGGCGCGGGGAGGCTTCCGGTAACAGGAGAGGGGTGATTGTCCCTTCCCCGGCCGGCGCTGGTGACGGGACAGGCAGCTGCCCTTCCGCCTGCCCGGGCTGCGGCCTGCTGGGGCTGAGCACCCGCCCGCTCGGTGCACGTGTGGGGAGCAGTGGCAGAGCACCTACATGCTCAGTGCATGTGTGTAGGGTGGTATCAGAGCACCCACACACTCAGTGCATTCATGGCGGGGGGCAATGGCAGAGGACCCACATGCTCAGTGCATGTGTGGGGAGCCTAAGCAGAGCACCCACACACTCAGTGCATGCATGGGGGAGCTGCAGCAGAGCACCCACACTCTCAGTGCATGCATGGGGGAGCAGTGGCAGAGCACCCACACACTCAGTGCATGTGTGGGGAGCTGCAGCAGAGCACCCACACTCTCAGTGCATGTGTGGGGAGCTGCAGCAGAGCACCCACACACTCAGTGCATGCATGGGGGAGCAGTGGCAGAGCACCCACACACTCAGTGCATGTGTGGGCTCCGCCATGCCTCGGTTTCCCCCTCTGCACCCCCCAGCCCCCCTCCCCCTCCCAAGCAGCCAGGGCTGGGCTGGCACCCACAGGGTGCCCCCACCCAGAGCCAGGCTCCCTTGGGGTGTGGGGTTTCCCCCACCCCGCAGGCGGGTGGCTGCAGCCCCCCGTTGTCCCCCCGCTTGTGTCCCCCCCCCCGCCCCCAGCGCCCGCTTAATCCCCCGGCGCTTGTTTGCACAGCAAAGTGCTGCCCCGACGGATTCCTCGCCAGGACAGGCGCCGGGGGGCGGGGGGCACCCACGGGGGCACCCGCCGGGGCGCGGCACACGCGTGTGCGCAGATGTGGGGCTGGTGCACATGCGCGTGCGTGCGTCGGTGCACGTGCGTCTGTGTTGGTGCATGCGTGTGCGAACGCGTGTGCACCGTCACGTGTTGGGGTGCATGCAGAGCGGTGCAAGTGCGTGTGCAAGCTGCATGTTGGTGTGCACACGCATCTCTGTCGGTGCACACACATGTGGTGGTGCGAATGCGTGTGCACGCGCATCCCTGTGTCAGTGCACGCGTGTAGTTGTGCAAGCACATGTCCTCGCATCAGTGCACACATCCAATGGTGCACACGCGTGCACAGCTGCGTGTTGGTGTGCACACGCATCCCTGTGTCAGTGCATTCGTGTAGTGGTGCAAATGCACGTGCACAACCATGATCACGTGCATCCATCTCTGTGTTGGTGCACACACGTAGCAGTGCAAATGCACACGCATCCCCGTGTCAGCGCGCACGTGTAGACGTGCAAAGACGCGCGCAGCCATGTGCTGCTGTGCACACGCATCCTCACACCAGCACACGCATGCAATTGTGCACGCACGCACGCACAGCCCCGTGCTGCTGCACACACGTGTCCCTGTGTCAGTGCCCATGTGTAGTCGTGCAAACGCCGTGCGCAGCCGCGTGCTGCTGTGCACACACGGCCCGGTGTTGGTGCATGCACGTGGCGGTGCAAACCCGTGTGCACAGCCACGTGTCAGTGTGCGCACGTGTCCCCGCGCCGGTGCACGCACGTAGCGGTGCAAACGGGTGTGCGCGGCCCGCGCTCCCCCCGCACGCGCACCCCGCCGTGTGCCCGCACACGCGTGTGCCCGCCGCCGTGGCGGTGCCGTGGCGGCACAGGAATGCGGTGGGTGGGCAATGAGCTCATCTCACCCCCCCCCCCCCCCGCGCCGCGCCGGCCGTGACTCCACCGCGCAGCTATGCAGCCCTGGCCCTGCCAGCACCCACCCGTGTTTCCCCCCCCCCCGGTGCCGGTGACGTGGCCTGGCACCCAGCGGGGGGGTGACGGTGTCCCCCAGGTCACCCACGGCACCCGGGGCTTGGCCGAGACCTCCTTCCCCGAGGACACGGTGGCCGACCACGTCGGGGGGACGCGGGGACGCTTGTACTACGCGCACCTCTCCGATGACGAGGACCTGGTGGCGTCCGGCGGTAAGGTGTCACCGGGTGGGTGGGTGTCACCGTGGGTGGGTGTCACCATAAGTGGGTGCCCCCATGGGTGGGTGCCACCCTGGATGCCACTTGCGCTGCCCCCATGCAGATGGCAGCGGGCCCTGGTGGCATCTGGTGGCAAGGTGGCACTGGGTGCCGTGGGTGCGTGTCACTGTGGGTGGGTGTCACCATAGGTGCCACTCGTGCTGTCCCTGTTGAGGACGGCAGCAGGACTTGGGGGCACCCAGCAGTAAGGTGGCACTGGGTGCTGTGGGTGGGTGTCACCATGGGTGCCGCTTGCGCTGTCCCCATGCGGATGGCAGCGGGCCCTGGTGGCACCCGGCAGTACGGTGGCACTGGGTGGGTGCCGCGGGTGGATGACTGTCACCGTGGGTGGGTGCCACTCGGGGTGGGTGCCACCCTGGGTGCCACCCGCGCTGTCCCTGTCGCAGATGGCAGCGGGGAGGACGGCAGCGGTGTCACCTGGCTGCCGGCGAGCGCTACCCTCGTACCCAGCGTCGGGCTGGCACCCACGGGTAAGGGGACGCCGTGGGGTGGCACCTGTCCCCTGGGTGTCACCCACGTGTCACCGCTCTCAATCTCTGTCTCCATCCTCCTCTTCCTCTTCTTCCTCCTCTTCTTCCTCCTCCTCCTCGGCGGGCAGCGCCCGGGCCCCCCCCCGCACCGGCGGGCATGGTGGTGGCCGAGTCCGAGGACGACCCCCCGCTGAGTAAGTGACACCTTTTGGGGGACACCCCCCCTTGCTGCACCCCCACTTTTCTTCTCCCTGTGCTGTACATTGGGTGGCGCACCCCCAAACGTTGGGGGGGGCAGCTGGATGGGGGGGTCACAGCTGGAGGGTGGGGTTCACGGGGGGTATTTTTGGGGGTGCAGGTGCCACCCACTCCATTTTTGACATCCCCCCCTATTTTTGACACCCACCCCCCCACCCCCCCCCCAGTTTATTTCCGGGCACTGGTGAACTTCACCCGCAGCATCGACTTCACCCCGCAGCTGGAGGACCCCGAATCCGAGGAATTCCGGGAGGTTTCTGAGGCCGTGGTGGATACGGTGAGGGGGGGCTCATGGCAGGGGGTGCTGGGGGTGGGGGGCACCCAAGGGAGCACCCTGACCCCCCATTTTCTGCTTCCCCCCCCGCAGCTGGAGTCAGAGTATTCCAAGGTGCCGGGGGAGCAGGTGGTCAGCGTGGTCTTCATCAAGTGAGCTGGGGGGGGCTTGGGGGGGACTTGGGGGGTTTTTGGGGGGGCAAGGGTGGATGGGAAGGTTTAGGGGTGCAGGGGAATTGGGGGTGATAGGGAGGATTGGGGCATTGGGAGGTTTGGGGGGACATTGGGAGATTGACTGGGGGTGATGGGGAGGTTTAGGGGTACGGGGAGGATTGGGGGTGGTGGGGAGGATTGGGGGGCCATTGAGGAGGATTGGGGGTGGTGGGGAGGACTGGGGGGGCCATTGGGGAGGCTCAGGGGTGATGGCGAGGATTGGGGATGATGGGGAGTTTGGGGGGCCATTGGGAGGTTCAGGGGTGATGGAGGGGATTGGGGGTGATGGGGAGGTTTGGGGGTGCAGGATGGGTTGGGGGGCTGGGGGGTTTAGGCGTAGGGGCGTGTTGGGGAAATGGGAGTGATGAGGAGGTTTGCGGGGGTGTTGGGGGAATAGGCAGGTTTGGGGGGGCCACAGTGGCTTTTAGGGGTGTTGGAGAGGTTTGGGGGGTGCAGTAGCGAGATTTTGGGGTGCTGAAGCCTCCCCTTTCCCCCTCCCCAGGCAGCTGGAAGGCGACGTCTTCGTGGAGCTGGATGTGGGCTCGGAGGGGAACGGGGATGAGGCGCAGCTGGGGGGGGTCCTGCGGGACCTGCTGGCCGCCGGCTCCATCGCCTCCTACCTCACCTCCCCCCACGGCTTCCAGTTCCGGCGCCTGGGGGCCGGTGAGCACTGGGCGGGGTCCCGGGGGGGTTTGGGGGTGCTATGGGGTGGGGGTGCCCAGGGCACCTGATATTAACCCATAGCCCACCACATCACCTGGTCCCATGTAGTGGTGCGTCTCGAACCACCCCACCCCCCAGCCCCAAATATCTGGTGGATGGATATTGGGGGGGGGTGTGTCATCCTCATTGTGCCCCCCCCCACCCCCCAGTGACCCCCGAACCACGCGCCTGCACCCCCCTGGAGTTCACCTGCGGCAGCGGCGAATGCATCGCCGGCGAATACCGCTGCGACCGCCGGTCCGATTGCCGCGACGCCTCCGACGAGGAAGGCTGCGGTGAGACCCCCACCCCCACCCCGTAACCCCCCCATTAACCTCCCGCACCCACCCATTTCCCCCATATAACCCGTCAATCCCCACAGAACCCCCGACGCGGATGCCCCCCACCACCGCCCGCCCCGCCACCACCCGTGCGGTGAGCACCGCCGCCGCCGCCGCCACCCTCACGCCGCGGCGCCCGCTCACCCCGCGCCCCCCCAAACCGGCGGTGGGCGGGTGCCAGGGGAACGAAGCCGCCTGCGCCAACGGGCACTGCATCCCCCGCGATTACCTCTGCGACGGCGAGCCCGACTGCGCCGACGGCAGCGACGAGGAAACCTGCGGTGAGTTTGCGGTGATGCGGCGAGGGTGGGGGGGACCCGATGGGTGCTGACACCCCCCTCCCCCATCGCCCAGGCACCCCCTCGCCCTGCGAACCCAACGAATTCAAGTGCCGCAACGGGCACTGCGCCCTCAAGCTTTGGCGCTGCGATGGCGAGAACGACTGTGGCGACGGCTCCGATGAGACCGATTGCCGTGAGTATGGCCGGGCTGGGGACACGCACGGTGCCGCGGTCCCGGCTGACGCGTGTCACCGTCACCGCTGCAGCCACCAAGGCACCCGATGCGGCGTGCGGGCCGGCGGAGTTTCGGTGCGTGGCGAGCGGGACCTGCATCCGTGCCAGCTACCAATGCGACCGGGAGCCCGACTGTCCCGACCGCTCCGACGAGGTCGGCTGCGGTGAGTGACACCGGGAGGGGACACATCGGCCAGGTGTGGGGACGTGGTGCCCGGGGCTGGGCTGGGGACGCTGTGTTGTGGCTGTGCGCCGGGGATGCTGTGCCTGAGCTGTGCTGGGGACGCGGTGCCATGGCACCAGGCAGGGGACACTGTGCCTGGGGACACTGCTGGGCACCCCATTTCATGGCACCGGGCAGGGGACGCTGTGCCTGGGGACACTGCTGGGCACCCCATGCCATGGCACTGGGCTGGGGACCCTGTGCCTGGGGACCCTGTGCCTGGGGACACTGCTGGGGACTCCATGCCATGGCACCGGGCAGGGGACACTGTGCCTGGGGACACTGCTGGGCACCCCATTTCATGGCACCGGGCAGGGGACACTGTGCCTGGGGACACTGTGCCTGGGGACACTGCTGGGGACCCCATGCCATGGCACCAGGCAGGGGACACTGTGCCTGGGGACACTGCTGGGGACCCCATGCCATGGCACCGGGCAGGGGACACTGTGCCTGGGGACACTGCTGGGCACCCCATTTCATGGCACCGGGCAGGGGACCCTGTGCCTGGGGACACTGCTGGGCACCCCATGCCATGGCACCAGGCAGGGGACACTGTGCCTGGGGACACTGCTGGGGACCCCATGCCATGCACCAGGCAGGGGACCCTGTGCCTGGGGACACTGCTGGGCACCCCATGCCATGGCACCAGGCAGGGGACACTGTGCCTGGGGACACTGCTGGGGACCCCATGCCATGCACCGGGCAGGGGACACTGTGCCTGGGGACACTGCTGGGGACCCCATGCCATGCACCGGGCAGGGGACACTGTGCCTGGGGACACTGCTGGGCACCCCATTTCATGGCACCGGGCAGGGGACCCTGTGCCTGGGAACACTGTGCCTGGGGACACTGCTGGGGACCCCATGCCGTGGCACCAGGCTGGGGACACTGTGCCTGGGGACACTGCTGGGCACCCCATGCCATGGCACCAGGCAGGGGACACTGTGCCTGGGGACACTGCTGGGGACCCCATGCCATGGCACCAGGCAGGGGACACTGTGCCTGGGGACACTGCTGGGGACCCCATGCCATGGCACCGGGCAGGGGACACTGTGCCTGGGGACACTGCTGGGCACCCCATGCCATGGCACCGGGCAGGGGACCCTGTGCCTGGGGACACTGTGCCTGGGGACACTGCTGGGCACCCCATGCCATGGCACCGGGCAGGGGACCCTGTGTCTGGGGACACTGTGCCTGGGGACACTGCTGGGGACCCCATGCCATGGCACCGGGCAGGGGACACTGTGCCTGGGGACACTGTGCCTGGGGACACTGCTGGGGACCCCATGCCATGGCACCGGGCTGGGGACCCCGTGGCCTGAGCTGTCCCAGGGGCGCAGGGCGGGGGGACGCTGTGCTGTGCCAGCCTGTCGGGGACACTGCGCCTGAGCTGCCCTGGGCACCCCGCGCCGCGGCACCGGGCTGGGGACGCTGCACCCGGGGACGCTGCGCCCAGCCCGTGCCGTGCTGGGGACCCTCTGTCACGGCGCTGGGGACCCCGCACTGGGCGGTGCGGCGGCGTGGGGCCGGGTGTGGCGGCGGGCGTGGCAGGGTGGTGCCGTGACGGGGCGCGGCGTGGGCAGTGCCCCCGCAGGTGGTGACGCTCCCCCGGGAGTCGGTGCGGGCGGTGCCGGGACAGACGGTCACCTTCACCTGCGTGGCCACCGGCGTCCCCACCCCCATCATCACCTGGCGCCTCAACTGGGGCCACACGCCCAGCAGCCACAGGTGGGGACGGGGCATCGGGGGGCGTGGTTCTGGGGAGGGGCCTAAGGGGCGGGGCCTAAGGGTGTGGCCCGTAGGGACAAGGGGAGCTCGTGGGGGGATCTGGGGGAGGGACTTATTTTGGGGGGAGGGGCTTGTCCATGGGTGTGTCCTGCGATGGGACGGGCTTGCCCTTGGGGGACGGGGCATGTGGAGGGCGGGGCCCGTGCTTTGGGTAGAGGTGGTGGGTGGCAGGTGTGCTTGGGGCGGGGCCTGTAATGGTGGGAGGGGCTTGCACCTAGGGGAGGGGCTTGTGCTGGGTGGGGCTTGCACTTTGGGGCGGGGTCTCTGGCGGTGACTAGGGCTTGTGGTGGGGCTATGGTGGGAGGGGCTTACACTAGGGAGGACCCAGTGGTGGGAGGGGCTTGCACTTGGGGGCGTTGCTTGTACAGGGGTGTGACCTGCTGTTGTGGGTGGGTCTTTTGGGGGGGGGACTCCAGCAAGGGGGCGGAGCCAATGGCCATCAGGGTCTGCGCACAGCAGGCGGGGCTTGCACGAGGGGGCGGGGCATGCAATTAGGGGCGGGCCCTGGGCCGCAGCAGGGCTGCGCCCCTCTCCCGGCACTGGGTGTGCCGGGCGCCGGGCGTGCCAGGTGCCAAGCGTGCCGCACAGGGTGTCGATCGTGAGCGAGGCCGGGCAGGGCACGCTGACCATCCGGGATGTGAAGAAGCCGACCAAGGCGCCTACACCTGTGAGGCCATCAACAACCTCGGCATGGTCTTCGGCATCCCCGACAGCATCCTCACCGTCACCCGCCCCGGTGAGCGTCCCCCCGCCCTCTTCTCCCCACCGCCCCCCACCACCACGGCAGCGTCACCGTCACTCATTGTCTCCTGCAGGGCCGTGCCCCGAGGGCCACTTCCAGGTGACGGGGACGTCCCGCTGCCTGCCCTGCTTCTGTTTCGGTGTCACCACCGCCTGCCGCGCCACCGCCCGCCACCGCCACCGCCTCCGCCTCCACTTTGACCGCCCTGACGACTTCAAGGGTGAGTTATGGGGACAAGGGGTGGGGGACAAGGAGCACACCCGGGGCTGAGCATCTCCTCTTAGGTGTCAACGTGACGGTGCCGGCGGCGCCGTCCACGGGCCGGTGCTGTCGGCCACCAGCTCCACGTGGACGGTGGGCGCTGAGGAATTCCAGCTCCTGGATCTGTCCCGGCGCTTCCTGGCCCTCGATGCCTTCTGGGCGCTGCCAGAGCCCTTCCTTGGGGACAAGGTGACACCGGGGTGGGGACAGGGCTGGGGATGCTGGTGGCACGGCCACTGACAGCCCGCTGGTGCTGCCAGGTGGATGCCTACGGGGGAGCGCTGAGTTACAGGGTGCGGTACCGGGCTGGGGCGGGGACCCCCTGAGCCCACCACCCACCCCGACGTGGTGCTGCGGGGCCATGGGCGGCAGCTGCGGGCGCGTGCCGGAGCCACCCGGCCCGACATCCTCAACCGGCGGCACGTGCCCTTCACCGAGGTGGGTGGGAGCCGGGCAAGGGGGTGGCGGTGGGGGGTAGGTGGGTGGGAGGGTGATGCTGGTGGTGATGGGTGATGTTGATGGTGGTGGGTAGGTGATGGTGGTGGTTGGTGGGTGGGTGGGGAGTGGTGGTGGCTGGAGGGTGATGCTGGAGTGATGGGTGATACTGGTGGTGGTGGGTGGATGATGGGAGGGTGGTGGTGGTGGTGGTGGTAGAGTTATATTGTTGGCGGTGGGTGGGTGATGGCAGCAGTGGTGGTGGTGGGGTGATGGCAGTGATGGTGGGTGACGGGTGATGCTGGGTGGCATCACCCCAGGATGACATCGGTGTCACCATCCCGGCAGGACCACTGGGAGGATGAGGAGGGTGCCCCAGTGAGCCGGGAGCTGCTGCTGCTGGTGCTGCAGGGGCTCGAGGGCATCTTCATCCGGGCAGTCTATGACGGGCGCATGGCCAGTGTGGGGCTCAGCGATGTGGCCATGGATGTCACCAGCCCCAGTGACACCGGCCTGGGGCTGGCCGGGGACGTCGAGGAGTGCAGGTGAGTGCCGGTGGCGAGGGCGCGGGCTCGGTGCCAGCGCTGCTGCGATGCCACCCTCGTGCCGCTGTGTCCCCAGGTGCCCCGTGGGCTATGTGGGGCTGTCGTGCCAGCGATGTGCCTCCCGCTTCGAGCGGGTGACGAGGGGACCCTACCTGGGGACCTGCTCTGTTGCGGCTGCCACGGCCACTCCAGCACCTGTGACCCCGTTTTTGGGCACTGCCTGGTAAGGAGCGGGGGGTGACAAGGGGATGGGGACATGGCGTGGTGTCACCACCCCCATGACACGTGTCTGTGTGTCCCCCCCCAGAACTGCCAGCACAACACGGAGGGTCCCCAGTGCGAGAAGTGCAAACCTGGCTTCTTCGGCGATGCCACCAAGGGCACGGCCACTGCCTGTCACCCTTGTCCCTGTCCCTACACCGAGCCGTCTCGCAGGTGGGTGCCAACCTCAGGGGACACCCCCCCCCACCCCGAGATGTCACCTCCCCAGTGTCACCGTCACCATCACCCGCAGGTTTTCAGAGTCGTGCTTCTTGGACACGGACGGCCAAGCCACCTGCGACGCCTGCGCACCCGGTTATGCCGGCCGCCGCTGCGAGAGGTGGGTGGGTGGGGTCCCTATATACCTGACCCCACCCGAGACCCCCCGACCCATCACCCCCCCCATCCCCATAGGTGCGCCCCGGGCTACGAGGGAGACCCCATCCAGCCAGGTGGCAAGTGTACCCCGATCGGTGAGTGGTGGGTCCTGGTTGTGGGTTGCTCCCCCTCCCATGGGTGTCTCTCCCCTCACTCTCCCTGTCCACAGGCCAGGAGCTCGTCAAGTGCGACACCCGCGGGGGCAAGGACGACGTCGGTGGCACGTGCCGCTGCAAGGTGCGGGCCAGGGGAGCGGGAGGGAGGGGCTGGGGGCACCCAGAGTGACCCCCCCCCGCCCCCATGGCATCCTGGGGGATCCCCACTATGGCACCCAGCCTGATCCCTGGGGCACCCAGTCTTATCCCACATGGCACCAGTCTAACCCACTCTGTAGCACTTTTGCTAACCCCCTCCCATGGCACCCAGTCCAAACCCCCAGCACCCAGTCTAACCCCGACATAGCACCCATTCCAACCCTCTTCCATGGCACCCAGTCCAACAGCCCAGCACCCCTGCTAACCCCTCCCCATAGTACCCAGTCCAACCCCCCATAGCACCTAGTCCAACCCCCCCCCAGTATCCAGTTTGACCTCCCCAGCACCCCTTCCACCCCCCACCAGCACCCAGTCCCACTCCCCACCCCCCCCATTTCCACTCCCCATCAGCCCCCCCCCCCCCCCCATGCACCCCTCCCCAACAGCACCCACCCTGTGCCCCCCCTGCAGCCCAACGTGCGGGGGCGGCTGTGTGACGCCTGCGCCGCCGGCACCTTCCACCTGAGCGCGGCCAACCCCGAGGGCTGCCTGCAGTGCTTCTGCATGGGCGTCTCGCGCCACTGCGCCAGCTCCGCGTGGAACCGCCACCAGGTACCGCCGCCGGGCCGCGTCGTGCCACGTCGTGCCATGCCGGGCCATGCTGTGTCATGTGGAGCTGTGCCGTGCCATGCGATGTGCCGCGTTATGCCGTATTGTGTCGTACCATGCCATGTTGTGCCATGCCTTGCTATGCCGTGCCGTGCCGTGCCGTGCCATGCTGTGCCACGTTGTGCCATGCCATGCTGTGTTTTGCCATGCCACGCTGTGCCATGTCCTGCCATGCTGTGGCGTGTAGTGCCACGTCATGCTGTGCCATGCCGCGTTGTGCCGCGCTGTGCAATGCATGCTGTGCCACGTCGTGCCTTGCCGTGCCACGTAGTGTCGTGCTGTGCCGCGTTGTGCTGTGCTGTCATGCGCCGTGCCATGCCTTGCTGTGCCACGCCGTGCCGCATAGCGCCGTGTTGGGCTATGCCGTGCCCACCGTCAAGTCCCTTCCCGCTCCCCTTCCAGGTTGTCCTCACCGCCGAGGAGACGCCGCCGCTGAGCCTGGCCAACCTGGCCGGCACGCAGACGGTGGGCGACGGCGCCCGCTTCTCCTCACCGCGGGAGCTGCTCTTTGCTGCCTTCCAGGCGCTGCCCCGCGATGTCTACTACTGGGTGCTGCCCGCACCCTTCACCGGGGACAAGGTGCCAGTGCCAGGGCCGCCTGGGGGACAAGGTGGATGTCCCCAAGCCTGGCTGAGCCTCGCCGCATCCCACCCCGCAGGTGACATCATACGGCGGTGAGCTGCGGTACACGGTGACGCACCGGGCACCGGCGGGTGCCCAGCCTTTGCTGCGCCAGCCCGACGTCCTGCTGCAGGGCAACGGCATCTTTCTGGAGCACTTCTCTGATGCCAACCCTGCCTCTGGCGTCCCCACCGCTGTCACCGTGCCCTTCCGCGAGGTGAGGACTGGCGGGTGTCCCCCCACCCTGGGATGGGGTTGGCGACACAGTGGTCACCCCCCGGTTGTGCCTGTAGCGTGCCTGGCGCCGGGCAGATGGGCGCGATGCCACCCGTGAGCATCTCCTGATGGCTTTGGCCGACGTCGACCTCTTCATGATCCGGGCATCCTACTCGGATCAGCCGGAGGAGAGCAGGTGCTGGGGACAGGGGAAGGGACACAGGGGACATGGGGACGGGGGTGGGCAGGGCGGTGGGGACATCCCCTCTCGTCCCGCAGACTGGCCGATGTCAGCCTGGACGTGGCGGTGCCGCATGCCACCGGCCTCCCGCCGGCGCTGGAGGTGGAGGACTGCGCCTGCCCAGCCGGTTACCGCGGAGCCTCCTGCCAGGTGAGACCCTCAGTGTCCCCTCACCCTGGCGCTGGCGACACTGAGCGGTGCTCAGGGCCCACCCTGCTTGTCCCTGTGTCCCCTCTGTAGGACTGTGACACCGGCTACACCCGCAGCACCTCTGGGCTTTACCTGGGCACCTGCGAGCCGTGCCAGTGCCACAGCCATGCCAGCGAGTGCCACCCCGAGACCGGCGTCTGCCAGGTGAGCTGGGGACAGCAGGGACACCCTGGGGACCCCAGTGGTGGTGCTGCCAACACCGTCACCCTCCCTTCTTTGCAGGGCTGCCGGGATCACACGGAGGGTGACCAATGTGACAAGTGCCAATCCGGCTACTACGGTGATGCCACCCGGGGCACCCCGGATGACTGCAAGCCCTGTCCCTGCCATGGACCCCACGGTGACACCCAGTAGGTGCCACTCCCGGTCCCCTACATCCCTGGGGATACCGGCAGAGTCTCACCCATCCCCTTGTCCCCTCTGCAGGGTGACCAAGAGCTGCTTTGAGGACACGGACGGGCAGCCCACCTGCAGCGCCTGCGCCCCCGGACACAGTGGGCGCCTCTGTGAGAGGTGCCAGGGGAACCCGGGGAGGGCGGGGGGTGTTTGTTGGGGTGCAACCCCTGCCTCATTGGGTTTTTTTGGTACCCGCCCCGTAGGTGCTTGCCCGGGTACGTGGGGGACCCGCTGCGGGGAGAGCCATGCCAAGGTGAGTGTCATGGGGAGGGGACAAAGCAGTGTCCCCCGTGGTGGCACCGAGGGGGTGGGTCATGCCTAACTGCCGTCACCCTGCGCCGCAGAGCCAGGTGTCCCCGGCGGGCAGTGCCAGTGCGACCCACGCGGCATCGTCGACAAAGGCTGTGACTCCAACGGGCAGTGCCACTGCAAGGTGAGCCCCATCCCCCCCCCAGCGTGTCCCCAAGCCCTGGGAGGGGGTGACAGGGCGATGTCACCCACCCCGTGTCCACCCGCCAGGCCAACGTGGAGGGTCCCCACTGTGCCACCTGCCGTCCCCACCATTTCCACCTGAGTGCCAACGAGCCGGCTGGCTGCCTGCCCTGCTTCTGCATGGGCATCGTCCAGCACTGCACCAGCACCGCCTACGCCCGCGGCACTGTGAGTGTCCCCCCCGATGTCCCCAGGGTGTCCCCAGATGTCCCCGACGCCGCTCATCCATATCCCCGTCCCATAGGTCCGGACGCCCTTCGCTCCTGGTAATCCCCAGGGATTCGCTTTGGTCAACCGGCAGCGCAGCACCCGGGTGGCCACCGGCTTCGGGGTGGAGCCGGGCACCCCCCAACCCCGCTTGACCTACACCCGTTTTGGGGAGCTGCCCCCCGACTCCTACTACTGGCAGCTGCCACCCCCCTACCAGGGGGACAAGGTAACGGGGCTGCTCCTGCCCCGGGGGACAGGGGTGCCCACGGGAGCACCCAGCCCATTGCTGGCTGCACCCACTCCCCGTGGGCACCCCGGGAGCTCTCCCCATGGCTCTCTCGGCGGGGGAGGTGGGTGCAGCCTCCCCCATCTCCTGCCTTTTGCCTTTTGCCTTTTTTTCCTTTTCCCTTTTCCCTTCCTTTTCCCCTTCCTTGTCCCTGTCTCATCCCATCACCTTCCCCATCCCCACCCCCGTCCCTATTATCATCCTCTTCCTCTTCCCTCTCCCCATCTCCATCCCATCCTCATCCTTTTCCCTTTCCCATCGCCCACATCCCATCCCCATCCCATCCCCACCACCCCATCTCCCCCTCCAGGTGGGCTCCTACGGTGGGCGCCTCCGCTACACCCTGACCTACACCCCGGGGGGGCAAGGAGCCTCCCTGCCTGACGCCGACATTCAGATCACGGTATGGGGGTGTCTGGGGGGGCTGGGACACACGGGGTGATACTGGGACCCCCCCTGACCCCTCCATATCCGCAGGGCAACGACATCACGCTGGTGGCGTACCAGCCCGACCTGACCCCCCGGACACCCCAGGCCTTCGAGATAATTTTTCGGGAGGTAGGAGGCGGGTGGGGGGCTTTTGTGCCCAATGTCCCCCGTCCCCGCAACATGCCAACCCAGTGTCTCCCCCCTTTACACCCCGCTCCACCCGCAGCAATACTGGCAACGGCCGGACGGGCAACCGGCGACGCGGGAGCATCTCCTGATGGCTTTGGCCGACCTGGATGAGATCCTCATCCGAGCAACCTACTCCACCAGCACGGCCGCATCCAGCATCACTGACGTCGCCATGGATATGGCCGTGCCCCCCCAACCCGGCCTCCCCCCGGCCCCCGAGGTGGAGGAATGCCGCTGCCCCCCTGGGTACCACGGGCTGTCCTGCCAGGTGAGCCCCACCATCACCCCCATCAACACCCCCCATCCCAGGGACATTTGGGGGGGGACACATAACACTGAACCCCCCCTTTTTTCTTTCCCCGGCAGGATTGTGCCCCTGGTTACACCCGCACTGGGGGGGGGCTGTACTTGGGGCACTGCGAGCTCTGCGAGTGCAACGGGCATTCGGAGAGCTGCCACCCCGAGAGCGGCGTCTGCTCCGTAAGTCTTTATATTAGGCAGTTTTTCTGGGGGGCTAGGGTCTCATCCCAGCTGTGTACCCCCAAATATTTGTGTCCTCCCCCCAGGGATGCTTGCACAATACGGCAGGGGATTTCTGTGACCAGTGTGCCCCTGGTTTCTACGGGGATGCCACCGCTGGTACCCCTGAGGACTGCCAGCCCTGTGCCTGTCCCCTCCCGTACCCCGAAAACCAGTGAGTTCTGGCACCAGGGTGGGGTGATGCCGGGGGTGGGGGGACGCACCCCCACCTCGTCCTGTCCCCGCAGGTTCTCCAGGACCTGTGAGAGTTTGGGAGGCAGCGGGTACCGCTGCACCGCCTGTGAGCCAGGCTATGCCGGGCAGTACTGCGAGCGGTGAGGCCCGTGGGGGGGCAGCTGGCACCCCCATACACCCACCCCAATGAGCTCACCTCGATACACCCATCCCAAAGTGCTCACCCCGATATAGTCCCCCCAATATACCCACCTCCACATACTCACCCAATGGGGTCCCCTTGATATACCCAACCCGATGTGCTCACCCTTATACCCACCCTGATATAGTCACCCCATGGGCTCACCCCAATATACCCGCCCTGATGTGCTCACCCTGATATACTCACCCCAGTGGGCTCACCCTTCCATATGCACCCCAATATGCTTACTCAGATATACCCACCCTGCTACGCTCATCCTGACATACCCACCCCAATATGCTCACCCCGCTATAATCACCCCGATACACCCACCCTAAAGTCCTCACCCCAATATACCCACCTCTATATACTCACCCCGATGGTCTCCCCTTGATATACCCAACCCGATGTGCTCACCCTTATACCCACCCTGATACAGTCACCCCATGGGCTCACCCCAATATACCCACCCCAATAATACTCACCCCCGTGTGCTCACCCCGATATGCCTACCCCAGTATGCTCACCCTGAAGTGCTCACCCCGCTATAATCACCCCAATATACCCACCCCAATGGCCTCACCCCGCTATACCCACCCCCATACACGCTGACCCCCTTTCTCCCCTGCAGCTGCGCACCCGGCTACGTGGGCGACCCCACGGCGCGCGGGCAGGCCTGCGTCCCGGTGGGCTCCCCAGTCCCGCTGGCTGTCCGTGTCCACCCGCCGCGCACCGCGGTGGCGCAGGGCAGCGCCGTCACCCTGCGGTGCCAGGCCAGCGGCGACCCCCCCTTCTATTACCACTGGGCGCGAGAAGACGGGCGGCCCCTCCCTGAGGGTGCCCAGAGCCGGCGACAAGGTATTGGGTGGCTCGGGGGGGACCGGGGTGTCCCCAAGGTGGGGGGACGTGGGATGTCACCTCCGTGTCCCCCCCTAGGTGAGGAGCTGCACTTCGCCAGCATCCAGCCCTCCGAAGCCGGCGTCTACATCTGCTCCTGCCGCAACCTGCGGCACAGCAACGCCAGCCGCGCCGAGGTCATTGTCACCGGTAGGTCATTGTCACCGGGCAGGGGGATGCACGGGGACGGAGGGGAGGAACGGGGCTCAGCTCTCCCGCCTTGGTGCAGAGACCCCTGGCAAAGCCATCACTGTCACCGTGGAGGAGAAGCGGGTGCAGCGGGTGAAGCCCGGGGCTGACGTTACCTTCGTCTGCACGGCCAGGAGCAAGGTGAGGGGTGGGGAGGCGGCATGGCGGGGCGCGTGTGAGCACCCTTGGGTGCCCACAGGGTCATGCAGGGCACGTGGGCACACCTGGGTGGCCGTCCGGCCATATGGACCCCCTGAGCACCCTTGGGTGCCCACGTGCCTCTCCGTGACACACCGACACCCCTGGGTGCCAACCTCTCCCATGCGGGTGCCCCTGTGGGTGTGCAGCCCCCCCGAGTCCCCAGCAGCCCATCCCCACGGCCTCAGGCCTCTCCCTCTCTCCTCACCAGTCACCTGCCTACACCCTGGTGTGGACGCGGCAGAACCACGGCACGCTGCCGGCCGGCGCCGTGGACTTCAACGGCATCCTCACCCTGCGCAACGTGCGGCCCGAGGATGCCGGCGTCTACGTCTGCACCGGTTCCAACATGCTGGACATGGATGAGGGCACCGCCACGCTCTATGTCCAGGGTGAGGCTGCCGGGCGCCCAGGCGCCACGGGGACGGGCGCGCTTGGCGCCCAGACGCTGGGGCGATGAGCATGCTCTCCTGAGACCCACACCATCTTGCAGCCCCCTCGAAGACTCAGATGTTTTATGGACCTGTTGAGTTCATGGAGGGGCACAGACCGGGTAAGTTGCTGTGGGGGAGGTCCGGGGGGGGGTTCCATGTGCTCCTCCCACTGCCCGCTGCATGCCAGGACTCCACCACACGCCCCACCACTGGCTGTGCCATGCCGCCCCCACCCCTGCTTCCCACCGCCTGGGGCCAGCACCACGGGGGGGGGCCCGGCGAGCCCTGAGCCCCCTCCCTGGGTCTCACCGCAGCCGGCACTGCCGCCGCCGCCCCCACCGCTGCCGTGGAGCCGGCGCAGCTGAGCGTGGCACCGGGGCAGCCAGCAGAGTTTCGCTGCGTGGTCACCGGCAGCCCCCCGCCCACCCTCGAGTGGCTCGGTAGGTGCCCACCGGGGATGCGGGGGGGACACCAGCACCTGGCGTGGGGACACGGTGACCGGCGGTGACGCCGAGCTGTGTCCTTGCAGGCACGCTGCCGCCGCGGGCGGTGGTCCAGGGCGGGACGCTGCGTTTCAGTGCTGTCGAGCCCGCCGATGAGGGGCACTACATGTGCCGGGCGCGCAGCAGCGCCGGGCAGCACACGGCACAGGCCTTCCTCCACGTGCAAGGTAAGTGTTGCCCCCATCGTCACCATCATCCCCGACATCCCTGTCGTTCCCGTGGTCCCATCATCTCCCATCATCCCTGTCACCCCTATTGTCCCCATCATCCTCATCAACATCATCCCTATCATCCCCATCACCCCCATCACCACTATCATATACATCACCCCCATTGTCCCCATCATCCCTGTCACCCCTGTTGTCCCCATCATTGTCTGTCATCCCTGTCACCCCCCCATCATCCCCATCGTCCATCTTCATCATCCCATTGCCCCATCACCCTCATCATCTGCATCATCCCTGTCATCTCCCATCATCCATCCCCCTCGTCGCCGTCATCCCCATCGCCCCCACTGTCCGCATCGTCTCCAACAACCCTGTCACCCCCATCATCTCTGTCACCCCCTATCATCCCCATCACCCTCATTGTCCCCATCATCCTCATCATCTACATCATCCCTATCATCCCCATCATCCCCGTCCCCACTGTTGTCCCCACCATCCTCATTGTCTGCATCACCCATGTTACCCCCATCACCCCCACCCTCCCGATCACCCCCCACCCCCCCAGAACAACCCTGACCCCCGGCTTCCCGCAGCTGCCAGCGCACCCCGGGTGCAGGTGAGCCCAGAGCAGACGGAGGTGCAAGAGGGCTCCACGGTGCGGCTCTACTGCCGGGTCTCGGGATCACCCACTGCCACCATCACCTGGGAGAAGCAGGGGGGCACGCTGCCGCCACAGGTGAGCTGGGTACCAGCACCCTTGGGTGCTCCCAGGGGGACGTGGGTGCACCGGGGGTGCCATTTACACCCATTCTTGTGCTGCAGTCCCGCGCCGAGCATGGTGACATCGCCACACTGGTCATCCCCACCGTGACGGCGGCCGACGGCGGCATCTACCTCTGCGTGGGCACCAGCGCGGCCGGCACAGCCCGCGCGGCCATCGAGGTGGTGGTGGTGCCAGGTGAGGCGGGTGGGGGATGCCAGTGGGGTTCGGGGATGGTTTTGGGGGGGCCACATCCCACCCGTGTTCTCCATTTTCCCACCTGCAGGGACAGCACCGCCCGTCCGCATCGAGTCGTCGTCGCCATCCATCACCGAGGGACAGACGCTGGACCTCGACTGCCTGGTGGCAGGATCTGGCCCCGCCACTGTGACGTGGTACAAGCGCGGCGGCTCCCTGCCTGCCGGCCACCAGGTAGGGTGTGGGCTGTGTGGGTGTCACCCCAAATCCTGCCCTGTCCCCCACTATGTGATACCAATGCATGTCCCCAACCCCAGGTTTCGGGGTCCCGGCTCCGTGTCCCCCACATCACAGTGGCTGACTCAGGGGAGTACGTGTGCCGGGCGAGCTTGGGGACCACTGTCCGGGAGGCATCCGTCATCGTCACCGTCGTGGCTGGATCCGGCTTGTCCTACGGTGAGACTGGGCTCGGTGGCACTGGGGGGGACGTGCTGGCCCCAGACAGGCGGTCACAGCTCCATCCTCCCCCCCAGGGCCACCGGCTTCGGGTGTCCCTGTCCGTATCGAGGCGTCCTCGTCTACTGTGGCCGAGGGACAGACCCTGGACCTCAACTGCGTGGTGGCCGGCCAGGGACAGGCCACCATCACCTGGTACAAGCGTGGGGGGGCCCTCCCAGCCAAGCACCAGGTAGGGGACACCAGAGGGGGATGTCACCCAGGGGAGTGGTCAGGGTTGACCCATGGCCCTGTGCAAGCTCAGGTGGCCCCATGCAAACCCAACCGGTGCTTTTGCAAGCCCAAGAGGCTCTATGCAAGCCCAGATGGCTCTTGTGCAAGCTTGAGCGGTCCCGTGCAAGCCCAGATAGCCCCGTGCGAGCCCCAGCAGCCCCCTGGAAGCCCAAGTGGCCCCGGTGACACCCGTGTCCCCTCCCCACAGATGTCCGGCTCCCGGCTGCGGCTGCTGCAGGTGACAGCGGCCGACTCGGGCGAGTACGTGTGCCGGGTGACCAGCGGGGCCACCACCAAGGAAACCTCCGTCATGGTGACAATCCAGCCCAGCGGGGCCAGCGCCTACCGTGAGTGGGGATCAGGGGGATGACAGTGCCAGCGGGGGTCTCCATGTCCCATGGCACTGAGCCATGTCTCTCATGCCTGTGCCGGCCGGGGTCTGCCGTAGTCACTGGTGTCACCCCCTTGTCTCGTCCCCAGCCCCGGGTAGCACAACGCCACTGCGCATCGAGTCGCCATCCTCTGCCGTGGCCGAGGGCCAGACCCTGGACCTCAACTGTGTCATCACCAGCCCCGCGCAGGCCACCATCACCTGGTACAAGCGTGGAGGGTCCCTCCCAGCTAAGCACCAGGTAGGGAAGATGGAGGGGGGTGGTTGGGCTTGACCCATGGCTCCGTGCAAGCCCAGGTGGCCCCAATCAAGCTCTGGTAGTCCCATGCAAGCCTGAGTAGACCATGCAAGGTCAGGTGGCTCTTGCAAGCCCAGGTGGCCCTGTGCAAGCCCAAAAGGCCCCTGTGCCCCATGTCCCCTCCCTGCAGGTGTCCGGCTCCCGGCTGCGGCTGCTGCAGGTGACGGCGGCCGACTCGGGAGAGTACGTGTGCCGCGTGACCAGTGGGGCCACCACCAAGGAAACCTCCGTCATGGTGACGATCCAGCCCAGTGGGGCCAGCGCCTACCGTGAGTGGGGACCAGAGTGGATGGGGGACATTCCCCATGGGTGGGTGACACTGCCCTGTGGTGTCCCTGGGTCTGGCATGAATCGCTCCCTGGGGAAATCACCCATGTGCATGTCTGTCCCGGCTTCCCGGGATCCTGGTGTCCCTTGGAGGGTCACACATGGTGGTGGCCATGGTCTCTAACCCGTCTCGGTCCCCAGCCCCGGGCAGCACAACCCCACTGCGCATTGAGTCCTCGTCCTTGTCATCGCCCGTGGCCGAGGGCCAGACCCTGGACCTCAACTGTGTCATCGCCAGCCCCACACAGGCCACCATCACCTGGTACAAGCGTGGAGGGTCCCTCCCGGCCAAGCACCAGGTAGGGGAGAAGGAGGGGGGTGACCCCTGGGGGGTGGTTGGGATTGACCCATGGCTCCGTGCAAGCCCAGGTGGCCCATGCCAGTGCAGACGGCCCCTTGCAAGCCCAGGGTGGCCCCATGGAAGCCCAGATGGCCCTGTGCGAGCTCAAGTGGCCTAGTGCAATCCCAGGTGGCCCCATGCAAGCGCTGATGACCCTGTGCAAGCTTGAATGGCCCCGGTGACCTCCGCGTCCCCTCCCTGCAGGTGTCTGGCTCCCGGCTGCGGCTGCTGCAGGTGACAGCAGCCGACTCGGGCGAGTACGTGTGCCGGGTGACCAGCGGGGCCACCACCAAGGAAACCTCCGTCGTGGTGACAATCCAGCCCAGTGGGGCCAGCGCCTACCGTGAGTGGGGATCAGGAGGGGACCCGGTGACTGTGTCATGGTCTCCTTGGGGTGACTCTCCCATCTCTGTCCCCAGCCATTGGTGTCACCCCTCCGGTGCGCATCGAGTCCTCATCCTCCTCCGTGGCCGAGGGACAGACCCTGGACCTCAACTGCATCGTGGCCGGCCAGGGACAGGCCACTGTCACTTGGTACAAGCGCGGGGGGTCTCTCCCAGCCAAGCACCAGGTAGTGGACACTGGAGGGGTGATTTGGGGTGGAAAAGGGTTTTTTGGGGGTTTTCTGTCCCCCTTCTTACGTGTGTCACTCCCCTCAGGTGTCAGGCACCCACCTGCGCATCCCCCAGGTGACGGCAGCCGATTCAGGGGAGTACGTGTGCCGGGTGACATCGGGTGGTGTCACACATGAGACATCCCTCATCGTCACCATCCAGACAGGCGCTGGCTCCTCTTACGGTACTGGGGATGGGTGGGAGGTGACAAGGGGACACAACAGGGACGCCATGGCTTCCCCACTGATCCCACCACCGCCCCCAGCTGTCGGCGTCACACCGCCGGTGAGGATCGAGACCTCATCTGCCGCCGTCACTGAGGGACAGACGCTGGACCTTAACTGCATGGTGGCAGGACAGGGTCACCCCCACGTCACCTGGTACCGGCGTGGGGGGGCTCTACCCCGCAACAGCCAGGTGGGACTCGGGGGAGGTGGTGTCACCCTTCAGGGCACAGCCCCCTGTCAAACACTGATGTATCCCCAACTTGTCACCTCTCCAGGTGTCAGGCACCCACCTGCGCCTTGTCCAGGTGGCAGTGGCTGATTCAGGGGAGTACGTGTGCCGGGTGACCCTGGGGACTGTCATGCAGGAGGCATCTGTCATCGTCACCGTGCCTGGGGCCACTGGCACCTATTACCGTGAGTTCAAGCAAGAGGGCAGCACTTGGGGACAGATGGGTGCCACCTCGGTGACAAATGTCCCCTTTCCCTGTCCCCCCAGCCCCCAGCATCTCCCAGCCCCTCCGCATCGAGTCCTCATCCTCGGCCATCGCTGAGGGACAAACCCTGGACCTCAACTGCCTGGTGGCAGGATCCGGCCCTGCCACCGTAACGTGGTACAAGCGCGGTGGCTCCCTGCCCGCTGGCCACCAGGTAGGGTGCAGAGGGGGGTGTCACCCCAAATCCTGCTCTGTCCCTGGCTCTCCAGCGCTGATATGTCCCCAAATTGTCCCCACCAGGTGTCGGGCTCCCGTCTGCGCATCCCCCAGGTGACAGCAGCTGATTCAGGGGAGTACGTGTGCCGGGTGACGTTGGGGGGCGTCACACAGGAGACGTCCCTCGTCGTCACCATCGATGATGGAGCCAGCCCTTCCCACCGTGAGTGCCACCCTTTGGGGGATGGTTCCCCTCCGGTCCCTGGCTCCAGTGGGGACATTTACCCTTAACTCTGCCCGTGCAGCCACCGGCGTCATGCCACCCATCCGCATTGAGTCCTCAGCGTCCTCTGTCACCGAGGGGCAGACCCTGGACCTTGACTGCATGGTGGCCGGCCAGGGACAGGCCACCATCACCTGGTACAAGCGCGGGGGGTCCCTCCCGGCCAAGCACCAGGTAGATGGGGATGCCGGTGGGGTGGAGGATGGCGGCCGTGGGTGGCTGGTTGATGCCACCACCCCCTGCCATTGCGTCCCCAGGTTTCGGGGTCCCGCCTGCGGCTGTCACAGCTCTCGGTGGCCGATTCGGGGGAGTATGTGTGCCGGGCAGACACGGGCAGCGTCTCCCGCGAGGCCACCGTCACTGTTACCGTCACCTCCCATGACAGCTCCAGCTACCGTAAGTGCAGCCACAGGGCAAGGGAGGATGCTGGGGGGAGATGGGGGACATGGGTGACCTTGGTGGCTTCCCTATCCCTTTGTCCCCCTAGGTCTGCAGAGCCCCATCATCTCCATTGACCCGCACAGCATGGCGGTGGCACCAGGCGAGGATGCCACCTTCAAGTGCCGCATCCACGACGGTGCCCGGCCTGTCAACATCACTTGGCGGATGGGACCTGGCCAACATCTCCAAGGTATGGTGGTCCCTAGGGTGGCCCTGGTGTGGTCCCCAGGGTGACCCTGGTGTTGACAGCCCCTCCTTGTCCAGACAATGTGAAGATCAGCACCAACGGCTCGGTCATCTCCATCACTGGTGCCCATGTGGGCAACCAGGGCGCCTACCACTGTGTGGCCTCCAACCGCTTCGGCGTTGCCAGCAGCGTTGTCAACCTCCTGGTGCAAGGTGCGAGGTGGCTGGGGAGTCCCTGTCCCCATCTCCACGGGCTCCAGATGCCCCATAGGCAGTGGTGTCCCTATGGACATCCCCAGAGTGGTGTCTCCCATGTGTTCTAGATACCCCTGGGGTGGTGGTCTCCCCATCCCCATGCCCTCCGTGTGCTTCGGGTGCCCCAAAGGTGGCAGTGTCCCCCTCACCCTGTGCATGTCACTGTTCCCCATGTGCTCCAGGTGCCCCCAGGGTGGTGGTGTACCCTGTCCCCGTACTGATGTCCTCCATGTGCTCCAGATGTTCCTGGGGGGGGTGGCGTTCACATTCCCATGTCCTCCATGTGCTCCTGGCGTGTGGTGTCCCCATCCCCATGCAGATGTCCTCCCCATGCTTTAGATGCCCCCAGGGTGGTGGCATCCCTATCACCATGCCAGTGTCCTTAGGGGTGGTGTCTCCATCCCCATGCTGATGTCCTCCCCCTTTTCCAGGTGCCCCCACAGTGTCAGTGATGCCACCAGGCCCCGTGACAGTGAAAGAGGGCAAATCCCTCAGCGTGGAGTGCCTTGGCCGGGGGGAACCACGGCCGCTGGTGCGCTGGAGCCGGCCGGGCTCCCGGCAGAAGGTGGAGCACCAAACGCTGCTGCACATGGACAGCCAGGCCATCCTGCAGGTGAGCGGGGCACCCCAGCATGCCGCGGGGTACTGGCGAGGGCCCAGTGATCACCACCCACCCTGTCCTCCCTCCCCCAGCTCTCGCCGGCCAAGCCGGAGCACGCTGGGACCTATGTCTGCACGGCGCACAGTGCCTTGGGTTCGGCGCAAGCCCGGGTGGACATCAGCGTGGAGACAGAGCAGCGGCACCCCGGTGCCCCTGAGGTCACTGCGCCGCCCGTTGTCACCGTGGTGGCCGGGGACACCGCCACGCTGCACTGCATGGCCAGAGGTACGGGGAGGGTGGAGGATGGTGGCAGAGGAGGGTTATCCTGCCACGGTACCCTGACACCGTGGTGATGGGCACCGGTGTTGCCTGTAGGTGAGCCAGCACCCCGGATCGAGTGGTCGAAGCTGCGGGCACCCCTGCCCTGGCAGCACCGGGTGGTGAACGGCAGCTTGGTCATCCCCCGCGCCGCGCAGCAGGACTCGGGCCAGTACATCTGCAACGCCAGCAGCCCCGCCGGCTTCGCCGAGGTCTTCGTCACCCTCGACGTGGAGAGTAAGGGGGTGGCAGGGGATCGGGGTGCCCCTGGGTCTCTCCTGCCATCTTCACCATCTCCTTTACCCCCACTGTTGCCTTCACCCATCCTTGGCTCCTCTCTGTCATTCCTCTGCACGTGGCCATCTCCATCGCTGTTCCCATCCTCTTATCCAGCCCTTCCTTGTGGATCTATCCTCACTCCATCCCAGCACTCATCCTCCTCTCCATCTTCTCTCAAGTTCCTTCATCCAGCCCCTGTAGATGTGTCCATCCACTAGTCCCATTCCTGTGCACATCCATCTTTACGTCTGCTCTCTCCTCCATCCATCCCCTATTCATGGATGCATCGCTCAACCATCTCACACCCCTCCATCCACCCCTTCCTTGTGGATTCATCCATCATTCAACCATGCCAGCTCACACCCATCTCTTCATCTCTGCTCACACCCCTCCATCCATCCATCCATCCATCCACCCCTTCCTGGTGGATTCATCCATCACTCAACCATCCTAGCACATTCCCCTCTCATCTTCTCTCAAACTTCTCCATCCACCCCTTCCTTGTGGATTCATCCATCTCTCAGCCATCCCAGCTCACATCCATCTCTACATCTCTGCTCACACCCCTCCATCTATCTTTTCCTTGTGGATTCATCCCTCTCTTGTCCATCCCAGCTCACATCCATCTCTACATCTCTGCTCACACCCCTCCATCTATCTTTTCCTTGTGGATTCATCCATCTCTTGTCCATCCCAGCACACACCCATCTCTCCATCTCCTCTCAAATTTCTCCATCCACCCCTTCCTGGTGGATTCATCCGTCACTCATCCATCCCAGCTGACATCCACCTCTCCATTTCCATTCACACCCTCCATCCATCCCTTCCTTTGTGGATCCATCCACCTGAGAGTGCTGAGGGAGCTGGTGGAGGAGCTCGCCAAGCCACTCTCCATCATTTATCAGCAGTCCTGGGTAACGGGAGGTCCCAGACAACTGGAGGCTTGCCAGTGTGACGCCCATCTACAAGAAGGGCTGGAGGGAGGATCCAGGGATCTACAGGCCTCTCAGCCTGACCTCGGTATGGGGGAAGGTTATGGAGCAGTTCATCTTGACTGAGCTCACCAGGAACATGCAGGACAACCAGGGGATCAGGCCCAGCCAGCGTGGCTTCATGAAAGGCAGGTCCTGCCTGACCAGCCTGATCTATGACCAGGTGACCTGCCTGGTGGGTGAGGGGAAGGCTGCGGGTGTGTCTGCCTGGACTTTAGTAAAGCCTTTGACAGTCTCCCATAGCACCCTCCTAGAGAAGCTGATGCCTCATGGCTTGGATGGGTGTGCTCTTCACTGGGTAAAACCTGGCTGCATGGCCGAGCCCAGAGAGTTGTGGTGAAGGGAGCTAAACCCAGTTGGTGGCTGGTCACGAGTGGTGTCCTCAGGGCTCAGTGCTGGGGCCAGTTCTCTTTAATATCTTCATCAATGATCTGGACGAGGGGATCGAGGGCACCCCCAGTACGTTTGCAGGTGACACCAAGTTGGGCAGGAGTGTCGATCTGCTCGAGGGCAGGAAGGCTCTGCAGAGGGACCTGCACAGGCTGCATCGATGGGCCGAGGCCAGTTGTGTGGGGTTTAACAAGGCCCAGGGCCGGGTCCTGCCCTTGGGTCACACCAACCCCAGGCAACGCCCCAGGCCTGGGGCAGAGGGGCTGGGAAGTGCCCGGCGGAGAAGGCCCTGGGGGTGCCGGCTGACAGCCGGCTGGGCATGAGCCAGCAGTGCCCAGGTGGCCAAGGAAGCCACCAGCCCCCGGGCTTGTGTCAGCCCTGGTGTGGCCAGCAGGAGCCGGGCAGGGATGGGGCCCCTGTGCTCGGCCCTGGGGAGGCCCCACCTCGAATGCTGGACTCAGGTTTGGGCCCCTCGGGACAAGAAGGCCCTGGAGGGGCTGGAGCGTGTCCAGAGAAGGGCAGCGGGGCTGGGGCAGGGTCTGGAGCACAAGTGTGCTGGGGGGCGGCTGGGGGAGCTGGGGGGCTTTAGCCTGGAGAAGAGGGGGCTGAGGGGAGCCCTTCTCGCTCTCTGCAGCTGCCTGAGAGGGGCTGGAGTGAGGGGTGGGGTCGGTCTCTGCTCCCAAGTCACCAGTGACAGGATGAGAGGGAACGGCCTCAAGCTGCGCCAGGGGAGGTTTAGGTTGGAGATGAGGGAAAATGTCTTCCCTGCCAGAGCGGTCAGGCCCTGGCACAGGCTGCCCAGAGAGGTGGGGGACTCACCAGCCCTGGGGGTGTTCAAAAGACGTGCAGACGTGGCACTTGGGGCCATGGTTTAGGAGGCCTGGGGGTGTTGGGCTGGGGGTTGGACTCGATGATCTTAGAAGTCTTTTCCAACCTTAGTGATTCTGTGATTCTATGATCCCTGGTCCATCCCAGCACATGCCCATCTCTCAGACTTCTCCATCTCTTCCTCATGGATCCCATCTCTGGTCCATTCCAACACACGCCCACCTCCACCTCCACCCACACCCTCCCACTGATGCCCTCCTTCCCCCATTGACCCATTCATTGCCCCATCCCAGCTGCGGCCAGTCACTGATGGTACCGGCTGTTCCCACAGCGCCGCCGTATGCCACCAGCCTGCCGGAGGAGACCGTGGTGCGCACTGGCGACGCGCTGCAGGTGCAGTGCCTGGCCCATGGCACACCGCCGCTCCTCTACGCATGGGACAAGGTCAACGGCAGCCTCTCAGCACGCGCCATCCACCGTGTCAGCCTCCTCCGCATCAGCCCAGCGTTGCCTGCCGACGCCGGCACCTACCGCTGCCGTGTCACCAACCGCGTCGGCACCGCCGAGACCTTTGCTCACGTGGTCGTCCATGGTGAGCCTCCCTCACCCCAGGGACGCCATGCGCCGGGGATGCCTGTGCCACTGGGTACCATCAGGGCTTTGCATCCTGCCCAGGTGATGTCGGTGACGGTGGGGATGCCGGCGGCGGGCCCTTGACCGTACGGGTGACACCGGGGAGCCTCATCAAGGGGGTGGGCAGCACCGCCGAATTCGCCTGCACTGTTTCGGGGGACCCCCGGGCACGTCTGGAGTGGCTGAAGGACGGTGGGGAGCTGCCCCCCATCCACAGCGTGCGGGACGGGGTGCTGCGGTAAGGAGGGGGGGTGGACAGGGCTGCGGGGACCCCCTTACCTGCCCCCGCAGGGTCCCCCACACCGGCTGTGTCCCCACAGGATGCCGGAGCTGACGTGGGGGGCACAGGGGGTGTACGTGTGCCGGGCCAGCGCCCCGGGCGGGCAGGCAGAGGACAGGGCTACCCTCACCGTTCAGGGTAGGAGCAGCACCCGTGCCCAGGGGCATGTGGGCACCCCACAATCTGTCCCTCACAAACACTGGCACCCCATCTCCCCAAACCCGGGGCACCCACTGACCCATCCTCATACCCATTGGCACCCTGGTACCCCTATTTCCCTACACCCACAGGCACCCTGGTACTCCCCATCTCTCCCTGAACCCATGAGCACCCCAATACCCCCTATTTGTGCCCATGGACACTCTAATTCCCTCTATTTATTTCTACACCCATGGGCACCCCCAAATCCCCCATGCCCATGGGCATCCCAATACCCTTCATCTCCCCACATCCATGGGCACCCTGGGTACCCCCCAATCTCTCCCCACACCCATGAGCACCCCACCACCCCCAATCTCTCCCCATGCCCATGGGCACCCCAATACCTCCAACCTCTCCCCATGCCTGCAGGCACCCCAGGACCCCCAATCTCTCCCTATGCCCACGAGCACCCCATTTCCCTCATCTCTCACTCCTCCCTTTCACACCTTGAACCATGATGCCTCCCCATGCCAAAGGGGTACCCCAAAACCCTACTATCCCCCCAAAGCTCTCCCCAGGGCTCTGATCAACATCCGGACGGCGGTGCAGACGGTGCTGGCAGGGACAGCAGTGGAGCTGGAGTGCCTGGGCTTGGGCGAACCCCGTCCCCACGTCACCTGGAGTAAAGTGGGGGGTCGTATCCGACCCGGGGTGCTGGTCCGTGCCGGCATCCTCACCATCGAACGGGTAGAACAGGCCGACGCCGGCCAGTACCGCTGCACCGCCACCAACGCCGTGGGCACCGTCCAGTCCCACGTCATCCTCCACGTGCAAGGTGAGGATGGGGACACGGAACTGGGGACATGCACGGCATCACAGCAGGGTGGTGACGCCTCCGTGTGTCCCCAGCCGCCCCCCAAATCGCCGGGCAGCCGGAGGTGAAGGAGGTCTCGGTGGGTTCGGCAGCTGTTTTGCCCTGCTTGGCATCCGGCTTCCCGGTGCCGGAGATCACCTGGAGCAAGGTGAGATGGACGGGTGCAGGGATGGGGGTGCAGGGGAGGGTGGGCACCCTATGGGTGCTGACCCCCCCACCCCGCTCTGCCGCAGCTGGAGGGGGAGCTGCCGGCAGGTGCAAGGGTGGAGGGGAACGTCCTGACGCTGCCGGCCGCGCGCCACGAGGATGCCGGCGTCTACGCCTGTGCCGCTGCCAACCGCCGCGGCCAGGAGACAGCTTACTACGTCCTCAAGGTCCGAGGTGAGGACGGATGGATGGACAGATGGACAGGGAGCATGTGGGGGCGATGTACCCCCACTCCTCCTGACTCCCCCATCCCCACAGAGCGCCTGGTCCCCTATTTCGGGCAGACGCCCCGCTCCTTCCTCCCCCTGCCCACCATCAAGGACGCCTACAAGAGGTTTGAGATCGTCATCACTTTCCGACCTGACGCTGCTGACGGTGAGCGCTGACGGGACCCCGCATGTCCCTGCATGTCCCCATGTGTCCCCATGTCACCTTCATCCTTTCCTCCTCCCTCCCCTCTCCATCCCTCCATCCATCCTGCCCTCTCCCTCCTTCAGTTCTCCTTCTCTATTCAACTGAGCCCCCCCACACACTTTATGGGGGATTTCTTGTCCATCCTGGGGGTATTTTGGGGTCCCCCAGGATGTGACACCCCCCCTGGGGTGGGCACCATCCTGCATGACCCACTGCCACCCCACAGGGCTTCTCCTCTACAACGGGCAGCGGAAAAACAGCGGTGCCGACTTCATCTCCTTTGGTTTGGTGGGTGGCCGCCCCGAATTTCGGTGAGACCCATGAGTAGGTGCTGGGGGGGGGGGGGGGGTAGATGGGTACCAGCACCCTCTCACACCCATTGTTCCCCTCAAAAAATAAGGTTTGATGCCGGTTCAGGCATGGCCACCATCCGGCACCCGACGCCGCTGCGGTTGGGCGAGTACCACACCGTCCGACTCCTCCGCAACCTCACCCGGGGTTCGCTGGCGCTGGACGGGCACCCCCCAGTTAACGGGACCTCCCAGGTATTTTTTTGGGGGGAGGGTTGATGTGTGTTGGGTGGAGGTCAGGGTGCTGGACGTGGTGCCCACCCACTTGTGCCTGCAGGGGAAGTTTCAAGGGCTGGATCTGAACGAGGAGCTGTACCTGGGCGGGTACCCCGATTTCAGTGCCGTGGCTAAGACGGGGCTCAGCCGCGGCTTTGTAGGTGAGCGATGGGTTTTTGGGGGGCAGCGGGGTGGGGACGCTGAGCATCGTGTCACACCCCCCCCGCCATCTCCGTCTCCCCACAGGCTGCGTGCGCCAGCTCCGCATCCAAGGGGAGGAGGTGGCCTTTGGGGACATGGACCTGCAGGCTCATGGTGTCACCAGTTGTCCCACCTGCCAGGACCGGCCGTGCCAGGTGAGGCTGTGGCTGATGCCCCCCCATTGCCACCCATCACCGCCCATCACTGACACCCATGTCACCCCCTCCTCAGAACGGTGGCGTGTGCCAGGACGCCGAGAGCGGCACCTACATCTGCCGCTGTCCCCACGGCTTCACCGGCAGCAACTGCGAGTACTCGCAGGCTTTGCACTGTCACCCAGGTGGGTGCCCACCCCGTGGGGACGTCACCCCAATGGCCCTCTCTGGACGGGTGCTCACGGCTTGTCACCCTACAGAGGCGTGCGGGTCTGATGCCACCTGCGTCAACCGGCCGGACGGGCAGGGCTATACGTGTCGCTGCCACTTGGGCAAGGCTGGGGAGAGGTGCACCGAGGGTGAGCACAGCTGGGGACACGGGGGCGGGGCTGGCGTGGGGCTGGGGACTGCCCTGGGGACATGGGCTGGAGGGTACCCTGGGGAGATGGGGACAGGGCTGACACCACCCTGGGGACGTGGGCATGGGGCTGGGGACCACCCTGGGGACATGGACGAGGGGCTGGGCACTGCCCCGGGGAGATGGGGACAGGGCTGACACCACCCTGGGGACACAGGCGTGATGGGGACAAAGGCCTAGGTACCATCTGGGAAGCTGGGCGTCATGGATGTGATGGAGGTGGGACATTGGGTGCTATCCCAGGGAGGTGGGCACGATGGGGGTGGCGTTTGGGGACCACGCTGGGGACTCGGACACGGGGCTGGGGACCACACCAGGAGCACGGGCACAGGGCTGGGGACCTCCCCGGGGAGCTGGACACCATGGGGATGGAGGATGGGGTGCCATCCTGGGGAGCGGGGCGCCGTGGGGACGGAGGATGGGGTGCCACCAGCCAGACACTGATTTGGGGGTGCCGCAGGCGAAGCGGTGAGCGTGCCGTCCTTCGGCGAGGTGGGCGCCTTTGTCTCCTACCCGCCCCTCACCAACGTCCACCACGAGCTGCGGGTGGAGGCTGAGTTCCTGCCGCTGGCACCCGACGGGCTCCTGCTCTTCAGCGCCGGCAAAGCCGCCCCCGTCGAGGACTTCGTCGCCTTGGCCATGGCTGGCGGCCACCTCGAGTTCCGCTATGAGCTGGGCTCAGGTAGGCGGGCACGGTGATGGGGGTCCTGGTGGCGCCACACGGGGTGCTGGTGGCCCCAGGGATGCTGGGTATAGGCGGGGTGGCCTGGCATTACTGGGGTCTCTTGGCATCATTCGGGTCCACAAGTGTCACTGGGGTCTCTTGGTGTCATTGAGGTCCCCCAGCACCACTGGGGTCCCCAAGTGTCACCAGGGTCCCTTGGCCTCATTGGGGTCCCCAAGCACTGCCAGGGTATCAGGGCATCAGTGGGGTCCCTTGGTGTCACTGGGGTCCACTGGCCGTCACCACGGTCCCCTGGCTTCACTGGGGTCCCCTGCCATCACCTGGGTCCCCAGGCACTGCCAGTGTCCCCAAGCATCACTGTCACACCACTGGGGTCCCCAGGCATCTCTTTGGCCCCCAGGTGCCGCCAGGGTCCCCAGACATCAGTGGGGTCCCCTGGTGTCACTGGTGGTCCCTGGGCATCATTGGGGTCCTCAGGCACTGCCAGGGTCCCTGGACATCTCTGGGGCTCCCTTGGCATCACTGGAGTCACCTGGTGTCACCTGGGTCCCCTGCCATCATCTGGGTCCCCAGGCATTGCCAGTGTCCCCGGGCATCAGTGGGGTCCCCTGGTGTCACCAGGGTCCCCTGTCAACACCGGGGTCCCCAAGCATCACTGGAGTCCCCCAGCACCCCCGAGGTCACCTCTCAGGTCCCCGAGCATCCCCAACATCCCCTGGTGTCCCCCAGCCCTCCGTGATGCCACCGACCCATCCCCACAGGCCCGGCGGTGCTCCGGAGCACCGAGCCGGTGACACTTGGCCGCTGGCACCGGGTGATGGCCGAGCGGGTGCACAAGGATGGGACACTGGTGGTGGATGACGCCGCGCCGGTGAAACGCTCCTCACCTGGCAAGAGCCAAGGTCTCAACCTACGCACCCCCCTTTACTTGGGGGGCACCGAACCCCCCCTGCACCCCCCAACCAACGCCTCCTTCCGGGGCTGCATCGGAGAGGTGAGACCCCCACCCCGTCCTGGACACCTGGGTCCCCTCGGCAGGGGGCTGGGGGGTGTCAGGGGTTGACACCCCCTCCCTGAACTTGGTGTCCCCCCAGGTCTCCATCAATGGGAAGAAGGTGGATTTGTCCTACAGCTTCCTGCGGAGCCGGGGCGTGGGGCAGTGCAGGCAGAGCTCGCCCTGCCCGCAGGCTGCCTGCCTGCACGGGGGCCGCTGCCTGCCCCTGCCTGCCGGCAGCCCTGCCTACCGCTGCCTCTGCCCACCCGGCTTCGGCGGTGAGTCTGGCAGGGATTTGGCATGCTCACACACGTGTGCACACGTGCGCGGGGTGGGCACTGGGCGTGCAAGAGTGTGCAGTTTGCACGTGCGCACTGTGGTTTTGCTATGCATGTGTGTGCACTGTGTGCGTGCGTGTATGTGCACAGTGCAGGCGTACACGCTGCGCGCGCGGGCGCTCTGTGTTCCTGAGCACTGAGCGTGCAAGCGTGGGCACCGGGCGTGCACGTGTGCTGCCTGTGCACGTGTGCGGTGCATGCACACACACTGTGCGTGCACAAGTGTGCTCTGCACGTGTGCACTGTGCGCGGATGTGTGTTGCAGAGAGGGACATGTGCTGTGCACGCGTGTGCACGTGCGCTGCGTGTGCATGCATGCGGCTTGCAAGCAGGTGCACCTGCTGTGCATGTGCTGTGCATGCGTGTGTGCATCCCTTGGTGTATACACACGTGTGTGCACCATGGGTGCGGTTTGCAAGTGGATGGATCTGCCGCATGCACATGTGTGCGCAGCATGGACTGTGTGCACCTGCTGTGCATATGCTGCACACGCGTGTGGTGTGTGCAGTTGGCATGCTTGTACGCATGCTATGCACTGGGTGCAGTTTGCATGTGTGCGCATCTGCCACGCATGCATCTGTGTGCGTGCATCTGCTGTGCATGTATGTGTGTGCCGTTTGCACATGTGCATGGCGTGCAGGAGCATGTACCGTGGGTGCTGTGCGTGCACACATGCTGTGCACACATGCTCCTCCCATCCATGCTCACCTTGCACACGTGTGTGCATGCAGGGGCAAACCCCAGGGCGGCAGGCGAGTGGGGGACTGGTGACCACCCTCGCGCCTGCCTATGTCACCCAGTGTCACCCTCCGTGTCCCCAGGGCCGCGCTGTGAGCGGGAGGAGGACCGCTGCCTGCACCGCAACCCCTGCCTGCATGGTGGCACCTGCAAGGGCAACGCCTGCCTCTGCCCACCGGGCTACACCGGCCCCTACTGCGAGCACAGTGAGTCGGGGACCATAGGGGGGACGGGGAGGGGATACCTGGGGACGTGGGGGGGGACACGTGCCACCTCGTCCCCAACCCCCTCTTGCCCGCAGACCTGGCACTGGCAGAGCTGGAGCAGGACTGGCAGGAAGGCAGCGGGGGTGGCGGTAGGTCCCTGCACCCATTTTCCCACTTTTTGCACCCAAAAGCAGTGCAGTGGGCGTGGCAGCTGGGTGTGGCTCTCCTCACTTCCCCCTCTCCCCCACCCCCACCCCGCAGATGCCCCTGGACAGTTCAGCGCTGCTTTCCGGGACGGCTCCTACCTGGCTCTGCCCGGTCACCTCTTCCCCCGCGGGTGAGTGACACTGGGGACGGGGCACCCCTGAGCCGGGTGCTGCACCCCCACGCGTAGCATTGCATCCTACCTGGGGTGCTGCACCAGGAGCCCCCCAGCACACTGCACGCACACACGCGTGTGCAGCAGATGCATGCATCTGCTCGCAAACTGCACCCATGGTGCGCACATGTGCATACGCTTCCTACAGCATTGCACCCTCACAGGGTGCTGCACCCCTTCCCGCAGCGTTGCACCCAATGCCGCTCAGCACCCTTCCCATGGTGCTGCACCCGTCGTGGCATTGCACCCTCTCAGAGTGCTGCACCCTTCCCGAGGTGCTGCATCCGTCATGCTTTTGCACCCTTCCTGAGATATTGCAACCTTCCCAGGGTGCTGCGCCCTTCTGGGGTTCTGCACCATTCCTGGGGTGCTGCATCCATCATGCTTTTGCACCCTTCCTGGGTCGTTGCACCCTTCTTGGGGTGCTGCACCCACCGAGCCGTCCCCCTCTCCTTACAGCCCACCCGAGGCACCCGAGACCATCGAGCTGGAGCTGCGGACAGGCAGCGCCGACGGGCTGCTGCTGTGGCACGGGGCGGTGAGCGGGGTGGGGGGGACACCACCAGGGAGGGGACCGGGGTGCTGAGCCCACTTAGGGCGGGGATCAGGGTGCCCCCCCACCTCACCGCCCCGCGTCACCCGCAGGAGCCCCGTGAGGGTGGCAAAGCCAAAGACTTCATCGGCCTCGGCTTGAAGGACGGGCACCTGGTGTTCAGGTGAGCGGGGGGACCCGGTGTCACCCCGGGGTGCCCCCTGTCACCCCCGGGTGCCCCCTGTGCTTGAGCCAGTGTCACCCCTGCAGCTACCAGCTGGGCAGTGGCGAGGCCACCATTGTCTCCGAAGACCCCGTCAACGATGGCGAGTGGCACCGGGTGATGGTGACGAGGTGGGTGGGGGTTGGGTGGGGGGCGGGGTGGGCGTGGGCCAGGGCGCGGTGCTGACGGTGCTGTGCAGGGAGGGCCGGCACGGGCGGCTGCAGGTGGATGGGGAGGAGCCGGTGAGTGGGGAGTCGCCGGGAGCCAACGTCATGGCCAACACCCAGGGCAGCATCTACGTGGGTACGGTGACACCCGGGGGACACGGAGGGGCACGGGTGGGACACGGGGTGAGACGTGGGGTGGGACATGGTGAGACATGGGATGGGTCACAGGAGGGGTTACATGATGGGGCTTGGGATGGGACCCAGGACAGGACATGGGAGGGGATGTGGGGTGGGACATGGTAAGGGGTAGGACATGGGAGGGGGCACAGGATTGGACATCCGATGGGGTGTGGGTGGGACATGGGATGGGGACACGGGAAGGGGACATGTGATGGAACATGGGAGGAGGGGTGCGGTGGACACAGGGGATGGGACGTGGGATGGACATGGAATGGGACACAGGGAGGACACAGGGTGGGACATATGATGGGATGCAGGGTCAGACAGGGGCTGGGACACACGGCAGGACATGGGATGGGACACGGGGTGGCCACGGGATGGGACACACAATGGGACACAGGGTGGACATGGGGTGGGACATGGTAGGAGACATGGTGGGACATGGGATGGACGTGGGGTGGACATGGGGTGGACGTGGGTGGGACATGGGTGGGACACCTGCTGGGAGGTGGGGTGGTCACGGGCAGGTGACACGGGGCAGGACACTGGGCGAGCGCAGGGGGTGCCCCCTCACCCCCGTGCCCCCCCATGTCCCCTGCGCCCCCCCACAGGCGGCGCCCCGGACCCCCGCAGCCTGACGGCCGGCAAGTTCACCTCCGGCATCACCGGGTGCCTGCGGGGGCTGGCGCTGGCACCCGCCGGGGCCCCCCGGCACCCCATCGACCTGCGGCACGGCGCGGTGGGGGGCTCCCCCGTCCCGCCCTGCCCCTCTTAACCCCCCCCAAAATACATTTTGGGGGGAATTTGGCCAATTTTATTATTTTCCAAAAAAAAACCACAAACCAACCCAGGAGGAAACGGTGCTTCGCTGCCCCGGGGTGACTCGGGGGGTGGGGGCCGGGACCCCCAAAAATGTTTACACCCACCACCACCACCGGCTCCCTGAAACTCTGCTGGGGCGGCCGGGCCGCCCGGGTGCCCCCCCGGGGTGGCAGCGGGGTGGGGGCGCGAGGGACAATCGGGGTGCTGGCGGGGACCCCCCGCGGGGACAGCTATTAAAGGAGAGAGAACCAGTGTGTCTGCCGTGTTTGGGGGGGCTGCACCGCGGGGGGGTATGGGGGGGTAATGGGGGGTATGGGGGGTATGGTATGGAAGGGTTATGGTGTTGGGGTGTGTGGGGGGGGGTATGGTGTGGGGGGTGAGGGTTATGGTATGCGGGTGCGGCAAGGGGTGGGGGGGTATGGTATGGGGGTGTGGGGGGTATGGGACTGGGGGATATGCTATGGGGGTCCAGAGAGAGTAGGGTGAAGATTGGGTGGGATACAGTATGGGGGCGTGGAGGGTTTGAGGGTCTGGGGGCATATGGTATGGGGGTGTGGGGGGGTTATGTATGGGGGTTTGGAGGGAGTAGTGTGAAGATTCAGGGGGGTATGGTATGGGGTGGGGGGGGTTATGGTGGGGAGTATGGTATAGAGGGGATATCATATGGGGGTGGGGGGGTTTAGTGTGGGGTACGGGGGTGCTGGGGTGTGGAGGGTTTATGAGGGGGCATGTTGTGGGTGTGCAGGGAGGGGCATGGGGTGCGATATGGGGGTCTGGGGGGTACGGGGGGCGTATAGTGACGATTTAGCGGGGTATGGGGGTGCTGGTGTGTATGGGGTATGGTGTGGGGGTGCAGGGGGTATGGGGGTATGGTATGGGAGTAGAGGGGTACGGTATCGGGGGTGCGGGGGTGTGCGGGTTGCGGGGCGAGGGGCGGGGCGGGGCACGGGGGCGGGGCGGGGGCACTACGCGCACACACACCCCGCCCCCACCCCTCCCCGGGCTCCGCCCCCGCGGGGCGCGCAGGCCCCGCCCCTAGGCGTGTCGCACGCGTCGCGGCCCGTTCACCGTCAGCGCCTCGCGCCCGTCAGCGCGTCGCGCGCGTAGCGTCACCGGCCCTGACGGCGGCGGCGGCGGCGGTGGCGGCGGCGGCGGCGGCGGGAGGGGCCGGGCGGGACCGAGCCGGGGCCGGGGCAGGGCTGGGACCGGGACCGGGACCGGGACCGGGACCGGGACCGGGCCGGGCGGCGGCGATGGCGCCGCGGCTGCAGCTGGAGAAGGCGGCGTGGCGTTGGACCGAGACGGTGCCGCCCGAGGCGGTGGCGCAGGAGCACATCGAAGCGGCCTACCGCGTCGGGCTGGAGCCCTGCCAGCGCGGCGCCTGCCGGTACCGCCGGGACCCCCCCCCCCCGCCCCCGCCGGGACTCCCCGCCCTCGCCCGCCCCCGCGTTTGGGGTCTGGGGGCTCCCCGGTCCCCTTCTGCGGGGCCCTCACCCCCCCAGGGCAGGGGGCGGCCCCACGTTCCTCCCCCTTCCCCCCCCTTCCCCTGAGTTTGGGGAAGCACCCTACCCTTCCCGGGTCCCTCAGGGTCGGTGGGGACTCGCCCGTATTGCTTTGTTTGGGACCCCCAGTCCCCAGAGTTCTGGGGGGTCCTTCTCCATAGCTTCCCAGATGTAGGGGAGCCCCCCCAGGGTTGTGGGGATCCCTCTACCTGGCTCCCCAGATATAGGGGACTCTGTGGCTCCTGCAATCTTCCCTGGGGTCTCTTCTTTCCCCCCACCAGTTCTCCATCCCTTGGGATCTCCTTGTTCTTCTCTAACCACAGTTTGTGGGACCCCTGTCCCACTCCCTTCACGCTGTTTAGCGTTTTGGGGTCCCCCTTGTCCTCATCCCCCATGGTCACCCCCACCCCAAGGGACAATGTGGGACAGCACCGTCCCTTCTGCGGGGTGACAGTGGGGGCGGGTGCTGGTTCTACAGGAGGAACTGCCGGGGGAACCCCAACTGCCTGGTGGGCATCGGGGAGCACGTCTGGCTGGGCGAGATAGACGAGAACAGTTTCCACAACATCGATGACCCCAACTGTGAGCGCCGCAAGAAGGTTAGCCCCCCCCAACCTCCCCCTGAAAAGCACCCCCTGCCTTTCCCAGGGGAAGATGGGGAGGTGACGCCCTGTGTCCCCCTGTAGCCGGGGAGTTTGGGATGCGGCTGTTTGTCCGATGCCGGAGCGGCACTTTCCCGACAAACAGTCGTAAAGCGGCTCCCCCAGCTGCTGGATTTCTGCTTGTTCCTCCACAGCGGCGAGTGATGACTGTTGCTTTCTCTCTTACGCCAGAACGCGTTCGTGGGCTTAACGAACCTCGGCGCCACGTGCTACGTGAACACTTTCTTGCAGATGTGGTTTCTTAACTTGGAGCTGCGACAAGCCCTCTACTTGTGTCCCACCACCTGCAGCGAGTACGTGGCTGGAGAGGGCATCCCGAAAGACAAAGGTGGGTGGGTTTGCTCATTTCCTTCTAAAATTTTACACGCTGGCATCGGCTTTGGGGTAACATTTGCCAGGAGAATTGGTGGGTGAAGCTACAACCACTTGCCTGATCTCCGCTCGGCTCTTTTTTCATCACCTGGTTTTTAGGAACAAACCATCCTTTACCCGAGTTACTTCTCAAATTGGAGTGATCTGATCTGATTGAAAAATCCAATTTGAGTTTGTTTCTTGCCGGGCCGCTTCCCAAACTGGTTCCCAGCTCAGTGATGGCGCTGGGGGGTGGAAGCATGTGGGTTCTGGCTGAGCTGCGCTACCATGGAGCTGCGCTCGACCCATGAGAGGGCAAATATTTAGGTACCCAGTACAAACGAGGCTCCCGCTTGCCTGCACAGGGGCCACAACAGCCTCGGTTGACGTTCCCGTGTGTATGGTAGGGCACCGTGGGTGCGCTCTGGGTCAGGGCAGCCACCTGATTTCTTCTGTTCCTGTTTTTATGGTATTTTTAAGCGGTGTCTCACCATTTAGGGTAAGTTAGAAGCTGTTGCTACAGGGTAACAGGCGCGTGGCTGCTTAAACACCTTGCTGGCAGCTCGGTCGAGGCACTGCGGGATATTTATCGTTGGACTTGATGGTCTCAAGGGTCTTTTTCCAACCTAAATGATTCTATAATATTTGGTCTGCGCTGGGGCTTCACTGTCATCACTGACATGAATGGCTTTGGTTCTCACGATAACTTAAAACAGTGTTAAAAAAACATTTCTAATGATTAAATCAATTTCGAATGATTAAATTTACCCATACAAAGAAAGAACAAGCGAGTTACGTGGAACAGTTATCTCTTGCGTTGAATTACTTGCTGTAACTTGTGCAACTTGTTGTTTTTACCAGACTATGAGCCTCAGACCATTTGTGAACACCTCCAGTACTTGTTTGCCTTGCTGCAGAACAGCAAAAGGCGATACATTGACCCCTCTGGGTTCGTCAAAGCGCTGGGCTTGGACACAGGACAGCAGCAGGTAGGTTTGAGGCGTGTCTTTTGAGTAATTACCTTCTCTAAAGCAGTGTGAAACTGCCCTTTTATGTTATTTTTGCACCTCTGAGCTGGGATCTGCTATTCCGCACAAACACAAAGGGAGAAGCAGTGCTCAGGGCCCTGTGGGAGATTAAGAGGAGCCCAGGGAGTGACAGGGACTCAGGGTGGGAGCTGAAGCTGCCAGGAGGGTCCTTTTGCAGGTGCTTTATGGGCTGCTCCTCCCAGCACAGGGAGATACTTAGTTCGGTGGGGGTTGAAGGGCCCTCACAGGGCGAGAAGATACTTTGTTGGGTCACCGAGTGGCAGCCAAGGTCTGATGTGAGTATGTGGGGCAGAGGAGGCACGGTTAGAGAGGCGTGAGTGCCCCAGATGCATCCTGCAGGGCTGTGGCCAAAGACAGCTCAGGAGAGGGGCACGGCTTGAAAATGCACTTTGAGAAGTAAGAGGGAGATTGTTGGAGGAAGAGCCCGAGCGCTGGCGTGCGTTTCCTCAGGAGGATGGGGAGGGGAAGGAAGCGGTCACTACTGACCGGCGATAGCAAAGCACAGCTCGGAGAGGCCAAAGCCCATTTGTTTTCCGAAGAGGAGAGTGAGGATGGGAGAGGAAGGCCCTGAGATAAGTGTGGAGAAGCTCACAAGCCTTGCAGGAAAGGGTGAATCCACAGGGCAGCCTCTCATTTTTTGGGAGTGTTTTTATTTTTCTTCTCACCTATAATGCAAGCAGTGACAGCTTGAATTGCATACCGCACGTTGAAAAATGAGCGTTAAGGGGATGGAAGGCTCTGCAGGAGTAGGTTGGGTTTTTTTTTTTTTTTCCCTTCCAGAGCCCCGTGAGGAACAGGGCAGAAGTCAAACCACCCGGCGCGGCTGGCCGGGAGCCAGGTTAGCTCATGCCGTGGTCTCACGCTGGGGGCCTCGCGCTCCTTTTAGACAAATTCCTCTTTTTCTTTAGTTCTTCTGACTGGTCTTTTTTCCTATTCAGTGCACGCTGGAGCCTCCGTGCAGCCTGTGTGTAGGGCTCCGGGTAATTTGCAGTAAATTAGCGGCAAGGTTGTGACTGGCCTTTGTGCTGTGGCATATTATTAATGGACTTGGATTTCTCTTCTAGGATGCTCAGGAGTTCTCAAAGCTGTTCATGTCCCTGCTGGAAGATACTTTATCCAAACAAAAAAACCCAGATGTCAGAAACATAGTGCAAAAGCAGTTCTGTGGAGAGTACGCCTATGTCACGGTGTAAGTATTTGGGAAGAACTTTTCTGTAAATATTTAAACTTTTTAGAAGAAGTTGGGGTGCAGGGGAAGATCCCTCCTAACAGCTGGAGCAGGCAGGTAAGCTTCTGCCAAAGCACGTTGTAAGAGGTTTTCAGCTTTTCTAAAAAACCTCTTTAGCTTTTTTTCTAGAGGTTTCCCAATTCTGTGTGCATGGTGGGGTTGCAGTTCTCCAGCTGCTTGTAATCCCTTAATCAAAATTTACCAGTTAAGCCTGCAAGTGAGTTAATGGAATGTGAAGTCCTGCAGCCAGAAAACAGAGTACTTGGGGTGTTGTATTTTCATTCCTGCATTCCCTGAGCTGTGGATTTCAGCTCAAAAATGATACAAAATGATGTATGCAAGTTGTAAGCGGGTGTTCCTGATTTTCCTGGTAGATACTATTCTCTCGTTACCACCTTTTTTCAGAGTGTTTGTGGTGTAGAGGCGTGAACCATGTGAATTCTGGCTTAAACAACTTTTTCTCCTGGTTTTGTAGCTCTGGGAGTAGTTCACTAGCAGCTGGGGAGTTCAGACACGTGAACCAGTGAACCGTCCTCATGTGTGTTTGTCTTTTTCTTTAATCCTAGCTGCAACCAGTGTGGCAGGGAGTCCAAACTCGTGTCTAAATTTTATGAGCTGGAGTTAAACATCCAAGGGCACAAGCAGTTGACAGACTGTATAACGGAATTTCTTAAGGTACGAGCTCATTGGTTTTTGAGTCCTGCTATTCTTACCAAGGCATTTTAATTCCTTCCTTCAATTAACAGCCTTTGAGGTCTCTATCGGAGCGAAGCGACCAAGTTGTCTTGGTGAGATGCATCCAAAAGGCGATATTTTTCTTCTGCAGACCCAGAAAATGAGGATTGAGTCATGCAAGCAAGGAGTGGCTCTGAACCAGAGCGTAGCACATGCGCGTGTTATGGCTTTAAAAAGCACTTGGAAGTCACATGTTTAGATTAAATACTTTCCCAGAAAAGTTCGGAAAAAGTCCTCAAAGTCTGACAAAAAGTCCCTGTGTGCTTTGTCATGTGTAGCACTGGAGAATAGCTGCTTTCTGTGTTCTCTATATCGGTGCTCATCTGCATAGCAACAGGAGACGTTCCCCGCTCTAAAATATGCTCTCAAAAATACTAGGGAGGGCTGGGAATAGCTGCAGGAACAGCTGCAAGTGTTCTTAATTCACTTGAAAATTTGCCTAGATCTTAACTTAAGATCCAGCACATTAAAGGTTTGAGGTTGTGTGTTCAACTAAAAATATTTAGGACAGAACTAACCTGAGACGTGGCTACCTGAGCTGGCTGGCTGTTGGGCAGCAGCTTCACTGATGCGCTCAGCAAACCGGTTGCTCTGCTTGCGGAAGGTCTGCTATGAAAAAGGCTGGCTTGTGTACACGTGTTAAAGTCCTCTGAAAGGTGAACTTCAGGTTTGTCTGCTCCTCCTTCAAAGGAAACAGCCTGGTGACCTTGCATAGGTAGGGCAGTTGGAGTTCTCTCCTCTGGCCTAATCCTGCCACTGGATCTACTTAGGCATAGACAGTGACTCTTACACAGTGATGTTTGCGTGGCTGAGCGCAAGAGGGTTGTAGTTCCCAGGCTAAAACATGGCTTTACATTAACTTCGTCCCTGTGAGCTCGTAAAAGGGCGATTTAATTATTTTCTTTTTCCATAACCCTCAGTATAAACCAACTCAGTCAAGTGGAGAGCAAACCTGACAGTCTTGTAAGTGACCCGAGAACAGGGCTTGATTCGCTCTAAAATTATCCTTGATTCAGTCTAAAATTATCCTTAAAGCGGGAGCAGCCTACTATGGCCACGCTGTAAAGCGCCTTTATTAGTGTGCGTTTATAACCAAGAGATTAGTTTGGAAAGCAGCCGGGTAGAGACTTAAATGGTTAAATAACTTGTGTGCTTTTCAGTCCTCAGCTGTTGAGTAGCTCGGACTGCTTGGCTTTTTGGTGGTCACCTGTTCTCAAGACCTTTCTTTCTGCCTCCCCTCCCCGCTCAGGAAGAAAAACTAGAAGGGGACAATCGTTATTTTTGCGAAACTTGTCAGAGTAAGCAGAACGCCACGAGGAAGATCAGGCTGCTGAGTCTTCCCTGCACGCTCAACCTGCAGCTGATGCGTTTCGTGTTTGACAGGTAAGCCTCTCGCTGGAGCGTGTGCTGGGAAAGCAGGAGCGCCCTGGGTTGCGTGGAAGCTCTTTGGAAAGTCATCTGCTCTGCTCTCTCGGTTGGTTTGAGAGGTGGAGGATTGAGTGCGTGCGTGAGCTTCTCTGGGGGTGCTCGGTGGGTTTCAAGGGGAGTTATTTTGAGATGCGAGCTGTTATTGCTGTCCCCTGAACCGAAGCTTTACCTCTGCACAGACAAACAGGCCATAAGAAAAAGCTGAACACCTACATCGGCTTCTCCGAGCTGCTTGACATGGAGCCTTTTATGGAACAAAAAAGTGAGTTTTGTGCACTGTGTTTTGTTAATTTTACCCGCCACCCCCCGGCAGATGAGAGGAGATCTCCTTTGAATCCCCTTTTTGTCAGAAAATTATGTCAAGAGTTGTTTGAAGCTCGTGTTTCAAATAACCACCTCACTAAGTGGGTTGTGAAAGCTACAACCTACTTAGCGAGGTCTTGGAGAGATGCAAGTTCAAGTGCAACCTCTGTCTGCTGCCTTGCAAAAACATTAAGCGCTAGGAAAGAAAAGATCCGTGCTGTTTTTCATCCCGAGTGCTACATAACTGCCGCTTTCCTTCCAGACAGCGTCTACGTGTATGAACTCAGTGCCGTCCTCATACACCGTGGCGTGAGCGCGTACTCCGGGCACTACATCGCCCACGTGAAGGATCCACAGACGGGCGAGTGGTACAAGTTTAACGACGAAGACATAGAAAAGATGGAGGGGAAGAAACTGCAGTTGGGGATTGAGGAAGATCTAGGTAAAACCTTTAAGTTGTGAGTGCCCTTTTAAAATAACTCTTTTCACCAAAACCACAGAGGCCGAATGCGTGGAGGCCGTGTTACTCTTAAAACAGAAGTGCTCCTCCACACGCTGTCACGTCTTAGGAGTAACACATGAAACGGCAATTCTGTTAATTGCAGCCAGATTTCCTTCGTTTCGGCCCCGTGTGAGCGTTTACGCACACCTCGTGATCAGTTCCTCTGCTCTAGTGTTTCTCCTGCCTGCTGCGTGGCAGATAAGACGCTGATAACTCAGGCAGCCATAGTCTATCAGGGTGAAACAGGCCAGTTGCTGCTTCCTTGGCCAGTGTGCAAAAGGAGGCTTAGGAACAGATAACGAGAAGATTTTCAAGTTTCCCTAATACGTTATGTACTTATTTCCACTGAGGTGTTTTACTTGGAGGCGGTAAAGAGTTTCTGTAAAAAATATCTTGAGCCAAATAATGGCTTGGAAGCCAAAACAACCTTTTTGCTTTGTACTTTTACTTCTTGTTTGCGCTCCTCTGTTCTGCCGTTGTCAGCTTGTCTGGCGCTGCCTTGACCTTGTGTCTTGTCCTTGCACTGCCCCAGATAACTGTGTTCCCTGGACGGGACGGGATCTTGATTTCTTGAGTGCTTGGGCTGACGCTGGACCTGCGGTTTCTCAGTCTGCAGTTGATATACAGGAGTGGTTCAGCATTAAATTGGCATTTTGAGTGCTCAGATTTGCAGTTGCTTGGCGTTCCTTAGTGCAGGATGCTTTGCAGTGTTGGGAAATGGGGAAGTTAATGCTGGAAATTTCATTTATCAGGCAAACAATCCATTTCCAGAAGCACCAGCCCTCCAGGAAGCTTGTGCTTTGCTGCAGTTGGACTTTATGAAAAGTTGCTTTTCTTTAAAGCATCCTTAAATAACAGCTTAATGAAAAGCCACCCTCAGATCGATTTGCTCCCTTGGTTGTAAAGCCACAGCAGCCTGCGCGCGGCCTTGAGCAGGCGTGGGGCACTAGCTTCCCTCTCCCATTTCCTTCTGCACGTGCATCTGCACGGTGCTGCTTTATTTTTCAGCTCTCTTGCTAGTAAACACCTTCTTGCATTTCATCACGACGTACATGAACGCTGGCTGCCACCAGAGCAGCTTTATCATCCTGTTAATGTTTGACTACTGCTTGCTTGCAACCAAATTGTGAAGCTGGCTAGACATCTAGTGGTGTAAGATAGAAAAATAAGCCCTAAAAGGAAATAAGAGCTGCTCAGCCTTTCTTTTCAACCTCCCGAGTTACCCAGCATAGCAAAATAAGATGCAAATAAATCGCTGTGGCCTCAATCTTGTAAAGGTTTATGCTTAACCGTAAGTAAGTATTCTTGCTGAAACACAAAGCTGCTTGAAGGATATAAATAAAGCGTGTTTAGAAGCCTCTGCGGGCGGGGAGCCTTAATATTTTTATCGAGTGTTGATGTTATTTGCCTACCCAAGCAAAACTGAGACTCCTCTTTGTTACAAACACAGCAGCGTTTGAACAGCAGGAGGAGGTCGGTAGCGTAAAGCAGAGGTCTGCTGAGGGGAGGGTCCTGTGGCCTGGCCACGCAGATGGGAACGATTTAGAAAGTATTTGGGGAAAATGCAAATAAAGAGTGTCTAGGAAATCCCCTGGATGGTGTGGTGGGAGAGGCACGTGAATTTTTGCAGAATTTGGGAAAGACCGACACTTAATATGTCAGTGTTCCATTTAGAGTTTGACCTATGGAGGGTTGTTCCTTTATAGGTTTTTTAAATAAAAAAACTGGTTGATTTTTGATTTTTGAAGCTGTAGCTGTAGATAGGTGTGTTTTCCTTGCCTGGAGTCCATCTGTAAATGGCAGCCCTGGCACCGTGAGTTTATATCACACCACCAGCTGCTCTGAAGTGACTGTTTTCACGGCTCTTTGCTCCATAGGAGCTTTTTACCCCAGAGAAGGCCCCGTGGTTTTTTTCACATAGGCAATCACCTGTAAATAAGATTTTCTTCCCTGATGATTTGACTCTGTTCTTTGGTGTCAGGACACCAGAACAAGAGGCAGAGGGGAGAAAGGATGTTTTTGCAAGAGCTGCTTTTGGCTCTGTGAGGTTTTACTGGGGAGAGAAGAAAGGCTCTTTAGAGGGCGGTTCAGAGCAGGCTCCTAATTTTAGACCCTTTGAATTACCCTGCCTCCAGAAATGCTGGAGGGATTTGGGTCCTGCTTTGGGACACAGTTTTGGCTCATGCTAAGTGCTTGGCAAAACGAGGCCTGGCAGAGCGTAGCAGAGAGAGGGAAGCCGGCTAGGTGGCAAACTCATCCCGTTAATGGAGAATCAGTAAGCGAGCTTGTGTGTTCATTATGTTTTGCCTTCTGTACCGCAGCGGAACCTTCTAAATCCCAGACTCGTAAACCGAAGTGTGGGAAAGGGACTCACTGCTCGCGCAATGCTTACATGCTGGTATACAGGCTGCAAACCCGGGAGAAATCTCTGACAGTCGAAGTACCAGGTAAGTGAGCTTTGACTCTCCTGGCCTCTGTCTTGCCTTGTGATGCTCCAGATGGGCCAGGAGTCGGGGTTTTGCTCAAAGCCGCTTCTGTGACCGCTGTCCGTGAGCCCCCAAAGGTGCCGTATGGCAACTCAGCGTCATGACTGGTGAAACCCCCAGGCTTTACTAGCACCTAAATAATATTAGCCTGATGATCCCACCCCCATGCCCACTCAGACCTTGCTGTCTTAACCAGCGAGGCGAGGTGCGAAGGGGTTAGGAGGAGATCGTCCCACTGGGAGCCGCATGCGGCGGCGGGAGCATTGGGATTCGCAACCACGATCCCGCAGGAGCCGCTCGGGTTCCTGAAGGTGAAGGAGAACAGCGTGGATAAATGCCATTGGTGGCGCATGTACTGTGCTGGAGGTGAATAATCCTGACAGATGTCAGGTTTCTTCTGCAAGTGCTTAATCTTTGCCATATTGAGAATAAATGGCATGAAAAAATCAGAGGATGCAAGCCCTTAACAGGGGTTTTGTATGAGCGTGTTCGTGTCTCGCTTTAGAATTACTGGGGGTGGCAGAAATCCCTGTAGGTTTGGCCTGTGGATTTAATGATGCTTCGTGTTTGTGTGCTACTTGATTGGAAAGATTAATTAGGCCCCTGGTGCTGATGGGGATGGAGGTGTGTTCTACCTTCTTCCCTCTTCTGCGAGGCGAGGAGAGTGGAGGTGGCATGTCCCCTTTGGACCTCTGCTCTTTATTCAGGCTACCTGGGTGCGGAGGGGGTCGCTCGTAGAGCTTTCCCCCCACCTAACAACGGCGCCAAACCTTTTCCAGCCCCACCACTACTAAAACCCACCCTCCGAGCCACGCAGCTTGGGGAATCAGTGCTAACTCCTGCCTCAGATCTGCGCTTTCAGTCTGTTTCCTGAGCCCTCTTGCGCTGCCTTTCATCCTACCCCTCTGCCCAAAACAATAACTCGGCAAAAGTCTCTCCACCCAGCTCCAAATTCCTGCGCGGCCCCGCGGTTGCCTTTGTTTCACGTGGAAGCCTGCCAGGGAACAGGGAGCGAAGGGCAGCAGTCGAGCCGTGCGGTTGCGGGGAGGTTTCATGCAACTGTAAATTTGAGGCATTTTGCTTTGATGCTGTTAAAAGCGGCTTTTCCAGGATGGTGGAGAGACATAACTTGGCTCTAGCCTCGAGGGGGTCAAGCTGGTTGGTCTTTAATGCTGAGTGTTCTCCCAAGATGGATATTGAGCTCTCTGGCTGCATGAGTGTTAACCTTTCTGGAAATATTTTAGCTTTTCAGAATACTTCTGAATAGGAGGGGCTTCAGATAAGCAGTGCTTTCCCCTTCCCTTACACCAGCCCTGCAAGGAAAGTGTTTTATCTTCTTTTTTTTTCCCCCTGCTGAGGTTTGCTGTGGTTGCCTTTTGTTTTTTTTTCCATCGGCAACAGCAAAAATTCCCGTTTCCCTCACCTTTCTGTCGATGCCAGGATCTGCTCCAGCTTATCTCCCGCCTCCTGAGAGCTTTTTGCCTCTGGGTTCGCATCGTGCTCAACCCCTCTCGCTGAGATCACGCGTGCCTGTGTGGCTGCGTGTCAGGACAGGCTTCAGGTGTAGCAGTAGGGCGAGAAGCTCTTGCTTCTGCCCTGGGAATGACGGGTCCTTGGCAGCAGAGAGGAGCTGCTCTCGGTGGGAGGCAGAGAAATGGCTGGAGCGAGAGGAAGAGCAGGGCAGGATTGAAGCAGGCAGCAAAGCGACCTGCTGTGCTCTGGCTCTGCAGCCTCTCGCCAAACCCCGTTGCACTTTGCGCGACTGCCAGCACTCGGCGTAGCCTTGTTAGCAAGCAAAGGATTTCTCTTAACGCAGCAACCGACACCGAGTAAATGATTTTCTTGCTGTTGTGCTGCGCAGGATAGTTGCATTTAATCATTTGCCACCGTAAATATTGGAGAGAGCGACGTCCAGGCGCTTGGCTTTCGGAAAGACCTTGTACGTCAGTAGCTGCATGGGGGAATTTTTAGGCTTGCTTGTTATCCCTAGATAACTGATCGCAGGGATAATTAACATAATTAGCATTTTACCTTGAAATGACTGCTTTTTCTTCTTTCCCCACAGCTTTTCTGCAGGAGCTGGTAGAGCGCGATAACTGCAAGTTTGAGGAGTGGTGCAACGAAATGGCCGAGATGCGCAAACAGAGCGTGGCCAGAGGCAAAATCAAACACGAAGAGGTGAAGGAGCTCTACAAAAGGTTACCCGCTGAAGCTGGTCTGTAAGATATTGTGGTAGTATTTTGTAGTAGACCGTTGTTAAGATTAGTAATGTTTTGTAACTAACCCACAACTCGCTTCTGTGGCCTGAACGCTTCGCTGGAAGGCATTAGCTGCAGCCTGCTTGGAAGAGGAGAGTGATCGCTGTCTGTTGTTGCTGTGTGCATGCTTAGGATCTGCTTCCCCTCTCTTGTTTTTCTGCCTTAACCTATTTTTCTCCTTCTTTTGCTCATTCTAACGGCCTCTGGCACTGCTAATTCCCTCTTGCTCCTTCCCCGTCAGTCAGTCCCCTGTGTGCTTCCATGCATTGTGACCATTTTCTTCTGCCTGGTGAGCAGCTGGTCTCGTTAGTGTTAGTAGCATCGAGGCAGAATAACTGGCCATCTCAGGTTCCCAGCTCACGTCAAGTTTGGGAGATGTTGATCCAAATTAATCGGCAGGTAACGGCACGAGAATGCCTGGCCTCCAGCAGAAAATTATTTGATTCATCCCTGCCAGTGCTTTGAAGCACCACGAAGCATCTAAGCTTCATAGCCCATACAATGAGGGCCTGAGGTTAATCCTTTCCTGCTACTCCTTGTGTCTTGTCCCCTTAGCGTTCTGAGCACAAGGATTTTTATTCCTCCCCCTTGTTTTCCTCTCCCATCTCCTTCAAAACAAGTGTAGGGGAACTTGCTCTGTCCATCCAGCATGGGGAATTTCTCTCCACTGTGTGCAACTCCTAAAAACTCCAGGACATTTGTAATTAAAGTCTTCAAAATGCAATTTAATTGTGTAGCCCGTTAGACAATTTGATTGTTAGCTTTTAATATTCATTGCCCAATGTTCAGAACTGGCAGTGAGACTCGAGTAGCCGAACAGCAGACTCCATGGCTCCCATAAATGTCTGCCTCTTCAATTTATGAACCCGGCTTTGCAGACAACGGGTGCTTAACTCACGAACAGGAGGGTGTCGCATCTCATCTTGCCGAGTCCCCGCAAGCCTGAGTGGTGCTAAAATGTCACCGTTAAATCAAAGTTGTGGTGGAGGCATGAATCTGCTGTGAGTCACCATTAAATAGGAGCAGCAAGCACAACTCCAGTGTGTTTTCTCTCCCCCTTAGCAGAAACAGAAGAGTTTTTCTCTTGGCCTTCTAACACGACAGAGGAATAAACCTCAAAAAGATGTTTTTTACGAGTGCAGGTAAAGCTCCTCGGCCCCAGTTTGAAGACGGCAGGACCTGAAGTGCCCTGAGGGCACCCACAGCCTGCTGCTGGGCACGTCCTGGGCACAGCAGCTTGCTAGCACAGCTGGAGGCAGTGTTATCTCAGTGCTGCTCTGGGTCCGATCCCGCAGGAGCTCAGGGCGCTCTCTGCAGCTGTGCAGACGAGTTTTCTGCCAGCTTTGTGTAGCCTGCCCCAGAAAAACGTACTTTCCGGGGGAGGCAGCTTTTATCCCAAACTAGCAAACCATTTCTGACAGCGTTGCAGTTCTCAGGAGGTCATGGCTGTGTATCTCTGATGGTGTTGCATAAGATTAAAATACTGCTGATTTATCCTGCAGAGAGGAGAGGATTTGAAGCCCAGTTTCACAAAGATCCAGTGCAAGCTGGAAGACAGAGTATTTTCCTCTAGCTCCTCTGTTGCTCCTTTGCATGAAACATTAAGGATTTGTGTTTGTTCGATAAATGTAACTAACGGTTATGTTTCCCCTCGGTTTCAGAACTGCCTGCCTCGTGTCAGCCGAATGGGTTTAATTTCCTCTCAATTTCCCAATCATCTCACAGAAGGGTTTCCACATTAACACTGGGTCTGGGTATCGAGATACAAGGGTTTCACCCAAAGCCATTTCACTGCTCTTACAGATGCTGACCCGCTCCTGAACCTTGGCTTTGAGGGAGGTGTTTCTCCTTTAGCAAACAAGGGCGAGCCTGCTGCTCTGTTTCAAAAAAAATCAGGCTCACCCTAAAAAATTGGAGCAAGTTTCCGTTTGCACTGTAAACCTTACAGTGTGCGAATGTTTCTCGCCCAGAGTTGTAAGAGCAGCCCAGAATAACACAGAAATTTTGGGCGCTGAAGGGACGGGGTGAGCGCTGACCTCCTCTCTTCGCTGCGGTTGCCTTTTATATTTCACTTTACCCTGATGAGCTCACTCTGTTATACAGAGAGCCTTTAATGTATGATCATAATTTAAATATTTTATCTGTCCCTTGATGGACGATAGGAAAACCTTCCCCTTTCCTCGACTACTCTCCAATAAGCCCCTGAAGGTTTAGCAGGCTGAAAGCACTCCCTTTCCTAGTTGGAGTGCTCTGCTGTTTCATATTGATTGCATGAATGCGAAATGACCGCTTGTTCTTGCACATCTTAATTCCACGTAGCTCCTGTCTTCTAAATCTGCGGTGCGGAGATGAGAATTGGATGAGGGAAGCTGTATCGGATGTTGGAAAACTTGTACCGCAGAGATTTAATCAACAGCAATAGCCTGTTAATTTTTAAAAGTACCGTTGAATATCAGAGTAATTACAAAATACCATCCGCTGCGTTGTGCGTTAGCTGACGCGTACGGGCTTGTTTCTCTCTGTGTTTTTTCCCCTCCCAGGTTCCCCGTACGACTTCATCTCCCTCGAATGGCTGCAGAAATGGCTGGATGAGTCTACTCCTCCAAAACCTATAGACAACACAGCCTGCCTGTGCTCGCACGGCAAACTCCATCCTGATAAAATATCCATTATGAAGAGGATATCAGAGTACGTGGCTGACTTCTTCTACAGGAGATATGGAGGAGGGCCGCGGCTGAACGGTAAGGTGTCGGGCTAGAAAACGCCCTCTCCAAAGCACATTCCTGTGCGCTGAACGTGTTTTGGAGCCGTGTTCTGGTCCCAGCCCCATTTTGGCCCATCCTTTATTATCGTATCTTTATTTCTGCGCATCGCTTTTGTGCTCTGCCGGTATTTCCAGGTGATTTTTCTTTTAATACCACTTAACTACATTAGTGTTCAAACAAGTACAGTTAGTCTGATTGCAGGGTCTGTTTCAGACCTGAGTTCTGCTCTGTCTAGGAAGAGCTGTGCGTGGAGGAACTTCTGAGAAAGCAGTGGTGCAGTTAGGTTAGAAAACATAATATTTGGATGGTTTTATGAAGTTGGTTCTAGAAAACAACAAAACCTGCACGTGCAACCCCCCAGACTCTCAAAAATGACTTTCCGTGCCTGCAGCGCCTACGGATCCTGCGCAGATCGCGTTTCGTGGAGCGTGTGGATCTGTGCTGCCTCTTGCCACCAGCCCGCGCTCCGGAGCAGCACGGACGTCTGCGGGCCAAGAGAGTCGCTTATTGTCTTTCACCTCTAACCTGTCCCGAGCCGCCTCGCCCGAGAGAAGCACGTACCTGTTAGCTTGTGTGCTTGTGTTGCACGCATCTGCCACGCATTTTGATTTTTGGGGTCAGCCCAGCCCCTACGGTCTTTGGACATCCCTTAATCAAGCCCCACGCTTAGTTTCTTTTACAAAGGAGCTCAGTAACTCCCACTGAGACCAAATTAGCTCAACTCTCGCTAGGAGCTTATAAGGAAGAAACGCAACCAGCAGAAACTGCTGTGACGCAGGCAGCCTTTGTAAAAAAGCAGGCCAGCGTTTATTAGTCAACTGGAAGATCGCCTGCAGGTTTTTTCGTTGAGTGCGGCTGGGAGGGATGGATCAGATGCGCCGTGTTCTCCGACCTGCTTCCCTGCCTGCGACCCTCTTGCTCCCAGATGAAAATAAATGCCAGCTGAAGGGTTTCCACCACTGTTGGTCTAGTGTAGCTTTGCAGGAGGGTTTTTTTTTCCTGGGTTTAGCTTGCAAATTGCCATGATACAGGGGTTTTCTCTTGTGTATGCCTAAACCGTCGTGCCTTTTGACTCCCATGTCTGTGTGTTGGCGTGACCTGGCTCGCAGCTGTAATTGCAAACTGGTGATACTGGCAGTGGAGAGCCGTGAAGCTAGCGGAACGGATCACACCTCATCTGAAGCGTCTTACGCTTATTTAAGCTTCAGATGTGGCCTGATCTGGCAGGAACCCCAGGGATCTTCTCATTTACATGTGAAATCTCCAGTCATGAGGCAGGACAGTTGGTACATACCTGTCTTGAGTGTGTTCAAACCAGCGAGAACCTCAGCCACACGTGCAATAAACTGTTGTTTCTTCCCCCCACCCCAGTCAAAGCACTTTGCAAGGACTGCGTGGTAGAAAGGTGTCGAATCCTGCGACTGAAAAACCAGTTAAATGAAGACTACAAAACTGTTACGAACTTGCTGAAGATAACAGTCAAGGGGTACGTAAGTCCCGACGCTTTCAAACGCTGTCAGAGGTTTTTTAGAAGTGCTTAAATAGCTTTTCCTAAAGATTTTACTGTCCGGGCTCCGAAGGAGACCAGAGTTATGATTTGCGTTGCCGACACTGTTCTCTCTCTGCAGGAATGATGGGTTTTGGGTTGGAAAGGCGTCCTTGCGGAGCTGGCGTCAGTTGGCTCTGGAGCAATTAAATGAGCAAGACGAAGACGCAGAGCACAGTAATGGAAAAATGAATGGAAATGCGCAAAACAAAGGTAGTTCTGCTGCTTGTAGAGACCCACCAGCTCTGACTGATACCTCCTAACAAAAGACACATCAGGTGTTCCTGTAGCTGTCTTGTTTCCCTTGTATGAGTAGGGAGGGAAAGATAATAAATCAAGTAAAAAAACTCCTTCATTTATGGAGCTTTTTATATGATAAGCTTCAAAACTGCTGGGTGGTCGTCATACCCAGAGAAGAAGATGAGGTAATAGGTAGTTTCGCAAGGCTGTGTAAAATTACTGCCCCCTACACGTGATCTTTTAATCTGCTTTTATCTGAATGAGAGAGCACAGGGGAGGAAGAAACATGAAGATCACCTTGGCGAAGGGATGAAGATGTTTATTGCAAAGGTCTGTGAGTGAAACAGCGCAGCTGGTAAAGCAGCTCTGGCAAAACACAGCCTAGGGAAAAAAAAATCACGAATTGGACTCTTTTCTATGTCCATGAGTCTGTGAGAATAGATGGGGTTTTTTTTAATTTGGCTTGTGCTCTTTAAACATTTGGAAATAGGATATTTTGTTGAACTTTTTGTTTCATAACTGAGGGCAAGAACCTTGTTTGAAGGAAAGCAGAGACAATCCGCTAATGGCATTGATCTCGGGCTGGTTGAAGGCTCTGAAAACAGTAGATACCGCAGCCTTCCTGGTAATATCCGTGAGCTGGTGCTGCTTCATTGAGAAAGGGGCACTTCTCTGCTGAGTTACCACTCCTCATTCATCGGTGGCAACCTCGGTTTCACAACAGGTTGCAGCTCGCAGTAGTACAGCTTGGATTGCTCACAAGCCAACTCGTTAGGCAGGTCGTTAGAGACTCTTACTAATCCATTATTGTGTTTATGACGCTCCAGTTCAGTGGCCAGCGCTTCTGTCTATGGTTCTTAACTATAATTTATACATTAATGTGGGGTTTGTCAAACCCCTGGCAGGCTCCCCTTAGTTTGTCAGGCAGCATCTGTTTTAGATCAGTATCCTCAAGGCAAAGAGTGGACTAATATTTTTGCCAGGAAGGTTTCTGCTCCCTGCACTCTTACCAAGACTTGTGTTTAGGTTAAACTCCGAGATCTTTGGGAGCAGTTGAACCCCTGTGGCGTTTTAGCTGTAACAAATGCGTCCTTTGTAATCCCACAAAGGACCGGCTTGTGCTCCACACAGTTCAAAGCGCTTCAAAGCACTCCTACGTGGCCTGTAGGCTGTAATCCCGCCTGCCCAGAGGCCAAGACATTTGAGAATAACAAATTTCCTTCCAAAGTTTCCCTTGGGTTAAGGGTTTTGCTGCCATTTGAAAGGCAACTGCGCTCCTTTCCCCCCAAGAATTTTCCTTTCCTTGGAAGAGGAACTTTGTGCAATCTTCTTGTGTTTTCTTTAATTAGGTGAATCAAATGAAGAGAAGAGAGAGGAGGAAGAGGAGTTAAATTTTAATGAAGACATTGTTTGCCCACATGGTAAGTCTCTACGGGGGATGGAGCTGAATGTATCTGTTGTTGCCCACTGCTCAAGACATTAACCTTGTAGCCTTTGCCCCATCTAAGGCCGACATGAATAGTTACTGAGGAAATGTGCTTAATTCTCATTTGCCTGGTCTATCTTGACACTCAAACTGCGACCTTTTATTTGCGAGCGCTGTCAGTCTGCAGTCCAGGTTTTGTAAGGCAGCGAAAGGGGTGTAAGCGCAGCGGAGCCTGGATGCTGCGGGAAATGCCGGGCTGCGGAAGCCAGCACCTCCTCCTCTCGCTAACGCAGCGACGTGACGGCGTGAGGGCAGCACCAAGGATCTGCCGCCACTTGGAAGCTCTGAAAGTGTTAGGAGCAAAAGGGGGGTGTAAGTCGGTCCAGGTGGGAGCTGAGAGTATCCATTTATTCTCTCGGTTTACATTAAAACAGGAGCACTTACCGAACAACTGCGGGCTTACCTGTGAGCGGCGGGCACTGCGAAGGGTATCGATTTACCGACCTGCTGTGCTTTGGTGTCTGTTTACATAACGCTTTGCCCGATGTTAGTTGTTTTGCTAAGTGACGGTTCGTTAACTACATCCTTGGCTACGCTGTTGTTTAAATCTCACCTTTTTTTTTTTTCAGCTTGTATGTCGCTCCCAGACATAACTCTGTTCTAGTAAGCTCCTGTTTGGAGGCATCAATTTCCCTGCCAGGGATGCTCGATCTTGTTCTTAGTAAGAAAGAAACATGCCATAGATTAGCAACACGCCTCCTGTCATCAAGGCTAATCAAGGATGTGGAGTAATGGCTTGATAAAGCCTCATTTTAAAGCAGAGTGTTTAAGCACTTTGTCACGGCGTTAGCTGTTTTTTAGAGCTTCTAATGCTGTATTTCCCGTTGCCGCGAGGCTGCTGCTGTTAAATGAAAAGCATGCAGCGTGGTGATGAAACGTTTAATGTAGCCAGGCATCATAAAAATAGGCAAATAGGCCTTTGAAAATATTATGCTGGTAAGTCGCTGGTTGATCTGTGACTTTGGGTCATATCAGAATAAATATTATTAAATATGGTGGCCGCTGGCAGGTCAGATTTCATCATCCGGAGCAAACCTCTGAGTACTCATGGAAAACAACCTTTCCACCTTTTAAAATTTCCCGCTGGAGCGTATCAGCAAATCTGTAGTCTCGGCCCTACAGCCTTCATTTTGCCGTGGAGGAAGTTCCTGCCTTCATGGTAGGCTCTGGAAAAGCCAGCGCTTTATCTGTGAGGTCTGGCTGGCCTCCAGAAATGCCACCCGGGCCTTCCCTTAAGAACTCCCTTCGCATCTTTTGCTGCAATTTCTTGCTCCCCAGTAGCCGCCCGACACCAGCGAATAATTTTTTCCAGATACTGCGTTAAGGCTTCTTTGATCCGTGCCCAAAACACCTCCCTGGACCGCGGGAGGGGGAAGCAGGGTCAGCAGCGGTTAGGATCATCATCTTCCAGATGGCAAAGCAGTTGTTCCCCACACACCCAGATCTGATTTTTCCACCTCTTTTACTCAACAGCGTGGTAATTGTTTTCATTAATCACGTGGTGTCAAGGAACTTATTTGTACAAGCTCAGGTTTTTTTCCCCCATCCTTGCTGGCTCTGGAAAGCAGCTTGGTCCTGCCTACTCATATGATAAAGCTGGTCCACTTGGTCATGTTTGATGAAGAAGAAGTGGCCGAGTGCCACATCAAGGCGGTCCAGCCCGACCTTTGTTTATTAGAGGAAAAGCAGGAGGGGAGCGTTGCTATTTTTTCCTTTCGGGGCTGGCAGAAATCCAGGCTTGGCTGGGGCGAGGAAGGCTGGCGGGTCCGTGGGCTGAGGAGCTGCTTGTAATGTTAAAGAGCTACTGGAGAGTGGGGAGGAGGAGCCTTTTCTCCCTGGCTTCTTTCTGTAGCTCTTCAGGCTATAGAAAAGCAGATAATAAGGTATCGTGCCCTTTGCTGGACGCTGCTCAGCGCCGCGACTTTGCGGTTGCTGTTTTCCTTTCCTCTTGCTGGTGAAATCCATGTTGAGGCGTGAATATTCCCATGCCGCATCCAAATCCGGTTTGCCTCTCGGTGTTACAACGACCGTTCCTCTTACTTCTCGCTGCGACTGCGTGTAGCTCAGCCGTGCCTTGACTTCCCAGCTGCTGTCTCGTAGGGAGACACGGTTTTGTTTTCCCCTCAGCAACCACCAAGCCTGCAGGCGGGTGGCTGGTTGGATCCCTGAGCCCTCGCCTTCTCCGCTTTTGGTTTTGTTCCAAGCCTTGTTTGTCCGCTGGCCGTGCGTACACATGGTGTCCAAATGCGCGAGCGTGACCTTTCTGCTGCTTCTGTCGCTAAAATGACAAGCACAAATGCCTCATGCTAAACTCTTCTTCGGGGGTGTTTTTTTGAGCTACTTGAGCATCAGGATAAATAATACAGCGGGCAAGTCATCTGGGGGATAGCTGGTAAACCTTGCTTCGTCTCTTCGCACCCCAGTTCTTCCCTAGAGCGGATCTAGGGGGCGAAATCTGTCCTTTGCAGATTCTGAGGTGCTTGGGTAAGGCACCTGAAGCCGCCTGAGATTATACAGCAGTAGTTTTGGTTTTCAAGGGTGCGGAAAGTACCTGGCTCCTGTTTCCTGGGGCACGGGGTTAGTCTGCAGCTTGGTAAATGGAGTCGCCATAAAAACATGGCTGTGGACAGCCAAGATCAGAAGACAGTAGCCCTGTGCCCTCTTTGGCTTGTCCGTGCTTTTCTGAGCATCTCGTTCCCGCCGCTTGTATTTGATCAGCTGCCTGGGTTCGTGAGCTTTGAAATCTAAAGGACATTTTTATGAATTAAAGTCATATTATTTTTTTCATGTTTAAACAAGGAAATGATAAAGAAGTTGAAGGTGACTTTGTGTATTGGTTGCGCTCTTTTTTGCTGACATGGTGTTGGCTGATAAGTGCGTGAATATCTTCCCCCACATTTATACCCCGTAATCTTGTAAATCTAGTTAGGGCTGCAAAACATCGCCGAGTGCGTCAAGAGCAAAGCCCTTCTCTCGGCTCTCTCTGCAGGTGACCTGTGCATATCCGAAAACGAACGGAGGGTGGTTTCAAAGGAAGCCTGGGAGAAACTCAAGCAATATTTTCCAAAGGCCCCTGAATTCCCAAATAACAGAGAGTGCTGTTCCCAGTGCAAGGTATTTGCCAAATAACGTTGCGCTTTTGTTGACTGTAAATACACGGTTGTATTTCTGGTTTTCTTTTTAATATGACCCAGCGCAGTGCAGGAAAGTAACGTCACCTTTGAAGAGCAGCCAGGAGCTGAAGCTGTGGTCTAATTAACTGTTTCATGCAGATTTTGGAGCGTGAAGGGGAGGAAAACGAAGCTCTGCATAAGATGATGGCCAGCGAGCAGAAGACTTCTCTCCAGAACCTGTTTCATGATAAGTGCAGACCTTGCCTGGGCAGCTGGCCTCAGGTATGGGGAGGAGTGCAAGGGGGGGAATGTAGCGGGGCTTGGGGGAGGGTTTTATTAGCTTTTATCCCCCTCTGAAATCTTATTTCACCTGCAAGAGAGAGGATTGCCTGATAACCGCTCGCCTGGTCCGAGTGAGACCATGCCTGCGCTGGGAAGCCCGTGCCAGCGGAGCTCACACCGCTGTGTTGTGCCGAGGTGTGATTTCCCCCGATTAGCCGTGCTGGCGCGAAGCCCTGCTAAAGATACACGAGAATGGCTCGTGTGCCAACATAGCTGTCGCTGGCCCGGAGTCAGCTAGATAAGCAGCAGCAATATTGCTGCTGCGGTTACATCCGTCCCTAGAAGGACTGAAAAGGTGTAGCTGTGCTGGTGGAGGCGGCTTTACACCGCCCTCCGTCTGCCTTCCCATCCAGGCCAGGCTTTTTTTCCCCGGTCAGACAAAATTCCTGCATGCTCCAGCATCCTCCTGCATCCTGAGAGCTCAGGGGGAGCTCCCCTAAACACTAAAGTCCTGGAAATAGGAGTGATGGTCCTGCAAGAGCTTTCGTACCGGCTTCTCCCCCGTACGAGCCTGCAGCTCTCCAGGACTTTCTTGGGGCTTCGAAGTGGCTGAAAAGAAATGGCACAAGCTGTTGGCACCACGCCTTGGCTCCTGGACGTCTCGTGGCGCTGATTAGCGATTGACTCTCGGACCCTGCCAAGCTGCTTTGGCAGGTGCCTGCCGCGGTCGCTGCTACGTGTGAGGGCAGCCTGCTGCTCTCGGGTGCCTTCTCCAGATGCGAATAAATATTGAGGTCAGCACGGATCCGTGTCTCAGAACCGGGGAGCCCCAAAAGGGTTTAAATGGGAAACGCTCTGTGCTGAGCGGGAGAGCTGCCAGGTCCTGCCGGCGGTATTTAAGGGTAGCGTCTGGTTAGGTCTGCTTTTGTGGCTAGAGTAGGTGATGGAAAGCTGGAGCCCATCACTGTGGGTCAGCTCAAAATACAAGGGTGTCTCCAGGCAGCTAAGCTACATCCTCCACTCTCTTTGGATTTTGCAAGGGAGCGTGATAAAAAGGAGCTTTGTTGAAAATTCCTCATCCAAAACAGTTGAGGTTTGGGGAAGAAAATAAGCGGAGCGGTTTAATCTAGAGGAGATCAAGGGAGATTAAAAAAATATATATATTCCTATGGTGTGCTGAATTTTCCTGCAGAAAAATGGAGTGAGCCCCAAAATCTGCGTCAGGGAAAGTGGTGAGGACAGGTGAGCAGGGAAGTGACTTTGTCACCCAGCTCTCAGGATCTGGGTGGTTTCTTGTCGAGGAGCAGATTATCTAATGGCAGATCAGTTGGGACAGGAAAACAACGCTTTATCCTAAAACCGCTGCCTCAGGAGGGTGCACAGCTGCAGTTTTTGAATCGGTGCTGCTGCCAAAAGGAGCAGCTTCGGGATTTTGATGGGTGAAGCAAATGAGGCAGGTAGGGGTTGTCTCACCCCAGGCCTGTGGGGGCACGGAGCTGCATCTGCTGTAGCCCCCGAGTAGCCAGTGAGTGAAAACACGGTGCTGCTCCGGGGAAATGACCATTTCCTGCTGTGAGTTAAAGATAATTGCATCTAAGGCTAAATTAACTTTGTAATAAACACGAGATTAGTGATGTAAGTGCTTAGTACTTGATCCCAAATTATTTTACTTGGCTTTCCCAGCGCACTCGGCTGGAGTTGTCATGGTAAAACACCGAGGTCTCTAAGAGAATGAACGCTGCAGAAAAAGCTGAACAGCCATTGCTTCTAAAAAAGACCCTTTTTTTATTTCTTTTCACCTCCAGGAGACAGATGAGCTGTATATTGTTTCGCAGTTCTTTGTAGAAGAATGGAGGAAATTTGTCAGGTAACTCGGCTTGAGGTTTTTGGTGCTTTTTATGCCTTTTGGAAGGGGGTGGGGGGGCTGCAGATAATGATTTTGCTTTTGAATCCTGGTGCGGTGTGTAGTTACCTGTGGTTTGCCCTTGTGGAAACAAGGAAGCCGATTTTTGCAGGACTCGTATCAGTTGTAACACACTGTAAGAAACTGAGTTTCCTTGTTTACCATGTCTTCACCAGATGGTCAGATTAGATGGTAACCTGATTACTGTTTTCATCTGTCTGGAGCTGTGTCCTATAAGCAAAGGTCACCGCTCCGTCCTGTTTCCACGGGCTGTTGGTGGTAGGAGATGGAAATCTCCGCTCGATAGAGTAATTTTGCAACGCACAGGAGCGCCGATCTGATTTCCTCGTCAGTAGTAGTTTAACGTTCCTTGCTGGAGTGCCTTCTGTAAAAGTTCACCTGTGACTTCTTCGTGGCTGCCTGCGGAGTCATGGGGTTTGTGAAATAACCCAACCAAGCTCGCAAACCTCTTCCCTTTGCCCGCGCAGGAGGCCGACGCGATGCAGCCCCGTGTCCTCGGTAGGGAACAGCGCTCTCCTCTGTCCCCACGGGGGCCTCATGTTCACCTATGCTTCCATGACCAAAGAAGACTCCAAACTGTGAGTTTCTTCTCTTCACGTGTCCGCCTTTGCCCGGTGCCTTCGGCTCTCACGAGCCTCGGGGAACGTTCCCAAAGGCTCGCTGAGCTGCAGTGACACGAGGAGCAAATGCTTTCCTGTGAACAAAATTAACAGTCACTTTTTCAGGCCCACCTTAGCCTTCATGTAAGGAAAGACCTATGTTGTCAGAGGATGCTGGGTCAGGAAGAGAGAGAGCTTACTTCAGCTTGGCTAGTTTCTAACAATAAATTACCCTGAATTTGACCGGGGCGTCGGAACATCCGGCTTCCTTATGATTTGCTTTCCGTGAGACTTGCCCCTGGAGCGCTGGACGCTGAGCTGGAGTTCATGCTCCGTAGCGTTGCTTCTGCAATGATGCAGAACTAAAAGTAGGAGATCTTCCACTCTCCTCCTCCGTCCTCCCTCCAGCGTGACTGGAGCATAACAGAGTCACTAATAACGCGCTACTGTTGCCCTTATCTTGGGCGTACAGACCCTCCCGTGTAGCTGGAGTTACAGATTGATTTTGCAGCTTTTCTTTTATTAACAGACTGAAAAGAAAAGGGGAGGCTGTTCAGGAACGCGGGGCTTGGCTTTTCCATGTCATAAAGCACGTTCTTGTTCCTTTGCACAGTATAGCTCTAATATGGCCCAGCGAGTGGGAGAGGATTCAAAAACTCTTCGTTGTGGATCACGTCATCAAAATCACCCGAACGCAGGCTGCCGGGGCAGACCCTGAGAGCGCACTTTACACCTCTGAGCCCCGTGAGTGAATTTTTACCCACCGTCTGTGCTCTGTTCTTTTGCTAATTGGTGTAGACTCCCTGGTAAATGGCTCTTTTTTGGATAAAGGGTCAGATCTGAGGGGATCAGTGGTAAACACGGAGCTTGGCAATTCCCCTGGTTATGTGATCCTCTCCGGGTCGGTGGTGAGAGGCATCAGGCAGGTGCCTCCAAGGAGCAGAAGCAATTAAATGCATTTTTCCTTTGTGCCTTCCCAGAACTCTGTCCAGAGTGCAGAGAAGGGCTGTTATGCCAACAGCAGCGGGACTTGCGTGAGTACACCCAAGCAACCATCTACATCCACAAAGTGGTGGATAATAAAAAGGTACGGGCTCTCTCCCTCGGTCCTTGCTCATCCTGGCTCCGTTTCCCTTCACGGAAGCTGCACCGAGTACCCAAATAACGATGCTAAGGCGGCGGCGAGCCGGCCGTCGCAGCCTGCCGCGGCCCCGCGGGGTTGGGACCTGCTGGGGGGGATGCCGGCTGGCCGGTGGCGGTGGGCAGGGCTGCTCTCTGCGGGCAAAAAGCACCCAGCTCCGCGACCCGTGGAAGCGATCGCTTTGGCAAAAATAGCAAATGGGAAAATTCTGGCTGTAGCTGCTCTGAGAATTTGGCCTCCTTGAGGCTTCCTTTTGCCAAACCGAACCCTTCGCGTTATCAGGCATCTTCACGGATGTTGCCTAAAATAATCAAAGCTATGAACGTTGTAAGCGCTTCTGTCTTCATAATCGTGTTAATCAGGCTCTACCTGTTCTCCTCCCCCTCCAATATTTGTCATTTACTTTCTTGGTTGCTCAAGTGACATTTATTCCTAGATAGAAATAAGCTCTTCAACCTCCATGCTGATGAAATAGCAGTGAACTTAGAGATGGTTTTCCAGATCCCCTACGAAGCTGTGAATTATGTCTCTGCTTTACCGCTGTCTTAAGGGATCAGTATCAGGTGTAGAATTGGCTTTACAGGTACCCGAAAGCTAGTTAAGTCAGTCCTCCTTAGGGCTTGTTTTATGCTTTAAGGGGGAAACCAAGGCTCGTGGGCAAACTCAAAGATGTTCCCTGCATCTTTGCAGCGTGGGGTTGGTTTTTTTTTATGCTTCTCATTGATTTCCACCTCCCTGCCGATCTAAGGGAGGAGCCGGAGCCTGGAGATCTGCAGGGCGCCGGAGCCTGGGCGGGTTTCTGCCTCGGTTGTGAGATGCAGAGCATGCAGCACATCTTGAGCCATAGCTACAGGCTTTCAGCCTGACTCGAGGCTGAATCCTGGGGCTGTATCCTGGCTCTGGTGCAGAGGAGGGCTGTGCGTTTGGGGGTTTTGGTTTGTTTTTTTTTTTCCTGGTGCTGGACAGAACTGCGCTCACACGTGGGGCTGGCAAAAAAACAGGCAGCTATTCTTTGCTGAGCAGCTGGAGTTGGAGAGAGGGGGCGAGAGCTCGCCTGCGAGATCCCTCATTAACAGGGCAGGCTCGGCGAGATGCGAAGCAGCAATAACGCCCGCCAGCAGCGCGGCAGCACTGCCAGCGAGGGTTGCGGACGGTGGTGCTCGAAGCTGCTGCTTCCTTCCCTGCTGCTGGTTTTGATTTGCAAAGTCAGGGAGCGTTTCCCATCCCGTCGCCCCTGCTCTTCCCCCCTCTGCAACCCCCGGGTACCTCCTTCGGCTGCGAGAGGGAAGTCACGGCCGTACAAAATCGGTGTAGAGCGGCACTGCTGGAATCCGGAGGGCTCTGGGGAGGCTGCGGTTGGTGCTGGATGTTTGGGAGCTGGGGTTGCATCGTTAATTGCAAATACATAAAGGGAGAAGCGAGCTCTCAGGCGTCCAGGATGGAGTGCGTGCCGGTCTCCTGGGCTCCTGCAAACCCCAGCTCCAGCCGAAGCGTGGATGTGAATTCACATCCGGCAGATCCCCACCTCCTGGAGTGACTTATTCAGAACTGAATGTCCTTTTTATTTATATGCTGGTATAAATTATTTAGATTTCATTTACTTACAACCTCCAGACCCATAAATAATGGTGCTGAGTGCCTCCATCGGTCTGCTGCAGGGATGGATAAGTGTCTAATTTACAGATAATATTCCTTTCTCCATGTTAGGGCTTTCATAATACACTTAAATGAACCAGAGAAGCAGCCAGCTAATGGGAAAGAAATCAGTCCAGGCCCCTGGAGACTTTCCCTTTGCCTAGAGAGGAGGGTAGGTCCTGAACCACAGGAAGCACCTGCAATTCAAGAGAGAAGCTTGTTCTCCTGAGTCGAATCCCCCCGTGGTTTGATGCAGCTGGGGAGGGGTGGAGAAGACTTTGCAGAGCACGTGGAGCAGATCCCTGGGTGGTTCCTGCTCTGCCTCCGTTCCTTGCACCGAGGTGCCATCCTGGAGGTCTCTGCAAGCTCTTTGCCGTGATGTGGCAGTCTGGGTTGATGCTGTCGGGTTAGTTATGGAGAATGATTTTTATGACTTCAGGTAATGAAGGATGCTGCTCCAGAGCTGAACGTGAGCAGCTCAGAAGCTGAAGAGGAAAGGGAGGAAAACAAGCCAGAGGGGGAACAAGACCCAGATTTTAACCAGGTAGAGATCAAACATACTGCCAGGTTACTTGGTTTTTGCATCGTCCTCTCGAGTCAGCATGATGGGATAGCCGCCCTCCTCTGTTTACCGCTAGCAGGCAAAACCAACAGTCTTAAATTGTCATTTTAATGGTCATACCGCACCATCGCTTTGGTTTTGGAGAGATCAAACAGGGATGGTGACTCGTATGCTTGGCTGTGCACCCACCCCACGCTAGTGCTAGAAGCAGGAACCGAGGTTTCGAGGCAAGTCCTCCAGTCCTCTTGATACTTGCATGCGGCGGTTCGCGTTCCAAGGGGCTGTTCAACGCTTCGCGCCTTCCCTCGCATGACCAACTCTCCCAAAGCGCAGTCCGGGGTACAGGGAGGTTGTACTTCCCGCTGATCCCAGACTCAAGCTCCTGGTTTTTGCCTCTTGTTTCTAGACCAACGGTGGTGCAAAGCGCCAGAAGATCTCGCACCAGAGCTACGTCACGTACCAAAAGCAAGGCATCAGGCGAAGCACCCGGCACCGGAAAGTCAGAGGGGAGAAAGCGCTGCTTGTTTCTGCTAATCAAACACTGAAGGAGCTGAAAATACAGGTAAGGTGTTTTTCCTCCAAAGAATGAGTCGTCTCCAGTAAGAAAACACAAAATGAGGAGCGCGTGACTGGGAGGGGACGGGGGGGAAGAGTATAAAAATCCCACGGGGCGTCGCAAGGTGCGTGTTGCTCTTCTAAACGTGCTGTTTTTGCGTAGCTCAGCGGTATGGTTTCTCTTCCCTCCGCACAAAATCAGCGTGTCTCATTGTGTTGGCACAGATCATGCATGCATTTTCAGTTGCTCCCTTCGACCAGAATTTGTCGATCGACGGGAAGATACTGAGCGACGACACCGCAACGCTCGGCAGCCTGGGAGTCATCCCCGAGTCCGTCATTTTATTAAAGGTAACGTGAGAGTGTGGCTGCCGAAAGAAAATCCAATAAAGCAGGGAATTGAAATGGTTTTTGTACAACCAAAGAGAAACGCACGGTGGTGAGTGTGAAAACCACCAGGCGTGGGACGTGCCCACGCGTGGCTGCTTGGTAGCCTAATTTAACAAGTTCCTCCTCCTTGGAGGAGGAAAACCCTCTTTCTCTCTTAGAGAGGATTTCTTAGCTGGCCTTTGCTGCCGAGCTGTGCGCGTAGCGGCCCAGAATACAGCTACGCTAGGGAGCGAGTCCTCCCCTCTTGTTCCCAGACAGCGTTTGGGCAAGAGACCCGTTCCCCACGCCCCTCGAGCAGGACCGTGACCCGATCAGACCTGAACTCCCAAGCGAGGTGCCCTGCTCGTTAATCCCCTGCCCCGCTGTTTTCCAGGCTGATGAACCAATCGCAGATTACGCGGCGATGGACGACGTTATGCAAGGTGAGGGGTGGGGCGGGGGGCGACACGCCCTGGAAGGCTTTGGGGTTCGGGGAAGGTGCCTCGCCGCTGTGATTTTTGGGGGAGGTGGTGGTGGCCAAGGGCTGCGGTGGGTTTGAGTTGTGAAGGGAGGAAACGGAGGTGTTGAAGGTGTCCCTCTTGCTCTCAACGGGAGATTCGGCGGTACGCCGCTGCTCAGACAAAGATCTTTTTAGAAGCGACCATCAGGAGACTTCTAACGCCATGCCTTTTTCTTTCCATCCCCAGTTTGTATGCCTGAAGAAGGATTTAAAGGTGAGTCTGGGCTTCTTTTCTCCCCCCCTTTTTATTTAAACCCACGCTAACTTCATCCCGTCAGTGCCATCATCTTTCACCGGTTGTCTTTTCGCCGCAGGGACTGGTTTACTTGGACACTGATGGTTTTCTAAGCGTTGGCAACAGAGGAGCGACCAGAAGGGAAGAGGATTTTGACATGGTAGGGCATTAAAAGAAAAAAATCAAAAGGTGGATACAGGACCGAACTCTTTGACTCTTCCAGAAGGCAGAAACCCATTCTGAAATGACTGGTCGTCGTCCCCCCCCCACAAAACAAAAGAAAAAAATGCCTTATGTCAAAGCAGATTGCACTGAAGGACACCCTGCCTTCGAGAGAACGTTCCCGATTTTATATTTAATAAAGCAACAGGAAGGTTGGAAAGTTTTTAGCAGCAGTGAGAGCATATCGTGTTTACAGGCGAGGGAGACGGAGGCATTCTCGTGTATTCCCCGACTCACATCCCGCGCTGCGCTCGTCGAAAAGGGGTCGTAATCCAGTAGATCAAAAACATCTTGATCTGTTCTCGAGTAACTTTAGGCGTAACCTGCTTACAGATAATCCTGTCTTTGATCCACTATTACTCTTTCAGTACAGCATGGAAGTAAAGAAATTGTTACTTGTGAGGAATGTCTAGCTCTTTCAGAACAAAAACCCTTCATCTATTTAACTCAAAATGTGCTCTGCCTCCGAAAGCCTTCCCGCGCGGAGGGGCCGGGGAGCCGCCTCCCTCGCTGCCCCCGCCGGCTGAAAAAGCCGTTCGCCTTCACTTCCAAACGTTTGATGATCTCTCAGTAACCGCCTGGTCTTTCTCTGTGAACTGTGCTTGGTTTTTTGTTGTGGGTTTTTTTTGTTTTTTTTTTTTAAAGGAACGTGGGGTATTTTAATGACTTTTGATAACATCTTTTCCTCCGGTCCGGGACTGCCAGGAGCGCTCTTCCCCAGGGCTTGGGGAGGGGGCGAAGGGAGCGTGGGTGGGTGGCGTGTCTCCCATGGGAAGAGGTTTTTTTCCCCCCTCTATTCTTGTTTTTCAGGAATGCACTAATAATTCTTTGGGTTTTTTACTTCTGTAGCTCCCGCAAAGGATCCCTCCCCGTTGCCTGTTAGTAGCAGGAAATAACGTACTGCTTCCAGACTTAAAAATAAGGGCACTCTCAAGGTATCTCCAACAAAATTAAGACGTTTCCTCTTCCTTTTCAGCCTTTTAAACTTGTTTCCACGGCAAAAGGTGATGCGGAGAGTCGGGTTGCTGCCATATCAGCTTTATTTTTTTAAAAGACTGCAGGAGTTCGGGGCTGTGAGAAGAGGGGAGGGGGACGCGTATCCCAGCCCCACCACCTCGCTAGCATTTAAAATAAACGTCACCTTTTTATCCGAAGAATCGCAGCAGCCCTTGGCCGAGCGCGGGGGCTCCGCCGGAGCAGCTGGCCTTTGGGGCAGTGGGGCTCTTTTTTGGGGGGGTTTGGGGCAATTTGGACCCGCGTATTCTTTCCCAAGGTAAAGATGTCGGCAGGAATTTGGCGCGCCGAAGCCCCTCCATCCTTCAGGAAGGGGCAGGAGGTTTTCTTCTTCCCAGACGGAAGCACTCGCTTGTGTACATATTTCCTGGAAATTATGTTGGGTTTTTTTTTCCAATTTGCTGTTAATTTCTTTTCTAAATGTTACAAAAACTCTCTTCCTTGAGCTTATAACGTTACAAAATTTAAAGTCTCTAAACTCAGCGGGAAGGAATGAGCCGGGGCCGGGCCGCTGTTTGAGAAGCGGTGCCGCGGCATCGCCCTCTCTCACGCAGGCCGCAGGTACAAGATGTGATCAAAGGCCCAGTTACCGTTTTGTCTGTTATTTGCGAACATTATCGAAATAAAATTGTCTTTTGAGCTGTGGAAGCCTTATTAAAGCACATACACGTCGTCTGTCTTGTATTTTAACACCTCACCTAAAGGATGGGGTTTTATTACGCTGCACATGCCGCTCCGGGTCATTCCTAAAAGGCGGTGGGGGTGCCGCGGGGCCGGGCTGGGAGCGAGCGGGATGCCTCCGGCGCGGGCATCCCGGCACCCTTGGCCCGCCGGGCTGGTTGTCGTTGAACCCTCGGCCGTGCTCAGCCGCGCCGCGGGGGAAGCACCGGCGTGTGAGGGACGGTTTCGGTGTCCCCCGTGCCAGCACCTCGCGTCCCACTCCTTCCCCGCTGGCACCCGGAGCCTGCGCCAGCCGTTCCGCGAGGGCCCCGGGGCCGGGTGTCCCTCCCGCAGCCGCGATGGCCCCGGGGGGAGATGGGTGCTGGGGGGGGGGGGGGGGTAACCAAAGTCATGGGTGCTGATGGTGGGTGCTCAGGGTTGGGGAGGGGGGTGGACAGACAGAAGGTGGTACCCGGGGTAGCAGGGAGGGATGGGGGAGCGCCCTGGGTGCTCGGGGTGGATGGACGGACGGGCAGATATTGGTACCTGGGTCACTGGGGAGGGATGAGGGCGACCCCCGCTAGGCGAATGGGGAGGACGGGGGGCTGCAGGCGATGGACAGGGGGTTACGGGGGTACCGGCATTGGGTGGGTGGATGGAGACAGCTCCGTGGGGAGCCGGGGGGGTGCGGTCGGGGCCCCCCCGGGGATGGAGGGGGGGGGGAGCGGGGTGCCGGGGAGGGGGCGGGGGGCACCCAGGTGGTCCAGAGAAGGGGTGGGGGGGGGGTGTCCCAGGCTGGCGGCGATGCCGTCGCCAGCGCCAGGGGCAGCTCCCAGTGCCGCAGCCCAGTTCCCGATTCCGGTAGCGTTTCCCGGTACCGGTTGCCGGGTTGTTCCGGTGCCGGTTGCCGGTACCGGCCGCCCCCGGAGGGGCCGCCCCGCCCCGCCGCACGTGACGCGGCGCCGTGGCTGCGAGCGGCGGGGCCCCGCTCCGCTCCGCTCCGGTACCGGCCCCGGCCCCGGCCCCGCTCGGCCCCGCCGCCCCTCCGGTAAGTGCCGCGCCGCCGGCACCGGCAACCGGGGTCCTCCCCGAGACCCCCCCCCACACCGGCACAGCCCCGGGGGGGGGGGCCCGTCCCTCGGTCACCTTCAGCCGGTACCGGGGTGGGGAGGGGGGGGATGCTCCGGGCCTGGGCGGGGGGGACCCGGGGGGGAGCGGGGGGTGATCGGCCCCCCATGCACCCCCCAACCTGCCGCTCCCCAAAATATCCCCCCCCATGAATTGCCCCCCCCACATTAACACCCCCCTCAACCTCCCCTTCCAAACCTGCCATCCCCCCCCCCCCCCAGCTACCCCTAAATCTGTCCCCCCTTTTCTGCCCCCTCCGGCCCCATCATCTGCTCCCCCCAACCCCCCCCAGCCTGCCCCCCCCCCCCCCCCCAGCCTGGCCCCACATTTGGGTCACACGCACACCCCGGGCCTGCCCCCGCCTTGAGTGCTGGGGGGCGAGCCATGGGGAGCCCCCCAGGACCCTGCACAGCCCCGCTGCCCGCCGGGGTCACGCTGCGGCCCGCGGGTGCACGGAGACAGGCCGCGTTTGCACGAGGGTCGCGTTTGCACGGGGACAGGTGACATTGCCGCATTTGCACCAGGGTTGTCTTTGCACGCCGTCGTGTTTGCACCAGCGTCATGCTTGCACAAGCATGGGTCACACTTGCACCAGGGTCATCCTTGCACCTGGGGTGGGTCACACTTGCAGCAGGGGTGTGCTTGCACGCAGTCGTGTTTGCACCAGGGTGGTGTTTGCACAGGGCTGGGCTGCATTTGCACGAGAGCCCCTTTTGCACCAGGGACACGTTTGCACGCCGCCACTTTTGCACAGGCACGGGGCGCGTTTGCACGAGCGTTCGTGCTTGCGCGAGGGTGGCACGCGCCGGGCTGTGTTTGCACGGGGGTGGGGGTGGGGGTGACCCCTTTGCACCACGGCCGCGTTTGCACGGGGGCGGGTTTGCACCGGGGCCGGTGTCGCCGTGTCGCCGCCGCGGGCCGTGCCCGGCGCTGTCCGTGGTGCTGCCCCCCGCGGCGCCGCCTCCCGCCAGCAGAGGGCGCCCTTCGGCGTGGGGGAGGGGGTGCGATGAGTTTTGGGGGGGGGGGGGGGGGCCTCAGCAGCCGGGCGCCCCCAGGTAGTGACCCGACACCCGCCGCTCCTGGCCCGCTGGCTCCTGGCAGCCAGCAAGGCGGCGCTTGGCTTGCTGCCGTCAGTAGGCTTCAGGGGTAACACCGCTGCCTGAGCGGCCGGGCGCCATGGCAAGGGGCTGTGGGGGAGCTCTCCTCTCCCCCAGGAAGCGCCATGGACCCCCCTGGCCCCCCCCGCGCCACCTAGACGCATCGCCAGCCAGCACCGCCACCCCTTTGGCCACCCCACCCCGAGGTAAGCCCCCATGGGTGCTCCCCACCCAAGGGTGCCCACCCCGAGGCAGGGTGACGGGCACCCACAGCCCCCATTTCCCACAGGGCAGCAGGATGGCCCAGCACCACCACGCCACCCCCCCACCCCTCAAGGTAGGTGTCGCTGGGGTGGGCGCACCCCACCAGCACCCGGTGCCAGCACGGCCTTCACCCACCCCAGCACCCATGGGTCCTAGCAGGGCCTTCACCCCACTGTCTTGCAGACGGAGGAGGACTACATCCCCTACCCCAGCGTGCACGAGGTAGAGCACCCGCTCCCCTCCAGAGATGGGCGCAAGGGCAGGCGGGCAGCCGGGTGCGTTGGGGGGCGGGCGGCCGGAGCACCCATCTCGGTTGTGGGTGCAGGTGCTGGGCCGGGAGGGGCCGTTCCCCCTCATCCTCCTGCCGCAGTTCGGGGGCTACTGGATCGAGGGCACCAACCACCAGCTGAGCGGGACACCCGACTCCCCCCCCACCCCGGCACCCAGCACCCGGGCAAGGCTTGAGGGCAACCACACGGCCAAGATCTACCGCAAGCACTTCTTGGGCAAGGTGAGGGCCCGTGGGTGCTCGGGGTGGGGGAGGTCCCCGTGGGTGTGGGTGGGCATGGAGACCCCAGAAACTTGGGTACTCATGCATATGGGTGCTGATGGGCATGGGTGTGGGTATCTATGGGCACGGGAGCCCCATGGGTATGGGTACTGACGGACCTGGGTGGCATGGCATGGGTGCTCAGGGACATGGGTGCGCACGGGCATGGGGTCTCCATAAGTATGGGTGTCCCTGGGGTGGGTGGCTCATTGCATGGGTGCCCATCAGTGTAGGCGCTCAATAGGTGGTAGTATCAGTGGGGGCAGGGGTGCTCAGGGACATGGGTGCCCCGTGGGGATGGGTGCTCAGGGTTATGGGTGCTCAGGGATCTGGATGCCCCAAGGCATGGGTGCTTGCGGACGTGGTTGTCCATGGGCATGGGAACCCTCCAGATGTATGTAGAATGGGTGGCCCATGGGCATGGATGCTCATGGAGACCGGTGCTCGTGGGCATGGGTGCTCCATGGCATGGGTGCCTGCCAGCAAGAGCACCCATTAATGCTGTCATGGGTGCTTGGCCTCCCCACACACACAGGAGCACTTCAACTACTACTCCCTGGACCCGGCGCTGGGCCACCTCGTCTTCTCCCTCAAGTACGACGAGCAGGAGCACCTCCACCTGCTACTGCGGTGAGCAGGGTGCCAGGGGACACCCGTGGGTGCTGGGTGGGGGTAGGGGACCACCCTGACCCCCGCCTCGCCCTGCAGCACACGTACACGCACCCTGCACGACGTGGTGCCCATCTCCTGCCTGGCCGAGTTCCCCAATGTGGTGCAGATGGCCAAGGTGGGTGCAACATATCCAGCAGCACCCATGGGTGCCCCCCCAGCCCGGGTCACCCGTCGCATCACCCATCCTTCCCGCAGCTGGTGTGCGAGGACGTCAATGTGGATCGCTTCTACCCCGTGCTCTACCCCAAGGTGAACAGGGTGCGGGGGGGCCGGGCATGGGCACCCATGGGTGGGGGGCACCCTGGGGTGCCCCCCCCCCCCCAACCTCTGTCCCCTCCTGACCCTGCAGGCGTCCCGCCTCATCCTTGCCTTCGACGAGCATGTGCTCAGCAACCACTTCAAATTTGGGGTCATCTACCAAAAACTGGGGCAGGTATGGGGTGGGGTGGGGGGGTTAGGGTGGGGGGCATTCCGGGTGGGTGCTGGCACCCATCCCCACCCCACCGCAGACCTCCGAGGAGGAGCTTTTTGGCACCACGGAGGAGAGCCCGGCGTTCACCGAATTCCTCGACGTCCTGGGTCAGCGGGTGCAGCTGCGGGACTTCAAGGGGTGCGTGATGGGGTGCTGGGCAGGGGGGGCACCCATGGAGCCCAGGCTCAGGGTGCCTGTCCCCCACCTCCACCCAGGTTTCGGGGGGGGCTGGACGTGACCCACGGGCAGACGGGCAGCGAGTCCGTCTACTGCCACTTCCGCGACAAGGAGATCATGTTCCACGTCTCCACCAAGCTGCCCTACACCGAGGGGGACACCCAGCAGGTGGGGCACCCATGGGTGCTGGGGGGAGATGGGGGAAGGCGGGGGGGGCAAAGGCTGGGGGGAAAACACATGGGTGCTTGGGGAATGGGGAGTGTAGGGTGTCCTGGGCACCCCTATGGGGTGGAAAGGCTGGCAGGGCACCCATGGGTGCTGGGGGATGCCTATGGGGCACAGGGGCTCCTGAGGCACCCATGAATGCTGGAGCAGGACACACCTATGGGATGCAAAATCTCCAGGAGCGCCCATGGGTGCTGAGAAGCATCTATGGGATGCAGGGGCTAGCAGAGCACCCCTGGGTGCTGAGGGGGAGTGTGTCTATGGGATGCAAAACCTCCAGGGGCACCTGCGGGTGCTGGAGAGCACCTGTGGGGCACAGGGTCTGCCACTCCCTTTGTCCCCCCTGGTGTAATCGTACCCCGTGTCCCTCCATGTCCCCCCGTGTCCCGTGTCCCTCCCGTCCCCGCAGCTGCAGCGGAAGCGTCACATCGGCAACGACATCGTGGCCGTCGTCTTCCAGGACGAGAACACCCCCTTCGTCCCCGACATGATCGCCTCCAACTTCCTCCACGCCTTCGTGGTGGTGCAGCTGGAGCAGGGCGGCTCCCAGGGGACCCTCTACAAGGTACCCCCCCGTGCCTCAGTTTCCCCACCCCCACAGGGTGCAGGGGGCAACCGGGCGCCCAGTCAGCCCCCACCCCGCCCACCCACCGCAGGTCTCCGTCACCGCCCGTGATGATGTGCCCTTCTTTGGCCCGCCGCTGCCTGACCCGGCCATCTTCAGGAAGGTGAGCACCCATGGGTGCTGCTGGGGAGGGTTTCCCCGGGTGGCACCCACCCAGGGCTGCCCCTCGTCCCCGCAGGGCCCCGAGTTTCAGGAGTTCCTGCTGACGAAGCTCATCAACGCCGAGTACGCCTGCTACAAGGCCGAGAAGTTCGCCAAGCTGGAGGTGGGTGCAAATGTGGGTGCTGAGCACAGGGGTGCTGGGCATCTGGGGGGTGGGGGGTGCCTGCAAGGGGACCGGGTGTGCTGTGGGGTACGTGGGGGGCTGGGCACAACATGGGTGCTGTGCACGTGGAGTGGTGAATGCCATGGGTGCTGCAGTGGGGCTGTGCACACTGTGGGGCCCATGTCTGCAGTGGGTGCTGTGCCTGTAAGTGGGCGCTGTGCATGCCTTGGGTGCTGCGCACGCAGTGGGGCTGTGCATGTGGGTGCCACGTGCATTGGGTGCTGTGCATGACGTGGTCCCACGCCTGCGGTGACGCCGTGCACGTGGGGGCCATGTACACTGGGTGCCATGCGCGATGTGGGTGCTGTGCATGGCAGGGGGAGGGGCGTGCCTGCAGCAGTGGCATGCATGTGGGTGCTGTGCACCAGCCGGGTGCTGTGCACGTGGGTGCTGCACCTGCAGGCGTGCTCTGGGTGGGGGGGTGCTGTGTATGCTGGGTGCTGTGCGTGACGTGGGTGCGGTGCCGTGCGCACCGTGGGGCTGTGCAGGGGGAGGGGGGTGGGGGGGTGGGGGGGTCACGTCGTGGGTGACGAGGGTGGGGGTGGGGGCGGGTGCTGCGGGTCCCTGGCAGCGTGGGTGGGTGGGGGCATGGGCGGGTGTCACGCCGTGGGCGGGGGGTCCCGCGCGGGGGGGGGGGGGCGCGGAGCCGCCGTAGCGGTGCGGGGTGCGCAGGAGCGGACGCGGGCGGCGCTGCTGGAGACGCTGCACGAGGAGCTGCAGGCCCGCAGCCAGGCCATGCTGGGGCTCGGCCCCGACGACGAGCGCCCCGACAACGGCGCCGCCGCCCCGGGCTTCTTCGAGTCCTTCAAGGTGGGGCACGGGGGGTCCACACACACACACTCCGCACCCCCCGGGCCGGGGGCGCCCGGCGGTACCGGTACCGGGCTGCGGAGCCTTGCTGCGGGCCCCCCCCCCGCCCCGCGCCGTCCCCTCCCACGCCGGTCCCCACCGCGGCGCCCCGGGGAAATGCCTGGGCACGCCCCCTGGACACGCCCCCACCGTGTTGGACACGCCCACCGCCCAGCGAGCCGGCCGACCGGCGCCTGGCTGAGGCCACGCCCATTCCGGGAGCCCCCGCCCCCTCCATAGACAGGGCCGCCCCATAAGACCTCCAGCCCCGCCTCCTTTCCCCTGAGCCCCACCCCCTGATAGCCCCGCTTTACCGTAAGCCACGCCCCACTCACAAGGCCCACCCCTTCCACTGGATTACCGTCCAGATGGCCCCACCCCTTCACGCAAGCTCCTCCCATCCCGTCGGCCCCGCCCCTCCCCGCTGCCCCGTTCACGCGCGCGGCCCCGCCCCTCCCGGTCCCTCCCGGCCCCCCGGTATCCCCCGGTGCCCCCCAGTCCCTCCCGGTTCCCCCGCTGCCCAACGGACCCCCGGTGCGCCCCAAGACCCCCCGGTGCCCCCCGGTGCCCCCCGGTCGCCCCAGTTCCCCCCGGTGCCCCCCGGCCGCCCCTGTTCTCCCCGGTGCCCCCCGGCCGCCCCTGTTCTCCCCGGTGCCCCCCGGTCCCCCGGTGCCCCCGGGCGGGTGACGCGTGCCGCCCTCAGTCGCTGCTGGTGCCCGGGAGCCGCCGGGGACGCCGCGGCAGCGCCATCGGGCTGGGCTCGGTGGAAGAGGTGGGTACCCTGGCACGGAACCCCCTCCCGGTTCCCCCCCTGCCCCCCGGTACCCCCGCCCCGGTCCCGGTTAACGGCGCCCCGCAGGCGCTGCTGGTGCCCGGGAAGAGCCCGTCGCGGCGGCGGCCCGGCCCGCTCGGCTCCCGCCGCTCCAGCGCCATCGGCATCGAGAGCATCCAGGAGGCGCCGGCCGGCAGGTGAGCGCCGGGACCGGGCACGGGGCTGCCGCCGCCCGCCGTCCCCTCCCGGTGTCACCTCACTGCCCCCCCCCCCGCCAGGGACGGCCCCGCCGCCGCCCCCGAGGGCGCCAGCTCCGCTCACAGCTCACCCGAGAGCCGCCGGCACCCCGACAGGTCCCGCACCGGCACCGGGACGGGGGGACGCGGCGGGACACGGGGACCGGAGGGCACCGGGGTGGGGCAGCGCAAGGACGGGCTGGCACTGGGACATGGTGGCACTGGGACGGGGTGACACAGGGACTGAAGGGCACTGGGATGGGGCAGCACGTGGGCAGGGTGGCACAGGGATGCAATGGGGCAGGGTGACACTGGGACGGGATGACACCAGGACAAGGTGGCACCAGAGTGGTTGGCACGGGGCAACATGGGGACAGGACAGCACGGGGTGTCACAGGGACAGGGACACCCAGGGACCTAGTGGGGACAAGGGACAGGGACGGGGACAAGGTAGCAGAGGGGTGCTGTGGGGTGGGGTGACATCTGGGTGGCACGGGCCTGTGGTGGCACAGGGTGGGTGGCATGGGGACAGGTTGGTGTGGTGACAAGGGACATGGGGACAGGGTGGCATGGGGCTGGGACACCATGGGGTGGGATGGCGTGGGGACGGGGTGGGTTGGCGTGGGGACAGGGTGGGATGGCATGGGGATGGCGTGGGGACAGGGTGGGATGGCGTGGGGATGGCGTGGGGACAGGGTGGGTTGGCGTGGGGACAGGGCGGGATGGCATGGGGATGGCGTGGGGACAGGGTGGGTTGGCGTGGGGACAGGGTGGGATGGCATGGGGACAGGGTGGGATGGCATGGGGATGGCGTGGGGACAGGGTGGGATGGCGTGGGGACGGGGCGGGATGGCATGGGGATGGCGTGGGGACAGGGTGGGTTGGCATGGGGACAGGGTGGGATGGCACGGGGATGGCGTGGGGACAGGGTGGGTTGGCGTGGGGACGGGGTGGCACAGGGCCAGCACGGCGTCGCGGCGGGCCATGGCGGCGGCCTGGCGGTGCCAGCCTGTCCCTGGCTCTGGGACTGTCCCTCGGCAGGGCCGAGAAGCCGGAGCCGCCGGATTTCTCCCACTCCTCATCCAGCACCAGCAGCTTCGGCAGCGCCAGCGAGGAGCCCAGCGAGCCGGGCAGGGTACCGGGGTGCCGAAGGCGGGGGGCTGGGTGATGGCGGGGGGGGGCAGCACCCGTTTGACCCCCCCCCCACTCTACACCGTTAGGAGAGCCGCTCGCCCTCGGGGACCCACTGCAACGCCTTCACTGACACCCCCTGGCCGGATGACCCCCCCGGAACCCCCCCAGGTAGCCCATCACTGGGACGTCAGGCTGCTGCGGGGCTGGGGGACTCCCCCCCCCCCCCGGGGTGCTCATGACCCCCCATTTCCCCGCAGGCTGCCGCCCCCCTGAACCCCCCTGCCCCGAGATCAAAATCCAGCTGGAGCGGCCCCCCCATAATCCGGTGAGACTGTGATCCCCGCTCCCAGTGCACCCCAGTATGGGGGCACCCATACTGGGGTGCACCCACTGATGTCCATCCGCACAGGGCTCATAGTCACCCCCATCCTGGGGGGAGGGGTGTCACTGCCCCTCCCCCCCACCGTGTGCCACCCCCGTGCCAGGAGCCAAAGCCATCGTCCCCGGTGCAGGAGTTGGGGGGACCCCCCCCAAAAATGGGGGTGTCCCCCCCCCCGACAATCTCTGTCACCCCAAATACCCCTTGGGGGGGGTGATGGACCACAAAGGGTTGTGTGTCGTTTCCCCCCCCCCACCATGGCTCCTATGCCACTTGGGTGGGGGGAGGTCCCCAAAAATGAAAAGCCGGTCCAACCAGAGCATCCCCCCCCTAAAAAAAGGGGGGAGCTCCCCCAAAGTGGGGATCCCCCTGCCCACCCCTTTTATTTTAAGGGAAGAAAGCTCCGGAATGGGTCGGATGCTGGAATTTGGGGGAGTGGGGTGGTGGGAATTATTTTTTTTCAAGTCCCCCCAAATCATGTTTGTGTTTCCCAAGTCCTGTATAAAATAAAGGTTTATTTATCGCTATGGCTGGGGGGTGCTGGGGTGGGGTGGGTGGGGGTGTCCCCATATCTGGGCAGGGGTCCTCAAAACCCCAAGCATCAGCAGGGGCTTATGCTCCACATAGTCTTAAAAACAACACAAATCCACCCATTTTGGGGAGCACTTCCTCAAATTCTGGGGCCTTTTCACAGCTGGGCTGAGCAAAGCCTTGCTTTTTTTTTTTTTTTTTTTTTTTTTTTGTTTAATTTTGCTAGTTCTGGGGTGCTGTGGGTACCCCAAAATGTGCCAAGAGATGCCCCCACCCACCTCCAAAAGAGGAAAAAACCCCTCTTTTTTAGCTTCAGTGGCCAACCTGGCGTCGGGAGAGGCATTTGGCCGGCAGCACTGGTGGCCGCCGGCTTCACGCCAAATCCCCAGCCAAGAAAAAGTGGTGTGTGTCGTTGTTGTCCCCCCCCGAACCCCCAAAAACCACGAAGCACCCCGGGACCGGTTAAACATAGCTCGGTACCGCCTGGTTTCTGGGAAGCCCCAGCGCCAGGGGTTGGGTTGCGGTTGGGGATGCCGGCGTGGGTGCAAAGAGCACTGAGCAAAGTGGGGGTGTTGCTGCAGCCCCCCCCGCCCCTGACCCCAGCCCCCAAACCTGGCGCTCCTTGGGTCACCGCCTTCACCCGCTCCACAGTTTGCCAGTTAATAAGAAATCGGAGCAGAGATTTATTTATAAAGCTGGTAAATAAATAAAAAGGGGAGGGGGGGTGAGATTGGAGGGCGCAGAGGGATTTTGGGGGTGCTCGGGGGGGCGTGGGGGGGGTTGCAAACACATGATGCAGCTGGGATGTGCAAGGGGCTGCTTGTGCACGGGATTTGCACGGGCAAGGTGGTGGTTGCAAGGCAGGGCAGTGGTTGCACGTGCACCGGTGGGGGGGGAACAGGGGCATTTTGCACGTGCAAGGCACTATGCATGTGCACGGTAGCTTTTGCACACACATTTGCACCCTCACAGCACCATTTGCACCCTCAGGGCCCCCCTCCGGTGCTATGGCAGGTCTCAATCCTGCCCCCCCCCCCCAGCACCTTGCAAGCTGCAAGAGCCCCCTCCCCTAATTGCCCCACTCCCCTAATTAATTACCAAACCCTTCGCTCCCCTCTCCCTGCAACACCAACCCCTGAAACCACCCCCAGGCCCATCCCGCGCAGCAAATTACCTTAAACCGAAGGATTTTAAAGCAAAATAAATCAGCCAGGAGGCAAAAAGCCCCGCCATGTTTTTGGGGACAAATTAACCCGTTGAGTTAATTTTGTTTTTTCTCTCCTGTCTTCGTGTGGTTTCTGGGCAGCCACACATGTGATGAGTTGGGCGCCCGGGTCAGTCCTCAGCCAAAGCGGACCAGGAGGCATTTTGGGACCCAGCCCCATCGCATTTCGCTTAAAGAGGGGGTTTTATCCGCCGAGGCTCCGGCTCCCATCCCAAATCCCGCGGTGGGTTCGGGATGGGGCAGGCAGCGATGCTAATTATAGGGGAAGGAACCGTGTATTTACAGAGGCAGCTCCCAGCACGAAACCACTGGCGGCTGCTTTTGCTCCGCTGAGTCTTTCTTTTTTTCCTCTCCTCTTTCCCGGGCGCTGCTATCCAAAAAAAAAAGGGGGGAGGAATTAAAAATAAATCCCCCTCCATGGTTTGCAAGAGGTGGTGCTTTAGCAGAGGAGAAAGAGGAGGGCGAGGAAGGGCAGGAGGATGGAGGCAGCGGCAGCGGGGGCGGCTGGCGGCATTGCAGTGGGCTCGGTTGGAGCCGATGCAGGCGGCGTAAGCCATGGCGTGGGGGATGTAATTTTGCTCGTGGACCCCGTGGAGGAGGTGGGCCATGGGGCCGTGGGGCGAAAACGGCCACGTCCTCGCCGCCATGAGTCTCCTGGCGCAGCGGCACGGCCGATTGCGCCTGGTAGTTGGCGTGCGCTGGGGGAAAAAAAAAAAGCCAAAAATGAGTGCTTTTTAAAAATTATTCTTAATTTAACCACGCAGTAATAATGTCAGGGTTTTTTTTACCCCAGAATGCACTCACCGAAATCCACAGCGGAGACGTTTTCTCGCTCGCACTACCGCCACGATTTTATAGCCGGGGCCGTTGCCGTAGAGGATGGAGGTGAAGGGTTTGCGGTCAAACGTCGCTCTGCATCGGAGCCAGACCTGGCGGCGGCGGCACCATCAGCAGGACAGGGACACCCCCATAAGGCGTTCCCCGCCACGGCATGGCTGGGACTTACCGAAAATGGGGTTCCCACGCGGGGTGTAGCCGCCGAAGGTGAAGACGTGCGAGTGGTCAGCGGGTGACGACGCTGAGGGTGTCCTGGGGCGAGGTGAGGCGGGTGGCCAGCCCGATGGCCCGGTCCAGCTCCACCGCCTCATGCAGCGCCTGCTTCGCCTTCCCCTCGTGGTGCCCGTGGTCGATGCGGCCCCCTGTGGGCCCCGGCACTGCTCGGCATCGCCCTCTGCTCCCCCCAGCACTCTCTTGGCATTCCCCATCTGGCATCACCCCTCTTGGCATCCCCCATCACCCTCCTCCCCACCCCCACTTCTCCCCATGCATCCCCATCACCCCCCCTTTGCACCCCTGTCACCCTTCTCCTCCCCATCACCCTCTTTATCCCCCCCTTTTGCATCGCCCTACTCTTTCCCTTTGCAGCCCCCTTTTATCCCCCATCATCCCCTTCAACCCACCCTTTGCATCCTCCCATCATCCCTTTACCCCCCCTTTGCACCCCCTCGTTCCCCCCCCTTTTTGCATGCCCCCCATCATCCCCTTCACCCCCCCCCCTTTTGGCACTCCCCATACCTACCCCTCCCTTTTCTCCCCCACCTTCAACCAGGAGGAAAAACCCCCGGGGATTTTTCTGGAGCATCCTGATGGCCACAGCCACCATCTCAGTGAGGGACGGATCCGTCTCGTTATTCCTGTCCAGCTCGTACACCATGTCGCCCGGCTCAAAGAGGCCTGGGGACAGTGACACTGCTGGGGACATCCTTTCCCCACCCCAAAAAAACAAAAAAAAAAAAAGGGGACACACACACGCACAAATCCAGCCCTGCTTCTTGCACTGGCTCAGGCATTTCACCCGCCTCCGGATCCAGGGTGATTAGATAGGAGCCAGGGGGACGCTCCCAGCCCTTCCTTCCTCTGGCCTGGCCAAAGCCTGCAGCCCGCCTGGGCTGGAGAATTGCAGCACGGGCTCCCCCCAAAAACTGCATCCCCAGGGGGTGAAAACTGCATCCCTGGGGTGGGGGTGGGGAGTAACAGCATCCCTGGGGGGTACCAGCTTCCCCAGGGTGGGTGACAGCATCCCTTGGAGGTAGGAGCATCCCTGGGGGGGGTGACACGATCCCTTTGGGGTACCAGCATCCTGGGGGGGGGTGTGTTAACAGCATCCCTTGGTGGTACCAGCATCCCTCATGGGGGTGACACCATCCCTTCGGGGTACCAGCAGCCCTTGGTGGGGTAACTGGCCACTCCAGCTGCTCCAGCACCCTGGGACAGCCCAGGGGACCCCCAAGGCACCCAGCTGAGGCCAGGGCACCCTTGGGTGCTGGGACTCACCCAGGAGGAAGTCGACGCGGCTGAGGTTGAGCGCCAGCAGGTCCCGCCGGTGCCACACGTACTTGGCGACCTGGGGGTGGGGGGACAGGCAGCTTGTCACCTCCCCATCGTCTCTGCCAACCACAGGGGTGCTTTATACACCCCTCCCCAAATTATCCACCCCCCGCCCCAGGAATGGCTTTGTAGGGTTACAGTGGGGTGATGTGCGTGTACCCCCACCCCCACCCCGCCCCCCGAAAAACAGCCCCCATCACCTTGCCGGGGGGCTTGGCATCGTGCCATGCCTGGACGAGGTCCCTGCGGTCCAGGCGGGTACCCCGATGCTTGTCCTCGTGGGGATACTCCACATCACTGGCATTTTTGGGGAACATATATTTCCGCCCGCCGCCCAAGATCACCTGCGAAATGGGGGGGGGGAAGTGCATTTTAAAAACTATTTTTAATTATTTTTAATTTTTTCCCCCCTAACTTGGGTTTAAAGGGGGGAAAACCCCTATGAGGCGGAGCGGGATGTCCAGGAAAACCCTGGCGCTGCACAAAAAAGCAGGCAAAACCACCAAGGAATTTCACCTCGCTCGAAATAACCCTGAATCTCTTCCTATTAATTAAAATCCAGGACAAAAATACCATTTCCAGCAGCAAATTTGGCTTTTTTAAAATTATCTTCTTTTTTTTTCACATCTGTGGGAGGGATGCTCCACATCGGGGTCCCCGTGTGAACCCGCCGGGACGGAGCCCCATCCCGCAGCTGTCGCTGTTTGCTTTGGAGCCCAACTTATTTGGCCTCCGTTATTTATAACCAAGCAGAGATTTATTTTTTTTTATCCCCCCCCCCCCCCCCACTTTCTCCACGCAGAAGGTGAATTATAAAGCTGCAAAACACCGCCGCCAAAATTATTAAGCGAAAAAGAAGGGGAAAAAAATGTCTTTTCCCCACTATATAATTATTTCCAGCCTGGGACAGAGTTAAAATTATATTAAAGGGAAAAAAAACAGAAGAAGAGGCTATTAAAGAGCTAAATAACAGGCTGAAATGTTTTGCTTTGGGGCTGTTTTGAAGGACAGAAGAGTATTTATTTACAGGGCTGAATTTCTGCGTAAACCCGCAGCAAGGGGCAGAATTGGGGGGAAAATGGAGGGTTTTGGGTATGGGAAGTATGAGAAAGGAGGGGGCTGTTGTGGATGTGGGCGGAGGCGGGGTAAGCGGAATTTGGGGGTCTGGTCCTATATGTGCTTGTGGTTCCAGCCCTACAGCTAATGGGGGTCCTGGTGGTGGGTCCATCAGTGGTCCTGGTCCCACAGCTGTTTGGGGTTCTGGCTCTGCACCCATGGGTGGTCCTGGTCCCATATCATAGACTCACAGAACCGTAGAATGCCCTGAGCTGGGAGGGACCCACAAGGATCACTGAGCCCAGCTCCTGTCCCTGCACAGGACACCCCAAATTCACACCGTGTCTCTGAGGGCCTTGTCCAAGTGCTTCTGGAATATCGCCAGGCTGGTGCCGTGATGCCTCCCTGGGGAGCCTGTGCCAGGGCTCCACCACCCTCTGGGGGAAGGACCTTTCCCTAATGCCCAGCCTCACCCTCCCCGGGCACATCTCCCTGCCATTCCCTTGGGTCCTGGCGTTGGTCACCAGAGAGCAGAGACCGGCCCTGCCCCTCCTCCTCCCCCCCCCGTGGGAGCTGCAGAGCGCCATGAGGTGGTCCCAGTCCAACGTCTCCTGGGGATCCTGGCTCTTTACCCGCTGGTGGCCCCAGCCCGATATCTACTGGGGGTCCCAGCCCTGCACCCATTGTTAGCCCCGCGCCGCACATCTGCCCACGGCCCTGTCCTCACCCCCTGGGTGCTCCCGTCCCTGTCCCTGGGTGGGCTCCAGCCCACATCCCTGGTCGTCCTAGTCCCCACCCCTACCTCGATGTCAGGGATGTTCTCCACCAGCTGCCGGGCGATGTCCCTGCAGCCACCCTCCAACCGCGTCTGGGGGCATCTCTCCGTCCGAGTACCAGTCGCGGCTGGCGGAGTGGGCATAGGCGGCGCTGGGCGTTGCGTGGGTCACCCGCGTGGTGGTGACGATGCCCACCGCCTTGCCTGCACCACGAATTCAGGTGGTAATGGTGGGAAGACCCCCAAACCCCAGCCCTTCACACCCCCACCCCTACCAACCCCTCACCTCCATCCTTGGCCCAGCGGAGGATGGAGGTCACCTCCTGGCCCTTGGTGGTGTTGCAGTGGTCACGGGTGACGCCGGCGCTGACAGCCCACCGTCCCCCTCGTTGGCTTTGACGCCGCAGAGGTAGGCGGTGGCCGTGCCCGCACTGTCGGGCACCTGCGCGTTGGTGTTGTAGGTCTGGGGCGGGGGGGAGAGATAAATAAACCACCACACCCCACCCACCACCACCATGAGCACCACCACCACCATCCCCATCCCCACTCCTGGAGGTCCCCTCCCCTCCCCGCTGCTCTTCGGCCACCCTGTACCCCATCCTCTTTTTGCCCCTTGGCCCCCCATTTTGCCCCCTTGCCCCCCACGATGTGGTTGCACATCACCCCCTCGCTGCATTTTGATGCTTTTAGCCTTTTTTCAGCCTGTTTTTTTAGGCAGGGAGAGAGAGAAGCCGCTGCCACAAGCGTCCCCCGCGGGGCAAAGGGAGCCAGCTGGGAGCAGCGGGGACTTCCAATTTAATAATAATAATAATAGTTAAAAAAAAAAAGCCTTTTGTTCAGCAAAATGACCGCAGGAGAAGCAGGGGGGTCCCGTGGCTTCCCACGGCCGGGCAGCCTCATCCCGCCCCCCCCCCCGCCCCATTCCCACGGCCGGACCCTGGCACGGCCAGCGGGCACCAGAGCCAGCTCCCTTCGCCCGCCCCTGACCTAATTTCAGCTCCCGGTCGATGCCAGCCGCCTGCCCGTGACCTTGCGGTGGGTGTCGCATTCCCCACAGGCGTCCCGGGGGAATCCGGGATGCGACCCCCCGCCCCGGGGGGCTCACCTTGGCCAAGGCGACGTAAGGGAACTTCTCCATCTCCAGCAGGCTCTCCTCACCCTTGCGGTTTTGCAGCTGCCCTTTGAGGATGCGGGCGGCCGTGACGGTGGAGACACCCATGCCTGCCGGGGCACCCATCAGCTCCCGGCCGAGGACGGGCCAGCTCGCCGCACGGATGCTGCGCAGCGCCGGCGGGCACCCAAGTTATCCCAGCACCCAATTTATTGCAAACTCAGTTTATTGCAGCACCCGGTTTACCCCAGCACCCAGTTTACCATGAACCCAATTTATTGCAAACCCGATTTATTGCAGCGCTCTCTTTATCGCAGCACCCCATTTTTTTGCAAAGCCAATTCATCGCAGCACCCAGTTTATTGCAAACCCAGTTTATTGTGGCACCCAACTTATTGCAAACCCGGTTTATCACAGCACCCACTTTATGGTAGCACCTTTTTATCGTGACACCCAATTTATTGCATGCCCAATTTACCACAGCACCCACTTTATCACTGCTCCCATCCTCTGCAGCCCCTCCCCAGCCCTCCTGGGGCGGGTGCCC